>NC_056733.1:512731003-513366003 GCF_019279795.1 Protopterus annectens | reverse complement strand
TCCCTTACTTGGGAAGAAGAACATGGTGTTCTTCATTTTAGGAACAGCTCTTGGTAATGTCTTAAAGAGGAGCACTTGATTATGTAGATGACTGACTCTTTGCAGCTGTGCCCACAGCTGGATAATACAGAAGGAGGGATATAGGGACAACAGTGTCAGGGCTTTCTGTGTACCCGGTATCAAATTCAGAATATTCCTCTTTTTGCTTCTGATCTGAGAGGAAGCATCCATCTCACCTCCAGACCTTGCCCCCAGAGTTTCTAGAAAAGAAAAGAAAAATTAGACAAGGTTGAGGAAGGGGTGACAGTTTAGTGAGGAGAGGGATTTGAGGAGATAAAACAAAGGTTAAGAAGATGGGGCAAGGAGTAAACCGAGAAAAATCATATAAGGTGGTATGAAGGAGCAGGCAATGATACGCTTCCAGTAATAAGATGTGTTGTTGGCACACTGATGACAGCTACAACAAGGAATGCAAACGTGAAGAATGGTAACCTAGTCAAGGACAGAATCAAGAGATGGGCGAGAGAAGAAGAGTGGTTGTGATGGGGAACGTCAGTTCATCAGAGGCAGACTGGAGTATTCCATCATTCAAAATGGGCTGAGATAGCAGGCGGACTGAGGAATTCAGCTTGGAAACTTGGAGGGGTTTGATAAAAAGATGCTCCAGCAAAGGACACTCCTTAACTGTATTCTCTGTAGGGGGATCAGGTATAAGGGATCATCAAGTCAAAAGACCACAAGTATTATGAAGGAACTAGGAAAGGCTTGAAAGACTAGAATTTGGGATCACTGGGAAGCTGGCTTATAAAAGAATAGGTGGTGCATAAAAATGTAATTGAGTACGTCTTAGAAAAGCTAAGGAATGGAGGAGGGTGCCAAGGGAAGGCATAAAATAGACAACTCGGACAGGTTGAAATGGTTTATAAAACAAAAAAGAAAAAGGGCAACCAGTCTGTTTCATTGGGAAGGTGAAACAGTTATTGGGACAAAAGGAAAGATATATAGGGAAAATAGAAACAATGGAGTGTGTCATTGTAAAGGCTATTTGGAAGCTAGAAACAGGGCAGTGAATTATATAAAGAAGGAAATAGGGAGATGGAGAAAAACTTTGTAGCACACATTAAGAATGGGAAGAATGCCTTTGTCAACTGTGTAGGTGAATGGAAGACATCAGGAAGGGGACGTGGAAGATGGGACACTTAAAAGTATGAGGATACCAAGGAGAAGACAAACATCAAAAATAAGTACGTCACATCAGTGATTATCAAAGAAGGACAGAGGAGGGTACCAGTATGGGAACATGAGTCTGGAGCTGGAGAAGGACAGATAGATGAGGAGTGAGAAACAAAGGAGATAGAAAAGGCACAGGGTTCTGAATGAGAATAAGACACTGGGACCAGAATTACACTGAAGATTTGTAAATGGGCTGCAGGGATTTTGGTTCAGTCTTTTAACAGAACTATTCAACAGATCCTTAAAGGTACTAAAAGCAAGCTGTTGTGGTATCCATCTACAAAGTTGAGTCGAGAAGCATTCTAGAGTACTAAAGAACAAAGTACCAGAAAAGCAGAAGATATAGTGAAGTCAAGCATTATAAAATTCCTGAGGCATAATGGACTGTTCAGTGAGCTAGAGCATGGGTTCAGAGCAGACAGATCCTCTCAGGCTAACCTGATAACATTTCATGACTAGAGTCATCAGGAAGTAATCAGTGGTAGTCATACTGATGTTATTCAAAATGTGTCTCATGTCATATATCTATTGTGTTTTCCCTGGGCTGACACTGAAATAGGTCCAATGGGATCAGGGCCCTACCAGGTTAAAAATTTCAAAATATAAAATAAAATAATAAAATAATCCTTCTAGATGTCCATAATTCAGTCCCATACCTCAAGCACCTTCCAAAGGTAAGACAGAAAGATTAGAAAATTGTCTTGATATGTAGAGCAATGAACAGATGACAAAAATTAGATGTTGATACTACAGAACACTCAGAAGGCAAGAGTGTGGCAAATGGTGCCCTACAGAGTAAGGTCCTGCCCTTTTTAATGTGCTCATCTCTGACATCACATAGGGCATGGAAACCTGAAACAGTCACATTAGGCACAAGAGCAGGACAGGTATGGCATAGCAAATGGGGGAGCAAGCCTGATGAAGGCCGGGAAGACTGAGGACACAGTATACCAGATGGCATTTTAACTTCATCCCATCTAAGTGTAAAGTGATGAACCTGGGAAATGACACAAACTGATGAACAAGAAAAGATAAACCTAAACTAGCAGGCTCACAGTAAAGGGGGGGGGGGGTAGAGCAAACCAAGTGCAGAGAAGAAGTAAAATCCACAGGCAACTTAGTGAACACTGGAGGGAGTACAGCTAAAACATTATGTGAAAGTCAAAATGCTGGAGTGTGTATATAGGAAAATACTAGAATAGTTAGGAAATGAAGGTGTGACATGCAAGGAAAGGCAAGAGAGTCTGCATCAACCCGGCCTTTTTAATGGGAAAGACAAGAGATGCAAGGGACATGATATGAGTACACAATATACTGAAGAGTGAATATGATGGGGTTACACTAGAAAGGAAGAAACATGACTCGCACATCTAGGGAACATGGTTTTATTTTTATATGGCAAAATATTTTTCACAGATACAGATACAGGCATTGATAACTAGAATCAATTACTGTAATGGGAGCCGTAAGCTAATATAACTTTTAAAGAAGTATGAGATGGGATTCTTGAAGAGATGACATGAGAGGACAGTGGCAGTTGTCTTAGGCTGACTGAATCACTTGAGCAAACCTGAAAAAAAACTCACAAAAATAATTTTGTTTCTACTGGCTACTTTAGTACAATTTAAAATCCTTCCTAGTAATAGAAAGAATTGTACTACTAGGGCTTGTCACAATCATGGGAGGTGCAGGAAGAGGGGTTTGTGTGTGTTTGTGTGTGTGTGTGTGTGTGTGTGTGTGTGTGTGTGTGTGTGTGTGTGTGTGTTCCCGTGGAGGCAAAACAAGAAAAGATGGTGGTGGGGAAGTACTGTTAAATTTGCAGATCTGTGTAGATGACATTGTCAGTGCATAACCTCTCATGTGTCAGTATTTGATAACCTGAAGTAAATATCTCTAACCTCATGTGTGACCATGATATACTGCTTCAGGAAGTACTCTGTGACTGGTCCATATATCTGTTTGAGACTACTTCAGGTAGCATTCTGTGGCCATGTATTTGTCTGTGACCTCTTCATATTCTGGTGTGTGAACTCTTGATTTTTAATGTGTGGCTTCTTTAGACTTTCTGGGAACCTGATGCACTCCTTTCCATTTTTAATAACCAGGGTCTAAAACATAAGTAGTAAATACTTTACCACATATATAGTCTCAAAATCAAATAATGCAATATTCAAACGAAGGAACACATAGGAGAGTGTACCACAAGCCTCCAATAATCAGTTTCTGCAGAAATACCAAATAGTCCATTGCCTGTACAGATGCACAGAGCTGTCAAATAGCAATGGACCCATTAGTTCCCTATCTGCAGAAAGATAGAACAGCAGTGGGCTTCAAAGGCTGTTTACCTCAAGAGCTGTAAAGTAGCAATGCTTGTTTTATTTTTTTGGATGCATAACTGAAGAGATGTATAATGATAAAGGGTTTCACTGGATGTTCACCTGTAGAGAAGTAGAATAGGAACTGGTTCCAGTAACTGCCTGCCTGAAAAGCATCAAAAAGGCAATGGGTTTTATTCACTTCCTTCATGCAGTGCTGTAGAAAAACATTGGGTTTCTATCAGCTACACTATCTGCAGAGCTATAGGGTGCTAACGGCTTCCAATGGCTGCCTAACTGCAGAGTCATAGAACGGTAATGGCTGCTACTAACCCATTAATCTGCAGATTTGTAACTCTTGCTTTTTAATTTTTTATTGCATCTTCACTGACGTCTACCTTTGCCTTCTCCACTATACTGAGTAAGGTGAGCCCTTGATTTACCCTTCATCTGGGTGGTCCTTTCTACGGAAGAGAGCACTTTAAGGGCTATGATTATGTTATCAAATGAGTGAGCATTAAAGGACCAAGAACACCTTTGATACCATGGACATAAGAATTGCACTGTGTCCTGACTTCCATGGGAACACTCATACAATGTTATGTCTTGCACCAAGCTTCCAGGTATTAAGTGTCTAAATGTTTGCACCACTCCTAGTAATACTATTATAGACCCATAGAAGCTTCCACCTGCTTTTCCTTGGGTGGCAGTCACCTGCAATATCGCATCCACACCCTAAATTTGATAGTGGAGAGCTGATCCCAGCAACTCATTATTCCCTCCCCAGTCAACACACCTGCCACTAACACTGGAGGAGAGGAACCTATGTCTCTGGTAACAGGTTGGTCTAAAAAGCTGCAAACTTGTCTGCAGCTAGACTATTCCCAAAGACAGTTGCACCACATGACAGCCCTGTGGTACAGGCTTTTTCCAAACATAGAAGCAGCATATGACAGCATCCATGTCATATCATGTTTCCAAAAATGGAGGAAATATATGGTTGCCTCTGTGATGTCTACCAAAGGTCGAGGCATCCTGTGACTGTCTTGTTTCATACTGTTTCTATAGATGTCAGTGTTTGACTCCATCCATGATATACTGTTCTTAATGATAGAGACATATTCTGAATGCCTTTATGACATAAGGTATTCCCAAAGATAAATGCAGCATAGAGTTCCTGCATGATGTATGGTGTTCCCAAAAATGGAAAGCAGTATATTATTAATTGATTTGCTTCCATGATACAAGATCTTCCAGAAAAAAAGTAGCATACCACTGAGACCATGATGTATGCTGTTCCTCAAAAATATGTAGAGTATGAGTGAAGAGCATAATGAATTCCCACTTCCAAGTTTGGATAAATGAGTTGCCAAAATTATGAGAATAAAATGCACAGACAGCCTGAGTTCAAATAGATGTTCAGGCATCTGTAGGAGCTACCTGGGCAGGATGAGAGTGTGCAACTGCTGTTGGCTCACCTGTCCTTAAGGAAGGAAGGCAGCTCTGGCATGCCACAAGAGTGACACTCAGGGGGAACAGTAGGTGTTATTTGGTGACCCTCCAGCCTGCTAAGCCCTCAGTGTCACAATGCATCTCTCATTGTCAGTCAAGGGGAACCCAGCAGACAGGGGTATGCTTCTCCTTGAGAAAGAGCAATGGCAGAGTCTAAAGCAGTCACTGGGGGGGGGGGGTCCCCTGGTTAGGGGGGAGACCACCCTCCAGGACCAACAAGTTAGCTCAAAACCAACCACCCTAGTCTTTCTGAGTAATAGAGAGGAAATTGAGATTCCTGAGCAGGAATTAATAGGTTGTTGGCTGTTGCCTAACCAGGGAATGCCAAACTCCCATACACTTAGAACAAATAGGTTCATTTATTGCCAGTAATGGATTCATTGGGTAAGGTCCTGCCAGGAGTAAAACACATGAAAAAAAGTAAATTATGAAAATAACTGGGGAATAAGAATTGTGAGATCCAGCATTTATTTAAGTCCAGTTTCTACCCCTTTCCCCAAACTTTTTTACTAGCTGTTATTGGGGTTTTGCCCATCGTGCGCCCCTCCCTTTAACTCATTCACTCCAATGGAGATTTGGATGTTTATACTCTAATTTCCAATGACTGCATTCTATTATTTTCAACAAAATAAAGGTATATCCTCACATTTCAAACAAATGCTCATAGCTCTGGAACCATAAGCAGTACTAAAGAAATGTAAATGTCAAACTGCTCAGCACAAGGAAATCTCTACAATGCAGATCTGCCTGTCTTACTTGATAGTAGAGATACTTAGAAAATATGAAACATATGACAATAAAAATACATAGCATATGAACAGGGATGAATTTCTCTTTAGCAGCACTATACAGAAATATCAGTGCATTTGAGTTGCTTATCACTTAAGCTTTAAAATGAAATCTTTCAATAGCCTGTGTGTGGCATGGTTTTGGAATTATTAATGAAAATATTAACATGCTATATTTTACACTTAGACGAGCCAGTAAAATATAACTACAGAAATACCAGGAGGTGTCACTAGGCTGTAATAAGTTAAAATAACCAAATCCAGGGTCATTCCATTTTGGGGAAGGGAAGTAAGCAGCACTGAAAGTGATGTCAGATTTTGTAACTTTGAAACTCCAGCATTTGTTTATCATAATTTTGAGAAGCACCCAGAGAAGCTACTGTTCTTCTGAAATGTTTCATAGAGTTATGTGGACTCAAAATTAACTCCCTTAAGGCAAATAACCTAGATTGAAAGTATTATAACTTCATCTTAGTTTTCACAAGTGGAAGGGAAAGTGTCAAGCTGGGAGAGTGGCAAGACACATAGTATGGAGATAAGTATATCAACAGTAGGATGGGGGAGCATAAAGCACAGGGACAAGATGGCCTGCCTTCCAGGCTCCCCTGAAATCTGGCCAGTGTGTTGACAGCTCTCCTGATGGAAGTGTTCAACAGATTACTCCCAGTGCAGAAGTGCTTCAGGACTGGAAGACTCTAAAAGTGACATCTTGTGCAATGGGGAGACCAGAAGAAAACAGGTCATCAGCCTGTTAGTCTAACAGTATAGTTGGGAAAAGTCATGAAGAGTATCCTTGGGGTTGGGTTGGTTGCCTTCCGAGCAGACATCACCTCCTACAGCAAGCAGTCTAGGGCCATGCTTGGAGAAACTGCCATTTGAAACTGATACAGTTTTATGACTAGGTCACAGAGAATTTGACAGGTTAGTTTTGGGAGACTTTGTCACTAAAGCTTCTGTTTTTCTCCCACAGCTGCCTGGTAGGAAAAGTGAAGGGGTAGATGTAGACTGATACTGAGGAAATTGACTGGTGCATGAATAAATGACTGGAAAGAAAGCATTGTGTTGAACAAAACAATGTCTGGAATAAAGAACTGACTAGTAAACTACCACAAGAGTAAGTCCAAGGTCTGTAACTCTTCATATGTCTATTTTAGATTTAACTGCGGAGCATACAACAGAATGAAATTCTTCACTGATGACACAGAGACAGGTGCAGCAGGAGAAAAAGGATGAAAAATGTAAGGAAATAGTTGGAAAGGCTGACCAAGTGGTTAGAAAGATGGACATTAAGGTTCATTAAAGCAAACCTTAAGTACTCCACTTGGACCACAACAACTGTGGTGTGAAGTGTCAGGTGTGGGACTGGGCTTGATGGCATTAGAGCAGTAAAAGAATCTGGGGAGCTCCGCATACCTGACTGAGCCAGCAGCAGCAGTAGAGGGAAGGGATAGTGGCAGTAGAGGGAAGGGATAGTGGCAATAGAGAGAGGGGTAGTGGCATCAGCAAACAGAATGCTGGGGTGTTTCCTTAGGAGGATAGATTCCAGAGACAACAGGACATGTCTGCAGTGTTGTGCGCAGTTCTGGAGTCCCCACAAGGACAGACTGTTAGAAGGAGCCCAGAAGAAAGCCATTTGCAGAGTGTCCAGGTTCACAGGGGAAAGAAGAGATTAACTCATAAACACCCATGTAGTGTGGAATGACACCTCTAGTAGCCTATACACATCTTGCATTCCAGAACATTTTCTGAAAAATAAGCATAAGATAAACAATGTAAATATGTTCTGAACAATGAAAGATATTAAAACTGTAAAAATAGAAATGTTATCCGTAAGGAGTTTTCTTTACAGTGATAATAGTCAATGCAATCATTGTCTTTCCATAAATTCTTTATTACAATGCACACAAATCCAAAATTACATTTTTGCTACACTTTCACAAACAAATCGACATATCTTAGAAACTGTACAACTTAGCCATATACAGCTAGAATATTTTTGTTAACCAGACAAGCTTTCACATGGCAACAAAATACAATGAAAGTTTATTGAGATGTTTACAGAAATGTGAAAATATCTGCTTAATTGTATAATTAGCAATATGAATGGCACTGAATATCTCTCAAGATGTACAATTTGTGGTGCAAATATCAAAGGTAGTTTTCTTCAACACCATCTATGGTTTCACCTGATGTAATGCAGCAGTTGCAAGTCACTTGTTTCTTGAAGTATTACATACAAATGAAAATATTATTTAGTTTCATAATTACTAGCAAATAACTAGCAATATCTCAGGTACTGTGGGATATAAATGGACAGTCACAACATGTTTTCTTGTCTCTTACCATAGCATATCATACCATACCCCTTAAGAACATATAAGGCTCACTGTTATGAAAATATGAACATAAATAAGAAAATACAAATAGTAAGTGACAAACGGAATAATTTCTCTACTGCAGGATGCCATAGATTTGCTAATAATTCCTTGCACTTTCTAATACTTCCTATTATTAGCTGGTACGTCACTTAGTTAAAAAAGCCAAATGCCAAGGTAGGTCTAGATGCTATAAGATGCTATGGATGTAAAATGGAAGTATACAAAAAAGGCGCTATAGGCATGAATGAGCTAAACAACAGAGGAAATGGAGTTCCTCTCATTACAGTTAGACAAGAGGACACTAAGGAAATGATATGGGTGCACAATATTACATCATGGAGCTATGAAACAGTCACTCTGAAATATGATGACGAGGGAGAGAGGGTACAGGCAGCAGATTGCATGGACCAACTACTCTCATGATCTCTGGAAGTATTTTTTCATAAGGAGAGTTGTGGGCTAATGGACTGGATTAAAGATGTGCTGGTGGAATCATTGAAGGCATTCAAGATATCATGTGGAAGGTGCAGAAGGGGTGACGGAAAAGTAGGGACGAGGGGAGGTAAAATGTTAATAAATTGTAACTGTTGTTCTAAGTCTTTTGGTTTAAGCACTTGGGCTTCATACAGGCTGTTTTACATTAAGAAGGTTTGTGATCTGCACTGCTGTGGCAGGACAGGTCGCTTACATCTTTCTAAGCTGGGAATTGCTGATTGAAGGCCCAGTGTCTGCTATTCTAAAAGTGTATTAGTTCTGGCTTAAGCAGTTGGGCTTCAGGCCAGTTATTCTACATTAAGAAGGTTTGTGGTCTGCACTCTTGTGGGAGGAGAGGCTGGATTCTGCCCTTCTGAGCTGGGAATATCTGGTCACAGGCTTATTGTGCCTGCTTATTTGAACTGTTTCTTTCTGAAATTGGTGTTGCTTGTTGCTGTAGCATAGATCAGATTCAGGCCTGCTGAATCTAGCTTTGTTTGTATAATGTGAGCACTGATCCAGGCCATCTTTTTTGGAGAAGGTTCCCCTGCACCCTAGTAAGCAGGGGTGTGCAGTTAAAACTTGTCTGATTGAAGAATGCTGGAACAGGGCTCAGTTTTGAGCTTTTTTCTGGTTAATTTGGTAACTTGTTTAAATCAGTTTGTTCATTTTCTATTGTTTATATATATATATATATATATATATATATATATATATATATATATATGTGTGTGTGTGTGTGTGTGTATAAAAATTGCAGTTTATTCATCTGCTTTTACTGTATTTGTGTTCTTCCTACTTTATTACTAGGGGCATTGACTACAACTCTGATATGCGATATATAGCAATAAGTATCCTTTTCTGTGCATTTAAAGTGTCTTTTGAGTGTATCTGCTTTATTTTCTAAAAAAAAAAAATATATATATATATATATATATATATATATATATATATATATATATATATATAGATATATAGATATATAGATATATATATACTTGTTTCCCGCCTTTCTAAGCTAGTATAGTCCAGTTTTCAGGTTAGTGCTGAATTCAGGGCTGTTTTACAAATCTCTGTGTTTGCCCATACCTTACTTGGATAGAAGGAAGTTCTCTGTTCACCTGTGAGAGAGGAGAGCTTTGAGCAGCCTATCTGTCCCTGGAGGAGTGGTTTCTGCTCAGAAATTAGTAGTTTATTGGCCATTTTGGGCTAATTTCTATCTCTTTCATTTCCCTGCTATAAATACCATATTTGCCCGGTTTTGCGTGCCGGGCAGTGCCGGTCAGCTAGGGTAAAACTATTCCTGGCTCCACAAAGTCTCCTCTTCAATTTTTCCTTTGGAACTAGACAAACTTTCAACTTAAGCACTCAAGCCATTCATTTCTCAGCCTGGCACTTGCTCAAAACTTATAGCAAGCATTTATAAACCCTAGCACTAGACCCTCCTGTACTGTACAGAAGGACAAGGCATTCTATTCGACCTTACCAGCCATCCAGTAAGACAGTTCATTGTACCTATCCAGGCATGTCCAAAGGGCAGTTTCAGGTGTACTCTCCAGTCCAACTGGTGAATCTGGGCATTTTGAGGCAATGTTAGAACTGCCTCATGTACACAGACAACCCCCTCCTCCTACCACCAAACACTAATACATGCGTGAGATGCAATTATACAACCAAACTGGAGGCTACGCTCTCTCAACCCAAGACTGGATCAGACAGTCATGAGGAGAAGGGAAATACCTGCATTACACCAGCAGTCTCACATAGACCCATTAAACCAGCACCGGCAAAAAACACACATAAATACATGAAAACATACTCAGAGGCTCTAAATAAAAATCTGCAAAACCAACAGAGACCTCAAAAGCAAACAACCAAGCAACCTTCACCCCCCCCCCAACACAAACCATGAAACACATGCTTCACAAAACCAGTGTGCCATGCAATCACAGTCCTTAAGGCAAAATAACATGCCCAACATACTAGTAATAGGTGACTCTATAGTCAGGCACACTGATGTCCCACTCACTAGGCTGAATAAGGAGAAGGTCACTGTTAGCTGCCTGTAGGGTGTCAGGATCTGCCACTTAACACAAGCACTCAGATCACTCCAGAACAAGTACAAATATGACTCTGTCATTGTCCATGTTGGTGTGAATGACCTGAGCCATACCTCTCTGGACTTCATGAAAAGAGACATGGATCACATAGCCCAGGCCAGTATGACCCTGACCCTGAGTAGCATTCTGCCCTCACCAAGAATGATACCACGGTATAAAGAAAAAATTCTCGATTTCAACAATTGACTAAGTTTCTGGTGTCATTCAAAGGGGATCCAGTGTCTGTCTGCCTGGGATGACATGCTCGACAAGCCATGCTGCTTCACTAGAGATGGCTTGCACCTGTCACCCTTAGGCTTTCGAATACTGGCCAAGGCTCTTGCCACCCCCATAGTGCCTTTTTTAGGCAAGGCTCAAATGACAAACACACCGCCGTAAATAGCACAAGTAACAAAAAACTGAGGGTAATGCTACTCACTGCCAGAAGTCTGAAGCTCAAAATGCATGCACTCGATGCACTCCTCAGTATGGAGAAAATCAATATCTGTGCAGTAACAGAAACCTGGTTTAAGGCTCCAGAGAGCACCCCAGCACTACCAGGCTACAACTCATACCATACATTTTGGCCACAGAACCCAAACCGAAATACAAAAGGTGGGGGTGTATCCATATTCATCAAGGATACCCACACCTCCAGGTTAGTGGCACAGCACGATGCTTCAAAGATCATCCATGTGCAACTAACAATGGGCAAAACTACAATTCAAATTGTAGCTTGCTACAGATCACCCACCATGTCCCAGGACCCCCATTCCGCATTTCTGGAAACACTGGAAAACATAAAGGTCCTACCAAACACCCTAATATTGGGTGATTTCAATTACCCAAACATTAACTGGGAGAGCTACTCAAGTACTAACTCCCTTGCCCAACATTTCCTAGAATTTATAAACTCAAATGCCCTGGTTCAACTGGTCAACACTCCCACCAGAGGTGACAACATATTGGACCTGGTCATCACCAACATGGGCGACCGGTGTTCCACACCGGAGGTCAACCCCTCACTGGTTAGATCTGACCATAAACAAATCACTTTGGCTATCTACATTCCACCCCCACCCCCGGACAAGAAAACCACTGTAAAAAACATTTCAAAAACAAACTTCACGTTACTTAAGACTGAGGTGGAAAGTTTCAAAGCCCCCATGCTGAAGTATAATGCTGTCCAAGCTGCAAAATCCTTTACAAATGCATTCTATGGGCACCTACAAGAATGCATGGATCATACCATCCCAAGCAAAACCAAGACTCACTCCTCCAAGAAAAGGAAACCAGTCTGGTGGACTCCTGCCATAAACAAGCTATACAATAGAAGGAGGAAACTAGTACAGAAAACAGTAAAATCCCAAGAAGGGAAGACATCCCTGATCAGTATCAGCAAGAAACTACGATCCCTCATAAAATCATCCAAGGCGAGCTTTGAAAGAAAAATTGCCAAGGACTCCAAAGATAACCACAAGGCATTCTTTAGCTATGTCAAGAATCTAAGTGGCAATGCTCAGATCTGCTCAGAGTTAGTGCAGAATGGCACAAAATACACTGAACCGACCAATATCGCCAACATCCTGGAAGACAGGTTCAGCGCAAACTTCACCCCCCTCTCACCCCCAAAAGGGCCCATAACCATACCAGAAGAATGTAGAGTCCCAGAAATCACAGACACTCAGGTTAAAACAGCCCTCTCCAAAGCCAAAAACACAGCATCAATGGGACCGGACAGTGTCCCAGGCTGCATCCTGCACTGGCTCAAAGACAGACTAACCCCTCACCTAAACACACTGTTCAAACTCGGCCTCTTCACAGGCTACATACCCATAGAGTGGCGCACAGCAATGATTATTCTGCTCCACAAATGTGGAGCCACAACAGACCCCAGGAACTATCACCTTATAAGTGCCCGACTAGCTTGGTCTGCAAGGCTATGGAGCGCATCATCATGGAACTCATTAACAGAGACATTGGGAATCTCCAAACACTGGGCCCTACCGGGTTCGGCTTTGTTAAGGGCAGATCATGCCTCCTAAACCTGGTGGACTTCTTTGAGACAGTTACCAAGGCTATAGATGAGGGAAAGGTGGTACACACAGCCTACCTAGACCTCTCAAAGGCCTTCAACACCATTCCCCATTCTGGTATTATAGACAAGCTCACCAGCCTGAACATAAACCCCTACGTCACAAGATGGGTTGCCAGCTGGCTCTTGGACAGAGCCCACATGGTAAGAGTTGCAGAAGCTAGGTCTGACTCTAAACCGGTTACAAGTGGCATTCCCCAGGGTTCAGTCCTAGGACCCCTTCTGTTTGGCATATACTTCTCAGAGGTACAGGCAAGCACAGGAGGACTATGGCTGACCAGGTTCACAGACGACTGCAAAATAGTGGTTATAATTGACTCTCCAGCTGACACTGACATCCTCCAAAAGGGTCTCACTGAGATGGATACCTGGTGTCAAAATCATGGCCTCAAGCTAAATGCCAAAAAGTGCATAGTCATCCCCTTTGGAAAAAACAAAGTATCCACAAACTACCACATAGGTGGCAGTCCCCTAAATATGGAAAACATAATAGGGGATCTGGGGACCCAAGTAGATAGTAATCTCACCTTTGATAATCACATTGCTAAAGTGATTAGAAAATCCTTCTACGTGGCCCACCTAATCACAAAAGGGTTTGCATCCAGATCAAAAGAGGTCATTGTGCCCCTCTACTCATCACTCATCAGACCCCTCATAGAGTACAACGCCCTATTTGGGATGTACCTTACAAGACACCTGCAACAGCTGGAAAGACCACAGAAGTACCTCACCAAGAGGATCACTGGCCTCAAACAAATGCCCTATGCAGCTCAACTGAAGAAATTACAGCTGTACTCAGTTGCATACTGCCTACTCAGAGGTGATCTCTGCCTGACAGACAAGGCCATGTCCAACCCAGAATTGATGGACATGCTCCACCTAAAGAAAACCTTATCCCCACGAGCCACATGCTCTAGGGATCTAAACCTCACCACAACAATAAACAGAATGTGCTGGAGGGATAGATTGCTGTCTCAGAGACTTCCCATGCTTTGGAACAAGATCCAAACCTACATTAGGCAGAGCTCCTCACTAACACTCTTCAAAAGAAACCTTGACGAGTGGATGGGAAACAGAAAGTTTACCTCAGGGATCACTTCAGTGACTCTGCTGGACAGAGGCACAGGGAACTTATCTTAGGGGGCGGCAAAAGCCAACACATTCTGGCTAGGCTTATAAATGCCTTCGGGCAGATAGCCTAGTACCTACCTATGAACCTATAAACCTACACTTAAGCAACAGAGTAGATGAGCTGTGTGCTTTGGTGATCATTAAAATGCAATGTAATGTAATATTCAGCTGCATGATGTAGGACCTCTCCCCTGCTCAAGAATCATTTCATTCCCTCATAGCTCAGCCAAACATTATCAGACAATAATGGTTTCAGTGACCTGTGAGCTGATAAACTGCAGTGGCCAGGATGACTGCGTCTTTGACATATTCTGTTTCAAAAGGTAGAAGTAGTATGTGACTGCCTCTCTGCTATATAAGAGCTGTTCCCCAAAGCAGAAACAACATATCACCAATGCCACATTGTATGCTTTTTTCTAAAGATGGGAGCAGTATATGATTGCATCACTGAAGTGTATTGTTTCAAAATGTAGAGGTATCATATGGCTGCCTTTGAAAATATGATGTTCTGAAAAGTGAGGCAGCTTACTAAGACCCTACAATGACTTCTTTGAGTAGGAGAATTATCCTCGGTGTCATGGCCAGATTACATCTAATAACTATGAATAGCACCTCATGTGTCTTCGGAAAATAGATCATGCCTAGTGAAGTAACATGGTTGGCCAAAAGTAAATAAATATGACTGCCTCCATGGGGAACGCTACTCCAAAAGACAGAGGTTATTAGTATATGAATTCCTCCATGGCACTCACTATTCCCAAAAACAGAGGTTAGTTGAGCATGAATGCCTCCAAGGTACTTGCTATTCCCAAAGATAGAGGTTAGTAGTTTATGACTCCCTTCATGGTACAAAGGCAGTAGATGAATGCCTCCATAATGTATAGTCAGTGCTACTTTATTATTGCTGCAGCTGCATGAAAGTAATATACCTGATTAGACGTTCTCCACATATATACTCAACACAATTGCCATGCTCTTTATTAGTGCATCCTGAAGTGGATAATTCAGCATTTAGAACAGTGCTAAACACTAAGCATCTAGTTTTACTCAGTTGTGAGTATAAAATGAGAGATTATGTTGGCAGGTTTTGTGCAGTTTATTTGGCAAGTTGTATCAGGTGGAAAGAACATAATACTATCAAAATACAAATCTCTCTGTTATTATTGGCAAGTTAAGTCCTTAACCTGATATTCAACAGTTATCCACATAACACCACAAGGAACACTCCCATCTTTATGATCAGGTCAAACAAGAAGTCTTAAAGCATATACATCATTGCATTACTGTACAGTTGCCTTGGTTTTACTTCTAATAGTATTTTAAATCTGACTGTGCAGTGGTCCGATTTAAAGAAAGGAATTATAACTTTCTACTAGACAGCACTAAGTAAAAAAAGTCCAAACTCCTTGCAGCATGCCCTCTAAACAGAATCTTTGCCTTTGAATAAGCAATGCAATGCCATCATTACAATTTTCCTAAGTTTATAGTATTCAGACTGGGAGAAGGCTAAAAAAATAATAACATGGATCACCTAAGCTGGATGTCAATATAAGAATTAGAAAAAAAATGACTTTACATTATTGGCTGATAATGCTACCTGTGAATACTACATGTTAGCATCGAGCTTTTAAATGCAGATGGTACTAGAAAGGACTGCTGAATGAATCAGTCACTCAGAACTTTTCTTTGTGTAATGACAGGAGATTGTAATACAGCCCAAATGAAAATAATCATTTATTCAAAATGAATTAAAGTAGCACTACAGTCTACTGTATTAGTGGGCATAGCAGAACAGGAAAGATTCAAGGACAGAGATTCCCAGCAAAATGTTTTTTTTTAACCATACCAACAATGAAAAAAATGTAACTAGAATATCATATTCCTCTTATATCCAAATATCAAAATTTAGTAGAACATTAGTCCCACTAATATCTGTGAAGAAGTTAAAAATAAAGAAGTTAAAAGTCATAACTCAATAAGGGTGAATTCTGGCACAAGGACCCTATATGTGTGATCCTTTTATATTGCATGAATGCCAGCATTCTTTCTAGGAGATGTTGACCACACCATTTTGTCAGGCACCCAGTAGTTGTGATGAAAGGTCTTTGGTTATGTTTTGTTTGAATGAACCCATAATATGGTTATATATCAATTAATTGAATTCAGACATAGCTAATGCTATTGTGACCTCATTATTCCAAGCCACCTTTAATCAAAATAAATGCTTATATATAACAGGGAAACCCTGGACCATCTGTAACCATAGGCAATACTTTCTTACCACTGAATAACAACGATGTACATACAGAAATATTGGGATAATTTTAAGAGCCAAAAAGCCTGGTTTTACCATAATTATAGCTAAATGTATCTGAGACAACACTGAAGCTTGTAATATCTGTCTCTTCTTTTCTGAATGCCATGCAAAAAGAAAGAAGTTGTAATGAAACTGTAAAACTGTACTGTGGGAAGAGAATAAAACCAAAAGTATGCACCCGCTTACTTAAAAGAAATATGTATCCCCCAATAAAAGGTCTCTAGTACCCCCAGACTGAAATAATTTATACAAGGCTGAAGTCAAATTTGCCAGATGTAAGTAAGCAAAGACAAATGAAAGTTTAGCTCTAAGTTTCATTCATAGTATTTTATACACATCTGAGTACATATTGATAAATTAATATTTCCTTTTTTCTTATTACTAGAAGCAAAAGTGCATGCTAGTGGATATGAGGGATCCCATGTCACTTGATTAAAAATGAAATGTTTAATAAAGATGTTTGAAAGTATATATTTATACAAATACATTTTTACCACGCTTTCTGAAGCATTGACTACTACCTATAAAGTGGGAGCAACAGCATTTTTTAATGGAAAAGGCCAGCACAGAGAAAATATCACGTTTTAAAAAAACATAACCTTTCATGCAAAAGACAAATTAAACTGTACCAATTCTTAGCCAAACTTTTATTTTTTCATAGAGTAAGGTTAATAAGTTCTGAATTGCCTTCAGGAGTGTTGCCAGTCCAACAGGTTTCATTCTTAAACTGTTTGTATTTGAATATTAGTAGGATTTCATTATGTTAATATTAATATCTTGGATTTACTGAGATTGATTTTATAGCCTATTACAGGTTGAAATTGTTGCGTAAATTGAAAAAAAAAATGAAAGCAAGGATTCTATAGATGAAACAGTTAAAATTAACTCATCTGTGTCAACCAAAAATGTAAATCAGGCCCTGGTGTTTAGAGTGCATGCATGCATGTACATCTTTGTTCAGTATGCCACTAGGGACTACCTTCATTCATAAACAGGCATCACAGTAATTTTTGGGAGTACACCCTCCCAATGTCATTTTCTTGACTATTGCATTCTCTATTCCCAAATCAAAGGCAGATACTTCTATGCTTGGGATGGCAGACAGTACTGTGCAGCCTGACAATGCTGCATAGCACACTGCGGTGTGGCAGTTGTTTTCTGTACATTATGTCTTATATAATAACTATGTGCAGCTATTTGGTAAGACGTACTGTACAGAACTATGTTGACTTACATTAGTGTGCTGTGGTCCACCATCCTTACAGCCTATCTTCTTCTTCTTCTTTCGGCTTTTCCCGGTTAGGGTTCGCCACAGCGGATCATCTGTCTGCTCATGATTGGCAGTGGAGTTTTACAGTGTCAAGTTGCCAGCCCGTCGCCCAACCTTCCACAGAAGGCACACACATGCACACCTAGGGTCAATTTAGAGTGTCCAATCCACCTACTGCATGTCTTTGCTGTACCACCGTGGCCACCCTCCAGCCTATGATTTTTAAAAACTCACCAGATGGTTTGTCATGATGATGGAGCAGATTTCGTTACCATGATATGGTGACAAGGAGATCTGATTTTGTGTGAACTCCCATTGGCTGCAGCTTGACAGTATTACTCAGAAGGGATGGAACAGTATCAGTTGTGAAAGCAGGTTTAACTGCTCCACATGAGACTCCATTGATGTTAGTTTTTTTTCCTTCATGCAATGGAAGAGTTTTCTACTTTTTTAAAACGGTGTTATTATGTTGCTTTGCTGTTTTTTTCGGAGCATCACATTAACAAGATCCTTGCACTGCTGGGTTCAGCATCACATGCAGTACATGGCTAGTTTCCAGCACATTACCCTAATGGAACCAGCTGCTATTCCACTGTGATCCTTTTCATGAATGGTGTGCAGTGTGTGTGTGGGGGGGGGGGAGGGGTGCATCTTTATATGTACTGCTTCAGTGGAGCACAATGCCCAAATAGTGGAGTAAGACAGAGTGCAATGTCTTATCTCATGCTATGCTTTCTTTTAGGAAACATAACAGACTTTGGTATAGTAGGTCTATAGTGTATCAGGTTTGCTTCATGGTGGACAGTGTTCATGAGTAATGCTCAGGCCTTTTATATTAATATGTGCAACTCCTTCAGTTTTTTTGTATGGTCTGAAGTGTAGTATTTAAAGCCAGCAGAAACAGAGTGGTGGGGGAGGATAATCTAGACACACACTATCTACTTCTGTGTTAATAAAATAAACAGTGCCATTTATATACACATAATATAAAGTTTTTATAAAAGAAAACACTGATAGTATTATAAATTACCACAGGAACTTCTATCAGTCTTAGGAGACAAATAAAAAAAATCTGTTAATACCATTAAATATCTTGTATGCAGTGGCTGTGCAAAATGCAGCATGTATATCAAGACCTCATGCATTGTTCTGTAAGAAAATAATTACAACAGAATGTGGTTACTTGTAGCCATTTCCTACTTAGGAGAAACCCAATTTGATTCTAGACAGAGTGGCTGGCAGACAATTGTTTACAAATTTAACTCGTATCTTATTGTCATAGTTTATCATTGTACCGAGTCTATAATTATCTGCCAAGTTATGATATGAGTCTAGTTTACTAATCATTATTACTTTTGCAAGAGAAAAACAGATATCAGACTCAAAGTTTGGGCTAGCTAAAACGTGAAACAGTTTCAACAAATAAGGAACAAAAACAGGATTGGAGGTGAATGCACAAGGGCTAGATGTTTTATTGTTAGGTCTTTCAGCAATGATATTTTGAAGCAACTCCAAATGTATTTGTAGCACAGGGCAATTATAATCAATTGAACTATATTCCTGAACAAAGTCAACTGTTTCTTGAACTAAGATTCATCAGATTTGTCAACAATCTCATCACAATAATTAGAAAAACAACTGGAGATTTCAATAGAGTTAGTTAATATACTCTTGGGGTATTTATTAATACACTGAATATACTTATAACTCATAGGTAATATGCTTCAAAAATGAATCCACCTGCTGAGTCCTCAAATAAAGGTTTCTCCTGTATTGAAAAGCTGCTACTGAATATTATATATTTAAGATTTTGTTTTGTAGCTGATTTTTAATAGGATTTACTTTTCAGCAATAACCAATATAGCTTCTCCATCAATGGTAACTGCTTAGTATACTATTTAATAGTTCTCTCTGTTCTGTTTTCAGTCTACATATTAGTTGAAAAATAATTTTAGAAATTTAACCTTTAAAGCAGCCCATCTTTTTATAAATGGGAGAGTTTGCAAATTCTCCAAACTCCAAAATTACTCCAGCTGCATACAACAATTATGTCAAAATACCTGTCAGACATCCTTAGCTTAACACGCCTGACAGGTTTATAATACCCTGCTTGAAGGTTCAAAAGAATCATAATACGCTGGTCAGAAAAAAAAAAAAAAAAAACAAAAGTCTGTAGAAAGAAGAACAGGGGAGTTAAAGAGATCCCCAGTTGTAGGCATTCACAGGCTTCATGGAATTATATTCAGTGTTTCCAATTCCACTTCTGCTTCTTTAACAGCCACAAATGAAACAGTTTAATCATTATATTAAATCTATAACATGAGTTTTCACTTCAAAGATTTTTTTCTTGTGTATTTACTTTATTAACAAGTGGTTTATTTTGTTGCACTAACTGGCTATTTCCATACTGAACATGCTCATTCACTTCAATCAACTAAAACTATTTAATATGTAATTCTTGGATTTGAGTTGCACAAACTAATGCTTCACATGTTAAATTCTCTAGCTCCTGCTCAGGATTTTGCACATTTTGAACAGTAAAACTAAAAGCATCACATTTTGTTGTAAGAGTAACATCCCAAAAGAGGAATATCAGTGTTCAGCTGTTATATATTATTACAAATCACCAAGTCAACTATTTCTTATCCATTAACAACACTATTTGCATCGCCAGACTACAGAATGGTCCCTTCCACAGCAATGTCTTCCTCCTTTTCCTGGTCTTCTGTTTCAGGTAGCTCAAATTAATTATTTCCATTATATTTGAAATAGTTTTGTGTTACCCCTTGAAATGAGAAACTGTAAATCGGTAAATTGTCAGAAGGCATTAATAGATATGTAATACATTAGTGAAAGAAGAGACAAAATTAAAGAGAAAGAAAGCAATTTGTGATCCATATCAGACTTCTAGCCCCCATCCACTCCTAAATTTGTAACTTCCTGTAATAATTTTTGAGCCAAAGTTATTGCGTATTTAGCAAATAAAGATTCAGTCAGGGAAGAAAAAACATGCAAAGGAAAAGGTAACTATGGTACAGGTGTCCTTGCATATATAATTTTTAAGTCATTTCAGATACTAATGAGATTGCATGAATAACAAGAGCAGACTCACTGTGTACTTGTAATCTGTCATGAGTTAAAAAAAAATGTTTTTTGCAAAGGTGGTAAGCCGCCTACACCCCTCGATACCTCCAAGGTCACACAAACTCAGATAAAGTATATTTACAGGCAAAGTCTCTGCATTCAAGGGTCACATTCTGGAATATAAAGACAAGTGTTCAACTTTGAATAATAAGCCAAAGCCAGCAGAATAGCAAGCAAATAAATGATAACCATATAAAATGGGGTAGAGCCAAGACACCTCTGTGTTTTTTGTAGACAAGGGTATAGGTACAATGCCAATGAAGCACTGTGATATGTGTATAAAAGAATTTACTATCAAAATGTGGAAAATCAAAATAATTTTCTACCTTTTGATCAAACAGTTTGCTGAAACTGGTAAAAAGAATTACCAAATTTTCAGAAATGGTAATATGGAATCAACATTTTAACACCAAGAGTTTCAAGGTCGAAAATACATGTTAGCGGTAACATTTTTTCGCAGGGGGCAAGCCTCCCTGCACCCTCCCACTACCCCTGCATATTATATAGCCAAACTCCAAGATCATACTACAGTGAGGAAAAGGGTACATTTCCCGATCCTCATTGTAGTGCGATCTGTTGTCAGAACTTTGATTCCACATTAGCGAATGCACACTACCATTCGCTAATGTGGATTCAAAATTTTCTGGATCGGCATTATGAAAACTTGAAAATAGCCTTTCGACCTTCCCAGCTTCATGTAAGTGCTGATCTATATTTTGATAGTATAAAAGAATACAGCAATATTACTGATGAACCTGTTTGGTACATGTAGGAGACAGAACAGCCGCAGTGCTAAGGAATCTCTGTGGTACTGGAGTACAGTCCCACTTAATCTCTATGGTACTAGAGGGTGAGGATATACCTACACTCCCTAGAAACCTCTGCCACACATGGAGGAATGTACTGCTACAATCACATGGAACCTCTGTAATACATGTAGAAAAGCTTTCAACTTCATTTTCTAAGAGTCCTGTGTTATGTAGGGAGAAGACTACAGCCACAGCACTAAGGAACTTTATGTTGCATGAGCAAACAAATGGAATTACAGATTAAAGGAATTTTTCTGGTATTTCTACATAACATTACCCCTAATACCAGTGGATCTCAGTGTCATGTGCAGGAATTGGCACAGCTGCAATCCCAAGGAAAATTTGAGTAACATGGTATGGCTATAATCTCAATGAATTTCTGTGGCACTTTTAGGAAGAGGTACAGCTTAAGTCCCAAAAATATCCATGGTATATGTAGAAAAAAGTCCCAAGAAACCTCTGTGGTACATTGTTGGAAAGGCTACAACTACAATCCCATAAAATCTCTGTGGAACATGTTAAAAAAGGGTACAGCTACAGCTCCAAGGAACCTTTGTGCACTAAAGAGTACAAGCACCTCTGTTGTACATGAAGGAAAGAATCCAGCTAGAATCCCAATGAAAATCTGTAGCATATAAAGCAAAGGGTAAAGAAGCTTTTGTGGTCCATGTAGAAGATGGAAATCCCAAAAAGTGTCAGGTAATGGCATTGCTAGAATTCCAAGGAAGTTGTCAGGTAGATGGGGGGAGGGTGTAGCTACAATTCAGAAAAACTCTGGGATACACAGGGGAGATAATACAGCTAGAATTCCAAGGACAGTCCATGGCTGAGGAGGGAGGTTATGGATGCAGTAATCCCAAGAAGCATCTGATAAAACAAAGAATGAAAGTGTGACCTGACAGAATAGTGAATGAAATGGTAATCCTACAGGACATTAAAGGGTGAGTCTTCTCCAGTAACTAAGACAACAAATAGGTGGTACTACAGTATTAACAGACATGGAAGGGTATTCTTGTAGCAGTAATCAAGGCAGTGAAGGGTTGTTCTGTAACACTAGCTGGAATGCTGAATCCTTGCTTGTCCTGCAACAGCTGCCAAAGCAGTGATAGGAGGCCCATCAGTTAAAAGTAATCCTGTATCAGTAATCAGGATAACACATAGTGCTCCATTAGCAATAATCAAGACAACATGTAGTGCTCCTGTAGCAGTACTCATGGTCGCATGTAGTGCTCCTGTAGCAGTAATCATTGTAGCATATAGTGCTCCTGTAGGAGTAATCAGGATAACACATAGTGCTCCTGTAGCAGTAATCACGGTAGCATACAGTGCTCCTGTAGCAGTCATCAAGGTAGCAAGTAGTGCACCTGTAACAGTAATCAGGATAACACATAGTGCTCCTGTAGCAGTACTCATGGTTGCATGTAGTGCTCCTGTAGCAGTAATCATTGTAGCATATAGTGCTCCTGTAGCAGTAATCAGGATTACACATAGTGCTCCTGCAGCAGTAATCATGGTAGCATATAGTGCTCCTGTAGCAGTACTCATGGTCGCATGTAGTGCTCCTGTAGCAGTAATCACAGTAGCATGTAGTGCACCTGTAGCAGTAATCAGGATAACACATAGTGCTCCTGTAGCAGTACTCATGGTTGCATGTAGTGCTCCTGTAGCTCCTGTAGCAGTAATCATGATAGCATGTAGTGCTCCTGTAGCAGTAATCATGGTAGCATATAGTGCTCCTGTAGCAGTAGTCAAGGTAGCATGTAGTGCACCTGTAGCAGTAATCAGGATAACACATAGTGCTCCTGTAGCAGTACTCATGGTCGCATGTAGTGCTCCTGTAGCAGTAATCATTGTAGCATATAGTGCTCCTGTAGCAGTAATCAGGATAACACATAGTGCTCCTGCAGCAGTAATCATGGTAGCATATAGTGCTCCTGTAGCAGTACTCATGGTCGCATGTAGTGCTCCTGTAGCAGTAATCACAGTAGCATGTAGTGCACCTGTAGCAGTAATCAGGATAACACATAGTGCTCCTGTAGCAGTACTCATGGTTGCATGTAGTGCTCCTGTAGCTCCTGTAGCAGTAATCATGATAGCATGTAGTGCTCCTGTAGCAGTAATCATGGTAGCATATAGTGCTCCTGTAGCAGTAATCAAGGTAGCATGTAGTGCACCTGTAGCAGTAATCAGGATAACACATAGTGCTCCTGTAGCAGTACTCATGGTCGCATGTAGTGCTCCTGTAGCAGTAATCATGGTAGCATATAGTGCTCCTGTAGCAGTAATCAGGATAACACATAGTGCTCCTGTAGCAGTAATCACGGTAGCATATAGTGCTCCTGTAGCAGTAATCAAAGTAGCATGTAGTGCTCCTGTAGCAGTAATCACAGTAGCATGTAGTGCACCTGTAGCAGTAATCAGGATAACACATAGTGCTCCTGTAGCAGTACTCATGGTTGCATGTAGTGCTCCTGTAGCTCCTGTAGCAGTAATCATGATAGCATGTAGTGCTCCTGTAGCAGTAATCACGGTAGCATATAGTGCTCCTGTAGCAGTAATCAAGGTAGCATGTAGTGCTCCTGTAGCAGTAATCAAGGTAGCATAAAGGAAATCAGGACAGTAAATTATGCTCCTGCAGTAATAACCAGGATAGTAAATCAAGGCTGATTCTGTGGAAGAGGGAATGACAATTAGAGTTGATCTCACAAATCTGTGAAGGATGGTCCTTTACCATTAACCAGAATGATGAATAAGGGATGTTCCTACAGGAAAATAAAGAGTGGTCCTACAACAGTAATTAAGGCAGTGAGGTGTGTCCTGTAGCAGCACTTAGGATAGTGAATGAAGGACAGTGGAGGGAGATCCTGCAGCATTAACAAGACAATGAAAAAGGGTGGTCCTATAGGACAGAGAAAGTTGGTCCTGCAGCATTAACCAGGACAATGAATAAAAGGTGATACTACAAAAGAGTAAAGAGTGGTTGTACAGGAAGCTGGAGGTTAGCCCTGCAGTACTGACCAGCAAAATGAACAAAGGTTTATCCTATAGGAGAGGGAATAGCATTCCTACAGCATTAAGTAGGACAGCGAATAAAGGGTAGCTTTAGAGAAGAAGAGTGTAGGGTGTTTTGAGAATAATATTCAAATCAGTTAAGGGCTTTCCTGTGGCAGTGGTTAAGACAGTGACTGAAGTGTGGTTTATAGGACATTGAAGCATGGTATAAAGAATTAGCTAGTATAGAGAATAAAATATGATTCTCAAAACAATGAAGGGTGCTCCTGCAACACCATCTGAAGCAGTGATATGAGGTCCTTCAACAGTAATCAAGTGACCCTCCAGCATTAATCAGGACTGTAAATGATGACCCTGCAACAACAACCAAAGAGAGGATGTAGGGTGACCTGCAGAACAGTGAATGCAGTAGTAAGCAGGACAGTGAATAAATGTTTGTCCACAAAGAAAATAGATGGGAGGTCCTTCAGTAATAACCAGAACACTCAAGGGTTGCCCTGTAACAATAACCAGGATAGTAAACTGTGCTTCTGCAATGGTAAATATGATAGTGAATGGTAGCCCTTCAGCAATAAGCAGGGCAGTGAATACTGGCCTTGCAGTCATAACCAGAAAAGTGAATTAATGGTATTCCTGCAGGCCAGTGAAGGATAGTCCTGTCGTAGTAACGAGAATAGTGAGGGATTGCCCTTCAGAAACTACCAGTGCAGTAAAGTGTGTCCTTTCAACAGTGAAGAGTGGTCCTGCAGCAGTAATCAGGACTTTTAAGTGCAGACCTGCTTCAGTAACCAGGATAATGAATGGTGGCCCTCCAAAATAGTTAATCATGGTCCTTTAGTGGTGACCAGGAAAGTGAAAGGTGGTCCAATAAATGTAACCTAGATAACAAACTAAAGGCAGCCCTGCAGGGCATTGAAGGATGGTCATTCAGGAAAAAAAAAAACACAGAACAGTGAAGGATGAGCCTGCATCGGTGACCAAGATACTAAGTTAAGGGCAGTGCTGTTAAAAAAAGTGAATGAAAGTCCTTTATCAATAAAAAGGGTCATGAAAGATGGCCCTCCAGGACGAAGGAGAGTGGTCCTACACCACTAGCAGTAGGTATAGCATCATGAAGTCATATTCAAAGAGGATTTCTGTAATGCCTTGTGACTTACAAGTTACAAAAAAGTTAAATAAACTGAGACAAGTGTTGGAACTTGTGGAAGAGTGAAGACATATACCAGAAGTACTGAATGAATATCATTGAGAACATATGAAGAAGGATTAAACTATGATGCAGATGTAACGTGATATGTAAGGAACAGTTGTGACTGACAGACTTGTAACCACTGATCACTGTTGAACCAGTGAGAGTACCTCAAAAGAGTTATTACTGCTGAACTAATGATGAGCACCCTTGCTTGACGTATTACACATGCTACTGAGCACCATAGAGGATGGCCTGTATCCTAGGGAACTGGACAAAAAAATAGACCAACACATCAAACAGTTTAGCTGTTGACAAATAAGACTGAGAGCAAAGAAAATAACCAGAAAATAGAACTAAATGTGGGAGGAGTCCAAGCTGCTGGAGAAAGCAGACCAGTTGCTGAAAGAGATAAGCATGTTGGCATCAGAATTTATTTGCACTTGGATGGAGGCTAAGGCCTCTCCACCCAAGACTGGAACAGAAAGTCATGAGGAGAAGGTTAACACTTGCACCACACCTCCAGCCTCATATAGACCTACTAAACCAGCACTGGCAAAAAATACACATAAATACACAAAATCATACTTGGAGGCTCTAAATAAAAACCTGCAAAAGCATCAAAGAGCTCCAAAACAGACACCCACAAAACCTGCACCTCCCATCACAAACCAGACAACACATAAAACACAAAATCAATGTGCCGCACAATCACAGCCCTTAAGGCGAAATAACATACCTAACACACTAGTATTGGGTGACTCAATAGTCAGGCACACTGACGCCCCACTCACTAGGCTGGACAAGGAGAAGGTTACTGTTAGCTGCCTATCGGGAGCCAGAATCCGCCACATAACACAAGCACTCAGGTCACTCCAGAACAAGTACAACTATGACTCTGTCATTGTTCATGTTGGTGTGAATGACCTGAAATGTACCTCCCTGGACTACATAAAAAGACACATGGAAGAGCTCTCTGATCATGTAGCCCAGGTGGGTGTGACCCTGACCCTGAGTAGCATCCTGCCCTCACCAAGAATGATACCTCAGTATAAAGAAATTGGCTAAGCTTCTGGTGTCATTCAAAGGGGATCCAGTGTCTGTCAGCCTGGGATGACATGATCGACAACCTGGGTTGCTTCGCAAGAGATGGCTTGCACCTGTCACCCCTTGGCTTTCGAATACTGGCCAAGGCTCTTGCTGCCCCCATAGTGCCTTTTTTAGGCAAGGCTCAAAATTCAAACCCACCACCGTAAACAGCACAAGTAAAAATGAGGGTTATGCTACTCAACGCCAGGAGTTTAAATCTCAAAATGCATGCACTCAAAGCACTACTAAGTATGGAGAACGTTGACATCTGTGCAGTAACTGAAACCTGGTTCAAGGCTCCAGAGAGCACTCCAGCACTACTGGGCTACAACTCATACCACACATTTCGGCCCAGAACACGGACCGAAACACAAAAGGAGGGGGTGTATCCATATTCATCAGGGATACTGACACCTCCAGGTTAGTGGCGCAGCATGATACCTCTGAGATCATCCATGTGTAACTAACATCGGGCAAATCTGCAATGCAAATTGTGGCCTGCTACAGATCACCCTCCATGATCCAGGACCACCACTCTGCCGTTCTGGAGACACTGGAAAACATGAAGGTCCTACCGAACACGCTGATATTGGACGATTTCAATTACCCTACCATTAACTGGGAAAACTACTTGAGTACAAACTCCCAGGCTCAGCGCTTCCTGGAATTTATCAACTCAAATGCCCTGGATCAGCTGGTAAACTCCCCTACCAGAGGCCACAACATATTGGACCTGATCATCACCAACATGGGCAACAGGTGTTCCGTACCGGAGGTCAATCCGTCACTGGTTAGATCAGACCATAAACTAATCACCCTGAATGTCCACACCCCACCACCACCCCCAACCAAGGAAATCACAGTGAAAAACTTTTCTAAAACAAACTTCACCTTACTCAAGGCAGAGGTGGTAAGTTTCACAGCCCCCACGCTAAAGGATAACACTGCCCAAGATGCAGAATCCTTTACAATTGCACTCTATGAGCACCTACAAGGATGCATGGATCATGCCATCCCTAGCAAGACCAAGACTCACTCCCCTAAGAGAAGGAAACCAGTCTGGTGGACCCCTGCCATAAACAGGTTATACAACAGAAGGAGGAAACTAGTTCAGAAAAAAAGCAAATCCCAAGAAGGAAAGACATCCCTGATCAGTATCAGTAAGAAACTAAGGTCCCTCATAAAATCATCCAAGGCTAACTTCGAAAGAAAAATAGCCAAGGATTTGAAAGATAACCACAAAGCCTTCTTTAGCTATGTCAAGAATCTAAGTGGCAACCCGCAGATATGCTCTGAGCTAGTGCAAAATAGCACAAAATATACTGAACCTACTGATATTGCCAACATCCTGGCAGATAGATTCAGTGCAAACTTCACCTCCCTCTCACCTTCAAAAGGGCCCACAATAATACCGGAAAAATGTAGTGTCCCAGAAATCACAGAAGCACAGGTGAAAACAGCCCTTTCAAAAGCCAAAAATACAGCATCAGTGGGGCCAGATGGTGTCCCAGGCTGTGTCTTGCATGAACTACAGAACGAACTAACCCCCCACCTAAACACGCTGTTCAACCTCAGCCTCTCCACAGGCTACGTGCCCATAGAATGGTGCACAGCAACGGTTATTCCACTCCACAAAGGAGGGGCCACAACTGACCCTGGTAACTATTGCCCCATAAGCCTGACTAGCCTGGTCGCAAGGCTATGGAGCGCATCATCATCATGGAACTCATTAACAAAGACATTGGGAACTTCCAAACACTTGACCTGACCCAGTTCGGCTTTGTTAAGGGCAGATCATGCCTACTAAACCTGGTTGACTTCTTCGAGACAGTCACCAAGGCCATAGACAAGGGAAATGTGGTTCACACAGCCTACCTTGATCCCGCCAAGGCGTTCAACACCATTGCTCACTTTGGTATTATAGAAAAACTCACCAGCCTGAACATAAACCCCTACATCACAAGATGGGTTGCCAACTGGCTTACAGACAGAACTCACACGGTAAGAATTGCGGACTCCAGGTCCGACTCTAAACCAGTCACAAGTGGTGTCCCGCAAGGCTCGGTTCTGGGACCCCTACTGTTCGGCATATATTTCTCAGAAGTACAGGCAAACACAGGAGGACTATGGCTAACAAGGTTCGCCGATGACTGCAAACTGGGAGCCATAATTGACTATCCGGCTGACACGGACATCCTTCAAAAAGGCCTTACTGAGACAGACACCTGATGTCAAAGTCATGGCCTCAAGCTAAATGCCAAAAAATGCATAGTCATCCCATTTGGGAAAAACAAAACACCCACAAATTACCACATAGGCAGCAGCCCCCTTAATACAGAAGAGATAGTAAGAGATCTGGGAGCCCAGGTAGATAGTAATCTCTCCTTTGACAATCATATTGCCAAAGTGGTTAGGAAATCCTTCTATGTGGCCCATCTAATTACTAAGGGGTTCGCATCTAGAAATAAAGAGGTTATAGTGTCCCTCTACTTGTCAGTCATCAGACCCATCATAGAATACAATGCCCCATTTGGGATGTACCTCACAAGACACTTCCACCAGCTGGAAAGACCTCAAAAGCACCTCACCAAGAGGATTACTGGCCTCAAACATATGTCCTATGCAGTCCGACTGAAAAAACTCCAGCTGTACTCAGTGGCATATCGCTTACTCAGAGGTGATCTCTGCCTGACTTACAAAGCCATGTCCAACTCAGAATTGATGGACATGCTCCACCTAAAAAAATCCAAGTCACTGAGAGCCACGCGCTCTAGTGAGCTAAACCTCGCCACAACAATAAATAGAACATGCTGGAGGGATATATTCCTGTCACAGAGACTCCCCATGCTTTGGAACAAAATTCCTAACTACATTAGGCAGAGCCCCTCACTAACACTCCTCAAGAGAAGCCTTGACGAGTGGATGGGTAACAGAAAATACACCCCTGGGATCACTTCATTGGCTCTGCTTGACAGAGGCTCACTTAATTAATCAATGGGGTGGCAAAAGCCGGCACACTCTGGCTAGGCTTAAAAATGCCCTCGGGAAGATAGCCTAGTACCTACCTATGAACCTATGAACTTAGGCTGGCTAGGTAGTATTATGCCTTCACAAAAGGCTAATGGGATGCTTGCATATAAGTAAAAGCTGCCATAGCAGGAAAATGCAGTTTGCTTATCTCTCTGATATCAATGGTGCAGCTGCATTTGCTGAACTGCACACAGGTCTAAAACCCATGCTGTGACTGTGACACACTCTGGTTGCATCACTGGGCACTGAAACATTCAGCTACATTGCTTTAATGAGATCACAGCTTAATATTTGTAATAATTTGTTGAAATCTGAGGCAGTGGGCAGGCATTCCTCAGGTGTAAGCATGGATTTACGGACTGCGGCAATCTGCATCTGCATAATGCTGATATGAATAATCTCTTGTGGTGTGATGACTGAAATTAAAAAGTAAACGTTTCAGCCTGATTAGCCTGTTTTAAACAGTACTGGAATGTGGTATGTCTGAACAAACATGACTGTGAGCAACTCATCAGCTATTGCTCAATTTATAAAATGCATTATTGATGAAGTATCTGAAAGAACAGTAAATGGCTTTGTGGATATAGCAACCTTCAAATGTAAGTCATAACATGACATTAAGTTTTATTTCATACTCAAGAAGCAAAATCTGCTTTTACAGTAAGTACAGTATTGTTTTTCTGATTTCTTTCTTTTGTTTTAATACAGCCACTGGTCAGGGCTGGTGTTAGCATTTTGGGGGCCCCCAGCAAATGTCAATGCATGCACAGACAAAAATCAGTGATATTTTTTACACACACACACACACACACACACACACACACACACACACACACACACACACACACACACACACAAACACCAAGCATAAGCCATAGCAGTCCTAGTTTTGTAGTTATTTCAGCAAATAGCAATATATTGTGCAACACTGGTACTGCCACACCAGATCAGTGACTGCTGTTTAGCAGTCGTCAAACAGCAGCAGGGGTAAGTCACTTATTTACCTTATTGGGCAGTAATGCATACCTGTCACTGTCCCTGATTTCACAGGCCTTCCCTGATTTTGTTCATACGTTTGCTTTCTCCTTCGAAAAAAGTTTGATTTGCTGGTAAATCATTCAGGATTACAGTCAATCAATCCAGACATCTGAGTTTTATACCTATTGTCCAAAAATACGTGTTGATGCAAGAGGTGTTATTCTACTAACTTTTTAAGTGCATTAGAGTAATATTTAAAATGTAGTCCTGATTCTGAGCTTTTATTCTATTATTTTTGGGATTGCACTGAATTCTTAAGCAAAGGAATTGAGAGTTATACTATCTGGTGTTATGCTTGTATTTATAAAACTCCCTGAAAGAGAAAACCATCCATGATGATCAGAAGTATCAGCTCTTAAAATCCAAAATTTGCACTGAGATAAGTCACTCTGGGCTGCTGATCTCTCTAGTGCTTGTTCATGTTCATTATCAGCTTTATCCTAACAGGGTCATATCACAGCCCTGTTCAAGTTAAAGAGCATAATTAGGAAATTAATACATTTTTTCTTCCTCATTTTTCCCCAACCTGCAGCAGCTTTTGTGGGGCCCCACACAGTCAAGGATAATTAAGGGGGGCCCACTGCAGCCACGGGTATAGCAAGTGGAGCAAATGTCCAACAGCAAGATTTAACTAAGCCAGGGGCACTATGTCAGTGGTAAAATATTTAATAGAATTCTGATGCCTGTTACTTGACAAAAAACTGTTTCTACAACAAGAAATATCTTTGAATTTTAAAGGAGGTATAAATAAGAGTTATTATCCATGCCGTTTATTAAGTATAGAAGAATGCTGTACTAGCTTTTGTTGGTTTGACAGACATGTAACAAAATATCAGGATAAGATAACCTGCTGTGGTTGGGGGCCCTTGGGGAATAGGGGGCCCCCAGCAACCGCAGGGTTTGCTGGTGCCTAAAGCCGGCTATGCCGCTGGTTATCATGGCATTTTATTTTTGTGTTGGATTAACAACATAGCAGGAAAGAAAAGTCCTGCCTCAGTACAAGCTGATCAGACTGTCTCACTGTATTCAGAATCATAAAAATAGGGATTTCAGATTTTGATGGCACAAGCAGATGAAATTAGCCACCTAGTTGTCCATTTTTAGAAGGATAAGCTGGAGGTCTCACATGTGCAACAGCTTATCCCCTCATCTACACAAGATGTTTTTAAGGACAACCTATTATGTCACCATCCTTCCTCCTTTTTTCACTCTGCACAACTTCTTTATAGACTTCTTTATATGGCTTTCAGTATAAATCATGAACAAGTTTGTTGCCAGTCTCTGAACTATCTGTATCCTGTATCTATGTCCTTGCATTGAAGATGCATACTAAACTGCATATACTAGTGTAGATAATGTCTTATCTCCTGTTCCTGGGATGAGAATGAAACTGGTCACTTGTGATCAGTGCTCTAAACTGATAAATTTTAAATAAATAACTATAGAGAGAGAAAGCTAAAGCTACCTAGAGTGACCACATTTGTGTTTGATCGTTTTAGCCACTGTATTAGTCAGTACCAAGTAGCTGACAACAAGCTTTGCATTTCTAAGCATCATAATAACATACCTTTGTAAAGAGAAACACTTACCTTAAAAAAAGTTTAATATAACTTTTATTTAACCAGGTTAAGTGAAATAAAATAGAGTAAGGCATCCTTTGTCAGGCAAACGGGCTTAAGCAGAACAAAGGAAAAATCCACTTAGAGACAGTATTCAAGTACTCTTAGAGGACAATCCTTGTTTACAAATGTTAATGAGAACTGCAATTGACTGCTGTAGTATTACCGGTACTCAAGTAGAAATGCGGCCATTAACTGTGCTGAAACAAATGGCACTGACTAAAGGGGTTTGATTTTTCAATCAATTAATGCAGCATTACAGTTTGTTTTCTCCAGGGTAGTTAATATCAAAGTAAATAGCTTTTGATATAGATGAAATGACCATGATGTTTTGCAGGCACTTTTATTGACGTTTCACTTTCTACCAATGATGTCTCTTTCTAAACACCACAGGATATTTACCAAACCTTCTTCTCTGCTTTCTGATATAAATTGCTTTTATTAAAGGCATCTGATACAAATACTGGACGCCCCTTTTCTCTTTTGTTGTTGCTACTAACCAGCCTGGCAACGTATGATTTACAGTCGGTACATAAAATAAAATGCTGTTGCATACCATTTTGATGAATGAAGTTTGTTGAAATTACACTTTAAAAAACAGTACAAAACGCACTGAAAAATATTAATTTCTGCTAGAGACAGACTCATTTAAATCTCATGCAAAAAGAGACCTCTTGCATTGGGAGAAGATTTATTACAATGGTGTGGCAAATACAGAGAAATGTGCAATTGCTGAACGCACTACAAAACATTGATTCATTAAGTTTCACTATTCCCTCATTTCCTACATTTGTGTTTTCCAAATACATTATTTTGCATTTCTGTATTGAATTTAATGTGTCATATTTTAAATTATTCCTCTAGTCTTGCTCAGTCTCATCCAATCTTTTCTTTACCTTCCTTAATGTAACCCCATTGCATAATCCTATTGCATATATTTCTGTCCTCTGCAAAAAGGCAAACTTGCTCTAACAAGTTTCATTCTTGACCTTCTACAAGGTCACTGGTAAAGACAGTGAAAAGAGCCAGTCTGGGGGTAACCAGCCTTTCAACTTAGTGGATTTCAGTTCTCAGAGCTTTAGTGTCCACCTGGCTAACATTTCAACCAATCTACCCCCTATTATTTTCATTAACCTTTTAAACTGGACCTTGTCACATACCTTTTTAAAGAATGGTAATCCACTTCCTTTACCTGACTGCATTGTCTCTCTGCCCACTCAAATATTTCTGTTAGATTTGTTTGTCATGAGCTTCATGATGCAAATCTATCACTGTAAGGTACTACACCTGACAACCACCTATATATTTCCAAATTATTTTTCTAGCATTGTTTTCATAATTTCCTATACAACTAAGCTGACATTGAAATGTCAGTCATTTTCAGTCTCTGGTTAGTTACCACTTATAAATGGAAATCAAACCTGCTACCTTCCAGTCATCAAGTGCCTTACCCTTCTCTCATGATTAGTTTCTGTATGAAAAACCTTTCTGAGGCAGTGTTCCTCTCTGACAAAGGTCCTCCTGAATTATGGAGTATTGAGTTCTGACTGCTTCAGAACCTTGTTTAATGATGATGCTGAACCATATTGTTCGATGACTGCTCTTTCCCTAATGGATGCCCACTTCCAGGTCTGAGTTGCTTTCCATATCATCATGTGAGAACACCAGACCAAGGCTAACCCTCCTTGATTTGACGACAGTGTAAGAAGTGTGATACTTGCCCCTTGTATGGCATGGTGAACAATGCTACTTTTAAGTCTGGTTGCATTTAAAGTGCTCAATCTGCAATGGGTAAATTAAAGTTTCACCTCAAAAATACCACCCCTTCTCTTGGATTGTACAAGTAAGATCCACCATTTTCTTTTCATTCCCATTCTGCATGCTGACCTTGTACACACAATTCTTCCATTTATAGCCTTGGTGTGACCCACTATGGCTGCTGTCCTATACCCTGTTTCGTTTATCCCTTCCCTTACAGAGACAGTTGCACTACAGCTTCCTTTTTTTTTCTTCCATATGTCATCTATATCCTGTGCCCAACTGCATTTACACCCCAGTCACAGTTCTATGCGTACGCGTACCATGTTTCTGTTACTCCAACTATATCAGTAATCAAACAGGTTTGTAAACTGATTTGTAGATGGTCATTCTGCAGATAAATAGCTGGAAAGATCTGGATTTGCATCATTTGAGCCTGAAATGTTATATCCTAAAAAGCAGATTTTATTGCCTACACACACACACACACACACACACATATATATATATATATATATATATATATATATATATATATATATTAGTTATGAAATTATAAAAAATAATGAGCTGCTAACTGCTATACTTAGTCATTGTGTGTCTGTGACATACAAGCCTGGCATAAGTACCACATATTTAATTTAGATGAGAGATAATGGATTCCACAGAAACTTAATTTCCACAACATCTGGGATCAGTACTAGGTATTTCATATAGTTAGGGGATAATAGAATGTATACTAACTTTTAGTTTCCACATGCATGGGATCACTACTACATATTTCATTTAGTTAGAGGATAATATAATCCACACTGATGTTTAATTAGTTTCCACATGCCTAGAATCTTTACACATATTTCATTTAGTTAGGAGATGATAGAATGTACACTAACTTTCATTTAGTTTCTGCATGCCTGGGATGTGTACTATGTATTTTATTTAGTTATGGGTAATGGAATGTACACTAACTTTTATTTAGTTTCCACATGCCTAGCATCTATATTATGTATTTCATTTCATTAGGGTATAATGGAATGTACACTAACTTTTATTTAGTTTCCACATGCCTAGCATCTGTATTATGTATTTCATTTAGTTAGGGTATAATGGAATCTACACTAACTTTAATTTAGTTTCCATATGCCAGGGATCTCTACTATATATTTAATTTAGTTAGTGGATAATGGAATTTATACTAGCTTCTAGGTACTTTCTGCTTGCCTTAGATCTGTACTATGTATGTCACTTAGTTAGGGGATAATGAAATCTACACTAACATTTACTTAGTTTCCACATGCCTGGGATCTGTACTGCATGTTTCATTTAGCTGAGGGATAATGGAATCTACACTAACATAGTTAGTTTCCATATGGCTGGGATGTGTACTACATATCTAATTTGGTTGCGAGATGATGGAATTTAGACTAACTTTTATTTAGTTCATGCATGCCTGGGATGTGTACTGTGTATTTCATTTAGTTAGGGGATAATGGAATCTACACTAACTTTTATTTAGTTTATGTATGTCTGGGATGTGTACTATATATTTAATTTAGTTAGGTGATAGTGGACTCTAACTAACTTAGTTTCCACATACCTGGGGTCTGTACTATGTATTTCATTTATTTGAGGGATAATGGAATCCACATTAACATAATTAGTTTCCACATGCCTAGAATTTCTAGTACATATTTCATTTAGTTAAGAGATAATGGAATCTGCACTAACTTTTAGTTAGTTTCCTCATGCCTGGGATCTGTCCTAGTTATTGCATTTAGTCAGGGAATAAAAAAATCTTCACTAATTTTCTCTAGTTTTTGCATGGCTGGGATGTGTACCATGTATTTTATTTCGTTGCAAGATAATGGAATCTGCACTAACTTTTATTAGGTTACCACATGCCTGGGCTCTGTACTACATATTTCATTTAGTTGAGGGATAATGGAATCCACACTAATCTGATTAGTTTCCACATCCCTGGGATGTATACCACATATTTCATTAAGTTAAGGCATAATGGAGTCTACATTCAGTTTTAGTTAGTGTCCGCATGCCTGGGATCTATACTACATATTTCACTTAGAAGATAATGTTATCTACACTAACTTTTATTAAGTTTCTGCATGCCTAGGATGTGTGCAAAATATTTCATTTAGTTAGGTGATAATGGAATCTACACTAACTTGTATTTAGTTTCTGCATACCTGGGTTCTGTACTATGTATTTCATTAATTTGAAGGATAATGTATCCACACTAATTTAGTTAGTTTCCATGTGCCTGGGATCTGTACTACATATTTCATTTAGTAAGGGGACAGTGGAGTCCACATTAACTTTTATTTAGTTTCCACATCCCTGGGATTTGTACTACATATGTCATTTACTTCAAGGTTAATGGAATCTGCACTAACTTTTCAATGGTTTCCACATGCTTGATCTGTCTACTGTTTATTTCACTTAGCCAGGGGATAATGGAATTTACACTAACTCAGTTAGTTTCTATATGCCTACGTATTTCAGTTAGTTAAGGGATAATGGCATCTAACTTACATTGCACTATCCCCTAACTAAATGAAATACATAGTACAGATGCCAGGCATGTGGAAACTAAATAAAAGTTAGTGTTTGTTCCATTACCCCTAACTGAATGAAATACATAGTACAGATCCCAGGTATGTGGAAACTAACTAAAAGTTAGTGTAGATTGCATTATCTAATTAATTAATTAGTTAATTTCCACATGCCTGGGATATGTATTGCACATTTTATTTAGTTAGGGGATAATAGACTCTACTCCAACTTTTAGTTAGTTTCCATATGCCTGGTATCTGTACTACATATTTCATTCAGTTACGAGATGATGGAATGTATGCTAACTTTTAGATAGTTTCCACATGCATGGGATTTGTACTACATATTTCATTTAGTTAGTGGATAATGCAATCTACACTAACTTTTAGTTAGTTTCCATATACCTGGGATCTGTACTATGTATTTCATTCAGTTAGGGGTAATGGAATGTACACTAACTTTTATTTAGTTTCCACATGCCTGGCATCTGTACTATGTATTTCATTTAGTTAGGGGATAGTGCAAGGCACACTAACTTTTATTTAGTGTCCACATACTTGGCATATGTACTATGTATTTCACTTAGGGGATAAAGGAATCTACTCTGACTTTAATCCACATGCCTGGGATCTGTACTATGTATTTCATTTAGTTTAGAAATAAGGGAATCCACACTAACTTAGTTAGTTCCACATGCTTGGGATCTGTATTATGTATTTCATTTAGTTAGTAGATCATGGAATCAGTACTAACTGTAACTTAGTTTGCACATGCCGGGGATCTGTACTACATATTTCATTGCGTTAGCAGACAAAGGAATCTATACTGACTTATTTATTTATTTATTTATTTATTTATTGCATTTGTTGGCCGGGAAAGACCACTGGGCCTAGAATGAGCCCATTTTCAGTGGAGTACCGGGGAGAAAAGCTCCACAATAATTACATGCAAAGATCTATAAAAGCAAATAACAAAGAATAATGATTACTACATTTATCTTGAATTAAAATAATGCAAAAAATAGAAATAATAAAAGGCATATATTCAAGTAACACAGTATTAAATAAGTCTGCAAGGTTCATACCAGAAGGAATAAGTACAGAGTAAGGGAAGGAGGGGATAGAAGGGTAAGGAGAGAAAAGTGAGGCTAAAGAAAAAGTGAGGCTAAAGAGACAGGAAGGCAGTGAATAGGCAGAGAAAGGGGAGTGCTAGAAATGTATAGAGGTGAAATCACCAGGGAGAGAAGTCAGGAGGTGGAGTTGCGAGTAGTTAGTTTCTAATTTCCTCGGACCTGTACTATGTATTCCACTTAGGGGATAATGGAATCTACACTAACTTTTAATTAGTTTCTGCATGCCTGAGATCTGTACATATTTCATTTAGTTAGGAGATAATGGAATCTATAACAACATTTAAGTAGTTTCCACATGCCTGGGATCTGCGCTACATATTTCATTTGGTTAGGGGATAATGGAATCTACACTAACTTTTAGTTAGTTTCCACATCCCTGAGGTCTGTCCTAAATATTTCATTTAGTTAGGTGATAAGGGGATCCACACAAACTTTTATTTAGTTTCTGCATGCCTGGGATCAGTACTGGGTATTTCATTTAGTTGAGGGATAATGGAATCCACACAAACTTGGTTAGTTTCTACATGCCTGGGATATGTACTAGATATTGCATTTAGTTAGGGGATAATAGAATCTAGACAAACTTTTAATTATTTTCCACATGTCTGGGATGTATACTTCATATTTCATTTACTAGAGAGATAATGGAATCCACACTAACTCGGTTACTTTCCACATGCCTGGGATCTGTACTAGATATTTCATTTATTCAGGGGCTAAATAAATCAACACTAATTATTTAGTTTATGCATGGCTGGGAAGTGTAGTACATTTTTCATTTAGTTATGCGATAATGGAATCTACACTAACTTTTAGTTAGTTTCCACATTGCTGGGCTCTCAACTATTTATTTAATTTAGTTAGGGGGATAATGGAATCTACACTAACTTTTACTTAGTTTCTGTATGCCTGGGATCTGTACTACATAATTCATTTAGTTGAGGGATAATGGAATCCACACTAACTTGGTTAGTTTCCACATCTCTGGGATGTATATTACATACTTCATTAAGTTAAAGGATAATGGAATCTACACTAGCTTTTAGTTAGTTTCCATGTGCCTGGGATCTGCACTACATATTTCACTTAGGAGATAATGGAATCTGCATTAACTTTAATTTAATTTACACATGCTGGGGATGTGTACTACGTGTTTCACTTGGTTAAGGGATAATGGAATCTACACTAACTTTTATTTAGTTTCTGCATGCCTGAGATCTGTACAACATATTTCATTTATTTGGGAGATAATGCAATCTACACTAACCTTTAGTTAGTTTCCACATACCTGGGATCTCTACTATGTATTTCATTCAGTTAAGGTTAATGGAATGTACACTAACTTTTATTTAGTTTCCACATGCCTGGCATATGTATTATGTATTTCACTTAGTTAGGGGATAAAGGATTCTACTCTGACTTTTAATTAGTTTCCACATGCCTGGGATCTGTACTGTGTATTTAATTTGTTTAGAAATAAGGGAATCCACACTAAGTTAGTTTCCACATGCTTGGGATCTGTATTATGTATTTCATTTAGTTACTAGATCATGGAATCTGCACTAACTGTAATTTAGTTTGCACATGCCGGGGATCTGTACTACATATTTTATTTAGTTAGCAGATAAAGGAATCTATACTGACTTCTAGTTAGTTTCTAATTTCCTCAGATCTATACTATGTATTTTGTTTAGTTAGGGGATAATGGAATCTATTTTAACTTCTAGTTTGTTTCTATATGCCTGGGATCTGTGCTATGTATTTCACTTAGTTAGGGGATAATGGAATCTATTATAACTTTTAAGTAGTTTCCACATGCCTGGGATCTGCACTACGTATTTCATTTGGTTAGTGGATAATGGAATCTACACTAACTTTTAGTTAGTTTCCACATTCTTGAGATCTGTCCTAAATATTTCATTTAGTTAGGTGATAAGGGAATCCATACAAACTTTTATTTTGTTTCTGCATGCCTGAGATCTGGATGATATATTTCATTTAGTTAGGGAATAAATGGAATCTATAATAACTTTTAAGTAGTTTCCACATGCCTGGGATCTGCACTACGTATTTCATTTGGTTAGGGGATTATGGAATCTACACTAACTTTTAGTTAGTTTCCACATCCCTGAGATCTGTCCTAAATATTTCATTTAGTTAGGGGTAAGAGAATCCACACAAACTTTTATTTTGTTTCTGCATGCCTGGGATCAGTACTGGGTATTTCATTTAGTTGAGGGATAATGGAATCCACACTAACTTGGTTAGTTTCTGCATGCCTGGGATATGTACTAGATATTTCATTTAGTTAGGGGATAATGGAATCTACACTAACTTTTAATTATTTTCCACATGCCTGGGATCGATGCTTCATATTTCATGTACTAGAGGGATAATGGAATCCACACTAACTAGGTTACTTTCCACATGCCTGGAATCTGTACTAGATATTTCATTTATATAGGGAATAAAAAAATCTACACTAATTATTTAGTTTATGCATGGCTGGGATGTGTAGTACATTTTTCATTTAGTCATGGGATGATGGAATCTACACTAACTTTTAATTAGTTTCCACGTGCCTGTTATCTATACTATGTATTTCATTTAGTTAGGGGATAATGGAGTCTATACTGACTTTTATTTAGTTTATGCATGCTTGGGATATATACTCTGTATTTCATTTAGTTATGTAATAATGGAATCTACATTAACTTTTATTTAGTTTCTGCATGCCTGGGATGTGTACTATATTTTTCATTTAGTTAGGATATACTGGAATCTAACTAACTTAGTTTCCACATGCCTGGTTTCTGTACTATGTATTTCATTTATCTGTGGGATAATGCAATCCACATGAACTTAGTTTCCACATGTCTAGGATCTGTAGGATATATTTTATTTACTTAGGGGTTACTGGAATCTACACTAACTTTTAGTTAGTTTCCACATTCCTGGGCTCTCAACTATTTATTTCATTTAGTTAGGGGAATAATGGAATCTGCACTAACTTTTACTTAGTTTTCATATGCCTGGAATCTGTACTACATATTTCATTTAGTTGAGGGATAATGGAATCTGCACTAACTTGGTTAGTTTCTACAACTCTGGGATGTATACTACATACTTCATTAAGTTAAAGTATAATGGAATCTACACTAACTTTTAGTTAGTTTCTGTGTGCCTGGGATCTGTACTACATATTTCATTTAGTTGAGGGATAATGAAATCTGCACTAACTTGGCTAATTTCCATATCTCTGGGATGTATACTACATACTTCATTAAGTTAAAGGATAATGGAATCTACACTAACTTTTATTTAGTTTCTGCATGCCTGAGATCTGTACAACATATTTCATTTAGTTAGGGGATAATGCATTCTATACTATCTTTTAGTTAGTTTCTACATACCTGGGATCTCTACTATGTATTTCATTCAGTTAGGAGTATTGGAATGTACACTAACTTTTATTTAGTTTCCACATGTCTGGCATCCTTACTACATATTTCACTTAGGGGATAAAGGAACCTACTCTGACTTTTAATTAGTTTCCACATGCCTGGGATCTGTACTGTGTATTTCATTTAGTTTAGAAATAAGGGAATCCACACTAACTTAGTTTCGATAGGCTTGGGATCTGTATTATGTATTTCATTTAGTTAGTAGATCATGGAATCTGCACTAACTGTAATTTAGTTTGCACATGCCGGGGATCTGTACTACATATTTCTTTTAGTTAGCATATAAAGGAATCTATACTGACTTCTAGTTAGTTTCTAATTTCCTCGGACCTGTACTATGTATTTCACTTAGTTAGGGGATAATGGAATCTACACTAACTTTTAATTAGTTTCTGCATGCCTGAGATCTGGATGATATATTTCATTTAGTTAGGGGATAAATGGAATCTATAATAACTTTTAAGTAGTTTCCACATGCCTGGGATCTGCACTACGTATTTCATTTGGTTAGGGGATTATGGAATCTACACTAACTTTTAGTTAGTTTCCACATCCCTGAGATCTGTCCTAAATATTTAATTTAGTTAGGGGCAAGAGAATCCACACAAACTTTTATTTAGTTTCTGCATGCCTGGGATCAGTACTGGGTATTTCATTTAGTTGAGGGATAATGGAATCCACACTGACTTGGTTAGTTTCTGCATGCCTGGGATATATACTAGATATTTCATTTAGTTAGGGGATAATGGAATCCACACTAACTTTTAATTATTTTCCACATGCCTGAGATCGATACTTCATATTTCATTTACTAGAGGGATAATGGAATCCACACTAACTAGGTTACTTTCCACATGCCTGGGATCTGTACTAAATATTTCATTTATATAGGGAATAAAAAAAATCTACACTAATTATTTAGTTTATGCATGGCTGGGATGTGTAGTACATTTTTCATTTAGTTATGGGATAATGGAATCTACACTAGCTTTTAGTTAGTTTCCACGTGCCTGTTATCTATACTATGCATTTCACTTAGTTAGGGGGTAATGGAATCTATACTGACTTTTATTTACTATATGCATGCCTGGGAGATGTACTGTGTATTTCATTTAGTTATGTAATAATGGAATCTATATTAACTTTTAATTAGTTTCTGCATGCCTGGGATGTGTACTATATATTTCATTTAGTTAGGATATACTGGAATCTAACTAATTTAGTTTCCACATGCCTGGTTTCTGTACTATGTATTTAATTTATTTGTGGGATAATGCAATCCACATTAACTTAGTTTCCACATGCCTAGGATCTGTAGGATATATTTTATTTACTTAGGGGATACTGGAATCTTCACTAACTTTTAGTTAGTTTCCACATTCCTGGGCTCTCAACTATTTATTTCATTTAGTTAGGGGAATAATGGAATCTGCACTAACTTTTATTTAGTTTCTGTGTGCCTGGGATCTGTACTACATATTTCATTTAGTTGAGGGATAATGAAATCTGCACTAACTTGGTTAGTTTCTACAACTCTGGGATGTATACTACATACTTCATTAAGTTAAAGTATAATGGAATCTACACTAACTTTTAATTAGTTTCTGTGTGCCTGGGATCTGTACTACATATTTCATTTAGTTGAGGGATAATGGAATCTGCACTAACTTGGTTAGTTTCTACAACTCTGAGATGTATACGACATACTTCATTAAGTTAAAGGATAATGGAATCTACACTAACTTTTAGTTAGTTTCTGTATGCCTGGGATCTGCACTACATATTTCACTTAGTTAGGAGATAATGGCATCTACACTAACTTTTAATTAATTTACACATGCCTGGGATGTGTACTATGTATTTCACTGGTTAGGGGATAATGCAATCTACACTAACTTTTATTTAGTTTCTGCATGCCTGAGATCTGTGCAACATATTTCATTTAGTTAGGGGATAATGGAATTTATCATAACTTTTAGGTAGTTTCCACATACCTGAGATCTGCACTGTGTATTTCATTTGGTTAGGGCATAATGGGATCTACAGTAAGTTTTAGTTAGTTTCCACATCCCTGGTATCTGTCCTAAATATTTCATTTAGTTAGGGGATAATAGAGTCTAGAATAACTTTTAAGTAGTTTCTGCATGCCTTGGATCTGCACTATGTATTTCATTTCATTATGAAATCATGAAAGCCACACTGTCTTTTAGTTAGTTTCCACATACCTCAGATCTGTCCTAAATACTTCATTTAGTTAGAGGACAATGTAATCCACACACATTTGTATTTAGTTTCTGCATCCCTGGGATCAGTACTAGTTATTTCATTTAGTTGAGGGATAATGGTATCCACACTATCCTAGTTTGTTTCCACATGCCTGGTATCTGTACTACATATTTCATTTAGTTAGGGGATACTGGAATCTACACTACATTTTAGTTCGTTTCAACATGCATGGGATTTGTACTACATATGTTATTTATTTAGCAGATAATGGAAACTATACTAAGTTTTAGTTTTGACATACCTGGGATCTGAACTACATATTTTATTTAGTTAGGGCATAACTGAATGTGTACTAACTTTTATTTAATTTCCACATGCCTGGCATCTGTACTACATATTTCATTTAGTTTAATGATTATGGACTCTACACTAACTTATGTAGTTTCCACATGCTTAGGATCTGTATTATGTATTTCATTTAGTTAGGGATCATGGAATCTGCACTAACTTTTATTTAGTTTCCACATGCTTGGGATCTGTAATAGATATTTCATTTAGTCAGAGAATAATGTAATTTACACTCATTTTCATTTAGTTTCTGCATGCCTGAAAGATGTAGTATGTTTCATTTATTTAGGGGATAATAGAATCTACACTAACTTTTAGTTAGTGTCCACATCCTTGAGATCTGTACATGTATTTCACTTAGGGTAAAATTCAATCTTCACTAAATTTTAGTTAGTTTCTGTATGTCTGAGATATGTACTACATATTTCATTTAGTTAGGGGATAATGGAATCTATGCTAACTTTTAGTTTCCACATGCCTGGGATCTATACTACGTATTTCATTTAGTTCAAGGATTATGGAATCCACCCTAACTTACTTTCCACATACCTGTGATCTGTATTATATAATCCATTTGGTTAGGGGATTATAAAATCTAAACTAACTTTATTTAGTTTCCACATGCCTGGGATCTGTACTATGTATTTCATTTAGTCAAGGGATAATATAAGTTACACTCACTTTCAGATAATTTCCACATACCTGGGACCTGTACTAAATATTTTATTTATTTGAGGGATAATGGGATCTACTCTAGCCTTTATTTAGCTTCTCCGTGCCTGAGATTTGTACTATGTATTTCATTTAGTTGAGGTTTAATGGAATCCATACTAACTTAGGTTTCACATGCCTGGTGCCTGTACTGCATATTTCATTTAGTTAGAGGATGATGGAATCTCACTAACTTTTACTTAGTTTCAACATGCATGTGATTTCTACTACATATTTCATTTAGTTAGTAGATAATGGAATCCACACTAACTTTTAGTTAGTTTCTACATGCCTGGGATGTGTACTACATATTTCATTTAGTTAAGGAATAATGTAATGCACATTAACATAATTAATTTCCACATGCTTGCGATCTGTACTGCATATTTCACTTAGGGAATAATAGAATCTACAGTAATTTTTAGGTAGTTTCCACATGCATGGAATTTGTACTATATATTTCATTTAGCTAGGGGATAATGAAATCTGCACTAACTTTTATTTAGTTTCCATATGTGTGAGATTTGTACTACATATTGTACTTAGCTGAGGAATAATGGAATATACACTAACTTAGTTTCCACATGCCTAGGATGTGTGCTACGTATTTCACTTAGTTAGAATATTGAAATCTAACTATCTTAGTCAGCTTCCAAATGCCTAAAATCTATACTATGCATTTCATTTAGTTAGGGGATGATGGAATCTACACTAAATTTTAGCTAGTTTCCATATACATGGCATCTGTACTAGGTATTTCATTTACTCAGGGCTTAATAAAACCTACATTAATTTTTCTTTAGGCTATGCATGCCTGGGATGTGTACTCCGTATTTCATTTACTCAGGGGATAATAAAACCTACATTAATTTTTCTTTAGGCTATGCATGCCTGGGATGTGTACTCCGTATTTCATTTAGTTAGGAGATAACAGGATCTACACTAACTTTTAATTATGTACTACGTTTCATTTAATTGAGGCATAGTGGAATCCACACTAGCATACTTTTCACATGCCTGGGATGTGTACTATGTATTTCACTGAGTTAAAGGGTAATGGAGTCTACACTAAATTTTAGTTAGTTTCCACATTCCTGGGAGCTGTACTCCTTATTTCATTTAATTAGAAGATAATGGAATTTACACTAACTTTTATTTAGTTTCTGCATGCTTGGGAACTGTACTATAGATTTATTTATTTAGTTAGGAGATAGTAGAATCTAACTAACTTAGTTTCCACATGCCTGGGTTCTGATTATGTATTTCATTTATTTGAGGGATAATGAAATCCACATTAACTTAGTGTCCACATGCCTCTGATCTGCAGTGCATATATAATTTAGTTAGGTGATAGTGGAATCCATGGTAACTTTTACTTTTCATATGCCTATGATCTGTACTATGTATTTCATTTAGTTCAAGGATAATGGAAGCCACTGACTTAGTTTCCACATCTGTATTAAGTATTCCATTTAGTCGGGGGATCATAAAATCTGCCCTAACTTTTATTTAGTTTCCACATGCCTGGGATCTGTAGTAGATATTTCATTTAGTCAGTGGATAATGTAATTTATAGGTTCATAGGATGGTACTAGGCTATCGGCCCTAGGGACTATACATGCCTAGCCATAAAAATTCCCTGTCTATTTCTTCCCACACTATTTACTTCCCTGGACTCCTGTCTAGCAGGGCAACTGACGTGATCCCCGGGGTGAATTTCCTTTCTCCCATCCAATCATCAAAGTTCCTTTTGAAGAGGGCCAAGGAGGCACTCTGCTTGACATGTATGGGCAGTCTATTCCAGAGTCTAATTTTCATTAGATTTCTGTATGCCTGGAAGCTGTACAACACATTTAATTTAGTTAGGGGATAATGGAATCTACACTGTCTTAGTTTCCACATGCCTAGGATCTGTACTACAGATTTCATTTATTTAAGGGATAATGGAATCTACAATAACTTTTAGTTAATTTCCACATGCCTGGTATCTGTACTACATATTTTATTTATTTCGGAGATAATGGATTCTACACTAATGTTTTAGTTTTTGCATGTATGTGTACTAGTTAGGGGATAATGGATTCTGCACAAACTTTTATTCAGTTTTCATCTGCCTGGGTTCTGTACTATGTATTTCTTTTATTTGAGGGATAATGGAATCCACAGTAACTTAGTTAGCTTCCACATGCCTGACATCTGTACTACGTATTTCATTTTGTTAGGGTATAGTGGAATCTATACTAACTTTTAGTTAGTTTCCACTTGCCTGAGATCTGAACTATGTATTTAATTTAGTTCAGGGATAATGGAATCCACAGTAACTTACTTTCCACATGCCTGGGATCTGCATTATATATTCCATTTAGTTAAGGGATCATAGAATCTACACTAACTTTTATTTAGTTTTCACATGCCTGGCATCTGTAATAGATATTTCATTTAGTCAGGGATAATGGAATTTACAGTACCTTTAATTTAGTTTCTGCATGCCTAGAACCTGTTGTACATACTTCATTTAGTTAGGAATAATGGAATGTACACTTTAGTTTCTGCATGCTTGGGATACGTACTACGTAATTTGATTTAGTTAGTGGATAATTGAATCTACAATAACTTTTAGTTAGTTTCTACATGCCTGGGATCTTTACTACATATTTTGTTTAGATGAGGAATAATAGAATTGATGCTAACATAGTTAACCTCCACATGCCTGGGATCTGTACTGCGTATTACACCTAGTTAGGGATAATAGAATTTAAACTCATTTTTAGTTTCCACATGCCTGAGATCTGTACTACATATTTCGTTTATTTGAGGGATAATGGGATCTACTCTAGCCTTTATTTAGTTTCTGCGTGCCTGGGATCTCTACTATGTATTTCATTTAGTTGATGGTTAATGGAATCTAAACTAACTTTTAGTTAGTTTCCACATGCCTGGGATCTGTACTACATATTTCATTTAATTGAAGGATAATGGAATCCACACTAACTTTTATTTAGTTTCCACATACCTGGGATGTGTAATAGATATTTCATTTAGTCAGGAAATAGTGTAATTTATACTAACTTTCATTTAGCTTTTGCATGTCTGGAAGCTGTACTACATATTTCATTTAGTTAGGGATAATTGAATATACACTTACCTTTAGTCAGTTTCCACATGCTTGAAGTGTGCACTATGTATTTCATTTAGTTAGGGGGATAATGGAATCTACACTAACTTTTATTTAGTTTCCGTATGCCTGGAATCTGTACTACATATTTCATTTAGTTGAGGCATAATGGAATCCACACCAACTTAGTTTCCACATACTTGGGATCTGTGCTACATATTTTATTTAGTTAGGGGGCAGTGGAATCTAACTAACTTGTTTCCACATGCCTAAGATTTATGCTATGTATTTCACTTAATTAGGGGATAATGGAATCTACACTAACTTTTAGTTAGTTTCCAGATGACTGGGATCTGTACTAGATATTTCATTTAGTCAGAGAATAATGAAATCTACACTACTTTTCTTTAGTTTATGCATGCCTTGGATGTATACTATGCATTTCATTCAGTTAAGAGATAATGGAATCTTCACTACGTTTTCATTAGTTTCTGCATGTATGTATGTATGCTGTGTAATTCATTTAGTTAGGGATAATGGAATCTATGCTAACTGTTATTTAGTTTCTGCATGACTGGGATCTGTACTATGTATTTCATTTATCTGAGGGATAATTGAATCCACACTAACTTAGTTAGATTCCACATGTCTCAGATCTGTACTACATATTTCATTTAGTTAGGGGTTAGTGGACTCTAACTCAGTTAGTTTCCACATGCCTGGGATCTGTACTACATATTTCATTTAGTTGAGGGATAATGAAATCTGCACTAACTTGGTTAGTTTCTACAACTCTGGGATGTATACTACATACTTCATTAAGTTAAAGTATAATGGAATCTACACTAACTTTTAGTTAGTTTCTGTGTGCCTGGGATCTGTACTACATATTTCATTTAGTTGAGGGATAATGGAATCTGCACTAACTTGGTTAGTTTCTACAACTCTGAGATGTATACTACATACTTCATTAAGTTAAAGGATAATGGAATCTACACTAACTTTTAGTTAGTTTCTGTGTGCCTGGGGTCTGCACTACATATTTCACTTAGTTAGGAGATAATGGCATCTACACTAACTTTTAATTAATTTACACATGCCTGGGATGTGTACTATGTATTTCACTGGTTAGGGGATAATGCAATCTACACTAACTTTTATTTAGTTTCTGCATGCCTGAGATCTGTGCAACATATTTCATTTAGTTAGGGATAATGGAATTTATCATAACTTTTAGGTAGTTTCCACATACCTGAGATCTGCACTGTGTATTTCATTTGGTTAGGGCATAATGGGATCTACAGTAAGTTTTAGTTAGTTTCCACATCCCTGGTATCTGTCCTAAATATTTCATTTAGTTAGGGGATAATAGAGTCTAGAATAACTTTTAAGTAGTTTCTGCATGCCTTGGATCTGCACTATGTATTTCATTTCATTATGAAATCATGAAATCTACACTGTCTTTTAGTTAGTTTCCACATACCTCAGATCTGTCCTAAATACTTCATTTAGTTAGAGGACAATGTAATCCACACACATTTGTATTTAGTTTCTGCATCCCTGGGATCCGTACTAGTTATTTCATTTAGTTGAGGGATAATGGTATCCACACTATCCTAGTTTGTTTCCACATGCCTGGTATCTGTACTACATATTTCATTTAGTTAGGGGATACTGGAATCTACACTACATTTTAGTTCGTTTCAACATGCATGGGATTTGTACTACATATGTTATTTATTTAGCAGATAATGGAAACTATACTAAGTTTTAGTTTCGACATACCTGGGATCTGAACTACATATTTTATTTAGTTAGGGCATAACTGAATGTGTACTAACTTTTATTTAATTTCCACATGCCTGGCATCTGTACTACATATTTCATTTAGTTTAATGATTATGGACTCTACACTAACTTATGTAGTTTCCACATGCTTAGGATCTGTATTATGTATTTCATTTAGTTAGGGGATCATGGAATCTGCACTAACTTTTATTTAGTTTCCACATGCTTGGGATCTGTAATAGATATTTCATTTAGTCAGAGAATAATGTAATTTACACTCATTTTCATTTAGTTTCTGCATGCCTGAAAGATGTAGTATGTTTCATTTATTTAGGGGATAATAGAATCTACACTAACTTTTAGTTAGTGTCCACATCCTTGAGATCTGTACATGTATTTCACTTAGGGTAAAATTCAATCTTCACTAAATTTTAGTTAGTTTCTGTATGTCTGAGATATGTACTACATATTTCATTTAGTTAGGGGATAATGGAATCTATGCTAACTTTTAGTTTCCACATGCCTGGGATCTATACTACGTATTTCATTTAGTTCAAGGATTATGGAATCCACCCTAACTTACTTTCCACATACCTGTGATCTGTATTATATAATCCATTTGGTTAGGGGATTATAAAATCTAAACTAACTTTTATTTAGTTTCCACATGCCTGGGATCTGTACTATGTATTTCATTTAGTCAAGGGATAATATAAGTTACACTCACTTTCAGATAATTTCCACATACCTGGGACCTGTACTAAATATTTTATTTATTTGAGGGATAATGGGATCTACTCTAGCCTTTATTTAGCTTCTCCGTGCCTGAGATTTGTACTATGTATTTCATTTAGTTGAGGTTTAATGGAATCCATACTAACTTAGGTTTCACATGCCTGGTGCCTGTACTGCATATTTCATTTAGTTAGAGGATGATGGAATCTCACTAACTTTTACTTAGTTTCAACATGCATGTGATTTCTACTACATATTTCATTTAGTTAGTAGATAATGGAATCCACACTAACTTTTAGTTAGTTTCTACATGCCTGGGATGTGTACTACATATTTCATTTAGTTAAGGAATAATGTAATGCACATTAACATAATTAATTTCCACATGCTTGATCTGTACTGCATATTTCACTTAGGGAATAATAGAATCTACAGTAATTTTTAGGTAGTTTCCACATGCATGGAATTTGTACTATATATTTCATTTAGCTAGGGGATAATGAAATCTGCACTAACTTTTATTTAGTTTCCATATGTGTGAGATTTGTACTACATATTGTACTTAGCTGAGGAATAATGGAATATACACTAACTTAGTTTCCACATGCCTAGGATGTGTGCTACGTATTTCACTTAGTTAGAATATTGAAATCTAACTATCTTAGTCAGCTTCCAAATGCCTAAAATCTATACTATGCATTTCATTTAGTTAGGGGATGATGGAATCTACACTAAATTTTAGCTAGTTTCCATATACATGGCATCTGTACTAGGTATTTCATTTACTCAGGGCTTAATAAAACCTACATTAATTTTTCTTTAGGCTATGCATGCCTGGGATGTGTACTCCGTATTTCATTTACTCAGGGATAATAAAACCTACATTAATTTTTCTTTAGGCTATGCATGCCTGGGATGTGTACTCGTATTTCATTTAGTTAGGAGATAACAGGATCTACACTAACTTTTAATTATGTACTACGTTTCATTTAATTGAGGCATAGTGGAATCCACACTAGCATACTTTTCACATGCCTGGGATGTGTACTATGTATTTCACTGAGTTAAAGGGTAATGGAGTCTACACTAAATTTTAGTTAGTTTCCACATTCCTGGGAGCTGTACTCCTTATTTCATTTAATTAGAAGATAATGGAATTTACACTAACTTTTATTTAGTTTCTGCATGCTTGGGAACTGTACTATAGATTTATTTATTTAGTTAGAGATAGTAGAATCTAACTAACTTAGTTTCCACATGCCTGGGTTCTGATTATGTATTTCATTTATTTGAGGGATAATGAAATCCACATTAACTTAGTGTCCACATGCCTCTGATCTGCAGTGCATATATAATTTAGTTAGGTGATAGTGGAATCCATGGTAACTTTTACTTTCCATATGCCTATGATCTGTACTATGTATTTCATTTAGTTCAAGGATAATGGAAGCCACTGACTTAGTTTCCACATCTGTATTAAGTATTCCATTTAGTCGGGGGATCATAAAATCTGCCCTAACTTTTATTTAGTTTCCACATGCCTGGGATCTGTAGTAGATATTTCATTTAGTCAGTGGATAATGTAATTTATAGGTTCATAGGATGGTACTAGGCTATCGGCCCTAGGGACTATACATGCCTAGCCATAAAAATTCCCTGTCTATTTCTTCCCACACTATTTACTTCCCTGGACTCCTGTCTAGCAGGGCAACTGACGTGATCCCCGGGGTGAATTTCCTTTCTCCCATCCAATCATCAAAGTTCCTTTTGAAGAGGGCCAAGGAGGCACTCTGCTTGACATGTATGGGCAGTCTATTCCAGAGTCTAATTTTCATTAGATTTCTGTATGCCTGGAAGCTGTACAACACATTTAATTTAGTTAGGGGATAATGGAATCTACACTGTCTTAGTTTCCACATGCCTAGGATCTGTACTACAGATTTCATTTATTTAAGGGATAATGGAATCTACAATAACTTTTAGTTAATTTCCACATGCCTGGTATCTGTACTACATATTTTATTTATTTCGGAGATAATGGATTCTACACTAATGTTTTAGTTTTGCATGTATGTGTACTAGTTAGGGGATAATGGATTCTGCACAAACTTTTATTCAGTTTTCATCTGCCTGGGTTCTGTACTATGTATTTCTTTTATTTGAGGGATAATGGAATCCACAGTAACTTAGTTAGCTTCCACATGCCTGACATCTGTACTACGTATTTCATTTTGTTAGGGTATAGTGGAATCTATACTAACTTTTAGTTAGTTTCCACTTGCCTGAGATCTGAACTATGTATTTAATTTAGTTCAGGGATAATGGAATCCACAGTAACTTACTTTCCACATGCCTGGGATCTGCATTATATATTCCATTTAGTTAAGGGATCATAGAATCTACACTAACTTTTATTTAGTTTTCACATGCCTGGCATCTGTAATAGATATTTCATTTAGTCAGGGGATAATGGAATTTACAGTACCTTTAATTTAGTTTCTGCATGCCTAGAACCTGTTGTACATACTTCATTTAGTTAGGGAATAATGGAATGTACACTTTAGTTTCTGCATGCTTGGGATACGTACTACGTAATTTGATTTAGTTAGTGGATAATTGAATCTACAATAACTTTTAGTTAGTTTCTACATGCCTGGGATCTTTACTACATATTTTGTTTAGATGAGGAATAATAGAATTGATGCTAACATAGTTAACCTCCACATGCCTGGGATCTGTACTGCGTATTACACCTAGTTAGGGGATAATAGAATTTAAACTCATTTTTAGTTTCCACATGCCTGAGATCTGTACTACATATTTCGTTTATTTGAGGGATAATGGGATCTACTCTAGCCTTTATTTAGTTTCTGCGTGCCTGGGATCTCTACTATGTATTTCATTTAGTTGATGGTTAATGGAATCTAAACTAACTTTTAGTTAGTTTCCACATGCCTGGGATCTGTACTACATATTTCATTTAATTGAAGGATAATGGAATCCACACTAACTTTTATTTAGTTTCCACATACCTGGGATGTGTAATAGATATTTCATTTAGTCAGGAAATAGTGTAATTTATACTAACTTTCATTTAGCTTTTGCATGTCTGGAAGCTGTACTACATATTTCATTTAGTTAGGGGATAATTGAATATACACTTACCTTTAGTCAGTTTCCACATGCTTGAAGTGTGCACTATGTATTTCATTTAGTTAGGGGGATAATGGAATCTACACTAACTTTTATTTAGTTTCCGTATGCCTGGAATCTGTACTACATATTTCATTTAGTTGAGGCATAATGGAATCCACACCAACTTAGTTTCCACATACTTGGGATCTGTGCTACATATTTTATTTAGTTAGGGGGCAGTGGAATCTAACTAACTTGTTTCCACATGCCTAAGATTTATGCTATGTATTTCACTTAATTAGGGGATAATGGAATCTACACTAACTTTTAGTTAGTTTCCAGATGACTGGGATCTGTACTAGATATTTCATTTAGTCAGAGAATAATGAAATCTACACTACTTTTCTTTAGTTTATGCATGCCTTGGATGTATACTATGCATTTCATTCAGTTAAGAGATAATGGAATCTTCACTACGTTTTCATTAGTTTCTGCATGTATGTATGTATGCTGTGTAATTCATTTAGTTAGGGGATAATGGAATCTATGCTAACTGTTATTTAGTTTCTGCATGACTGGGATCTGTACTATGTATTTCATTTATCTGAGGGATAATTGAATCCACACTAACTTAGTTAGATTCCACATGTCTCAGATCTGTACTACATATTTCATTTAGTTAGGGGTTAGTGGACTCTAACTCAGTTAGTTTCCACATGCCTGGGATCTGTACTACATATTTCATTTAGTTGAGGGATAATGAAATCTGCACTAACTTGGTTAGTTTCTACAACTCTGGGATGTATACTACATACTTCATTAAGTTAAAGTATAATGGAATCTACACTAACTTTTAGTTAGTTTCTGTGTGCCTGGGATCTGTACTACATATTTCATTTAGTTGAGGGATAATGGAATCTGCACTAACTTGGTTAGTTTCTACAACTCTGAGATGTATACTACATACTTCATTAAGTTAAAGGATAATGGAATCTACACTAACTTTTAGTTAGTTTCTGTGTGCCTGGGGTCTGCACTACATATTTCACTTAGTTAGGAGATAATGGCATCTACACTAACTTTTAATTAATTTACACATGCCTGGGATGTGTACTATGTATTTCACTGGTTAGGGGATAATGCAATCTACACTAACTTTTATTTAGTTTCTGCATGCCTGAGATCTGTGCAACATATTTCATTTAGTTAGGGGATAATGGAATTTATCATAACTTTTAGGTAGTTTCCACATACCTGAGATCTGCACTGTGTATTTCATTTGGTTAGGGCATAATGGGATCTACAGTAAGTTTTAGTTAGTTTCCACATCCCTGGTATCTGTCCTAAATATTTCATTTAGTTAGGGGATAATAGAGTCTAGAATAACTTTTAAGTAGTTTCTGCATGCCTTGGATCTGCACTATGTATTTCATTTCATTATGAAATCATGAAATCTACACTGTCTTTTAGTTAGTTTCCACATACCTCAGATCTGTCCTAAATACTTCATTTAGTTAGAGGACAATGTAATCCACACACATTTGTATTTAGTTTCTGCATCCCTGGGATCCGTACTAGTTATTTCATTTAGTTGAGGGATAATGGTATCCACACTATCCTAGTTTGTTTCCACATGCCTGGTATCTGTACTACATATTTCATTTAGTTAGGGGATACTGGAATCTACACTACATTTTAGTTCGTTTCAACATGCATGGGATTTGTACTACATATGTTATTTATTTAGCAGATAATGGAAACTATACTAAGTTTTAGTTTCGACATACCTGGGATCTGAACTACATATTTTATTTAGTTAGGGCATAACTGAATGTGTACTAACTTTTATTTAATTTCCACATGCCTGGCATCTGTACTACATATTTCATTTAGTTTAATGATTATGGACTCTACACTAACTTATGTAGTTTCCACATGCTTAGGATCTGTATTATGTATTTCATTTAGTTAGGGGATCATGGAATCTGCACTAACTTTTATTTAGTTTCCACATGCTTGGGATCTGTAATAGATATTTCATTTAGTCAGAGAATAATGTAATTTACACTCATTTTCATTTAGTTTCTGCATGCCTGAAAGATGTAGTATGTTTCATTTATTTAGGGGATAATAGAATCTACACTAACTTTTAGTTAGTGTCCACATCCTTGAGATCTGTACATGTATTTCACTTAGGGTAAAATTCAATCTTCACTAAATTTTAGTTAGTTTCTGTATGTCTGAGATATGTACTACATATTTCATTTAGTTAGGGGATAATGGAATCTATGCTAACTTTTAGTTTCCACATGCCTGGGATCTATACTACGTATTTCATTTAGTTCAAGGATTATGGAATCCACCTAACTTACTTTCCACATACCTGTGATCTGTATTATATAATCCATTTGGTTAGGGGATTATAAAATCTAAACTAACTTTTATTTAGTTTCCACATGCCTGGGATCTGTACTATGTATTTCATTTAGTCAAGGGATAATAGAAGTTACACTCACTTTCAGATAATTTCCACATACCTGGGACCTGTACTAAATATTTTATTTATTTGAGGGATAATGGGATCTACTCTAGCCTTTATTTAGCTTCTCCATGCCTGAGATTTGTACTATGTATTTCATTTAGTTGAGGTTTAATGGAATCCATACTAACTTAGGTTTCACATGCCTGGTGCCTGTACTGCATATTTCATTTAGTTAGAGGATGATGGAATCTCACTAACTTTTACTTAGTTTCAACATGCATGTGATTTCTACTACATATTTCATTTAGTTAGTAGATAATGGAATCCACACTAACTTTTAGTTAGTTTCTACATGCCTGGGATGTGTACTACATATTTCATTTAGTTAAGGAATAATGTAATGCACATTAACATAATTAATTTCCACATGCTTGCGATCTGTACTGCATATTTCACTTAGGTGATAATAGAATCTACAGTAATTTTTAGGTAGTTTCCACATGCATGGAATTTGTACTATATATTTCATTTAGCTAGGGGATAATGAAATCTGCACTAACTTTTATTTAGTTTCCATATGTGTGAGATTTGTACTACATATTGTACTTAGCTGAGGAATAATGGAATATACACTAACTTAGTTTCCACATGCCTAGGATGTGTGCTACGTATTTCACTTAGTTAGAATATTGAAATCTAACTATCTTAGTCAGCTTCCAAATGCCTAAAATCTATACTATGCATTTCATTTAGTTAGGGGATGATGGAATCTACACTAAATTTTAGCTAGTTTCCATATACATGGCATCTGTACTAGGTATTTCATTTACTCAGGGCTTAATAAAACCTACATTAATTTTTCTTTAGGCTATGCATGCCTGGGATGTGTACTCCGTATTTCATTTACTCAGGGGATAATAAAACCTACATTAATTTTTCTTTAGGCTATGCATGCCTGGGATGTGTACTCCGTATTTCATTTAGTTAGGAGATAACAGGATCTACACTAACTTTTAATTATGTACTACGTTTCATTTAATTGAGGCATAGTGGAATCCACACTAGCATACTTTTCACATGCCTGGGATGTGTACTATGTATTTCACTGAGTTAAAGGGTAATGGAGTCTACACTAAATTTTAGTTAGTTTCCACATGCCTGGGAGCTGTACTCCTTATTTCATTTAATTAGAAGATAATGGAATTTACACTAACTTTTATTTAGTTTCTGCATGCTTGGGAACTGTACTATAGATTTATTTATTTAGTTAGGAGATAGTAGAATCTAACTAACTTAGTTTCCACATGCCTGGGTTCTGATTATGTATTTCATTTATTTGAGGGATAATGAAATCCACATTAACTTAGTGTCCACATGCCTCTGATCTGCAGTGCATATATAATTTAGTTAGGTGATAGTGGAATCCATGGTAACTTTTACTTTCCATATGCCTATGATCTGTACTATGTATTTCATTTAGTTTAAGGATAATGGAAGCCACTGACTTAGTTTCCACATCTGTATTAAGTATTCCATTTAGTCGGGGGATCATAAAATCTGCCCTAACTTTTATTTAGTTTCCACATGCCTGGGATCTGTAGTAGATATTTCATTTAGTCAGTGGATAATGTAATTTATAGGTTCATAGGATGGTACTAGGCTATCGGCCCTAGGGACTATACATGCCTAGCCATAAAAATTCCCTGTCTATTTCTTCCCACACTATTTACTTCCCTGGACTCCTGTCTAGCAGGGCAACTGACGTGATCCCTGGGGTGAATTTCCTTTCTCCCATCCAATCATCAAAGTTCCTTTTGAAGAGGGCCAAGGAGGCACTCTGCTTGACATGTATGGGCAGTCTATTCCAGAGTCTAATTTTCATTAGATTTCTGTATGCCTGGAAGCTGTACAACACATTTAATTTAGTTAGGGGATAATGGAATCTACACTGTCTTAGTTTCCACATGCCTAGGATCTGTACTACAGATTTCATTTATTTAAGGGATAATGGAATCTACAATAACTTTTAGTTAATTTCCACATGCCTGGTATCTGTACTACATATTTTATTTATTTCGGAGATAATGGATTCTACACTAATGTTTTAGTTTTTGCATGTATGTGTACTAGTTAGGGGATAATGGATTCTGCACAAACTTTTATTCAGTTTTCATCTGCCTGGGTTCTGTACTATGTATTTCTTTTATTTGAGGGATAATGGAATCCACAGTAACTTAGTTAGCTTCCACATGCCTGACATCTGTACTACGTATTTCATTTTGTTAGGGTATAGTGGAATCTATACTAACTTTTAGTTTCCACTTGCCTGGGATCTGAACTATGTATTTAATTTAGTTCAGGGATAATGGAATCCACAGTAACTTACTTTCCACATGCCTGGGATCTGCATCATATATTCCATTTAGTTAAGGGATCATAGAATCTACACTAACTTTTATTTAGTTTTCACATGCCTGGCATCTGTAATAGATATTTCATTTAGTCAGGGGATAATGGAATTTACAGTACCTTTAATTTAGTTTCTGCATGCCTAGAACCTGTTGTACATACTTCATTTAGTTAGGGAATAATGGAATGTACACTTTAGTTTCTGCATGCTTGGGATACGTACTACGTAATTTGATTTAGTTAGTGGATAATTGAATCTACAATAACTTTTAGTTAGTTTCTACATGCCTGGGATCTTTACTACATATTTTGTTTAGATGAGGAATAATAGAATTGATGCTAACATAGTTAACCTCCACATGCCTGGGATCTGTACTGCGTATTACACCTAGTTAGGGGATAATAGAATTTAAACTCATTTTTAGTTTCCACATGCCTGAGATCTGTACTACATATTTCGTTTATTTGAGGGATAATGGGATCTACTCTAGCCTTTATTTAGTTTCTGCGTGCCTGGGATCTCTACTATGTATTTCATTTAGTTGATGGTTAATGGAATCTACACTAACTTTTAGTTAGTTTCCACATGCCTGGGATCTGTACTACATATTTCATTTAATTGAAGGATAATGGAATCCACACTAACTTTTATTTAGTTTCCACATACCTGGGATGTGTAATAGATATTTCATTTAGTCAGGAAATAGTGTAATTTATACTAACTTTCATTTAGCTTTTGCATGTCTGGAAGCTGTACTACATATTTCATTTAGTTAGGGGATAATGGAATATACACTTACCTTTAGTCAGTTTCCACATGCTTGAAGTGTGCACTATGTATTTCATTTAGTTAGGGGGATAATGGAATCTACACTAACTTTTATTTAGTTTCCGTATGCCTGGAATCTGTACTACATATTTCATTTAGTTGAGGCATAATGGAATCCACACCAACTTAGTTTCCACATACTTGGGATCTGTGCTACATATTTTATTTAGTTAGGGGGCAGTGGAATCTAACTAACTTGTTTCCACATGCCTAAGATTTATGCTATGTATTTCACTTAATTAGGGGATAATGGAATCTACACTAACTTTTAGTTAGTTTCCAGATGACTGGGATCTGTACTAGATATTTCATTTAGTCAGGGAATAATGAAATCTACACTACTTTTCTTTAGTTTATGCATGCCTTGGATGTATACTATGCATTTCATTCAGTTAAGAGATAATGGAATCTTCACTACGTTTTCATTAGTTTCTGCATGTATGTATGTATGCTGTGTAATTCATTTAGTTAGGGGATAATGGAATCTATGCTAACTGTTATTTAGTTTCTGCATGACTGGGATCTGTACTATGTATTTCATTTATCTGAGGGATAATTGAATCCACACTAACTTAGTTAGATTCCACATGTCTCAGATCTGTACTACATATTTCATTTAGTTAGGGGTTAGTGGACTCTAACTCAGTTAGTTTCCACATGCCTGGGATCTGTACTACATATTTAATTTAGTTCAGGGATAATGGAATCCACATTAACTTTTTTAGTTTCCACATACATGGGGATTATCCATGAGGAAATACATAATCTGTATTATGTATTTCATTTAGTTAGGGTTCACGGAATCTACACTGACTTTTATTTAGTTTCTACATGCCTGGGATCTATAAAAGGTATTTAGTCAGAGGATAATGTAATTTAGAAAATAAAACTTTCGTTTCTGCATACCTGGAAGCTATACTATGCATTTCATTTAATTGGGGGATAATGGAATCTACACTAACATTTATTTAGTTTCCGCATGCCTGGGATCTATACTTCATATTTCATTTAGTTGAGGGATAATAGAATCCACACTAACTTGGTTTCTACATGCCTGAGATCTATACTACATATTTCATTTAGTTACTGGTTAATGGAATCTACACTAATATTTAGTGTCCACATGCCTGGGATCTGTGCTAGAAATTTCATTTAGTCAGGGGATAATGAAATCTACACTAATTTTTATTTAGTTTCTGTATGTCTGGGATCTGTACTACACATTTCATTTAGTTAGAGGATAATGGAATATACACTAACTTTTAGTTAGTTTCCACATGCCAGGGATCTGTACTACCTATTTCAGATGCTTAAGAATAACTGAATCTAGACTGACTTTTATTTAGTTTCCACATGCCTGGGATCTGTACTACATATTTCATTTAGTTAGGGGATCATGGAATCTATACTAACTTGTATTTAGTTTCTGCCCCTCCCTGGGATGTGTACTAGATATTTTATTTAGTCAGGGCATAATGGAATCTTCTCTAACTTTTATTTAGTTTTTGCATGTCTGGGATCTGTGCTTCATATTTCATTTAGTTGCTGAATAATATTTATTTAATTAGTTATTTACTTAACATTTGTTTACCGGGAAAGTCCAACTGGTTGAGAGCCCATTTTCAGTGGAGGCCTGGGAGAAACGATCCAGACACATGTCTTTGGAATGTGGAGGAAACTGGAGCACCCAGAAGAAACCCATGGAAATGCAAGGACATGCAGACTCCACACAGAAAGTACCCCAGCAGAGAATCAAACCAGAGAACCTCTTGCTGTGAGGTGACAACACTAACCGCCACACCACTCCGCCTCCCACATAATAGAATATATAGTACTGTTTAGTTAAGTTAGTTTCCATACTCCTGGGATCCATACTATGTATTTCATTTAGCTGAGGCATAGGTGACTCTACACAAAATTTTAGTTAGATTCTGCAAGCCTGGGAACTGCAGCAACTGCTTAATTTAGTCAGTGCATGCCTTAGATGTATGCTTAATACTGAATAATTACATGCTTGAGATCTGTGATGGTTACTTAATCAGTACATGCCTGAGATTTGTGCTGTCACTGACTATTTTCACATAGCTATGGGATAATAGAACCTCTTTTAACTTTTACTTTTCTGCATGCCTAGCATCTGTGCCTATTGCCTTACTTAGTCAGTGTGGCAATGGGATATGTGCTTCAATTAGTCATTTCATTGCATGAAACTATGATAACTAATTCAGTCAGTCAGTAACTGCACAGAAATTGTGATAACTACTTAATTTGTTTGTTGACAAGTTTTTGGGGTCTGCTGTGGCTACTTAATTTATTCACTATTTGCTTGAGGACTAAGATCACCAAACTGGAACACCAATTGACACAAAGGCCATTAACCAAGTAGGCAAAAGGTGAACTCACACTGCACTTTATTGTTAAAAGCACATCCAGCAGTTAAGTGCTTTCATCCCCAATGGGACCTCATCAGAACTATTGTGAACTGCAGTGTGAGTTCACCTTTTGCCTACTTGGCTAATGGTCTTTGAGGACTAAGATGACTGCTTTAAGTTTGTGTATGCCTGGGGTCTGTGGTCAATAAGTGTCTGAGATCTATGAAGACTGCTTCATTATAGTCAGTGTGTGCCTGGCTATGGTCTGTGACCAATGCTTCATTGTAATCAGTTTGTGTCTGCAGTCTGTGACCAATGCTTCATTGTAGTTAGTCTGTGCCTGGAGTCTGAGATGACTGTTTCATTATAAGAGTGCGCCTAGGGTCTGTGATTACTGCTTCAATGTAATCATTGTGTGCCTGGGATCTCTGATGAATGCTTCATAGTAGTCAGTGTGTGCCTGGAATCAGTGATGACTGCTTTACAATAGGCACTATGTGCCTCGGATCTGTGACAAGTTTTTACAATAGTCATTATGTGCCTGGGATATGTGATGACTGTTCAAAATAGACATTATGAGCTTGGGGTCTGTGATGACTACTTCATCGTAGTTACTGTGTACCTGGGTCCTGTGATGACTGCTTCATTGTAGTCAGTGTGTGACTGAGGTCTGTGATGAATGCTTCATTACAGTCAATATGTTGACTGTTCACAATAGTCATTATGGTCCTGGGGTCTGTGATGACAGCTTCATTGAAGTCACTGTGTGCCTGGGTCCTGTGATGACTGCTTCATTGTAATCAGTGTGTGACTGGGGTCTGTGACAAATGCTTCATTACAGTCAATGTGTTGACTGTTCACAATAGTCATTATGGTCCCGGGGTCTGTGATAGCAGCTTTATTGTAGTCACTGTGTGCCTGAAGCCTGTGATGAATGCTTCATTGTAGTCGGTGTGTGCTTGGGATCTATGATGATTGTTCACAACAGGCATTATGTGCCTCGTGTCTGTGATCACTGTTAACAGTAGGCATTATGTAGTTGGGATCTGTGACAGCTGTTCACAATAGGCATTATGTGTCTGGGGTCTATGATGACTGCTTCATTGCAGTCAGTATGTGCCTAGGATCTGTGACAACTGTTCACAATAGGCATTATGTGCCTGGGATCTGTGATGATTGTCCACAATAAGCATTAAGTGCCAGGGGTCTGTGATGACTGCTTCATTGTAGTAAGTGTGTGCCTGGGGTCTGTCAAGACTGTTTCATTGTAGTCAGTGTGTGCCTGGGATCTATGACAACTGTTTATAATTGGCATTATGTGCCTGAGGTCTGTGATGACTTCTTCATTGTAGGAGTCTTTGATGACTTCTTCATTGTAGTCACTGTGTGCCTGGGATCTCTGACGACTGCTTCATTGTAGTCATTGTGTACCTGGGGTTTGTAATGACTCCTCCGTTGTAGTCAATGTGTGCCTAGGATCTAAGATGACCATGTCACTGTTATCAGTGCGTGCCTGAGGCCTGGGACAAATGCTTCATTGTAGTCAGTGTGCCTAGAGTCTGTAACAAATGCTTCATTATAGTCAGTGTGTACCTAGGATATGTGATGTTAGCTTCACATTAGTCATCATTATGTGCCTGGGATCTGTGATGACTGTTCACAGTAGACATTATGTGCCAGGGGTCTGTGATGACTGCTTCATTGTAGTCACTGTGTGCCTGGGGTCTGTGATGAATTTTTCATTGTAGTCACTCTGTGCCTGGGGTCTGTAATGACTGCTTCACTGTCATCACTGAGTGCCAGGGATCACATAATCAGTGCATAGCTGGATCTTTATTCACTGCTTCATTCAGCATGTGCATGACTGCATATCTTGGGTCTTGGTTGACTACTTCATTTATTTTTAAGTATCTGGGACCTGTGCTGACTGCTTGATTTAGTGCATTTCTGTAATATGTGTATTTAATCAGTAATTCTCTAGCATCTGCACCAAGTGCTTCTGTTATTGTGCATCTGGTATGTGTGCTTACAGTTGTAGTTAATGTATGCCTGTAATCTATACTAGCTGATTCATTTAGGCAGTAAGTGCTTGAGATCTGGGCTTACTTTTTCATTTAATCAATGCACAGATGGGATCTGTGATAACTGTTTCATTTAATCAGTGCACAGATGGGATCTGTGATGACTGTTTCATTTAATCAATGTACAGATAGGATCTGTAATGACTGTCTCATTTAATCAATGTGCAGATGGGATCTGTGATGACTTTCATTTAGTCTCTGCACACATGGGATGTGTGCTTACTGTTTCATTTAGGCAGTGCATGAGCAGGGATCCGTGCTGGATCCATTGCTGTTCAGAGTGTTTGTTTCAGACATATCTGAAGGCACAGAGGGTAGAGATATTCTCCTTGTGGATGAAACAAAGAGAGGTGCATCTCTGGAAGATGTGGGAAGGGAATGTCTAAGGAAAGAATAGATTAAATGGACAGAGCAATAGTAATTAAAGTTTAAAGTTTAATAGAAACAAATATTACATATAGAACATGGGCCAAAAAAATCACAGGGAGAACTATTCATTAGCATATGTGCAATTAATTGTAACAGATCAAAAAAAGGATTTGAGTAGTCAGTATATCCTCTTGGTCCTATAGTGTTGTATTTTAAAATAAGAAGTGCTTCCAACTTATTTAAAGTTCTAAAACTAACACCTTGTTTCCTCCCCTTTGTAAATATGCTGTTACAAAGTAGCATGGCTGTGTATAGAATGAAATGGAGCTGTCAGTGTGAAAAATGGTACACTGGTCAAACTAGAAAGAAAGTGAAGATCGGAATATCTGACTATACTAAAGATGTTAGGGACATGGATTGCTCTACAGCAGAACATCATTGGAAATGTCATGGAAGAAGTTTGTACATTTCAAGTTTTCAGTTCTGGCCTCAGAATATTTACAAAGGAGGAAACAAGTTGTTAACTTAAAATAACTTGAAAGCAGATTTTGTTTTAAAATATATAATGTAAATTTCATTTTTTTTTTTCATAAATGTACTGGAATACTTAGAGTGTGATATTGTCTGATATACTGCATGGACCATTATCTGGCAGTTTTGTTTATAGGAATTCGCTGAAATGATATAGGGGAGTTTTTTTACACACATTAGTGGTGTATAATGAATAATGACATACTTAAGACAGTGAACTGTGACATTATTTTTTTTATTATTATTTTGATTATTATTATTGGTTGTTTTTACAAACGATTTGCTATCTAACATCAATTGTGATATAAGAAATAATGTATTCTTTGATGTTAAATGGTCAGTGTTTCTTTAATTTCTTGTGTGTACTGTGGAAATAAAATATTTAACGACTGTATGCATGGTTTTGAAGGTTTGGTTCCCCATGGAGGCAGTAATAAAAAATTGTTATTAAACCTCGTGCTGTGCAAGTTGGAAGTGAATTTTTCCATGATTTTCAGGTCCACCGTCCATGACTTTCTCATATTGGGGTTGAGAGGTATGCAACAGACAACAGTGGTTTCTGCCTGTAAGAGTGGATCCACAGCCAGTCTAGGGGGTTATTAAGGCAGTAGTTTTAGACGTATGATCTGGAAGGTTATGAAAAGGATACTGATTGAACTGGTTCTCTGGGATAAAAGTAATTTACCAATCTTGGACAGAAACCTATATGGTTTTGTGACGAGTATATAACGCTGTTTAGAACTGGCCACTTTCTTCAAAGTCATGATTGCACTAGATAAAGGATTGTCAGTGCATGCTAGTTATGTCAGTCTCACAAATGCACTTCACACCATCCCCCAAGTGAGATCATAGGCATCTCTGTGAGCTCAGAGCTAGTACTTATTTGAATTGATGGATTGCAAGCTGGCTGTCAGAAAAACATATCCTATGAAGGGGGAGTTGGACAATTCTCTGCATGAGTAGAGGTAATTATAGGTAAAAAAACAAAACTCTGCTGTAATCCACAAATTGCAATTCTATTAGTAAAGGCATTTAGTTTGATTCAAATAATATGAATTGGTATTTCTAATTACTATCTCTACATTTCACTGGTATGGCCATATGGCTAATAAGAATACAATGTTCTTGTCTCTATACAGTACTTCTAGCAAAACATATGGTTCACCTAGAGGTGGTATAGAGGATTGTTCATAGGTTCATAGGTTCATAAGTAGATACTAGGCTATCTGCCCTAGGGCACTTATAAGCCTAGCCAGAGTGTATTTGGCTTCTGCCTCCCTATTAGATTAGCCTACTGTGCCTCTGTAAAGTAGGTCACAGAAGGTACCCTTTTAAGATTAGTTTACTGTGCCTCTGTCTAGCAGGGACACAGGAGAGATCCCAGGGGTGAATTTGCGATTTCCCATCCACGCGTCCAAATTTCGCTTGAAGAGGGTCAGCGGGGGGCTATGTCTAACATGAATTGGGATTCTATTCCAGAGTGAGGGGAGCCTCTGGGAAATGAATCTGTCCCTCCAGCATGTCCTATTTATTTTTGTGCTGAGGTTTAGGTCCCTGGAGCGTGTAGCTCTAAGGAACTTGGATTTTTTGTGGTGGAGCATGTCCATTAATTCTGGGTTTGACATGGCTTTGTACGTCAGGCAAAGATCACCTCTGAGTAGGCGGTAAGCAACTGAGTAGAGCTGGAGTTTCTTTACTCAAGCTGCACAGGACATCTGTTTGTAGCCCATGATCCTCTTGGTGAGGTACTTTTGGGGTCTCTCCAGTTGCTGCAAGTGTCGGGTAAGGTACATCCCAAAAGGGTTATTGTATTTAATTATGGGCCTGATGAGTGACGAGTAGAGGGGCACAATGACCTCTCTTGATCTAGATGTGAACCTTTTCATGATAAGGTGGGCTATATAGAAGGTCTTTCTAACCACTTTGGCAACGTGATTATCAAAGGAGAGATTACTATCTACGTTGGTCCCCAAATCTCTCATTACTTCTTCCGTACTTAATGGATTGCCACCTATGTGGTAATTTGTGGGCACCTTGTTTTTGCCAAAGGGGATGACTATGCACTTTTTAGCATTTAGCTTGAGGCCGTGGTTCTGGCACCAAGCATCTGTCTCTGTGAGACCCTTTTGGAGGATGCTTGTGTCAGCTGGAGATTTGATTATGGCCCCCAGTTTGCAGTCATCTGCGAACTTTGTCAGCCATAATCACCCCGTGTTAGCCTGAACCTCAGAGAAGTATATACCTAACAAGAGAGGTCCCAGAACTGAGCCCTGTGGGACGCCACTTGTAACTGGTTTGGATTCAGACATGGCACCTGTGATTCTGACCATGTGGGTTCTATCTCTGAGCCAGTTTGCAACCCATCTTGTGATATAGGGGTTGATATTTAAGCTGGTAAGCTTATTTATGATGCTAGAGTGGGGTATTGTGTCGAAGGCTTTTGCGAGGTCCAGGTAGGCTGTGTGGACTACCTTGCCCTCATCTATGGCTTTGGTAACTGTTTCAAAGAAATCAACTAGGTTTAAGAGTCAAGATCTGCCCTTAACAAAGCCAAATTGAGTAGGGTCCAGTGTCTGGAGGCTCCCAATGTCTTTGTTTATGAGATCCATGATAATACGCTCCATAGCTTTACAGACCAGACTAGTCAGGCTTATGGGGTGATAGTTTCCGGGGTCTGTTGTGGCACCACCTTTGTGGAGTGGGACCACTGTAGCTGTACGCCATTCCTTGGGTACATATCCTTTAGTAAGGCTAAGTTTGAACAGTGACTTAATGTGAGGGTTCAGTTCTTCTTTAGTTATGCTTGGAAGCCAGAGTTACTCAGCCAGGCTTAAAGATCAGTCCAGTTCTCAATCTCCTGCCATCTCCTGAGGGAAAACAATCTATGATTTACATTCCATGACCTAAAACGCCCCCTTATATTTGACATGTATGTCTGGAATAAACACAGTTAACACATGAATATATATATATATATATATATATATATATATATATATATATAATGTGTATATACATATATATATATATATATATATATATATATATATATATATATGGGTCTACTTTAGGAGAGCAAAATACCATATACCCAACTTTCATAATGTCGAGATGACTTAACAGATGACCACATTTGAACAACCTCTCAGAACACTGACTGGAAACTCTAGGTAAGTAACCACTTGGCCACACTACAAAATAAATTAAAAGTGAAGCAAATTAAACCCACTCATGTGGGGGCATCCCCCTCTAACTAAATATACCAACTCTGAGATCACACTACAGTGGGGGTAAGGGGCAAAATTCAACATGGTAGCCAATTAGTTACTTACCTGGAGTTTCCAGTCGGTGATCCGAGAGGTCATTCAAATGTGGTTGTCGGTTAAGTTGTCTAAGCATTATGATTGTCAGGTATGTGGTATTTCACTCTACTAAAGTAGACCCATATATATATATATATATATATATATATATATATATATATATATATATATATATATATATATATACATACACATATATATGTATATACTTAACCTCACAATCTCTATTAACAGCAGCAGGTAATTTGACAGGTTCATTAACCAATGTCTTCTATACCTTTGGAATAAAAGTCTCACTCCCCTTAAAACAGTGTCCCTTTCAATCTCTGGAAAAAAATTAGAGGATTATAGGTTCATAGGTTCATACTAGGCTATCTGCCCTAGGGCATTTATAAGCCTAGCCAGAGTGTGTTTGGCTTTCGCCACCCATTTTAAATTAATTTTGCTATGCCCTTTTTTGAGGTTAGTATACTGTGCCTCTGTCTAACAGTGACGCAGAAGTGATACCCGGGGTAAACCTACGATCTCCCATCCACTCATCAAGATTACTCTTGAAGAGAGTCAATGAGGGACTCTGCCTAACATGGACTGGGATTTTATTCCAGAGTGAAGGGAGCCTCTGGTTATGAATCTGTCCCTCCAGCATGTCCTATTTATTTCAGTGCTGAGGTTCAAGTCTCTCGAGTGCATAGCTCGATGGGATTTGGATTTTCTGAGGTGCAGCATGTCCATTAATTCCGGGTTGAACATGGCTTTATACATCAGGCACAGATCGCCTCTGAGCAGGCGGTATGCCACTGAGTAGAGCTGGAGTTTCTTTAACCGGGCAGCATATGGCATCTGTTTGAGCCCTTTGATCCTCTTGGTGAGGTACTTTTGGGGTCTTTCCAGTTGCTGCAGGTGTCTGGTAAGGTACATCCCAAAAGGGGCATTGTACTCAATTATGGGCCTGATGAGGGATGAGTAAAGAGGCACGATGACCTCCCCTGATCTAGATGTGAATCCCTTTATGATTAGGTGGGCTATATAAAATGTTTTTCTAACCACTTTGGCCACATGGTTGTCAAATGAGAGATTGCTATCAACTTGGGTCCCCAGGTCCCTAATTACTTCTTCTGTACTTAATGGATTACCACCTATGTGGTAATATGAGGGCACTTTGTTTTTGCCAAAGGGGATGACTATACACTTTTTGGCATTTAGCTTGAGGTCATGGCTCTGGAACCAGTTGTCTGTTTCTGTGAGGACCTTTTGGAGGATGCTTGTGTCGGCTGGAGAGTCGATTATGGCACCCAGTTTGCAGTCATCTGCAAACTTGGTCAGCCACAGTCCTTCCGTGTTGGCCTGTACCTCCGAGAAATATATACCGAACAAGAGAGGTCCCAGAATTGAGCCTTGTGGGATGCCACTTGTAACTGGTTTGGAGTCTGACATGGCTCCAGCAATTCTAACCATGTGGGTTCTGTCCTTGAGCCAGTTTGCAACCCATCTAGTGACATAGGGGTTTATATTTAAGCTGTTGAGCTTATCTATAATGCCTTTGTGGGGTATTGTATCGAAGGCTTTTGCGAGGTCCAGGTAGGCTGTGTGGACCACCTTCCCCTCGTCAATGGCCTTGGTGACTGTTTCAAAGAAATCAACCAGGTTTAAGAGGCAGGATCTGCCCTTAACAAAGCCAAACTGGGTAGGATCCAGTGTCTGTAGGTCCCCAATATCTTTATTTATGAGGTCCATGATGATCCTTTCCATAGCTTTGCAGACCAAGCTAGTCAGGCTTATGGGGCGATAGTTTCCAAGATCCGTTGAGGCACCACCTTTGTGGAGAGGGACCACTGTTGCTGTACGCCACTCTTTGGGTACATATCCTGTAGTAAGGCTGAGATTGAACAGTAGTTTTTTGTTTGGGTTTAGCTCTTTTTGGAGTTCATGTAGGACGCAGCCCGAGACACCGTCTGGTCCCATTGATGCTGTGTTTTTTGCTTTGGAGAGGGCAGTTCTTACCTGAGCATCTGAGATGTCAGGGGGGCAGCACTCTGCTGGGATAGATATTTGCCCTTTTGGTGGGGAGGGGGGGAGAAGTTTGCACTGAACCTGTCAGGATGTTGGCAATGTCTCTGGGTTCGGTGTATTTTTTGTCATTTTGGACTAATTCTGAGCATATCTGGGAATTCCCACCCAGGTTCCTAACATAACAAAGGAAAGCCTTATGATTATCCTTAGTGTCCTGTGCAATTTTTCTCTCAAAGTTGGCCTTAGACGATTTTATGAGTGCCCATAGTTTTTTGCTAACACTGATCAGAGATGCCTTCCCTTTTTGGGATTTTGTTCTATCATGTAGTAGCTTCCTCCTTCTATTGTATAGTTTGTTTATGGCTAGGGTCCATCAGACAGGGCATCTGCCTTTGGAGGATTGGGTCTTGGTTTTATTTGGGATTGCATGATCCATGCATTCCTGAAGGTGTTCATAGAATGCATTTATAAAGGATTCTGTGGTCTGGGCCGTATTTTCCACAGGCCTGGGGGCTTTGAAGGATTCCACCTCGGTTTTGAGGAGTGTGAAATTTGCTTTAGAGAAGTTTTTCACTGTGGTTTTCAGGGCAGGGGGTGGAGTCGGGATGTGAATATCTAGTGAGATTAGTTTATGGTCTGATCTTACCAGTGAGGGATACACTTCTGGTCTGGAGCATATAGTCCCCATTTTGGTGATGATCAGGTCCAGTATGTTTTCCCCTCTTGTGGGAGTGGTAACAAGTTGTTCCATAGCATTTGAGTTTATAAATTCTAGGAACCTTTTGGCTAGGGTGTTGGAGCAAGAGTAATGCTCCCAGTCTATGTTTGGGTAGTTGAAGTCGCCCAATATAATGGTGTTTGGAGAGACCTTCATATTTTCCAGTGTTCTCAGGAAGGCCGAGTGGGGTTCCTGGGTTTGGGAGGGTGGTCTGTAGCAGGCTATAAACTGGAAGGCAGTTTTACCCACTGTTAGTTGCACATGGATAGTCTCTGATGCTTCATGCTGTGCCACCAACCTGGAGGTGTGGTTATCTTTGACGAATATTGATACTCCCCCTCCTTTTGTGGTTCGGTCCAAGTTTTGGGGCAGAAAAGCTTGGTATGAGGTATAACCTGGTAGTGCTGGGGTGCTCTCGGGAGCCTTGAACCAGGTTTCTGTTACTACAGAGATATCGATGTTCTCCATGCTAAAGAGAGTTTTGAGTGCATGCATCTTGAGGTTTAGACTTCTGGCATTGAGTGGCATTACTCTTAGCTTCTTATTCCTTGTGATACCTATGGAGGTGGGTTTGTCTTTTGAGCCTTGCCTAAAAAAGGCACTATGGGGGTAGCAAGAGCCTTTGCCAATATCCAAAAGCCCAGGTGTGACAGGTGCAAGCTGTCCCTAGCGAAGCATCGTGGCTTGTCGAGCATGTCATCCCAGGCTGACAGGCATTGGATCCCCTTTGAATGACACCAATACTTAAGCCAATTGTTGAAATTGATCATCTTGTCTTCATATTGTGGCATCATTCTTGGTGAGGGTAAGATGCTACTCAAGGTCATGGTCATACTGGCCTGGGCTACATGCTCAGAGAGCTCCTCTATGTCTCTTTTCATGTAGTCCAGGGAGGTACGTCTCAGGTCATTCACACCAGCATGGACAATGACTGAGTCATATTTGTACTTGCCTTGGAGTGACCTGAGTGCTTGTGTTATGTGGTGGATCCTAGCGCCCGACAGGCAGCTCACCATGACCTTCTCCTTGTTCAGCCTGGTGAGCGGGACGTCAGTGTGCCTGACGATAGAGTCACCTATTACAAGTGTATCAGGTGTGTTGTTTAGCCTTAAGGGCTGTGACTGTTTGGCACACTGGCTTTGTGAGCTATGTGTTGCACGTGTTTTGTTTTGGGGTAGCGGTTGCTTGGGTGTCTGCTTTGGAGGTCTCTGCTGCTTAGGCAGATTTTTATTTAGAAGTAAGATGTCCAGGCGTCAGACCAAAGTACAGAAAAAGATTTTAATATGCAGCTCCACCAGCAAAAAGCGTAAAAACATAAAACATCCAAATTTCATCAAGCGCTTTCACCCGGGCTCTCCCAGGCTTTATCAAGACATTTTAATTCATTCCCAGCAACTTCTTTTATACCATTTTCCGTCCTTTCTGAATTAATTGATAATCAATCAATTGCAAAGTTACACTTGATTTAAAGCTACAAGAATACTTTTTGTGTATATAAATAAATAAATATATTCCTAATACAACCTAATGGTGTTAACCAATTTTTGTTTGTTTGTTGTTTGTTGGTTATACCTTAATCATATTCATTGTTCCTATTAATAATAATAAATACATATACATAAAATGCATATACATAAATGAACATTTAACCATTCATCCAATTATCATTAAACATCTGTTAAATGTCCTATATTTTGAAACTCATCTTTTAGGAATAAATGAATGTGAAATACCTATTATGTTGTGCTAATGCCTTTTATAGGTGATACATAAGTCATATATATTGTTATTCCTACCCTCCTAAAGAATGACAATTGCCCTACATATGTCATAAAAAATATACAAATGTGAAAAAATATTACAAATATAAAAAATAATAAATAAAAATAAAAATAAAATAATAATAATGAACAATGAAGAATCATTGCACATATAGAACACTTCTTATAATACATTACTAATACATTCCATTTGTAATATGCTGTTTCAACAGAAATAATAATCATACTACTCATACTACATACCCCTTATTTTAAAACGTCAAATATATAAATTTTTAAAATATATGATCTTAGGATACCTGTCACAAAAAACTGGTGAAGGTGCACATTCATCTGCACCTTCCTTAATTCTTCTATTACCCCATAAGGGACAAATCTATTCCTTATTTATATTCACCTTTTATTACTATGTTGTGTTCAACCCAAATTTGCTGTAATCTAGGTGACCCCTTAACTACTTGGTGGTCCCCAAACCAGTTACCCCTATCATTTTCGGGATTCCCAAGGTTCACAAAGGGTTGCAACCACTGGCATTTAGACCTATTGTGGCGGGCGCCAAGGGGATAACCGAACCACTAGGAAAATTTGTAGATGCAATATTAAAAAAGTTCACAACCACTTTGAAATTTCTGTGTAAAGACTCCTGGGAATTTTTGTGTAGTATTAAGAAAGAATTTTTTGATGAAACTAATTTCATGGTCACGGTGGATGTAGTCGAACTATTTCCAAGCATCCCACATGAGATAGGCTTGGAATGGTTTAACGACATGCTGGCCGAAAATTCTAATTTAGGTGGTAAAATGATAGCACTACTAGTGGAATTTATGGAGATAATTCTGAAAAACAATTTTGTATATTTCTGTGGGGAAATATTTCGCAAAAAGAGGTAGCCATGGGGACCCCATGTGCCTCTGCATATGCGAATATTGTGTTAGCCTATTGGGAATCCAAATATATATTTAACACAGAATGGGCAGAGCATTTAACACACTATCGTCGCTATTTGGACGATATATGTATTCTTTGGAAGGGTAGTAAAGCAGAATGTGAGCAGTTCATTGAATACATTAACAATAGTACTAGTTTCCTTAAATTCACATGTAACATTAAAATAGACAACTTACAGTATTTAGACGTTGATTTATGGAAAAATAATGAGAAAAATTGTTTCATGTCCAAAATCCATCGTAAAGACAGTTATTCAAACATGTTTTTACATTACAACAGTAACCACCCCATATGCCAAAGGAAAGGAATTATTAAAGGACAGCTCATCAGAGCAGCAAGAATTTGCAGTGATGAGACTGGGTTTAATAATGAATGTTTGTTTTTAATGAAACTGTTCCAGGAAAGGGGCTACCCAAGGAGATTAATAGAGGGGGTAATGGAAGAAGTAAGAGATCAAAGAAAAGAGAAGTATTTTCCCTTACTGGGTGAAGACCGTGGATACAAGAGTAAGAGCATGGACAAAAAAACAAACATTGAAGTAAAAGAAAGTGAATGCTTCTTTGTTCATACAAATTGTAATGAAAGTGTGGAAATAGAAAAGGCGATTAGTAAATACTGGCCTATTGTTGTTATGAACGAAGAGCATAAAAAATTACTTGGGGCAAACCACATTTTATTAGAAGGCGTAATAAAAACTTGAAAGAAATGCTGGAGACAAACACAGAGGTAGGGCAAGGTGCTACACGCAGAGAATTGGAACATTTAAATGCAATAGTTGTAAACAGTGCCCTTATATTATGAACAAAAAAGGGTTTTATCTGAGGTCTAGGAAAACATACATAAAATCCCAGGGTACTTTAATTGTAAGGCCAAAGGGGTGGTATACCTGGGTTTGTGTAAGGGTTGTCAAAGTTTTTATGTTGGAAAGACAGAGAGAACACTTGCCAAACGGATTTATGAGCACCTCTATGATATCAGTAAAAGTAAAGAAGCAAATGCCTTCTATAAGCACTCCTTAGTATGTGAAAAAATGAAAATAGAATTTATTATTCTGGAACAAGTGAGTACCAACCCCAGAGGAGGAGATTGGGAAACATCACTAGAATTCAAGGAGTTGCTTTGGCAAATTAGATTAGATGCGCCAAAACCCCAGGATTAAATGGAGCTATTAGCATTGGTAGCTTGCTAAAAATCAGAAGGGCCAAGTTATAATTTATAATTTTTAATGGAAGAAATTATGTAACATACTTTAAAACCATTACTTGACAAAAAATGAATAACACTTAAAGGGAAGATGTAAAGGCTGAACAGGAGCTGCACTATGAGCAGCGAAGCAGGGTCACCTAGATTACAGCAAATTTGGGTTGAACACAACATAGTAATAAAAGGTGAATATAAATAAGGAATAGATTTGTCCCTTATGGGGTAATAGAAGAATTAAGGAAGGTGCAGATGAATGTGCACCTTCACCAGTTTTTTGTGACAGGTATCCTAAGATCATATATTTTAAAAATTTATATATTTGACGTTTTAAAATAAGGGTATGTAGTATGAGTAGTATGATTATTATTTCTGTTGAAACAGCATATTACAAATGGAATGTATTAGTAATGTATTATAAGAAGTGTTCTATATGTGCAATGATTCTTCATTGTTCATTATTATTATTTTATTTTTATTTTTATTTATTATTTTTTATATTTGTAATATTTTTTCACATTTGTATATTTTTTATGACATATGTAGGGCAATTGTCATTCTTTAGGAGGGTAGGAATAACAATATATATGACTTATGTATCACCTATAAAAGGCATTAGCACAACATAATAGGTATTTCACATTCATTTATTCCTAAAAGATGAGTTTCAAAATATAGGACATTTAACAGATGTTTAATGATAATTGGATGAATGGTTAAATGTTCATTTATGTATATGCATTTTATGTATATGTATTTATTATTATTAATAGGAACAATGAATATGATTAAGGTATAACCAACAAACAACAAACAAACAAAAAATTGGTTAACACCATTAGGTTGTATTAGGAATATATTTATTTATTTATATACACAAAAAGTATTCTTGTAGCTTTAAATCAAGTGTAACTTTGCAATTGATTGATTATCAATTAATTCAGAAAGGACGGAAAATGGTATAAAAGAAGTTGCTGGGAATGAATTAAAATGTCTTGATAAAGCCTGGGAGAGCCCGGGTGAAAGCGCTTGATGAAATTTGGATGTTTTATGTTTTTACGCTTTTTGCTGGTGGAGCTGCATATTAAAATCTTTTTCTGTACTTTGGTCTGACGCCTGGACATCTTACTTCGTTGATTTACCAGTTGGTATTGTGTTCCTAAGGAGTTTTGGTTGTTTTTTGCTGTTGGGCTACGTAAGATCCATGGCTGAAAGATCTTCGAGTGCCGAATATGGTAACACACCAGAGTTGCTGCAGAATGAGGAGGAAGGTATTGATGACGCCCCTGTAACGCGACGTGAATTCAGGCAGGTAATGTGCCTGCTCTCTCAACTGACTGGTCTTCTTACCAGTAACAGTTCCTCGGACACCAGAGGAATACCAGCTAATCAGGAGCAATTGGTAGCTGAAAATGGTACAATTTCCTCAAAAACGACGGATGGAACAGAACACAACGTTGAAAAAGAGCGGAGGATTGAAACGGACATTAATATTAACGCTAACGCTAACACGAACATTAATGCTGAGCGTGGAACCGCGCAGCATGTAAGAAGTAAAAGAGGAAACACTCAATTCAGCTCCGCAACACTGGACGGAGGTTTCAACTTTAATAAATGGACAAACAAAGGTTTTTCCTTTGGTCAAGGTACTGTTTGTAATAGTGAAGTTGTGAATAACAATTTGGAAACAAGACTTAATGAACTTAGTAACAAACTGTATTCATACAAATCTACCAAATTAGAAATTGATTATCTCACTGAGTGTTTAAATGTGGAAAGAGTCCCGAAGGGGCTACGAATCACAAAATTTCCCAATAATGCTGTCCCTGGCAGCAAATTGAATGAAGAGCTAACAGCCCTGTTCAATAGAACAGGACTAGAAATGTTAAGTTTAATGATAAAAGATTATGAGGCAAAAGCCTCTTTGCTGCTAGAAGAAGTGAATGTATTAAATAACAACATGGTTAAGGATCCAATGTTTGGTAGTGTAAGAAAAGATTATGACACTACATTTAATGAAATTGACAATCATTGTGTTAGGATTGTCAATAGAAAAATAAAGAAATTGGAACGTGATTTGCATGACTATAGTACAGGACAGGCATACAAGTTTTATGGAAAAAGTGGATGGGGAAAAGTCCAGAATGTTTACAGCAATGGTGAACATGACAATGTGTTTAATGTAGGGGGGGAAGAGCAAGGACTAAGGAGAAGTGAGAGGCTAGCACAAAAACAGAATTTGCCACCAAATCAGGTTAGGGTGGCACAACAGCAGGATTTTCAATACGGCCAGGGGAGACAGATGAACAGGAAAGGGAGTGTATCCACCAGGAGATGGAACCCCCCAAGGAGGTAGAGTTTTATGAAGCAGAGTATTTAACAAATGACCAAAGTGTCACATGTTATAGAGGTTGCAATGTAGTGAAAGAAGGGAATTTTTCAATTTTTAATTACACAGAAAGTGAAATTAACAGTGTATTTTTTGAGGTTTTTACCAAGGGTCTCCACTTTGTGCCACATTCCACTATTAATGTACCTAATACAATATTAGATTTAAAACTATATACAAGGCGACTGAATTTAGCAGTGAATTTGAAAGGGAAAGTATCAAACAGTAATGAGCTTTGTAGAAAAAGTACATGGAACCCCCCACTTCACCCGGTCATTAAAACATTCGAAGATCTAGTGGAAATTGAAATTAGAAATATGACTAAGAATTTAAAAAGTAACAACTTTTCCGAGGAATCCTACCAGCTGATTAAGAAATTAAACAGCGAAGGCATTAGGGTGATGAAGACAGATAAAGGGGGGGGTGTTGTATTAATGTATCAACATGACTACACAGCAGCCATACATTCCCATTTACATGACAATGAGCAATACAACCAGGTATCTATCAACGAAAAGAACATAGCATATGCCAAAATAAAATATAGGCTAGAAGACAACTTGTATCAAGGAGCAATAAATGAACAACTATTTAACTACTTGGTGGTCCCCAAACCAGTTACCCCTATCATTTTCGGGATTCCCAAGGTTCACAAAGGGTTGCAACCACTGGCATTTAGACCTATTGTGGCGGGCGCCAAGGGGATAACCGAACCACTAGGAAAATTTGTAGATGCAATATTAAAAAAGTTCACAACCACTTTGAAATTTCTGTGTAAAGACTCCTGGGAATTTTTGTGTAGTATTAAGAAAGAATTTTTTGATGAAACTAATTTCATGGTCACGGTGGATGTAGTCGAACTATTTCCAAGCATCCCACATGAGATAGGCTTGGAATGGTTTAACGACATGCTGGCCGAAAATTCTAATTTAGGTGGTAAAATGATAGCACTACTAGTGGAATTTATGGAGATAATTCTGAAAAACAATTTTGTATATTTCTGTGGGGAAATATTTCGGCAAAAAAGAGGGGTAGCCATGGGGACCCCATGTGCCTCTGCATATGCGAATATTGTGTTAGCCTATTGGGAATCCAAATATATATTTAACACAGAATGGGCAGAGCATTTAACACACTATCGTCGCTATTTGGACGATATATGTATTCTTTGGAAGGGTAGTAAAGCAGAATGTGAGCAGTTCATTGAATACATTAACAATAGTACTAGTTTCCTTAAATTCACATGTAACATTAAAATAGACAACTTACAGTATTTAGACGTTGATTTATGGAAAAATAATGAGAAAAATTGTTTCATGTCCAAAATCCATCGTAAAGACAGTTATTCAAACATGTTTTTACATTACAACAGTAACCACCCCATATGCCAAAGGAAAGGAATTATTAAAGGACAGCTCATCAGAGCAGCAAGAATTTGCAGTGATGAGACTGGGTTTAATAATGAATGTTTGTTTTTAATGAAACTGTTCCAGGAAAGGGGCTACCCAAGGAGATTAATAGAGGGGGTAATGGAAGAAGTAAGAGATCAAAGAAAAGAGAAGTATTTTCCCTTACTGGGTGAAGACCGTGGATACAAGAGTAAGAGCATGGACAAAAAAACAAACATTGAAGTAAAAGAAAGTGAATGCTTCTTTGTTCATACAAATTGTAATGAAAGTGTGGAAATAGAAAAGGCGATTAGTAAATACTGGCCTATTGTTGTTATGAACGAAGAGCATAAAAAATTACTTGGGGGCAAACCACATTTTATTAGAAGGCGTAATAAAAACTTGAAAGAAATGCTGGAGACAAACACAGAGGTAGGGCAAGGTGCTACGACGCAGAGAATTGGAACATTTAAATGCAATAGTTGTAAACAGTGCCCTTATATTATGAACAAAAAAGGGTTTTATCTGAGGTCTAGGAAAACATACATAAAATCCCCAGGGTACTTTAATTGTAAGGCCAAAGGGGTGGTATACCTGGGTTTGTGTAAGGGTTGTCAAAGTTTTTATGTTGGAAAGACAGAGAGAACACTTGCCAAACGGATTTATGAGCACCTCTATGATATCAGTAAAAGTAAAGAAGCAAATGCCTTCTATAAGCACTCCTTAGTATGTGAAAAAATGAAAATAGAATTTATTATTCTGGAACAAGTGAGTACCAACCCCAGAGGAGGAGATTGGGAAACATCACTAGAATTCAAGGAGTTGCTTTGGCAAATTAGATTAGATGCGGCCAAAACCCCAGGATTAAATGGAGCTATTAGCATTGGTAGCTTGCTAAAAATCAGAAGGGCCAAGTTATAATTTATAATTTTTAATGGAAGAAATTATGTAACATACTTTAAAACCATTACTTGACAAAAAATGAATAACACTTAAAGGGAAGATGTAAAGGCTGAACAGGGAGCTGCACTATGAGCAGCGAAGCAGGGGTCACCTAGATTACAGCAAATTTGGGTTGAACACAACATAGTAATAAAAGGTGAATATAAATAAGGAATAGATTTGTCCCTTATGGGGTAATAGAAGAATTAAGGAAGGTGCAGATGAATGTGCACCTTCACCAGTTTTTTGTGACAGGTATCCTAAGATCATATATTTTAAAAATTTATATATTTGACGTTTTAAAATAAGGGGTATGTAGTATGAGTAGTATGATTATTATTTCTGTTGAAACAGCATATTACAAATGGAATGTATTAGTAATGTATTATAAGAAGTGTTCTATATGTGCAATGATTCTTCATTGTTCATTATTATTATTTTATTTTTATTTTTATTTATTATTTTTTATATTTGTAATATTTTTTCACATTTGTATATTTTTTATGACATATGTAGGGCAATTGTCATTCTTTAGGAGGGTAGGAATAACAATATATATGACTTATGTATCACCTATAAAAGGCATTAGCACAACATAATAGGTATTTCACATTCATTTATTCCTAAAAGATGAGTTTCAAAATATAGGACATTTAACAGATGTTTAATGATAATTGGATGAATGGTTAAATGTTCATTTATGTATATGCATTTTATGTATATGTATTTATTATTATTAATAGGAACAATGAATATGATTAAGGTATAACCAACAAACAACAAACAAACAAAAAATTGGTTAACACCATTAGGTTGTATTAGGAATATATTTATTTATTTATATACACAAAAAGTATTCTTGTAGCTTTAAATCAAGTGTAACTTTGCAATTGATTGATTATCAATTAATTCAGAAAGGACGGAAAATGGTATAAAAGAAGTTGCTGGGAATGAATTAAAATGTCTTGATAAAGCCTGGGAGAGCCCGGGTGAAAGCGCTTGATGAAATTTGGATGTTTTATGTTTTTACGCTTTTTGCTGGTGGAGCTGCATATTAAAATCTTTTTCTGTACTTTGGTCTGACGCCTGGACATCTTACTTCGTTGATTTACCAGTTGGTATTGTGTTCCTAAGGAGTTTTGGAGATTTTTATTTAGAGCCTCCGAGTATGTTTTTGTGTGTTTATGTGTTTGGCTTGCTGTCATGGTAGGTCTATGTGAGACTGGAATTGTAGTGAGTGTGGTTTCCTTCTCCTCCTGACTGGTTTCGCCAGTACTGAGTTGAGAGAGCTTAGCCTCCAGTATGGCTATATGGTTGCATCTCTCACATGTGTTGGAATTTGTTGGGAGGAGGAGAGGGTTTTCTGTGTACATGAGGCAGTTGTAACATTGCCTCAAGATTCCCAGATTCACCAGCTGGACCAGAGAGGAGATTGACAACTGACCTTTGGACATGCTATAATAGTATTGGGAATTCCTTTATAATTGAAAAAAAAGGGCCAATGGGGAATGAGGTACTCAAGGGGAGTTTGTGAGGGTGTAGTGCTTTTAATATTTTAATGCTGACTTATATAATTGCTTTAGTGAGCAAGTGCCAGGTAACTTAAATGCAATGTGTTACAGGTAACTTAAATGCAAAAATGACAAACAGTAACTTTCTTTCAAGTGAAACAAGGAAATAAGTACAGTAAGCAATGTAGATATCACTAGGGATCCACAGAAGCGCTGAAAAGCTGCTTTTTAGGTGAAATTAGCATTTCAGGGAAATAACAAGCAAACAAACAAGCATACAAATAAAGCTAGATTCAGCAGGTCTGGATCTAGTCTATGCTACAGCAAACAAGGTGTACCAATTTCAGTAAGAAACAGTTCAAATATGCAGGCACTATAAGCCTTTAACCAGAAATTCCCAGCTCAGAAGGGCAGAGTCCAGCCTCTCCTCCCACAAGAGTGCAGACCACAAACCTTCTTAATGTAAAATAACTGGTCTGAAGCCCAAGTGCTTAAACCAGAACTAATACACTTTTATAATAACAGACACTGAGCTCTCAATCAGCAGTTCACAACTTAGAAGGATGTGAGCTACCTGTCCTGCCACCACAGTGCAGGCCACAAACCTTCCTAATGTAAAACAACTGGTCTGAAGCCCAAGTGCTTAATCCAAAAGACTTAGAATGATAGCTACACTTTAATCAAGTTACTACCAAGCAGTAATAGATACAATTGAATACTTTAAAGAATGCCTGGATTAGTGCTCAAGTTATACAAACAAAGCTAGATTCAGCAGGCCTGGATCTAGTCTATGCTACAGCAAACAAGGTGTACCAATTTCAGTAAGAAGCAGTTCAAATATGCAGGCACTATAAGCCTTTAACCAGAAATTCCCAGCTCAGAAGGGCAGAGTCCAGCCTCTCCTCCCACAAGAGTGCAGACCACAAACCCTTTTAATGTAAAATAACTGGCCTGAAGCCCAAGTGCTTAAACCAGAATTAATACACTTTTAGAATAATAGACACTGAGCCCTCAATCAGCAGTTCCCAACTTAGAAGGATGTAAGCTACCTGTTCTGCCACTACATTGCAGACCACAAACCTTCTTAATGTAAAACAACTGGTCTGAAGCCCAAGTGCTTAAACCAGAATTAATACACTTTTAGAATAACAGACACTGAGCCCTCAATCAGCAGTTCCCAACTTAGAAGGATGTAAGCTACCTGTACTGCCACCACAGTGCAGGCCACAAACCTTCCTAATGTAAAACAACTGGTCTCATGGACAGACTTGTGTTTTGACATGAAACATCAGAGGTCAACCTTCTCACAGGCCATCATACTATTGGCTTGATATGTACTTAACCACAGATTTATTTATTTCATGTCCTTTCATTTGATAAACAAATAACTGAACCAAGAACCTTTTTCAAATATGACCCAGGCCAGATAGAAATATGTATAACATAATACAGAAGACATGGTATGATATATTATGATATGATGAAAAGCAGATTATACAATGAAACTATGGAAAATTAAAACTTCAGAGTTAGTACTCTGCAACTTGTTAATTTAAAATGTTTCCAAATTTGATTTCAGTTCATGTGGGAATTGCAATGGTGTTATTAAGTAGGTAAAAACATAAAAGTTAGGCTTGAAAGGAGTATTAATCTGACTGATAAACTTGTATTTTTTGTGAATTCCTTTGTTGACAATACTTCACTGACAACAGACTTGACATTGGTGGAATTGCACTTTTTAAAAAAAGTGTAAGGATATGAAGTTTATAATATATTATAAAACCTGGGGGGGTGAAGCATCCAGAAGTACCCATTTATTAAACATTGTTTTGATTTTTATGACATTGAATCTGTTGAGGCTGAAGCACTGTTGATAAATTGATTTATTCTAAGTACATTGACAGGAATTATTTAAGTATGCCTGGGGCTGTTGTACATCACTGCCTTCTGGTCATAGCCTGCAATTTAAAAACATTGAAGAGATACTAACCACTTGTCCTATAGGACATGTTAAAAGTAGTCTATGTTTTGTTTCTCAAATCACTACCAACTGCCACAGTCACCATCTCTTCCCTCCAGTACACCCTAATGCAACAATACCACTGCAGCTGGCACTAACAAATTATTTTCTTTTTCATTTCTTTCTGTGTTATCGTATACTATACAGTTGTCATTAAGGATGTTTTCTGTCCTGGTCCTGCACTTTACTGGCTTGTCCATATGGACAACCTGGTCATCAGAAGGAAGACAAAAATTAAAATTATACATCCCAAACTTAGTAATGGTGAATAATATACAAGCTATTAAGAATATTTACTCATAAATGACTATGGTTAGTGAATGATATACGTATATATATATATATATATATATATATATATATATATATATATATATGCATTTTAAGTGCCTACATATAACTAAATTGAAAATACACAACACCATTTGGATGAGGAATCATATCATGAACAAATATTTAATGTCTTTATGTTACAAACTGCAAGTTGCTTTTATTAAAGTACTTATAAATCTAAACACTGTACAACAAAAATAATGCAACAAAAAGCATAAAATGAAACAAGGAACATAATGCAAAAAAGGAAAAGAAAAGAAGTAAATGAAAAAAATAAACAACACAGTATTACACAGCATAACCAGAATCAAGAAAGAACAAAAATATTAAGGTCTTTGTGAAATGAAGCCATGAACCAGTGAGTACAACTCTTCACATAAAATAATGCGACCAAATTGCTGGCTGTCATCTAGCAAGTAACAGTTTGTCATTACATAAACTGATGTAGACACACCAGCACATGTTTCCAGAGTTAGCCTTAGAAAACATCACCAAAAATGTTGTCTGACAGACAACTGAAATAATATTATAAAACAAAACAATAGCATTATTTATTAAGCAATAGAATAAGCAGAGCTGATAATCAAAAGGTTTTACAAAGCAGAATCTTTAGCACTGCAAAAAAGGCAGATTGAGTCCCATTGGTGACTTGGTACTTCTGGTAAACAATGATGGACAAGCAAATGTGACAAAAACATGATAAAAGATGCATCTCATCTAATGAATGCAGCTTTCTGATAAACAGAAATTATAGGAAAGACAATCCAGGTGTTGGACTGCAGACCATGCTACAGAATACAGAACATTGAGAAACTCAGCCTTGTTTTTCATTTACCCCAGAGCACTGTCTGGTTAAGTGACTTGTTCAGACACACAGTAAGCAAATGGAGGCTGAGATAATCAAACCCTGTACTGATAGAATCAGCTTGTTAACAGCTCACAGCCATAGTTCTTTGCATTAACTATCAGACTCAATTAATTAATTTTCTGTTATATTCAGAGCACTTGGCAGAAATCTCATTTTATCAACACGTCTTTGCCCTTCACTTCATGATGCTTTGTTTTATTTAAACAGTTGGCTTTCCTTGTCTTCCACAATTCTTAGTCAGCTGCTAGCTGCCAGATTATGCAGGATTCCAGGTGGAACCAGTACCTGCTTCTGTCAAGATGATCCACAAAAGAGCCTAGAAAATGCCCAAAGCTACCGCTATGTCCCCTGTCCCCCAGTGGGGAGTGCAACAACTGGTGACACCTTGTCCAGCTACAGTGCATGTCCAGCCCTGCTTCACACCCAAGCCCACCAGATCCAGCCCTTAAAGCCAATCCTTATCCTGAAGTTATGGATCTGGCTTGTCAGCTTCCCTTACTTATTCTGTTCTAACATGCCAGAGGCTGTTTACCTTGTAAAACTGCTTCAGATATGGATATGGCCCAATGTCAGACTTACATCCTCTCCCCCTGGATTTTCAAAGGTAAACAAGAATTCACCTGACACTGCCGGTATAATGATGCTTTCCAAAGCACTGGCTCTTCTATTGTGGAAAACCTTTCCAGGGCACTTTGACCTGTACAAAGAAAAGAGAAGTGTCCCAGGACTCCCACCTGATTCTCCAGAATCATTTGTTCCATCTAACTTGATACTGTATGGTGCTCATCTCTGCCACTCTGGATTTAGGGATTAGAACCCATCATCTGATCACCCATCCCTGTGGAATGGTACTTCCCTATCTCTCAGGACTGACTGACCCATGATCAACTGTTGTTCACTTGGAACCTTTCTCCATTTTGGCCTACAATACTTTGAACTGACTATTAGCAGGCTAATTCCCAGCAAGTAAACCCATATGATGGTTAAGTATCCATTCTGAAAAGTCCAAATGCAGGTTGATGGAAAAACTCCAAATTGTAATAATCCAGCAGCTGAACAGCCTACAGCAGAATTCATAAAGAATTAATACAACTGTTCCTGGACCAGATGGCTTTATTTCAGAATGTTATAAAATGTTCAAATGCATCATAGCTGAATGTTTTCAACTTTTAGGTCTGCTTATAGCAAAAATTCTTTCTTACCAAATTCGATCAGAAGCCTAATCACTCTATTACTGAAACAAGATTAAAAAAAAGAAAATGTATGTAATTATAAATCTAGTTCTTTAGTAAACACATGATTAAGTTCCTTGATACAGTTTAAGAACACTACAGTCACTGCATTTATTAATGCAGATAATATCAATGTTTGATTGATTGTTTATACAGATAACTTAACTTTCCTTCTTTCAAATGCTAAACAGCCCATTTAAACTTTGCTAGAAGAGTACAGGCAGTACAGCACTTTATCAGATTTCATTATAAACTAATCAGTAATAGATGTAATAAGTTAAATGTGGTTTACTATTGGCATTCCAAATCCGCTTCGGTCAACTGATTAGAATGTCGACCCGAAATGCTGAATCCGGAATGCCGAAAAGTAAACCAAGGCAAAAATGAATACATCGACCACCATGGTTCGATGTATTCGACATAGAAGGAGGTGATGTCAGTCACCCATGCTATGCACATTAACGTACAGTTACACTCTACAGTCAATGATATGTTAATGCTATTATTTTGCAGAGGAGGGCTACACACCCCTGCACCCCCCACACCCCTACACATTAAATATACCAAGTCTGAGATCGCCCTACAGTGAGGAAATGGGCTAATTCCCTGTTGCCCACGAAACCATGACCTCCCAGCATGTCAGATCACAAATGATTGAGTGTAACATGTCACTTGATCATTAGAAATCAATCATTTTGGATACCCTGCACTTTGTAAATGTAACAGTAAACCGTTATATGCAACACAATTTTCAGATAAAACATTTATTCTATGTTTGAGAACACTCGTTTCTAAAACCATGAAGTAGATTTCATATAAAAATGATGAATTAAAGCAAGCAGCAAATTTTCTTAGCCTTTTTACTTTTGGTGTTGGTTTCAAGCAATGAAAAGGTATATGTTGTCTGCAATCGTGACTGCTGAGTTTATGAAATATTTTTAGTGCTTTAGAGGTTGTGGGAATGACAGTGATCACCCTGAATTAAAGGGCAGTATTTGCCCCTTTCTTAAAGATGTAAGTGTATACTTATATCTAGTAAGTCCATAGTACTATTTTCTGTTTGTTTTAAGTGACACTTGTACATTTGTTTATGAAAGTTTGCCTTGTCTGATTCATGCCCTTAATTCTGTTTTGCTATCTGTCTACCTCAAAATGATGAACTTATTAATTTAGTTTTATTTGCTATTAAAGCCCCCTTGCTCATGTACTTTGACAGAGACCACTGTGCATTTCTTTAATTCTGTGCTACCTGCGAAATACCTCAAGACCAGCTTGTAGTGTGACACAGGAACTTTGGCCTGCTGAAAGGATTTGTGTGTGTGTGTGTGTTTGTGAATGCTAAAGAATTAATCACCTGACAGTGAGCATGGAGCTTATCTCCAACTCATTACCTTACCAGCTATGCTATGCTATTCTGGCAGTCATTTTCAACATAAGGCAGTTAAGTCAAAGTCAATTGATATACTCACCATTTATAGGAGAGCAGGCCCCTGCACGTACGGCAGCTGCACGGCTCCAAAATCCAATCGCAATCCAAAAAACTGTAGAGCCGGCAAACAGTGACAAGCATAAAGTAATTTATGTATTGAACTGAAGAAGGCTTGACAGCCGAAACTGGTTTGCTTTATTCTTAGCTTTATGTCTTCCTAATAAATAAATTACTTTATGCTTGTCACTGTTTGCTGGCTCTACAGTTTTTTGGATACTCACCATTTATGTCAAACACTAAAACAACACATATGAAGACCATAATAGCACAGAAATATCATCCTGCTTCAGACATAAAAAGTAGATAATGAGAACTCATTCATAACACACGCTAACAGCAAGCAAATGGAATACCAGACAGACACAGATATGAATGATTAAAAAATAAAACTGCCAACAGACTAAAATAATGTATCTGAAAATGTACTAAAATGCAGACACTTGTGTGAATGATTATAGTGATATTAGAAAGATAGTAATCATTTTGCATATGTATTTAGCCTTTTTAGTACTGCGGTGGTGGTGCTGCGGTAGCGTTGTCGCCTCACAGTTAGACATTGCCTGTTTGATTCTCAGTTAGAGCGTCTTCTGTGTAGCGACATGCGTGAATGGGCGTTCCTTCATTGAAGGTTGTGCGTTAGGCCCGGCAAGCCAGTACGTAAAAATCTACTGCCAATTATTAGCGGACCGGAGTTCCGCTGTGGCGACCCCTAACCCGGAAAAGCCGAAAGACACAAACAATTTAGCCTTTTTAGTAGCAAGTTATATAATTAACCCGTTCATTTCAAAATTAGTCTGCTATTAGCTAGCAAATACTGTTTATGCAGCAAAACAGTTTATTTTATTATTTCACATGAAATAATTACTCTGTCCCACAGCATTGTATCAGGCTTTTGTTTTCAGCTGAGAGTAGTTGTGAATACAATATAACTGACTTTTTTCCCTGGGTGCATTTGTTTATAACTTTTCAATAGTCTTCTTCTACTTTCGGCTTTTCCCGGTTAGGGGTCGCCACAGTGGATCACCTGTCCGCTCATGATTGGCAGTGGAGTTTTACAGTGTCGAGTTGCCAGCCCAGCACCCAACCTTCCACAGAAGGCACACACACACACACACTCACACCTAGGACCAATTTAGAGTGTCCAATCCACCTGCAGCATGTCTTTGGGATGTGGGAGGAAACCGGAGCACCCAGAGGAAACCCACGCAACCACAGGGAGGACATGCAGACTCCACACAGAAGGCACCCCAGCTGAGGATCGAACCGGAGAACCTCTTGCTGTGAGGCGACAATGCTAACCACTGCACCACCGTGGCCACCCTATATCTTTTCAATAGTGGATATCAAAAAATGAAGGATAGCAGTATAATATCCTTTCATAAAAACATATATAATTAAATTTTTGTATCAGTTCATGTTTGTCAGGCTTATATAATTAACTGGTTCAGTTTTAAATAAGTTGGCCTTTTTTGCACAACTATTTGTTAATATTCTCTACTGCTTATTTGAGAATAAAAAAGACTACATGATGTAGTTTATTGTATGCAACATACCATTTCTTAAACCACCTCTTACTCCTGCATACCATCCTATCACTTCTTTACACCCTAACACAAGAATACCACTGCACTACCAACCAACATCTGGCATTATCTAATGTTACTTGTTTTTCATTTCTATTTGTGCTATAAAGTTGTCCACGGTTGTCATTGTGGAGTTTTTGTCCTTGGGTCCTGCACTTTACTGGCATAATCAATTCATACTAGGTCATGAGGAGTAAGTAAAATAATAAATACAATTGCCCTTCCCAAACTTCTTAATGGTGATTAATATGCATACAAGTAAGAATATTTACTCACAAGTGACTAAGGTTAATAAATTAAATGTGTGCATTTTAATAGCCCACCTAAAACTACACTGAAAATAAATAACACCATTTGGATGTAGTAACGTATCACTATCAAAACTATGCATGGCAAACTTTAAATTCAGCTTTTATTAAAGTGCTTACAAACTTAAGTACTGCACAGCAAATTAAATGCAGCAAAACAGCATAAAATAAAACAAGAATACATACTAAAAAAGAACAAAATAAACATTACAGTGGTTACAAAGCATAACTAGAGTCAAACAAATAATTGGGTTAGTAGAGTAAAAACATTGTCTGTTTGAAACTAAACTGTGAATCAGGATGTACAATGGTTTGACCCCTTTTAGTCATTTAAGAAACATCCATATTTATGTTCTCTGTTTTATCATTCAAACCCCTTCCCCAGGTAAAACAAGATGCATATCTATATAGTTTCTCCATAACTTAAACAGATAAGATAATACTTGTTTACTACACGACTTACTCCACTTAAATCTTTAATAGCCCTGTTCAAAATTTTTCAACATTTGCATCTAAAATTTTAACTGGTAAAGCATTGCGATCAGAAAAGATATGCTTACTTACTTGTATATATAGTTCTAATCTGTCATTCCCAAAATAATGTTAATCCTTGTAGACATTTATACTAAAAATATATATATTTCCTCCCTTATGCAAATATATTATCCATTATTCTTTTAGAGCATCCACACGTACCTTACTGTATAGCCACTCCTGTTTGTATAGTATAATGAAAAGACCCTGTTCTCTCCCTTGAAGACAGTCCTCTTCCTGTGAGTCCTGGTCTACCCCAAGACTTAAAAAAAGGCAGCATAAATGGGTACATTTTTATTTCATTTATTTATTTAGTTATTGCTTTTTGTTAATGGGAGAGTCTGACTGGGTGCACAGCCCATTTTCAGTGGAAGCCTAGAAAGGAAAGCTCCATATCACATGAATTTGCTTGGTTCCATAAAACATTGATACAAGAAGTACAGTATTTACAATGTTGATAGTATGATACATTAGAGACAATCAGATTATCATTAACTGACAATGAGATAATTATAACACCTTTTTACAGCAGTGGTACAGAGCTGTTAATACAAGTAGTTTAGTGCATTTGAGCTTGATACCTATATGTACAAGTGAGATAGGAAGGAAGACAGGAGGAGATAAAAGAGAATGGAGGAGGTGTAGGGATGGTGTAGAAGTGCAGAAAAGAGAAGAGGTTTTAGTTTAGAGGTAAGAGAAGTTGGTTAAGCAGAAAAGAAAAGCAATTTTATGAAGGGGGGAGTTTAGACAGTATCCTGGGGGATGGGGAGAGTTGATTAGTCAGAATGTAAGCAAGAACAAAGCTAGGAGGAGTTTAGGTGTTGTTTTAGTTGGTGTTTAAAGTTTTCTGTACTTCTGTCCTGTTTTAATGAGGCAGACATGGAGTTCCATAGCATGGTTACATAGAAAGAGTAGAGAGAGTCCCCTGCTGTGTTGTGGCATTTGGAGGGAGTTTATAGGCTTTTGTCACAAGAGTAAAGGCATCATGGAGGGAAGTAATATTTGAGTATGTTTTGTAGACAGGGGCAGGCTCTGGGTGTGTGTACTATGGTATGGGCAGTAAGCAGTTGGGAGTATGTTTGCTGATTAGGTATGCACCCTACCCCTTCCCCCTAGAAGAAAGGAATAGTTTAAGCCATGTCAATCCTCTCCCTCCTCACCACCAGCTTCAACAGGTGCCTGAGCTGTGAGTCAAACCTGGGCCATGGTTAAGGATTTATCCTCTACACTAATTCAGATAAATACTACTTTATGTGCTCATTGTATTATGCAGCAGCTGAGGATTATGCTCTAGACTGTGGCTCCATATTTGTTTTACTATTCTCAGTGATACATGTGTTGACTTTTCCAGCTTCAATATGCTCTTTGCACTTTGTCTCTAGCTTTTCTTGTTTCCTCATATATTGGTTATAATCTAATGATTATTAGTCTTTAGTTGTTTGTGTGTGTGTGTGTATATATATATATATATATATATATATATATATATATATATATATATATATGTACATATTTGCATACACACAAACACACACATGCATATGTGAGTGCTAAATGCAGTAGACAATGTTTAAAGTCAGCATCTGTTTTATTGACACCCGGTTGATAAAACAGATAGTTGACAGGTGTGGAAAATCATGTGGTCCCCAGGGTTGGGGAATATGCCCTTTCCTCAGTATTGTGCAGTCTCAGAGTTAGTGTATGTAATTAGCAGGGGGTGGGAGGGGGGTATATGGGTAGTGATGTGTATTCTTCTGTGAATTCATAGTCGTATGTTGACATTTGGGCTATTTTTGATTATGTTTAATATACCCATTTTATATCTCCATATATATATATATATATATATATATATATGTTTAGGGCAGCTCAAGGGCCTCTGGCTTGTCAAGTTTGCTGATGACAGCAAACTAGAAGCAATCATAGAACCCAACCCCCCAAGATGCTAACATCCTACAGGAAGGATTAACACAGACAAATGACTGTTGCCAAAGCCACAGCTTAAAACTCAATGCCAAGAAATGCATAATAGTACCTTTTGGGATGTTGGCCATCCAGGGAAAAAGCACCCCTAAAAAGTAGACATGGTCGTCAAGGATTTAGGGACTCATGGACATAGTACACTGGATTTCAACCAACATGTGTCTTGAGATTGTAAGAAAATCATTCTATGCCATTTAGCTTATAAGTAGGGCATGGCTTCTAGATCCAGCGAAGTCATCATGCTGCTGTACTCAGCCATCATCAGACCGGTCATTGAGTATAACATCCCTTTCAGTACGTACCTCACCAGACACAAGTAACAACTGGAACATCCACTGAGGTTTATCTCAAAAAGAATACATTGGTGTAAAAACAATGTCATATGCAGATCCCCTCAAAACTCTTTACTCTGTTTCCCACAAACTGCTGAGAGGCAGATTATGCCTGGTAGGTAAGGCATCTTTGAATTCCACTCTGATGGACTTTTTGCATATCCACAAACCAAACATCAATAGAATTACTTGATTCAAAGGATTTAAACTTTGCTTGCAACTTACATACCTGCCAGTCCAACATGTCCTATTTATCTCACACAGTTCCCATTCTCTGTAATAGGCTTCCCATCCATGTGAAGCAGAGCTCTTCCCTAACCCAATTCAAGTGCAGCCTGGAATAATGGATGGGAAATTGAAAATTCATCCCTGGTCTGACAACTATGTCTGTGATGGCCAGAGGCAACCATTAGATCATGCCCTACCTAACATATACCCCCTTAAAATAACCTCTAAAGCACAATAACATGGGAAATATTTGGGTTGCATGGCTAATCTTATAAAGTTTTTGTTGGCCTACTATATGCCTATGAGCCTATATATATATCTATATATCTATATATATATATATATCTCTGTGTGTGTGTGTGTGTGTGTGTGTGTGTGTGTGTATAAATAAATATATATATATATATATATATATATATATATATATATATATATATGGCTTTACTTCAAATAAATGAAAACCGACATTACCGAAGACAAAAAGACTGAGACAACAACACCCAATTTTCATTTAAACGACACCTCACATAATCGAGAATTTCCTCAGGGAAAGGAGGCAGATAGCCAACACGCACAGAAAGACACACCAAAGCAATCTGAGCCCACACAAGTTGGGAGGCTTTGCCCCCATACCCCCTAACTAAATATACCAACTTTGAGATTGCACTATAGTGGGGAAAAGGGCAAACTTCCAAATGCTGTCCGACTGCCTCCTTTCCCTGAATAAATTCTTGGTTATGTGAGGAATCGTTTAAATGAAGCTTTGGTGTTGTTGTCTCGGTCTTTTCATCTTCAGTAATCTGGGTTTTGTTTATTTGAAGAAGACCCATATATATATATATATATATATCTATATATATATATATATATATATATATATATATATATATATGGATCTAGGACTTTCGCTCGACTGAGCAAACGACCAAAATCCAAATGGCCAGGCATACTTACGCGAAAGTGCTTTTCACCGAAAAAGCACTTTTGCGTAAGTATGACTGTTGCTGAGGCTGTACTACGGTGCGGTTAAGGGAAATTTCCCTTTCCCCACTGTAGTGCGGTCTTGGAGGGAGACTATTAAAGTGGGGGGGGGAGGTGCAGGGGGGTGAAGCCCCCCTGCTAAAATGTAAATGTAGTGTTTTTTTTGTCACACGCTTTAACGAAAGCGCTTTTTCGATAAAAGCGTTTTCGTTAAAGTGTGTTCAGGTTTTATGGATTCGGACATTTGCTCAGTCGAGCAAACTTCCTAGATATATATATATATATATATATATATATATATATATATATATATATATTAAACGTATGTTTTATTCTTGTGTACTGTTATTGTTATTGATTTTTTTTATTTCAATAAAGTATATGTTTGCAAAACTTGTACTTAAAGATGTTGCTCAGCTCAATGTCTTTAGACAATGTTCTGTCTCATCCAATGAAATTGTAACTTGTATTTTATGAATACAGTAAAAAGTCCATATCAACAAGTTATTCAGATCTGTTTCACCTGTTTGTTTGTGTGAAAATGACCATATTTTGAAAAGCATTCCAGAACTGGAATACTTTTTCATATGACTATTTGAAGATTTGTATTTAGCTGACTAAAAGGCTTCTGTGATGTTTCATATCATCTGGTATGTGCTGTTTCAAACAGATTAGCATATTCACTGTTGCCAGAAAGCAAAAGTCAAATAGGGCATAGGTATGACATTGAGGTCACTGGAAATTAATAAAGATATACAACACTTATCTTCATGAGTAAGGTGAAGTTGAGTGCCCAACTTTCTCTGTGGGCTTCTGAAAGTGGTTTTGTTCAATTTTTTTAATAATAAGATTAGACAGAACTTAAAAGAAAATGAAAGTGATGCTGAATAGAAAGAGGATAAAAATTTAAGACCAAAGATGCAAAGCTCACACATAGTGGAAAAAATGGGGAAATCGTGTTTCCTTCAAAGTGCAGCAACTTCTGAGATTTTGTTTATATACAAACATACAGACACTCCTGGGGAAGGCTGGCACAGGTTCTCCAGCTATGCCCCCTCCTGCCAGACTATAAGATAGTAATCAGTGCCACTAACTAATCTTATCAGCTACTAAGGCCCTTCTCAAAAGGTGACCAATTTCACTGTGTAATATTACTGTTATCCAAATAGTAAGTGTGACTGAGCAGCAAGACTATTGCAGTGGCTTGGACAGTATCACCAAATACATGCAATGTACGCTTAAGAGCTTAAATTATCTCACACAAAGCAGCTACAATTGAAATGTTTAAAAATATTTAATAATAAATAAAAGCACAAGACAAATCTCATCAATTCAACACAGTGCTAATCAAGAGTTCAGAGATCACAGGAAACTTTTAAAACAATATTGTAGGATAGTCTGACATAAATATAAAAAACAGCTAGGCTAATCCGGCTATATTTCTATCTAACTCTAAGAGAAACAATGTTCTAAATAACTTACATACAGAGCAAAGCAAGTGCTGGTGAGATGTTGTCAGCTTCAGACAAAATCCAAAATGCTCTAATCTTTCTCTCTGAGATAGTCTTAAATTGATCTACACATTACTGCTGAGTTATTTCACATTACATCATTTTTGACACCTCTGCTGAAGTTTCCCAGGCTCGCAGAACTCAAAATTTAACATTTCTTTGTAATATCCACCTACCAGGAAACCACAACAATAAAGGACACTTTACATATAAAACCTAGAATTAACTCTTGTCCTAAGACAATGGAAAGAATTTCTTAGTCCAGACATCCTGTCTCCGTGCTTGAGATCAAACAGTCACAAAATGCTTCACTTATCAATTTTCTTCCAGCAGGGTGCAATGTAGTTACATTTTGAAGCTCAGAACATATAACCCAATTTTCTTAAATTTAGTTTTCTTTACATTTGTAAAACAAGCCTATGGATTATATTAATAATTTACAATGACATAGAATTATCTACAAAATTCTATCTAGCTAGGCTGGCAGCTTTCACACCTTACATGAGATATAAGTCTCAGGATGATACAAAAATGTTATTCCAAGCTTTTTTTTTTCACCAAAATGATATCTGCACTGCCTGCAGTTACACTGGTTCTGTAAACCCAGAGTACAATATAAAGCAGCCATGCACCGTACAAAACACAGTGTAAGACTACAGTCACAGTGGAATAGGTTGTAAATTCTACTTTTCTGCATGAGTATTACTGAATGCAGAGTGTTTACTAGAATCCATAAAAATAATGTAAATGTTTGTCAAGTATCATATACCTGGGTCTAATTTCTGTGGCCTTAACTTTTCATTCTGTATTAATAATATACACTGTACTTTATGAACTATACATTTCTGTCAACCTAAAAATATAATAACATGTTCATGGTAAGCTTTATTCAGATATCAAGGTTCAAATAAAGACCCATCACACTATCAATTAGCTGACTTTGTAGTTGTATGTTTCTTGTGATAATAATCTAGGTACCGTGGCTGAGATTTGACAGCAAAGTAACTATTTTTATTTATTTCACCTACATCCTTCTAGTGCGACTTGAAAAGCTGTCAGAAGCAGCAAAGATGAACACAGATGCAATAAAATGTGCTCATGATGAAATTTCTGAGTACCGTCGTCAGCTACAAGCAAAGACTACTGAAATGGAAGTGTTGAAGGGCACACGTGACTCCCTGGACAGGCAGAGATCAGAGATGGAAGATAGACACCAAGCTGATGTCACATCTTATCAGGTAATTACTTAAAATTGCTAAAGTAGAAAGGAAAGCACACAAAGGGATAGATACAGATTTGTTCAGGATCATTTGGAGAAGTCCATTGCATATTTTTCTTCTTTCATTCTTTTTCAGAATGTGTGACACATGACTTGCAAATGAGCCAAACATATAATGTGATTAAATTTGAGAATGGAATTGCAAAGCACAGTGAAATATGTGCAGTAATGCTTGTATTATTTGCAGACAAAAGGATATTATAATTATGAATTTGTGTTTCTAAATCTCATTATTCATTACCAAATACTACCTTTTCCCTGCAATGCAGAGGATTTATGAAAGCCAGACTGAGTGACATACTTTATAATGTGTGATATTTGAAAGGTACGGAACCCAAGCTCACTGTAAAAGTCTGGAAAATTTCCAAAATCTGCAACCTGACTAACTGGAGCAGAATAATCAGATATTCCCAAATGTCTTCAGACTTGCAAAAGCTACTGCTAAAATAAAATTTTGAAATAAAGGTCAACTGTAATAAAGTGAAATGAGCCTGCTGAAGTAAGGATGGCCTGATGAGCAGGAACCTCACCATTTGCTGGAACTGAATTCATTCTCAAGTCTTGGTGGGTAACTTCATGTGGTGGACCCTGTTTTCACAAAATCTCACAAAGACTACACTATATAGAATATAGTATGGACAGAGTTAGGTTAAAAAAGACAACTGAGTGCACAAGTCTCAGGATAAAAAAGTGCTCAATCCTGGCATGCACACTAGTGCTAGGACTGGAAAAATGGCAGTGTAGAACCCTCAAGACACAGAAACATTCCTACAATGGAGTTAGGACATGCTTAGGGGGAGCATGCCCCCCCCCCTGTTGTAGAAGAAAGCAGTAGTACACAAAAACTGACAGTCCAAAAAAAAGCCATAAAAATGATAGAGTGGACTACTGAGGACAAGGAAGACATTATATATAGTTACTATTATTCAAGAAGCTCAGAATTTCCCAATTCTCGGCACATTGCAGGTGCTGCAAAAAGCACTTTAAGCTAACATCAAAGATTGAAACAATATTAATTTTGTGAACTTTAATCATACCCTGATTTAGGAATGGGGTCTATTGCCATCATGGTATTAGAAACCCAAAAGACTTGGAGAAATTAAACCAAGGAAATAATCTTAAGTGCCTTCCTTTAAACCATAACAGTTAGTGGCACTGAGGAATTAATTCAAGTCACGAAAGATTATGACGGATGAATGAGAGCAGAGTGCCAAGCCATAGCTGTCTTTGAGCAGTACTTTGATGATAGTGCAAGTAACACTGGAAGGGCTTCATCTCAGTCTGTCATCTGAATGAAAACAAGTTACCCAAGAGGCAAAACAGTTGAAAACATTGAAGCCATGCTGCTTTTGTGGTCAATTTATTTGTTCTGTGAGGACCCTCAACTCTCATGCATCTATTGACTTAATGCAATTTGCTGCACAATAACTGCACCTCAGGGAGGAAAACAAAATATAAATGTAAAAATTTTATTGAATGAAATTGTATTCCAACCAAGTACTTTTATTGAAGCATTTGGTCATCAAACAATTGGCAGAATGCTGTATTGAAAACAAAAAATGAAAAGGTATATTGTCAGTTTTAATGTTTCTTTCAACACACACCTCCAATAGACATACAAAACTAAACAGATGTGTGCATGTGTATATATATATATATATATATATATATATATATATATATATACACACACACACACACACACACACACACACACACACACACACACACACACGCGTGCACACGCACAAACATGCTTGCATGTATAATGTCTATATGTTTGTGAGAATACTCCACAAATAAATACAGTGGGTTACTGGGCACCATGAGATTTTTACTTAAATGGCTTCCAGAAATTGTACCACATAACATGCAACTTCCTGTAGCCAGGAACTGGTATTTTTAAAGCTGAATAACCTTATTATTCATTGCTTTTCTCTAGTTATAAAGCATACTGTTTTACACACATTCTATGAGTTAAGCATAAATTTCTTATACTGATCATTTTAACTTTTTTTTTACAAAGCATATCCTGGGCTTTTACATCAAACACAATCTTTTCTCTTTGAACATCAATAAACATTCCTGTTAAATGCATCTTTCAGTTTTTCATTATGATATAGAGCTTTCTAACTGGCCAAGCATTAGATTTATTCAACGGTCTTCCAAATCTGGACTATCTGATATGAATATTATCTCTGGGCAGTTGATCTTCCTTTTGGAACTTTTCTTGTGGTATCACAGCTCTTTTGAAGACATGATCAGAGGAACCTTACTCTACAACTTTGAGCTATCACGGTGCTCACAGTCTCTATTTTTTCTGTGGCAGCACTGGATGTGACAATTCTGTTTGTTCTTCCTTCTTGAACTGGTGTATTTGTCTAATACAAGCATATGTGATTCATTCTACACAGCTTTTATCTGTCACACAAATTACACAGATTGTTGATTAAGCTGCTTCAGCAACTTAATCTCCTGCCTGTAAATTTGGTAGTCTTATGTGATTTCTATCGCAATAGCATTTCTACTGATTTTTTGTATTGAATACTAGCTATCAGTAATGCAAATGAAGTATGCAACTTGCTTTTCAACCTTGTAATAGTTGAACTTGTGAGAGACTGAGAACCTCCAATGAAGTATTGCTATATTCCAACACAATGTGCAATAACAATCCTCATAATTATTGTGACTGCTATTTCTTGTGGATTTGTTATTGTTTTAGATAGTTCTTTCCATATATCTTATGATTTTGGTGAGTGTGGACTGGATATTATACACCTGCATTCCCACGTATGCACCTGTATTCCACTTATGCACAAATCTTCTGAATTTATGCTGGTGCATTGCAGTCACTCTCTCTTATGTGACAACATCCATTCTCTGTTTCAAGAATGTAATCTTCAATGCACTAATTACACTTACACTTGTCTTGCCCATTAATATTTCAGGATACTTGGAATAATAATCTATCTAGATGATTGTCACTGTTGAAGAGACACTCAGACCCCAGGTGCAAAACTGGGAAAAGGAGTGATGGATGGATGGATAGATGGTTAGATAAGACACATAAGTGTTTTGCATTCAGACAACTTTGTTTTCAAAGGACTCGACAGATAAAGTTACTTTTCACTAGTTGATCTGGCAGCACATTAGCTAAAATGTCTTCTTGTGATTTGTTGTTATGGTATATATTGCAAGTGGCAAAAATCAGCAGAACTAAATCTGAGGCAATGTGCATGACCAATACACTATATCCCTTGTACTTTCTTTGCAATTTACTATTATCAGATATGAATAATGTACTTTGACAAGCATGTCTATTCTCAGCTGGCAGGAAAATATTATTGTATCATTTTTGAACATTAAGCCAATGACACAGCTTATTTCTTCACAAAAAGAAAAATGACATTGTCTTTCTTTCTTTACCATTTTTTTGTTCTTAGATGAATCTCTGCTTGCAGCCTCTTTCAATAATTGCAGTTCTCAGTCAGTGTGAGGACATTTTCAGAATTCATTTACCCTTCCTTCTCTCACTGATAGCTGCAGTATTAACCAAAAAAATCTCCAGTTCTTCTGCTAATACTTCTTAATGTTTCTCTTGTAAATATGCTGTGCTAAGTACATCTGTTATGTGTTGCTCTTTGTCCAATGTGTATTTCATTTTCAGATCATACTTCTGTAAATGAATTGACATTCACTGTAATCTTGGAAGTGCCTTGTACAAATAAATCTTTGTAGCATTCACTGAATCCCCAAATGACTTAGCCATCCTGCAGAAAAGTTTGTCCCAAATAAATAACTGGTGCCAAAATCATGGACTAAAACTGAATGCCTAAATATGTATTATTATATCCTTTGGGAAGTCATCTATCCCAGGGAACTAGCATATTGATAATATGCCTAATAGTTGACTCATGTGTTTGCGATGTGGGAACCTATGTGGAGAGTGACCTAACTTTTGAACAACATGCTTTCATTGTTGTAAACAAGTCCTTCTATATTGCACAGGTTATAAAAATGATTGTGTCTGGATCTAGGGATGTCATTGTCCCTCTTTACACAGCTCTCATTAGGCTAATCATTGAATATAATGCCCCCTTTGACATGTATCAGTCCAGGCACATGCAATAACTGGAACACCCACAGAAATATCTTACTAAAAGGAAACAAGGCCTAAACAAAATGTCCTACATGGGGTGACTCAAAGCCCTGTCACTATATCCGGTATCCTTCAGGCTGCTAAGAGGTGATCTGTGTCTAGGATACAAGACATTCTCTGACCTAATAGTGAGGGATTTGCTGCACATCAGCTAGTCAAATGGCATCAGAAATACTCAGTCTAGATATCTAAACCTCTTCTGCAACATCAACAGAGTGGTTTAGAGGGACAGATATATCTCACAGAGGACACCACTGCTCTGGAAATGACTCGCCACTAAAATAAAACAAAGTTCATCACTGTTCATATTGAAGCTCGATTTAGATCTATGAACAGGAAACAGAAAATTTGCCCTAGGACTTCTCCATGTTTTATTAATGAACAGAGGCAGCTCCTAAATGCTTTATGCCATGCATAGGTCCCCTCAAACTATCTATGGTATGATCCCAGTTATTCTCATTAGGGGTAATATATAATCATCAGCCTTTGGATGGATAAGGCCAATCACTAACAAAATGGGGTAGGTTAATTTGAGTAGAAAAAAGGAAATTGGCTAGGCTTAAAATGGCCCCCAAGGACAGCTAAACTAGCACTTACCTATACTTACCTATGAACCTATGAATATATGAACAAATACTTTATGAAGAGATCTGCAAGAATATGTATTCTCCCTGAACTTGTTTGCCATACTAATATTCATATTTTTTTCACATTCATAAATTATTGCTAATAATTCTTTTTTTATATGAACATCTTTCTTCTATGTATTCAAAAATACTCCTGACCCATATACCCTTCTGGCTTAAGTTAATGGCAAGCAACTATACATTCCACCCACTTACACACCTGTAGAGCATGGAGTTACCCTTGTGGTGTAGGTTAATTGTTTAAAACCTCCCACCCATCCCTGAACACAAGGACCTCTTTGTTTATTTCACTTTTCTAGCTGTTCTGTGTTTGTTGTTTACACAGATATATATATAATTTTTTTAATCCTGTTTGGGTTTACATGTTCACATTGATAATGCACAGTTTATGTGATGATGATGATGATGATTATTAACAGTGGACAGTTTACAGCTCTGCACCAACTAATCCAGTAGAATATGAAGCTATCAACATCTTCTACGAAGGCACCATTCCACATGCAGCTATACATTAAAGCACTGTATCTGGTATCAGTAACTTATTAGCTCCTGACAAAAAGGCCCCTGCTAGTCCAAATGCTTGAGTAAATGTAAAACCAGTGTTGGTCCATTACAGGTATCATATCACCCCTGTGTTTGAAAGGTCTTGGGAAGAATTTGTTTTGTAGTATATGCAGTGCTGCTATTACGTCCCAAATCTTGGAGGAAGCAAACATGTTTAGCACCTTAAGGCTGACAAAGCAATGCTCTTCTATAAAACTAAATTGAGTGTCTGTATACATCTGTAGACTAGTTTTACACTTAAAAACTGGAGACAAAATTCTTGTCTTTGCCTTAACACCAGTAAAACTAAACCCTTGATTTTTGCAGCCATGAATACAAACTTTATGCCATATATGAAGACTGTCCCTGAATCTCAACCATCTATTCAAAATGCAGGGCATAAGTGCTAATGGCGGAAGTGTGGGGCAAACAGAAACATTTCCCAGAAATATGGGGCACTCCGTTTACTGCCAAGTTTTTGTGGATTAAAAATTCTCTCTGTTTTCAGTATTTTTAGGACTATTATGCATTTGATTAAGATGACCAAAGTGAATTCACAACTGCTCTGCATACATAGGAACAACAATTGTTTCCACTAAGAAGGTTTACTGCTAAGCTTACTAAACCAATGCTGGATGCTCCCCCTATGAAAACCAAACTTTTTTCAGGATGAATTGAAAGCTGTTTGCCCATAACTTCATGCTAACCAGTATTTAGAAGTACTTTATCTTTCATTGTTTGTCCTGCATTTTGCTGCATTGGCCAAACTGATGATGTGTTTTTACCCACTAACTTTTCGGCATACTTTGTACAGGCTGCTAGCAAGGACTAAAGCTATAACCAGCATTTTTCTAAGTCAGAATTATTTCTGTTTCTTTGAATTATTACATTTCTTTACTGATATATTGTAAGTGTATCTTCTCATACATTTATTTATTTATTTATTTATTTATTTATTTATTTACTTATTTATTTATTGCATTTGTTGTCCAGGCAAGTCTGACTGGCACAGAGTCCCCTTTACAGAGGGGGCCCAGGGTGAAAAGCTATAAATTATATAAACTAAAAATTAGACATAGTGTAGAAAAAACAGCATTTTACAAGTGTATACATAGTCTAGTGAATACAAACATTTTGTAAAACTGTACACATTGTATAAAAAAGTCATGCAATAGTAATCTGAAAATCTGCATAATAATTCACTTATTGCAGATAGTATATTAAGGCACGGATACAGATTAATGTTTTGAGCAAACGGAGATGATGCACATAATTCAATATATAGACATACATTTCTCTGGACCAGTAGCAATTTATATATATATATATATATATATATATATATATATATATATATATATACACACACATACACACACACACACACACACACACACACACACACACACACACACACACACACACACACATAAACACAGAAATATATAAAGACCTAAAGTAGACAAAGATGCATAAAAGTTAGCAGCTGGTGTAGTAAACTAAAGACTGACTGAAGGAGAAGGATTAGAAGTGATTGAAAGTGTGAAGGAAGTAGAGATGGAAGGAAAAGGAACGTTCTACGGGTGCATGTAAGAAAGATGAAGTGACTTGGAAAGCGTGGGGAGTATTTGTCAGTTATTGTGGGTGAGTCAGAGTAGACAGAAGAAGGGCTGTGAGAAAGAGATGAGCAGGAGCAGGTGAAGGGTATGAGGAAGTGTGGAATTAAAGCTTGATCTAGGGGTACTTATTTAGGGCTAGTGCAGGGGCACAGCCAGAGATTCTGCAGATTTCACTTTAGCTTCTGTTTAAAAAGTTTGAGATGCTGTCTTGTTTTTACAGAGATAGGTATGGTGTTGCATGCTTTGGTGCCATAATTTGAGAATAGACTATCAGCAGCTGTATGGTTGGATTCATAGCCAGTTTTAGCCATCAGTAAACCCTGCGGTCACTGGGGCCCCCAACTACAGCAAGTTTTATCTTGCTTTGATATGTTGTTACATGTTTGTCAAACCAACAAAAGCTAGTACAGCAATTCTGTTTTCTTAATAAACCAGGTCAGTAATAATAACTCATAGGATGCAGAACCCTATGGATTGGCATTATTTCTTCTTGAAAATGCATTTATTTATTTATTTATTTATTTATTTAAATTTGTTTACTTGGGTAGTCTGACTGGCTCAGCAAAGCAAACCCCTTTTCAGCAAAGGCCCAGATGGAAAAACTCTACACATCAGTATGAAAAAGAGAGAACTGAAAGGAGAAGAAAAAAATTACAATAATTTTCTTAGCTGAATAACTAATACATTAACAAATAGTAGTAAAAGTAGAAGACAATATTATAGATTTACAATTGCATTCAATAATTTATCACAAATACATATAAAAAGCAGATTCACATTAGATCAATTTAAAAACAAATCATTCCAAATATACCTTTGCTGTAGTAACAATGTTTTACCAAGTAGTAGGCTTCATAATTTCATTAAATGTTTTACCACTAACATAGTTAAAGCCTGCTGGTGTACCGTCTCACCACTAAAACTAACATCATAGCTAGCCCTCTTATAATCCTTGACTGTGTGGGGGCCCAGCCGTAGCTTCTGTTAGATGGGGAAAATGAGGAGAAAAAACATCCATTCTCCAGTTATGCACTTTATCCTAAACAGGGTTGTAGTATAACCCTGTTAGAATAAAGTTAGCAATCAGTGAATGAAGGTGACAGAGAAAAGTGTTACTGGCAGCCAAGAGCTAGCAATCTTAGTGCTTGCCTGGGATTTTAAGAAAAGCAAACACTCCCGATCTTCAGTGACAGTTTTCTCTTTCAAGGAGTTTTACAAATACTGGCAAGACACCAGATACTATAACTCTTAACTTCTTTACTCACAAATTCTGGACAGCACCAAAAATAAAGATGGAATAAATGCTTAACATTAGATAACATTTTAAATATTACTCTAATTTACTGAAAAGTTAATAGAATAGCACATTTTGCATCAACATGTATTTTATGAACAATAAGAAGCATGAAACTCTAATCTCTGGCATTATTGACTATCTGTAATTCTAAACTACTGACCAGTAAATCAAAATTTTTATGAGGAGCAGGGCAAAAGTATGAGACAAAATTAAGGGCATTCTGTGAAATCAGGCAGAGTGACAGGTTTGCATTACTCCTCAGGTGAATAAAAGTGACTTAGTGTGTTGTTTGATAACTGCTAAACAAGTCACTGAACTGGTGTGGCATTACTAGTGCCACACAATGTATTGTTGCTTGAGGAAGTTAGTGTAAAACTAGTATTGTGGCTTTTGTTCTGTGTGTGTGGGGGAGGGAGTTGTAGTATATTTAAGAGTAACAGGTTTACAATCATTTATTTCACAAAACCAATAATGTATTAGCACACTTAAGTCCAGTTTTATTATTATTTTAACAACAAGATGGGGTACCCAAACGGGAGGTGTTATTGAGCCCAGATAGGAGTGGGCCTTTGAATGTTCAGTCTAGCACAGATGAGAATAAAATTATAATTGAAGGGAATAGGCATGTTTATCGTAATTTTAGTATTTACAACTACATTGTTGCAGAAATTACTTACACCCACTTTCATTTGTTTTGTAAGGGTTTAAAAATCGTTCCCACTTCTACTAGCAACCTTTCACAAATTCTAATTGACCTTAAGATGTTTGTTCATAAGAAAAACCTAGAGTTGATGTTTGATAATGAGAAAAGAGGAACTAACAACACGAGCACTCAGATTAAGAAGAAGAGTACACTTAACCCACCCCTCCATCCACAGTTAAAAAACTTTGAAACACAAGTGGGGAAGATCAGGCTGAATCAAAGGAAGTGGAGGAAGTATTATAACCTTATGAAAGAAGAACATCAGTTACTTACCTCCTTGAAAGACAATCAATATATTAGGGTTATGAAGCCTGACAAGGGAAGGGGAGTAGTGTTTATAGATAGTATACTATATTCGGCTAAAATGCTATGGACATATAGTCTAGAGTTTCCAAAAATTAGAGTAATATTGCTAATAGGAGAATAGATTTCATGTTAAATGAGTTGTTGAATGAAGGTAATATTACCTTAGAAGTATTTAATTTTTTAACTATAGATAAGCCAAAAATACCATCCATCTTTGGGATTCCTAAAGTTCATAAGAACTTGGAAGATCTGCCCCTCAGACCAATAGTAGCAGCCTCAGGATCTAAGACATATCCAATTGCTAAATACTTAGACCTGGAATTAAAAAAGGTTTGGACTAAGAGGGCTGGAATACTCAAAGATTCATGGGATTTTTTTAAGAAATATTAAACAGGACTTATTTAGTGAAGAGCTTGTTTTTGTTACCTTAGACATCCAAGATTTGTTTAATGTGATACCTCATTGGACTGCAATGGTTCAAAGCCGCTTTAAGGTTCAAAGGGGACATAGAACATGATAAAGTGGATTTATTTATTGAGTTAATGGATTTAGTGCTTAGAAACAACTTCCTATATTTCGAGGGAGAATTTTTTTAAGCAGACCAGTGGAGTAGCCATGGGAGCAAGTTGTGCTCCCATGTATGCTAATTTAGTTTTATCCACTTGGGAGGAAAAATTCATTACACATTCCTCATATTCTAAATATTGGAACTACTATTGTAGGTACCTGGACGATATATGTATTTTTTGGTCAGGTCCCAAAGAAATATTGAGACTTTATTAGTTATTTAAATAGCACTACGGATTTTTTAAAAATTCACCCACACAATTTCTTGTGAAAGATTACAATAGCTAGATGTGGTGTTGGAAAAGGTAATAGAGTTAAAGACTATTAAATCTAAGGTTTTCAGAAAAAATTCATTTTCTAACTCCTACCTATTTTTTTACTAGTGGCGCCCACCCATTTTCACAAAAGAGGGATATTTTGAGGGGGCAACTAATTACAAGTTGTAGAATGACATCTGATGATGAAGATTTTGAAATTGAAAGTCAAAAATTAAAATATATGTTTTTGGAAAGGGAATACCCCCTGGTCCCTATTGAATGAATAATAGCAGAGGTAAAGGAAGAAAAAAGTGGGAATTTGCCCTTATTTTAGGCAAGTCAGAAATAAGGGGACCCACTGAGGGAAATAAAGATGAACAGGCTACTACCAACTGGAATAGCGATTTTGTACTTAACTACAATAGGGAAACAACTTTCATTAAGAAAATAGTTACTAACAACTGGAATAAATTTAGTAATTTTTCAGATTTAACGAAAAGTATTTGTAGATCCTTTAAAATTTACGTATAGAAAAGGAAAGAATATGAAACAAATACTTGAGACTAGAAAGAAAAGACAGAGTAGAAAGAAAACAGGAACCTACAAATGTGGTAGTTGTTTGCAATGTGTCTATGTCCTCCAAGGGCAGTCAGTGTTTCTAAAGCAAAGGGGGACTGAACTTAAAACCAATGGTTACACTAATTGTGACACCACTGGAGTAGTTTATATTACTATATGCAAAATCTGCAGGGCTTTCTACATAGGGAAAACCACTAGAAAGTTGAAAAGGTGCATTTATGAGCATATGAATGATATTAGGAAAATGGATGAGACTTAATGCATTATACAGGCACCAGAATTTATGTCCACTAGCTAAATATGGGTTCTATGTCATAGAGAAAGTGGATGTAGACCCTTGTGGTGGACCTTGGGAGACTACCACTGAGTTCCGCGAATTATTCTGGCAATTAAAGTTGGAAGCTAACAAAGGGGCAGGTTTAAATGACCATATATCCCTGGCCCCAGTTCTGAAGCTCAGGGCTGCTATGTTGTAATTTCCTACAGGGCCACTAGATGGGAGGAGAGGACAATTTTGTTTTAACTTTGCTTACATTTTATACACAAACACATTTATTTATATTGTATTTGTTATATATTTTAGGATTTTAATGGAAGTTTATTACAGCATTTTATATATTTATAAGCTATTTTATTTATATACAATACACAAGGCTGGCATTGGTGATTTGATTCATACTTACAAGAAAAGTTTTTTTAAAATTTAATAAACTTTTTTATTGGTGGATGTGTTAGAGGGAGGGGTATTTAAGAGGTGTTGCTAGCTGGTGATTTTTATACATCTGATGAAGTCTTTTGTATGTGTAGATGAAAACGCAGAGCAAATTTGGAGCGTTAGTGTGTTAAATAAAGCAAGTGACCTTCGGGCTTTATGGTGTGGACGTTTTTTTTATGACTGGACTTTAGTATGCTAATACAGTGTTGGTTTTGTGGTCTTCAGCTTTTGGCACACCACCTTCTTCTCTTTTGTTTTTTTAATAATTAATTTCATTTACTATTAAAAACATAGATATTACACATGATAGGTGGCTATCTTTGATGGTTTGGCAGCAGCAGGATATGTGTGAAAGCAACTGCTTATTGCCATGGTGAATAGCATTGCCATTTCACAGTTCTTTGCTCTGTGTGAGTTCATGGCTATATATTTTTCTGTGTGGAGTCTTCATGCCCTCCCTGTTACTATATGGGTTCGCCTGTGCACTTTAAAGATATGCTGTAGGTGAACTAACTGTCTTTCCTACGATTTCTGTAAAAGTGAGCATGCAGGGTGTATGCATGTGTCTGTGCATCTTGTGATAGACTTAACTTGTCAGGAATAGTGTGTGTGTCTGTGTGTGCACGTGTGTGTGTGTGTGTGTGTGCACGTGTGTGTCTGTGTGTGTGTGTGTGTGTGTGTGTCTGTGTGTGTGTGTGTCTGTGTGTGTGTGTGTGTGTGTGTGTGTGTGTGTGTGTGTGTGTGTGTGTGTGTGTGTGTGTGTGTGTGTGTGCGCGTGTGTGCATGCATGTGTGTGTGTGTGTGTGTGTGTGTGTGTGTGTGTGTGTGTGTGTGTGTGTGTGTGTGTGTGTGTGTGTGTGTGTGCAAAATAATCACTGATTTTTTTATCAGTGTACTCAAATAGTAATGCTGGCACATACATAATGCTGTAGGTAGCAGTAAAAATGCAGTTAACAAGTAATTAACTTTCAAATTCTAGACATTAGGTGGCCCCCATTCCACAGACTGTAAAATGGATTTTCGCTTGGAATTAGTGGTGGCCTCTACCCTCAACCACACTCATTCTAAAACTAGCCTGTCTCCGAGGTGTTAAGTAAGGTTGTACTAGCTTATGTGGGGGGCTTGGTATTACATAGTTATTATTTCATTAATTTTCCTTACAATCAAACCTCAGAGATCTTCAGAGAGGGTCATTATAGCTTATGTTGGTGCTGGGGACAATTTGGTGCTCTAATTGTTGACAGGGACAGAACTTCAGAGATGTACAAAAAAGTCGCTATACCTTGTGTAGGGGTAGTGTACGGTCTAGGAGTAACAAGCTGCAATATATTAATGTAATCTCCTTTCTGATGCACTTTCCAAACAATCACACATCAGGCACATATACAGATGGTTGCTTTTTGAGAATAGGACCAAGGAGGCATGCTCATATCCTTTGAGCTTTTGCATTCAACCCACTGGATGCACAGACAGCAAAGTTTTTTGGGAAGGGGAGGTAGAGAGATAGGTAGTATTCCCAGATAGGATGTATAGGATGTATGTATCCTATCAAACATTGTCTTGTTAGTCTGTGAGATACTCTTTCATCAGCTTTGAACATCAGGCTTTGGGCACAAAGTATGTCTTCCTTGAAAAAACAAAATACGATTGAATGTTTTTTCTTACTTATGCTCTTTGTTCAGGCCACCACTTAATCAAAAGGCTGGGAAAATGCTCTAAAATGTACCTTAACGCATCCAGAACTCTACAGCTTCTGAGAGCCAGCCTAATATAATTCATTTACTTCCTAGACAGTTATTACTGTGGTATCTTAGTCAGTTACAGTGTGCTTAAAGTGTACAAGAAAAAAACTCTAAAATGCACTTCAGGCCATCTAGGAAGCCACAGCTTCTGTAAAAAGTTGAAAAGTAAGGCAAAATGTGAATAAAGGTAAACAAAGTAATGTGCATTACATTGGTAGCCCAGGATGGAGAACAAAACAAGGAGGAGCACAGGAAAATGTGTGTGTGTGTGTGTGTGTGTGTGTGTGTGTGTGTGTGTGCATGCACGTGTGTATTTGTGTGCATATTTATATGTGTGTGTGTGTGTGTGTGTGTGTGTGTGTGTGTGTGTGTGTGTGTGTGTGTGTGTGTGTGTGTGTGTGTGTGTGTGTGTGTGTGTGTGTGTGTGTGTGTGTGTGTGTGTATACGTGTATGGGTGGGTGTGGGGCGGTGGTGAAACAGTAGGCAGTTGGGAGGGCATGGAGACCTTCACTTATGGCCCTATTTCACATCAGAGCAACCCTGTATATAGGGGAATTAACATCATTGCAAATAAATAGCTGTCACTGTGAATGTCCCTCTGTGAGATGGGCCAACATGATGTGGTACACAGGTTGGTCATAATGTAAGAGCGTTGTAGCTATAGTTCAGTCTGTGCATACTACTCCTAAAACCCTGCAGCATTAACTAAAAGGTTGCTTAGGAGGGGTGGCTGTGACAGGGTAATATTTAGACTGAAAGGTTCCAGGAGGCCTTCAACTTAAGATTTGTTGAGGGGCCCCCAAAATGCTAACACTGGCCCAGGTTGGAATTAGTGATGTGGAGAAGCAGATTTGGGTCAAGAGAAGTGGTGTATTTGGTTTATATGGCTAAACTAGAGTTGACAGAGATGGACAGTTTGCAGATTTATAGATGAGGTTATGAGCACTCGCAAGCTGGCAGCAAGATAGTGGGGTGGTTCAAGCTAGTTTGGTTCTTTGAGTGCAAGGCAGTGTTGGGATTTGTTTTTGTGATTTACTGTAAGCTTTGCTACTTTGTGATAGCACTGTTTGAGCTTTGAGAGCTGAGAGACTTGAGAGTTAGTGAAAATAGCATGGAGAAGTGTTGGGAGTAGTAGGGTAGAGGCAGAATGTTTTCCATTTGGACAGTGAGGAAGTTTGAACTCTATATAAGGAGGCCAATATCTGGTGAGTTATCTTTACTGTATTTTGGATGTGGTAGTCAAATTTTAAGTTATTGTCAATGTAGATGCCACACAGCTTAGTATGTGAAACAATTTTAATGTTAGTGATATTTGGGTTTCTGAGCTGAGAGGTGTCTATGTGTAAAGAGAATAATTTTGTTTTTTTTTTGTTTTTTTTTGGAATTGAGAAAAAGTTTTGAGTCAGTGAGCCAGGCTTCAACAGATGAGAAGGATTCTTCAGTGATTTGTTGCAAGTTACTAAGGTTTTAAGTGCTACATATGAAGGTGGAGTCAATGGCGTACTGAATTATTGTAGCTGATTTGGAGGCATCTGGGAGGTTATTCATGAAAATGTTGAAAAGAATGGTACAAGGATGCACACTTGGGAGATGCCTGTGTAGACTGAAAGGAAAGGGGGAAAGTCTTTGTGCCATTTTATTTTATGGCATGTGATCTGTTTGCAAGATGCCTGTTAAACCATGCAGTAAAGATTTCATTAAATCCTGCAGTTGAAAGTTTGTGTAGGAGGATGGCATATGAGACTGCGCTGAAGCCTTTGGAAAGGCTAGAAAGAGGGCAGACACTAGCCTTCCTTCATTCCTGTATTTACAGTATTAGTGAAATGTAGGAGGGCTGCAGTATTGCTATGATGGGAGTGGAATCCATGCTTGGAGAGGGAAGAGCAGGTTATTTGTTGGGAGAGCTGGGCCTGAATGCATTTTCAAGAATTTTAGATAAGGGGAACAGGGTAGCAATAGGGCAGTAGTTACTAAGTTCAGTGTTATTTTCTCCTTTCTGTAGTGATAGGATGTAACTTTTTTCCATAGTGGTGGGATGTCTGCTTCTGTGATAGAGTGGTTTATGAGTATGGAAATGGGCTAGACTATAGCCTTGGCAGCCATTTGTAGATATTCAGTGGGGAAATTATAGGGTGCTAGGGTGGTGCATTTCAGTTTTAATAGAGGTTTTTAATGGTTGATGTTGGAACTGGTTGCAATGATAATGGGGCAGAGTCACAGGTGTTGTTGGAGATGGAGGGGGACTGGTGGCAGGAGTGTGGTGTTTGATTAAGGATGTGACTGAGTTCATTAAGTGTATATTAAAGTGAGTGGCAATATCTTCTGTGTTGTTGGTCAATATGGGTTCAGGTTTTGTGGCATGGCCTGGTTTCAGGATTTTGTTAATAGTTGACCAGAATGCATTTGGGCTTTGAAGATATTTGGACCATAGATTAATTTTTTTTTAATTTATTTGATTTGGTATTTTGTGTGATTTTTGAGTTGATGAAATATTTCTAAGTGTGTGTGTGTGTGTGTGTGTGTGTGTGTGTGTGTGTGTGTGTGTGTGTGTGTGTGTGTGTCTGTGTTTTATTTTTGATCTCGGAATTCCAGGCTTTGTCTCTGAAGTGCATTAGAAGTTTTGTTGCTTTGGTCAGCAAAGGGGCTGGTATGGCTTTTACATGTTTTGTTCTGAAGGGACCTAAACTGTTTATAATGTTAAGAAAGGTTGTAGACAATTCAGTAACAGCACCATCTACCGGGAAATCTTTTAGATGTTGCCATTTACAGAGCTGTAGGTTCATATAAATGTTTCTTTTTGGAAGGATGAGAGATTGTGTATTTCATTAAGGTGGTATAGGAGTGTGTTTTTCAGCTTTAATAACAAAGGTAGGAAGATGTTCACTTAGAGCATTGGAGAGAGAGAATCATAGGATAAAATGTTCTTAGGGGAGGAGGTGAGTATCTAGTTTAGTACTGTGTCTTTGTTGGTATTATGTAAGGAGTGGAAGAGGTAGTTAGTTGGGTGAAGCCATAGAGATGGATGTCTTTTTGAGGATAATCACAACTGACAGACATACAGATGACTAATATTGAAATCTCCAAAAATTATCTTTTCTTGTTGGCTAGAGATGACCCATGATAGAAATTCTTTGGTGGTGCTGATGTTATTTCCAGGAGCAATGTAAATTCATGTTATGGATAGGGTTGTGTCGGGCTTTAGCTTCAGCAGAACACTATTGATTTCAGCATTATTAATGGTCGGGGTGGTGACAGGGGAAAGGGTAGGTTGAAGAGTATTTTTATATAAAATGGTTACACCTCCTGCTTCTTTGTTTTGACTGTCTACCCTTAGTAACTGGCTGGTAGTAGTTTCTTGTCTTTAATATGGAGCTTTAGCCAAGTTTCTATAATTATTAGTATGTCAAGGGAGTGTTGAACTTTCCATGCATACAGCTCGGTTATTTTATTGTAAATGCTTCAGGTGTAAAATGTTCAACGAGGATGTTTTGGGAGCTGAGAGGACTGCATTTGGTTTTGAGTTAGTGATTGTGGAGTCATCAGTAGATGGTCTTGGACTGGAGTGCATGTCACCATCTAATATTAATTTGATGGGATATGGGGTGTATGTTGTGGGGGTAGGGGTCATAGAGTTTTTTTTTTTTTTAACTGTATTCTTTTTTTAAAGTCTGTAGAGTTTAGATCTTAAGTTTGAAGTAATGAATAAAGGAGGTGGGGTAGAGTGATGGAGTTATGGGGTTTGTGTTAAAGCTATGTTTGTGGTGATAGAGTAGTTGAAAAAGTGATTGTGGTGAGAGACTATGGCTTGTATGGATGTGATTGGGAAGACAGGTCAGGTGGGCTAGGAAAGAAAGAGGCATCAGGGTTGGTAGATGTAGAAAGGCCATGGTTGAATGAGTGTGAGGGTATGTGATGGTGTGGTAAAAGGTTAATTGAGAGGTGAAGAAGGAGTTTAGGTATATTCTGTTAAGGTGATTGACTTAATTGCTAAGTTACTTAGATGAGTGTAGCTTTGGATATATAAGTTAAGGCTGTGTGTGGGGGGGGGGTGTGGGAACTGGGGGTGTAGTAGGGAGCCAGAGTTAGCCCAGGTGTAGCAATGATGAATGAAGAAGGTGAGTCCAAGCAGGAAAGTAAAGTCTCAAAAAAATAATCATCAAAGTGGCCTTGGGAATATAATTAGGTGTTTCCATTCAGCTACTAACAAATATGTTCACTACTGTATTTGTATCTTTAGTTTGTAATTTGACATAATTACCCCACTGTTAGTCCAAAATCAAGTTATCCTGACTAATAGTAATATACAACATTAAAAAAGTACTTGACTGTTTAATCAATTGTCTGATGGTAAGGAGGTTTCTTTGGACTTTGAATTGCTTTCCATAGGCTGCCCTCCCAAAACAGCACCAAAACAATGAGAAAGATTAAGTACAAAATATAGTTCTGCAGCTCTGGAAAAATAAAATACTGGCTCAGAACTGAAAGTGGTTTAATGTGTGCCTGAGGCAATGGAGAAATAAATTTAATGAAGAGAGATGGTGGACTACTAAAAACAATCAATGGAGCCCAGTTGGAAGGGCAGAGTACCTTTGGAACTGCTATGCTTTAAGAAAGTGGAGTGATAATAGTGGACAAAGTGCTTTGTTTAGGGCTCCCAAAATATTTATAAACACTTTATCTAAAACTATAGCCCTCAGACAGATGTTCCAACTACCAACTTCACTGTTTATTATAGATCTATGTACTTGCAGGAATATAACTACAGAAAAATAAAAATAAAATCATATTTTTTAACTTAATGAGGAGGAAGAGGGTACTGATCCAATGCTGAATGGGCACCATTACTGGCTCAGAGCTGAAAGTGGTTTAACAAGTGCCTGGGACAGGGAGAAATAAAAGGAAGGGAGGCCAAGGGTGACTTCCTTGAAGGCATGCAGTGTCACTGACGAGAGACAGGAGAAGGCAAATAATAGGAGCAAACAGTCCAGAAAAGGTGAAGGAAATGTAACAGAAAGAAACAGTTGTAGAATAAGAACCGCAAGGAGTAAATCTCAATGTCTGTCAGGAAGCAGAGAGTAACAGCTGACCAGTGCGATGTCTGTGGAGGAGAGTTTACAGACTGCAAGACTAAAATGCACTCAAAATGGAGTGGAAGCCCAACATTTACTTAAAACAGAAGGGCAGAGGTGGTAGAAAGCTTGTTCAAAATAAATGTTGGGTGGGTGGAGATAAGACTGCTCTTTGGATGAGCCTGTTGTGTGTATGCTTTAGGGATATTTCCAGGGACCCTGCTGTTGAAAAAATAAGAAATGTATTCAAAGTTCAGTAGAAATCCAGTTAAGTACTAAGGGTAAACTATATGTGACAGAAAACTGCCGACAGTAAATGCACTGAAAATAACTTGCCAGCTAGGTCAAGATTAAGGTTATTTTTGAGATATACTCAGTGTCTAGGAATATCTGAGTTCAGAGCAGTGTTATTCACTTTAAATATTTTGATGATATTTTCCTTTCATTTACAGGATGCAATCCAGCAGCTGGAAACAGAATTACGGAACACTAAGTATGAGATGGCAGCCCAGCTGAGGGAATACCAAGACCTCCTAAATGTGAAGATGGCATTAGATATTGAGATTACTGCCTACAGGTAACAGTACCTTTTATACCACAGGTGAGAGTGAAACAGTCTGGAAGCAGTGCACATAATAATGCAACCAACAGAAGTGTGGAATGGTGAAGAACAGGTAGGTGATGGAAGAAATGGAGACATTTCTGCATCGTTTGCATTCAGTGGCTTAAACCTGCCTGATGCATGGTAAGGCCCCACTGCCTAACAAATCCTGTCTTTGCCACATATCTGATATCTAAAATGCTGGTGGCAATGGGAGAGCTGTAGACTAATGCTGCCAGGCAGATTATGAATGCACGTTCTGCCATAATGATCCTGGTCTGGAGATCAGTAGCAAACTCCATGACTTTGAAAGAACAAGTAAATGGTAGCTGCAGGAAACTGCATCTTTTTCATAATGATGTCAGTTACTGTATTAGATAAGGAGTATGCTCCATAATGGGGGACTTTCAGATCATTAGTGTTGTTGTTACTGTACCCTGTAGTACAGAAGGCTCGAAAGTGAGTGTCTTTATCATTAAAGTCTGGTGTGATCATCACTGGGTGATTGAACATGTATTGTACTGCACTTACTTAAGTTTTGCGTTTGTTTTAATTTTGCTTTTAAGTTTTTTGTTTGTTAGATTACAAGTCGAGAATCGAGCTGAGCAGTACTGAGCAGTACAGGCATTACTAAAATTAAGTTATATGATATATGAGATGCAGTATTGCTGTTTATATTTATACATTGCTTTAGCTGTGTTTTGACTGCACAGCATAAAATGGTTTGTCTATGTTTTAATTTCACCTTGTTGCAAGATTATAGCTGCAGAATCAAGTTGAATAACAGAGGGGCTAAAGAAGCTCCGTTACTGGTGAGGCAGTGTTACCATTTATGCTTCTAGATGTTGCCTTCTGGTTTTGATTATTATGTACAAAAATGTTTTGCTGAGTCTGTGTTATGATAAATTGTTTCTGTGCCTGGAATTCATGTTTGATTATTTGATTACATTTTGTGGCAGTATGGGCTCTTTGTAGAGTAGGAAAGACACTGACATCCTTTTAAACTTAAGGTATAGTATTAGTGTAATATAACTAGTGTGGATTGCTCCAGATGGAGTGCATAGTAAGACTACCCTTTTCAGAGTGCTGCCTTTTTTTCACAGCTGTGCAACTATGTAGACTCTCTTTATGCATTCTGTGACAGACCTGGAGACATGGTAACATATCTAGGTGCCTTAAATAGCTTGGCAAAACACAGATAGCATATATGAGAAAAGTGCAAGAACAGAAATAATCTAAAGGTTATTTTATTTATTCATTTATTTATTTATTTATTTATTTATTTATTTATTTGTAAATGGGGGAGTGTCTCAAAGGCAATATGGCAGTTTTCTGTTTGATTATATGTCAAATGGTCAAACACACTAATGACTGAACACAAAGTGATCAAAAATTAGTGATCAAAACTAATCTTACTGACAACACAGCAAAAAAAAAAGAAAAAAAAACTGAAAAGCAAAACCAGTTTCCTTTTCTAGTCAGGCAATCATTTATCTCAGTACTGGTGGTGTTACAAAAATAAATTTTCTAAAGTAAGGTATAGAGATTGGGTTGGGGCAGAGATGGGGTTAGGATTAGTACACATTAATAAAGTGGAGTGGGGGGCTAGGGAAGATTCACTTGCATGACTTCTTGGCATGAACTCTCAGTGGGGAATGTTCTGGGGTGAGCAGAAAGAGGTAGAATCATACTCAGGCTCATCATAATGACTTCACTGGCATGCTTTAGAAGGGGTTATGCTTTGGAAGGTTTAGGCACAAGCTGGGATTCATATCTGGACAAGACTGGCACTTGAGGTGACCTATGAAGCAATGGGTACAACACTGGAGCCATTCATGATTACTCTGTCAGCAAAAAGGGCATTGCCATCAAAAACTCAGTACTGATCTACACCAATGCCATGGGCAAGATGGCTGATGCTAGCATTAGGCCAACAATTTCATTCAGTACTCAGAAGTCCCCTTGTTTCAGTTTCAGTACTAAACCTCTCCTGCCCAAGGGCTTCTGTGTCTAAATTCTGGAAAACAGACTGGCATAAAAAAAGATGGCACAAACTACAGATCCAAAACCTAGATTCCAAAACCCAGTCCTGAGGAAATGATTAGCAGTAAGGATGTTGATACAGAGGCCAATGGCACTGCTGGCAGCACCTGCATGGAAGACATCAGCCTTGTTGTTGTAGAAACCTGCAGGGTACTAGATGGCACTAACAGGATAAGACCCATTACAAAGGTATTTGAGAAGGCCAGGACGGAAGTTGGAGGGATAGCACATTTCTTGTGCATCCTAAAACTGTAGAATGGGTAAGACCCATTTCAAGCCCAAGGGCTTCTGTGTCTAAATTCTGGAAAACAGACTGGCATAAAAAAAGATGGCACAAACTACAGATCCAAAACCTAGATTCCAAAACCCAGTCCTGAGGAAATGATTAGCAGTAAGGATGTTGATACAGAGGCCAATGGCACTGCTGGCAGCACCTGCATGGAAGACATCAGCCTTGTTGTTGTAGAAACCTGCAGGGTACTAGATGACACTAACAGGATAAGACCCATTACAAAGGTATTTGAGAAGGCCAGGATGGAAGTAGGAGGGATAGCACATTTCTTGTGCATCCTAAAACTGTAGAATGGGTAAGACCCATTTCAAATTGATCCTGTAGCATGGCCTTCAATAGTTTCTCATCTTTAGGATCAGTTGACACAGGCTGTGGGATGAAACAAAATGAAGAGAACCAGCAGAAGGGGGTCCCAGCGATGGAATATCTGGGAAAGTTTACCTCAGAGAGGGATGAACTACTTTCTCTTCTATCAGATTTTTTCCTAGAAGGCTTGGAGGGCTGGCCTCCACAGTGTTAACCACTAGCTTGGGCAAACCAGAGTCAGATGCAGATTTTCCTTCTTCTCTCAAGACCTTGGGAGGAGAGGTGGTACCTCCCTTGGAACAGAGACATTGTGCTTTTTTGTCACATAACTTAGAATACCACATCTCATTAGTAGGTCACTTAGAGCCTTGTGAGGTAAATAACTACAGGACATCCTATCAAGGCAACAAGTCTTTTAAAAGCAGCTTATTTCTATGATCTCGAAGTCATCTTACCATTTTTTTTACGGATTTCACAGTCTCTTTTTAGGTGCTGCACACCCAAGTTTTCCACATATAAAACATATATGTCCTCTGGAGAAATTTTGTTTCTGCAGTATTTAAATACCTTGCAGCTGGTAGTTAAGCGCAGTGTAACCACCAGCCAAAAACTACAGACCAATATAAACAGTTTAAAACCAGCCAAAAAAAATTACAGCAGTAGAGCACACAAGTTCCTGCAATGTTCCTAACCCAATCAGAATTGAGCAGAGAAGTAGGGCAGGTTGTGGAAAGAAGCTTTACCTGGATGGGAGGAAGCAGAAAAACAGCACAATAATAATAATAATAAGTATAGTTTTGCCTCAAAAATAAGACAAGCCCAGAGTTGGACATAAAGGAACACCTAAAGCACTTTAAAATAGAAAATGAAGCAGCTTAGGTCTGTTTTACACCTCTGAGTTAGATAAGCAGCAAACAAACTGTAGAGGAAAATGGTGATGCTTACCTCTGGGCATTATGGGTAATGGGGAGGAACTGGAGCACAGGACAGTTTTATCAATGGCTAACAGACTGAAAGCTAGTGTATCAATCCTTGTGGTTAAGAAGGATGAACCAGACCATGTTAGATCTGCATTTCTGATTCTAGTGCAGTTTTCATATAGCCATCCAGAGGAGAGGACATTTGTCTAGCAGATTAGTGCCCAACAAGCTAACATCTGTCAAAATAGTGTGATGCTTAGGAAGAAGCATCACAAATATAAAATACAAAAGTTATTATTCCTCTATACTGATAATTGATATGGCCTCATCTGGAGTACTGTATGTATTTCTGGAGACCATATCTTCTTAATTACACTGCCATGCATGTGTGTTACACAAGTATTATAACAGATGTTTGACTGAAAAGACTTAAAATGTAAAAAGTAAAAAGTCATGGGCATTCAGCAGCCATATACTGAAACACAAGTTATGTCTTTAAGTATAATTTGCATATATCCCATGGGCCTTCACTACAGGAGGTTTAAGGTATACACAGTCAAAACTCTAGCTTAGCTGGGTGTTTTGTGGAGTTTTTACTGAATGGTTTGACATTTTTCCATTCAATATGGAAGTTATTTGGGATATTTTGCAGGTACCTTAATGTTTGTGGACATCAGGCTTGGTTGATGGTAAGCTCTGTGTTTCCACTGAACAGCCAATCTACTTATGCTGTACTAATAAGCTCAGAAAAAGGGGAACATGACATGTCTACAGATAATGGGATTTGTATTTACTGGCCTGAAAGTACCAATAAAGGTTTAAAGAGTGAAAAAACATGGGCATTCAGAAGCTATGTAGCTAAAACATTGGTAGTGCCTTAAGGGTTAATTTACTTATATCCCATTGGTCTCTACTACAGGAGGTTTAAGGTATTAAACAGTGAAAACTGTATGTAAGCTGGGTATTTCTTTGAGTTTTTAAATTAATGTTTTTTGTGGGTGACCTTTTATCCTTTGGTTTGGACACTGCTATCTCCTGGAACCTAAATGCTGCAAATACAAGTGAGTGGCTCCCATTGTACAACCCTAATTACTCAAATATACCTGACATCTAAATAGACCTACTCAAAAATAACTTATTTTTGTGCAATGGAAACATCTAAAAATATATGACTGTAAACCCCTGCACCCCAAGTGGGAGACTTTACCCTCCTCACCCTTCTTACTTTTTTGTTTATTCTCATTTCAGAATTGCATCAAATCAAAGAAGTGATCATTTAAATATTTTTAAGATGCTTTCTTATATCTCTGAGATCCCTCAGTCTGAAATGCAATAATGATATGTAGAATTCGAGCCCATGCATGTTGCTACATAAATGAAGAAACAAAGCACTGAGCAAACAAGAAATGAGCATTCAAGGTATGGAGCTGCTGAAAGCAATCCGGTCTGTCATCAAACAGAATAAGACATGAAAATGACAATTCAGGGGACAGAAACAAAAGCAGTGCACTGTCTCTGTCAGAAATGACACATAGTGTTGAATAAAGAAGGCAGGGTGGGAAATTACAGAAACTTTTAATTAAATCAAGGTAATCCACAAATTCTAAATGGGTGGTGTCCTTCGAAAAAGAAATATAAAAATAACAGGAAACGTTTAAAGGTATCCAGTGGGCAACTCAGGAGAGATATTTAGACACTATTTCACAACAAGAGTGGTGGATAATTGGAACGCCTTTTGTGAAAGGTTATAAGTTGAAAACTGAAGTTAAAAAATCAAGGACATACATAAAAACGTATCAGTAGTGGGAAAAATAAGCTGTTGGTTAAGCAGGTAGGACAAGTGTTTAAACCTATTCCTGTATTTCGGGTGCAATCCACGTCTGGGTTGGTCAGTACTGAAAAAGACATTTCCTAATTTAAGTACATTAATTGGTGTATTGTAGATTTTATTTAGTGTTAATTCTGGCATTGAAAATTCCAGTGAGATATATATCAAGGATGAAAATCAAATTAGACAGTAAATGTAAGTTATATGTATAGAGTAGTGTGATGTGATAAGATGCACATTAACCAGCAAAAAAGCCCTACCCATGTGACACTACTGGCAGATGTAACAAATAAAAAAAAATAACCTCACATAAAATTATTTACTTAGTTTAAGCTTAAGAATAAAGACATTTTACAAAATACATCAGCCTACAGTAGAAACCCATACAATCAGGCATTGTACCAGAAACATTAGAATGTTCACTCCAAGTATTAAACACTAATGATATGCTATACAGAGATGGGTACTAAACGCTGATGACATACTGTACAGTGGTAATGGAAAGTCACCTGTCTTTGCAGCAGACATTTCTGCAAACAATATAATAAGAAAAAAACTCACTCTGCCACTAATATTTTCTGTAGTGAATTTGTATTTATTCTTTCATTGTGGGGCTGCCATCATGTTTCAAAGTGCTTTTTACTGTGTTTTTTCTGTCAAAAAAGTAACATTTGTGGACTGGTAGTTTTACTGGCATTGTAGTTCTTTTCCCCAGGATAGAGGCACCAGTTTCTGACTGACCAAGGAACAGATTGTCAGTCCCACAGTCAGTCCTTCTTTCAGCTACAAAAAGAAAAAGTTAAGCATACAGCCTTTGCCACCAAAGCAGGCAAGCAATTTGCCACAGCAGCAAATGAATGACTCAGCTGTCACCATTTGTTGTACCTCAGACCACATATCTGTTACCCCAGATCCCTCTGGTGTAGCACCTACAGCCACTATGGACCAGGGGGTTAGCCACATCTTCTACAACTGTTGGGGTCCCTTCAGTGAGCGTGGGACAGCCACTATAGTCAGTCTAGGAAAGGTTTCCCTATTGTGTCAGAGTGCTGTGTCCATCCCTTGGGTAGCAGCCTTCAGTAACATGGCTGGCTCCATGTTTCCTATCAAAAGGAAACAGAAAACCAAGCATATATCTACATCTCCTCAAATTTCTTTGGATAGAAATAGTTTACTGGGACTGCCTCAGAGTTTGATTCAGGCTATTGATCCTTCTTCTGGACCAGTTTTTGGTAAAAGAAAGAGGGATGCCTCCTTTTCTGAAGAGATTCAAGATTCTGAATCTGAACAGGAAGATGCAGGAATGGATTCAGGGTTTTGTCTTCAGATTTTAATTCAGACTCCAAGGAGATCTCACTATTTTGATTCTTCCTGTGGGGATTTCTCTTTCTCTGCGACTATTGCAAGAATGTGCCAGTATTTTCAGTGGGAGAACAATGAGGTTTCTCAGTCCCTCAGAAAATACTATGAGCTGTTACGAAAGGATTTCCCAGCGCCTTCAACCATTCCTCCTTTTCTGTCTGCTTTAGAGGATGTGTGTCTTACTGACTGCAATTTTTCTGATAGTCAGCAAGTTGCCCCTGAAAAGGCAGATAGGATGTATAATGTTCCTCAATTTTTTTAATTTTTATACACTATTCCCAAACCTGACCCAGCAGCTATAGCCTTAGTTGACTCCCTTGATGTTAAGCACTTAGTTAATTCCTATCTTAATATTTCTAATAAGGATGGGAAAGTTACTGATAGGTGTGGCAAAAAACTTTGAACGTCAGAATTTTAAATTGTCAGGGTCATAGGTTAAAGTTTATTCTGACATATTGTAAAAGTGTGAGAAATGTTTTATCGATAGCTTCTTCTTGTGAAGAAAAATCTGCTTTAGATAACTCAGTTTCTTCTATTGCACAGGTTACTACTTACTATTTACAGTGTGCATATGACTCTATTGATACTTCTTCCAGGGCTATGGCCACTGGTACTGTTTTAAGGAGGTTTGCATGGCTGCATTCTCAAAACCTCCCAGATGATTGGATAGAGGTTTAGTGTTTGGTCTCTCTGCTGCAGAGGTGATCAAAAAGTGTGATGAAAGGGGCAAGCTGATCCCAGAGAATCTATAAAATTTTTAGCCCTCCTTTTCCAAATAATCCAAGATATTTTCTTTCTCTTCATCCACGTCTAGCAAACAAAAAAAAAACAGACTAAACATTCTTAACAGAATTCAGGTAAACATATGTTTAACAAAAAGTGGCAAAGGAGGTTCCAAAATGAAGTCTCAAATCTCCCACAACCAAGGACACTCCAACAAGTCTGAATGACTACTCAAGAAGCCTTGTGACCCCCTCCCACCCTGGCCATTTTTCTCTTCCAGAAAGTCTGAATTTCCATTTTTCTATTTGGCAACAGATTGTTTCAGACAAATGGATTCTGAAAATCATTAATCAGGGTTACAGGCAACAGTGGGAGGAAACCCTTCCTTTCCAAGGGGTCATTCCTCAGCCTGCAGATGAGACGCATTTGTTCCTAACTGTTCACATTCTGTCTCAATGAGTAATACAACCAATTACTCCTTCCCAGGTGGGGAAGAGGTTTTATTCAAGGATGTTCCAAGTCCCAAAGAAAGAAAATTCTTGGAGACCTGGATCTTTCTTTCCTAACCCTGTTTATGATACTGCTCAAATTCAGAGTGATATCACTTCACAACCTGTTGCCACTTTTTCCTCTTCTGGTAACACTAGGCTTGTCACATTTTGATTTGTCCGGACTTCAGGTGTTTTAAGGTTGCCACCCATCCCGTTGTCAGCGGGACACTCATGGTTTGAGCTGCCTCATCCCGTTGCCCGCTGTGGAAAGTATTCGGACTTGAAGTTACTTCCGGCTTTTCCACGGCAATTCAGTTACGTCACCAACTCAGACCTGCAGGCAAAGCTGCTGCCTGTTAGGTCTGGGTGCTGTAATTCGTGCAGCAATTGGCTGCAATTCATGAAAGGGGTGGGGATTGGGGCAGGAAGAGCCCTGAAAAGATCGCAGCTGTAAGAACGCTTTGTTTTAAGTGCTTCTACAGCCGCTAAAAAAAAAAAAAAAATGAGATTTTTTTTCTAACAAGCCAGCCAGTCAGCCATCCATCCATTCATCCAGCCATCCATCCATTCTTCCAACCAGCCAGCCAGCCAGCCATCCATCCATTCATCCAGCCAGCCAGCCAGCCATCCATCCATTCATTCAACCAGCCAGCCATCCATTCATTCAACCAGCCAGCCAGCCAGCCATTCATTCAACCAGCCATCCATTCATGCAGCCAACCAGTCAGCCATCCATCCATTCATCCAGCAAGCCAGCCATTCTTCCAACCAGCCAGCCAGCCATCCATTCATGCAGCCAGCCAGTCAGTCATGCATCCCTTCATGTAGCCAGCCAGCCATTCTTCCAGCCAGCCAGCCATCCATTCATTCAAACAGCCAGCCATCCATTCATGAGCCAGCCATCCATCCTTTCAGCCAACCAGCCAGCCAGCCAGCCAGTCATCCATCCATCCATCCAGCCATCCAGCCATCCATTCATGCAGCCAGCCATTCATCCAGTCATTCATCCATCCAGCTGCACTCCCACCAACCAGCTAGCCACTCCAGCAACTGGCCAGCCAGTCAGCTAGCCACTCCAGCAACCGGCCAGTTAGCCACCTCAGCAGCCAGCCAACCAGCCACTCCAGCAGCCAGCTAGCTAGCCACTCAAGCAGCCATCCGTCCTACGCATAACAGCATCTCCTTCACCGCTCCTGTGGTGACATCATGGTAGAGGGTGTGGCCAGTGTCATATTGGTCACACCCTCATGTCCCACTTTGGCCTGCCGAAAAGGTGGCAACCCTAAGGTGTTTCCTAAGGTTTTGTGTGTCTGGATCATATTATAAGTTCTCTGCCTTAACCTTTATACTATCCACTACACCAAGAGTGTTCATAAAGTGTCTAGTTCCAGTTATAATTAATTGCAGGCTACAGTATCCACATTTTTCCATATTTAGATGGCTTGCTTATCTTTGCAAATTCTTTTTCAAAATGTCAGGAATGTCTCTCTTAGTTGAGAGATCTCTTGCAAAAGCCAGGATTCCAAGAGAGCATTCAGAATTCTTTCTTGACTCCCTCACATAAAATTGTGCTCCTGGGATATCAGCTAGACCCTTCAGTTCAAACAACTTTTCTTCCACAGGAAAAAAAGATCTATATTTAGGTATATTTCTAAGGTTTTCCACTCAGACTTCATTCAGTGTGAGGAAATACCTCAAGATTTTGGGTCTCATGGCATCAATGATTCTCATGATACCCCTGGCAGGACACCACATGAGAAGGACACAGTGGTATCTGAAATCTCTTTGGTCCCAGCATCAACACCCTTTATCTTTTCAGATCCCAGTACTGGGGTTTGTTAGAAGAAAAATGACTTGGTAGAGATTCTTAAATCAAGGTTTCCCATTCTGTCTCCCTGCTCCAAAGCAGTCAGTCACCACAGATGTTTCAGACATTGCTTGGGGATTATTTTCAAGAGAGATAAAAGTGCAGGGGGTGCAGGACACCAAGGACAGATGCAGTCACATAAATAACAATTAGATGCTTGCCCTGATTAAGGCAATCAATTCTCTGAACCATCTTTTATCCCCTGGACCTCTTCAAGCAGTTACAAACAATACCACAGTGATGTGGTACATCAACAAGCAAGGGAGAACCAGGTCGTACCACCCTTTGCATACTAGCCATGGTAGCTTGGGATACAGCATCACAGCACAATCCCACTCTACAGGCATCTTACATTCTGTCAGAGCAAAATTGTGTGCAGACAAACTGACCAGGATGAAGGCAGACCCTCACAAATGGAAACTAGATCCAGAAGTTTTCCGAGATTTGACCCTTCTGTGAGGAGTTCCTCAAGGAGACCTCTTTGCTTCCTCTCTGAACAATCAACTGGAAAAATTCTGTTCCTGAACTCCATGCAAGAAGGCATGGAAAGCAGATGCCTTTTCTTTTCTTTGGACAGGAATATTTCTATATGCCTTTTCACCCTTTCCACTAATATCCGGGAATACTTCTGAAGATTCAGAAGGAATCCTCCAAGATCATTGCAGTGACCCCCCTTTGGCCCAGGCAACTGAGGTTCTTCCTTCTTTTGAAAATGATCACAGCAAAACACAGTAAGACCAAAATAAAACACCAAATGAAATTCAGTGATAAAAATCCTTTACTGGTGTCTCCTGGTACCTCGGCTAATGCCTTCAAGGGATAATTAACACACCAGAAACACAGTCCTTATATATCAAATCAATCAGCAATGCAAAATTAATACAATTAATTTAAAGTGATACACAAAATTTGTACACAAGATTTAAAGTGATACATCAAATTTTATAACAAACATACAAATTGTCCCCACATTTTTTTCTTTATTAAACACTCAAATTTACCTCCAAGTTTAGACCTGAAGGGAATAATGTGTTAAAATTAATGATGAACCTGGTTTCAAGAGCCATTAGTTTATCCCTGAACAACTCCCCATGGTGCATAGGCTTAGCTAATACACTAAAAAACAGAGAGGAATCAGATTCCCCATGGTGAGTACAGAAACAGGAAATAATTTTTGAGCTGTGATACAGAATCGGAATTGCCTATACATTGTAATGCCTTGCTGTCTAATTATAGTGGCTGTCAAAAAAGCAATTACTAGAAAATGGAAATCAAAGTCTAAACCAACGTTATTAGAAGCAGTGAATATAGTAACAGAGATTAAACAACTGGAACTGGGATCTTTAGAAAAGGGTAGGAACAAATTACATAGGAAAAAATGGGAATTATTGGAACAATACATGCAGAGGAGAAATGAGGTTCAAAAGAAGGCAGGATTTGAATGAGCTATATAATGTTTGACTGACAATGACTGGATAAATTTTAAGTGATGTATGGTGTTTGCAACTAAAATTATGTCAATATAGTTTGGTTTCATGTATATAAATGTATGATTGCCTATGTCATTCATGTTGATTTAATAAAGATGTTTCTTGTTTAATAAATAAATATGTAAAATAGAAGGCTGACCATGGAAATTATCTTACTGGTGTCCTGTTAAGCTGCTGCATCAATGAATAAGTATTTGCCACCTGCACAATGCAGTTAGAATCACACATATTATACAATGAACCATGACAACAGACTGTTCGATGTAGACCAGAATAAGACAGTATCCCAGACCTCATCCAAGTGCAGTTTCTATGCATCAGCATCAGTCACCCTGTGCATTGTGTGCACTGATGCTATGGGCTTTCCTAAACCACCTGCTATCACTTGTATGCCACTTAAGCTCCACTTTGTACTTGTAACTTCAGTATTATATAATAGCAGAGTCTTGCTTTACAGCCAGGGAATTTTAATGCCATTTTAATAGGTGAGAAAAATTCTTCTTGCTCATAAAGCAGTTCAAAGTGCCAGTCACCAAATGTGTTTAATCTCACACTTTCAAAAGGAAAGAATGATCTTTTTCTGATCAGTTTTCTTTTCTTTTTTTTTCAATCTGAGGAACATTTCTTGGTTTTCAAATGTATTAGGCGTGATTCTGAGGGATTTGTGTCCTTGCTCCATTATGCATACTGAGTTATCAGTAGGTGAAAAAGTAACACTAATTAGAAGGTACTTGTATGAATTTTACAGTTTTGTATTATTCAGTGTCATCATTAACCTCTAGTATTCTTACACTATTGCATGTCTTCCTGTTTTCTGCTCCTTGAATGTTGTTTAATTTTCCTGGTGGTGTTGCCTCCTTTTCCTTCTTTAAATGAGCTATTTTAGGTTATTACTTCTCCTCTCAGCATCTGTTGTGTTGGCTGACTGTATGACTTGTTTTTCCTGTATACATATGTAGATAATCCACCCTAGCAGAAGGAAACACATTTTGTGTTCACTCTGCCTGGGTGCTGCTCTAGCAACCCTTAAGCTGTATACAGACTCCTGCTCCCCACCCTTCCAGTTACTTCTTCTTGTTTTACAAGCCAGTCTGGGATCCCGTTATTTTCTAACAGTTTTTAGTAAAGCCATATTTTCTCACGTCCAAGCCAAAGCTTAGCCCTTCAGCTTCTAATCTGTACCCCATTCCTACTTGGTTCAGTTCCCCATAATTATCTTTTAAGCCCAACTTTATTACTTCCCTTTTTGTGCTTTAGGACAAACACCCCTAACTTCCTTAACATCCCTCTGTATGACTTCCCTTCCATCATTTTTCTGCCATAATGGTCTTTTTCTGTACCATATCCAGTGCCTTTGTTTCCACTTTCCTGTGCAGGCCTCAAAAATGGACCCAGTCTTTCAGATGATGCTTCATCAATGACCTATCTGGTAAGAGAATTACCTCCTTGTCTTTGATGTCAACATCTTGGAGATACAGCCTGTATCCTGTTGGCCTCGGCTGCTGCTTTCTTGTTTGGCTAGTGATTCATGACTACAGGTATAACTACCCTTAAGTATTTTTCCTGCTGTATTGTTTCAACTTACATTGTAGCTTGTATATCATCTTAGTGTGCTGTTGCTCATCAGGTGCAATGCACCATGCATTTTTCAGCGATAAACCTCAGCTGTATCTTTTGGCCAGTGCTGACGGCTTTCTTAAGAATATGTTAAGACCACCTCCTCCATCCCTTACTGCTTCTTGTTGTCATGCTGTCTGTAGAGAATGATCTGTTTTCTATTCCTTGTGTGATATCAGTGACAAACCTACTCAAGAGCACATGCCCTAGTACTGACTCTTGTAGCATTTCACTACTTATCTCCCTTTCTCTTGATAGCATTCTCTGAAAAGTATGCTTTATCCTAACAGACGGACACCTTTCCATTGATATTACTATTTCTGTTGTGTCCGCACCACTCAAGTTTGCTTAACAATCTTCGGTGTTGTACTAACTCAGAAATCTTGATGAAGTCCAAGTATGCAACACCAAGTAGCTGCACTCTGTCTACTGTCTGTAGGCCACTGTCATGAACCACTAAAACAAATGGATAAGAGTCATTTGACGGGGTCTTCTAGATGTAATCCCATGCAGATTGATGCTGTAGAGACTGTTGTCTTCCAAATATCTGACCAGCCTGTGATTCAATATTTATCTGACTAGTCTTTCACTCACCATTTGAATTCACTGATGCCTGGCAATGTGTGACTGGATAATATAAGGCCTTCAAGCTCTGTCTTTATTAAACAGTAATAGTGGTAGTAACAGCATTCCCAACAGCAACAGTAGTAGTTGTGGCAGTAGCAGCAACAGTAGCAGTATTTTATTTATTTACTGCTTGTTGTCTGGTCTAATGGAGTGATCAAAAAGGACTCCCTTCTGCCATTCCTGTACAATGTTTAAGGCATAGTCAGATAGTTACATTTAAACCTATGCAGCAATACTAAAAATTAAATGACTATATTGAAAGAAAGACAAAAATTAGTAATTAAGTAAAATAAAAAAGATAAGCACATAACATAACATTTTTAGGAAAAAAAATCATAATTTCCAATAATAATACACAACTGAGGAGTGAATAAAACATTTTGTTATTACATTTCCACCAATCCCCGTCTAGTCTCAGTCTGTTCTCCTTGGTTTCAATGTCCACTTAACCCCAGGTTCCCCATTTGCTCATAAATGAGTTCCATGGATATAACCGCTAGTCCAGTGACATTAGGGCATAGTTACTGGCCCTGTTTTCTCCTAAGATAACCTGCAAGACTTGTGGTCTTCATAAGAGTCACTCAGGCTTCAAATTCTTCCACCACCCCTTCCCCCACAGGACAACTCTCTGTTGGCCATATCACTTTATCCCACACCAGCCAAACCTACCAATGGCCCAAGTCCATTCTTGACCAAGATGAATAAAACATTAGCCAGTGGCTCTTTCTTTGAGTCAGTGGTTAGCTAAGACCAAAAATCTTTAAAATCAAAAATCAAAGCAGTTTTAAATGTCTTGTCATAAAGAATTCCAGATTTTGGGACAAGAACTGAAAAATATGATCAGAAACTTGCAACTAATGGGGTTGTCTGTGAATAACAGAGCATAACAGGACTACAGTCTGAGGGAGGAGGGTGATCTGTTTTTTCCAAAGACTGTAGAGAAACTATACATGGTGACAGAGTTTCTGTACTATACATAGAGATGACATCTGTTTTATTGGGAGCCCATAATCTCTTTGGAAGGTATTGCAGTGCTGTCCTCTCATGGAAGAAAGTATAACTCTGTATATTCTATTGAAAATAATCTTCATATCATGTTGATTTTTAGATGAAGCATTGGCAACTACTAGGAGACCTTATTAACTTAAGTTTGAAAAATTGTCTTTCCCAGTAGCACCTCTAATTTCCACGGTGAAAACTCTGTATATTTCCAGCAGTGAAGGAGTAAGGTTTACTGATTTTTTTTCTTACAGCTTCATAGCTGTGTACTAGGTTAATGACCACTGGGTCCTTTATAAGCCTCACCATGCAACCCAAATGTATCCTGCAATTTTTTTTGATCCTTACAAATTATTTTAAAGGGTATATGTAATCTAGGGTATGAATCATGGATTGCTTTTGTCCATAAGAGACATTGATGCTAGACATGGGGTGAATTTCTGATTACCCATCCACTGATCCAGGTTATGTTTGAATGAGGTTTGTGAAGAACTTTGTTTCAGATGGATAAGAAGCCTGTTCCAGAGAAGGGGAATTTTTTGAGACACATACCTGTTCTTCCAACATGTTCTTTTTATGTCACAAGCAAGCAAAGTTTAAGTCCCTAAACTGAGTAAGCAAAAGGTCCATCAGAGCAGGATCCAAGGATGCCTTGTAAGTCAGGCACAGATCACCTTTCAATAGTCTGTAAGAAACTGGGTTTAGAGCTATGGCTTTGAAGTGATTTGCATTGGACATATTGTTTATACCGTATATTTTTTGTGAGGAACCTCTGTGGATTTGTCTAAACTCTTGGTTAGGCTTATAAGGGCCTCAGGGCCAATAGCCTATTAACTTCCTATGATCCTATGTTTTAGTTGTCGCAATGTGCCTGGCCAGGTACGTACCGAACAGGGCATTGTACTCAATGATGGGGCTGATGAGGGCCAAATACAGAGAAATGATGACCTCTGACCTAGATGCCATGCCCTTGCTTCCAAGTTGAGCAACATAGAATGATTTCCTTGCTACCTTAGACACATTGGTTGAAAGCCAGGTTACTGTCTGCCTACATCCTCAAATGCCTGACTACTGTTATGAATGAGGTAGTTTCATAGGATGGCTGACATCCCAAAGGGTACTATTATGCATTTCTTAGCACTGAGTTTCAAGCTGTGGATTTGGCACCAGTTATTTGTTCTTCCTGTAGGATGTTAGTGTCTTGGGGGGGGGGGGGGTTTCTATACCTGTTCCTAGCTTGTAGTCATCTGAAAACCTTGTCAGCCAGAGGACTTTGACATTGGCTTTGATGTCTGAAGAGTAAATGCCAAAAAGGAGCAGACCCGAGGGACTCCATTAGTAACCAACCTCTTTGTGGAGGTGGTCTCCCCATCCTAAAAATGCCTTAGCCAGATCAAGGTAGGCAGTAGACACTCTGCTGCCCTCATCCCTTTCCTTGGTGATCTTTTCAGAGAAATCCACTATGTTCAGCATGCATGGTCCACATTTGATAAAGCCAAACTAGGGCTGGATCTAGTTCCTGAACGTTTCCTATGACAGTATTAATCATATCCATAATTCTATCAATGGCTTTGAATATGAGTTTTGTCTTACGGGGTCCGTTGATGGATTGCCTTTGTGCAGAAGTTTGACCATTGCTGTCCTTCATTCTCATGACACAAAGCCTGTCTGGAGGCTATGGTTAGATGATGACTACTGTGGTCCAGGTAGGTCATGCTTCAGGCTATTTAGGAGGCATTCTGGGATATTACTGGGGCCCATCAATGCAGTGTTCTTAGCCTTAGACACCACATTTAGGAAATGCTCTATTGTGATAGTCGGGAGGTTATATTTGATGGTATTGCTTAGGGGAGGCTGGGAGGAGTGGTAACATTGAAGATGACTTCATCAGCCAACAGATTTCCTATATCCTTTAGCTCCTTGTAAGCAACTCCATTAACAATCACTTCTGCTCACTGTTTTGTACTACCTTTGAGGTTTGGGACACAGCTGAAGAATGCCTTATAGTTTCCTTGGCCTGGGAGGTGTATTTTACCTTTATTAGTTTTGGTAGACATAACTTGCTGTCTTAGTTGCTTGTTTAACCTGATGAAAGAAGTTTACCTGCTGGGTGCTGCACTTCTTAATTTTAGCTATGACGTTTTTCTTTTGTTGAACAATGTTGGTGATGTTTGGATTCCACCAGGGTGGTTTGTGTTTTGAGTTTGTTCTGGGCTTGTTTCTGGTAGGCACATCTATCTCTATGCATCTGTTAACATGATTGTACAGGGTTTCTCTGTACAGTTCTGCATAGGTAGCTGTTTTCTCTAGGTTTGGAGAGGCTTGAAATTGTGTAAGTTAATCACTTACTAATAGCTAATTTGCCTTAGAGTAGTTATTAACTGTTACAGGGTTTGCTGGGGTCACAACATTGACTTTTATTTTGAAGGAGACAGCCTTATGATATGACCTTACCAGACAGAACACTACACTGGAGGATTGGGTGGGGGCAATGTTCACCCATATTTGTGAGCACCAGATCCAGTATGTTTGCACCCTAGTGGGCAAATGGACTAACTGGTCCAAGGTGTTCATGTTTTTAAAGTCCAGGAATTTCTGGGCCTACAATTTTGGGGGTCATGTAGGATTTCCAGTTTATAGAGGGGTAGGTAAAGTCCCCCACAAATGTGGTATTGGGTTGAATAGTAAAATGATAATTGTCTGTAGTTGTTCTAAGTATGAGTTATGAGTTTCATGGATCATGGAGGGTGCAAATGAAGTTACAAGACTAAGGTCCCAGAACAAACTAATAATGTAAGTAGATAACGTTTTGCTAAAACACAGAAAATGCAGAAAAGTACAAAATGTAATAACAGTATCACCATATATGTGACTATGAGGGCAGCAGAAAATATTTAAGTAGAATTTAAATAAAAGCATTTTTCTTCCCTTTTTGATGAAAAGCTTGTTTTTCATAGTTCAAGGCTTTCCACATTTCCCATAGTCTTGAATAAAAGACCTTGGTGGACGTAGATCTGTGTTAGTTATAGAAAATTAGCTAGAGAGGGATCCAGGCAAATAAAGCCCAGAGGGGAGCTCTTTGACTTCATATCCTGTAGCAAGTCTTTTATTGTGTTGTCTTAGTTCTCAAAATATTTTCTGGTACTTTGCAAATATAATATTCTATATTTTTGTTATTGCTCTACTTAAGGGCCTGCATCATCCAAAATCCAGCTTTCTCCTTATTTAATGAACTCCCCTATTTCAACATCATTTCTTTCCAATTTTATTTGTAGTCTTCTGTTTGTGCTTTATATATAAATATATATATATATATATATATATATATATATATATATATATATATAAATACATATCTATATATATATAGATATATATATATATATATATATACACACACACACACACACACACACACACACACAAATATAGATCTATGCCATATGACTGACTTTTTGAATAGTTGAATTTCATATGATCAAATTCATATGATAGACTATTTTAACAATCGAGCATAAGTAAAACCTCAAAATACAGCATTTTAGCAGGGGGCAAATTCCCCTGCACCCCCCCACACAGCCTGCTAATTATATATACCAACTCCACGAATGCACTACTGTAGGAAAAAGGGTATATTTTTCCAATCCCTTCTGTTACTGCGATCTCAGGACAATTCACTGTTTAAGAAAACAAGGATAAATTTGACTTTTTAAATAGTCAATCATATGAGTTCAATCATATGAAATTCAACTATTGCAAAAGTTATTTTAACATGGACCAGTATTTGAGCTTTAACTGTGCAGATCTAAAGTATCCCTTCGAATTTGCTTTCTTTTGGGGGGAAACAACTTATCTCACTTAACTCTTGCCCTGTTTCCCTCTCAAATCATTTTAGTAAATTTTTATGTACTGAACTGAATTTGCATTCTTTTTTTTAACATCACATGACTTCCTTTCATGACATATTTGTTCCTGTGTTCACAAAGTGATTTACAGATATTTTATCTTTTGATTATTTTTTTCTGTTGGCCACTGTTTCAGCACACTCTTACGCCTTTCGTTGCTTAATGATTTATTTTGTGTGGCCCCAATTCCAGAACTATATGTTTTACTGTTAGAAGCAGCAGCTACCTTGTTTTCCGTTGAATTTTGAGTTCTTATTTCTTCCAAGAATGATACAACGCTTTCTCTTATTGTGTTGTTTACACCATCTCCTTCCTTACCATACTTGCCAGCTGCATGCCTCTCAGTTATGATTACATTAGCAAAGAATCATTTGTCATCTGCCATCAGCCAGGAAGACACAACCACTTTCTGGGTTCTGCTTCATTAATCTGACATTGTAGCACCCTGTCATCTACAATGACAGATGCCTGTGGTAATTCACTGTCCACAGTATTTGAATCCTCACATGGACTTTCTCCAACTAGCTCATGTACATTTTAGCATACAGATCAACTGCATATAGATGGAGTATAAATGTACTTGAGCTTGCAAGTGTTGCAACAGGTTTGGACAAGAGAATGGGGACTGGGGTAGGTGATGACCAAAAGGTCTAAATAACAGAATAGTACACTTAGCACTGAATAAAAAAATAGAGTAAACACTGTAAGGGGAAAGGCAATTGGAACTAAAAAGGTTATATCATTGACAGTAATTATCCTTTTAACAAGGCAAAACTCATTAAACAAAAATGGAATTGTTTTTGCCATAATTTGATTTAAGGCTAATTTAAATATGTTTATACAGGATGCTGATGTAAAGGGTTAGGTATTTCTAAGGTGTGACTTAAGATATGCAGTAAGAGACACATCTGCAAATTGAATGTATCCATTCCCTTAGTTGTGTATTACAGTTGCCAAAAACACTTCTCTAAAGCACTTTACATCACGTACAAAACTGGTCTGTATTAACAGAACTATTAGCTTTAGCTATGCATCTGGTACTATTAAGTATGGTGAAGTACCAGTTTGAAATTACATGTCCAGATATTTGGCATAATTTTGCAAATCTAATTCAGAGTTTGCAGGTGAAGGGATGGGTAAACAGGGAAAGCTGTCAATCAACAGGACAATGGCACTTTTTTACACATCTCCAGTTGTCATTTTATAGCTACTAATGTCTCCATAATAGATTTGTTTACCAATACAAGCAAAATGTCACAGAGAAGGGATTATTTATGGGGTACATTGCTATGTAAGGAAGTATTTAATGTAAAGATCAGTTTAATAAAAAAAGAATAGATGTCTGAGACAAATGGTGCCAAAACTGTTTCAAGATGCTGCGGAATATTTTTTTCTAATGCATTTATATATATTGTAGTATGATTGCTAACACTTCCAAGTATGTCTGCTGCCCCCTTAGAAAGAGACCAATGTAGGCTTTCCAAATGCATACAACCTTGATATGCTGCTTTCTAGAAAAAAGTTAAAGATGACAGAACTTATTATCTGAAGTAGTTTACTTCATTTGATCTTCAACCTGTGGGTATCGGATCTGTAATGGATCCGGGCCGGCAACTTCACAAGAATCTGCTCCGAGCTCCAAGCTCCTCCCCCTACCCATAATACGCCACCACTACCTTCCAACCCTCAGATCCCATTTGCCATGGCTTCCAACTCATCGTGATTCTTGAGCTCCAGGTTGTGAGTAGTTTTTTTTTTTTTTTTTTTAAGTATTTTTTAGTGTTTAGTGTGTGTGCTGGTAGTGTAGGTTTCCTCCCTTCCTCCCCCTCGCTGGTGCATTGAGTGTAGGTTCTTTTCTTTAGTTTTCAGGTAGTTTTTGTAGTTGTTAGACTTTCCCCTCCTGCCTCAGCCTTTTGTGTGCTTGTGGTTCTGAGTGTGTGGCGAGTGGAGTGTGTTTTCTAAAAATCCCTTTTTTGTTTCTTGGGATTAGTGTGGCTGATCTCCCCAAACAAATTTTTAAAAGATGCACTGAGTGTGGCCACAAACTGTTGCCTGGTGACAGCCACACTCTTTGTGTTCTTTGTTTGGATGCTGCCCATCTATCTACAGACTGCAGTATTTGCACGGGTTTTAACCTGCAAGCCCTTAAAGATCGTAGGGCTAAACTTGTTATGAAGGGCCTGCTCCCTTCTACGGAGGTGGCTGCCTCCACTTCTGCTTCGGTCGCAGCCACGGCTGTGACCGCCTCTCCTTCTACTCCCACCCTTGCTTCTCCTCCATCTCAGGCTGGGACTCATCCTCCTGCCTCTAAGCCTGAGGAAGGAGAGCATATAAAGGGCAGAGAGAAGGAGAGAGAACATAGGACGGACAAGAGAAAGAGGTCCCTGGACCTTTCGGCTCCGACCGGGCTTCCCACCAAACTTCAGTCTAGGCACTGACCTGACTCTCCTCGGCTCCGTTCTCCTAGATTTTCTCCAGAGCTGGAGGAGACCAGGCCACTTTCTAGAGCCTCAGTTCTTTAACCTACCAGGTCGGAGTCCATGGCTTTGTGACAGTCTACCTGCAGTCTCTCAGAAGCTGACATGGATAAAATGATGCGGAGATTTATTCGCACACAAATTTAAATGGGAGTCTTGCTGGCCCCCTCTCCCTCTGGAGGGGGGAGCTCACTTCCCTTTTTTACACCTATATCTCCTTCTCCGATCTGACCACCAATTTTGGAGTACATGGATCTGAGAGTTCCCCTAGTCAGGGGGTCTTTGCCAACGGTAACTGTTTCCTCGATGCCGGCAACTGCCTGGAGCATATCAGATCTGACTAGCTCAAATCTGAGTGGCTCTTGGAGCTGGAGCCTGGGTGTCGGATCCAAGGGGGTGGAGCTTTTCTGTCGGCTCTGACCTTGTAGGGTCATGGCCACCTCCTCGGCACTCCTTCTACTTCAGGCCTGGCTCTGATTCCCGCTTCAAATCCGGGGTGAGTGGTTCCCTTAATAGTATCCGAGGAAGCTCACTTTTCTTCGGGGTTTGATGTAGTGGAAAGGGTTCTCTCCAATGGATTGAGGCCCCTGACTATATCTTCGGACTCCACCACGACTCCCTCTGCTTTGTGTGTGAATCCTATCATTTTACCACAGGGGCAGCCCATGCTTGAGGAGCCCCAGGTGGTTTCCCTTGAGGAACAACAAGTAGTTTACGAGCCCCCTCTGGAAAGCCCCAGCAGAGAGGTCCCCTGCAAGCATATGTGCAAGAGGAGGCACTTGGACTCCTCCCCAGAGTCTCTCACTGAGGACACTGATGGATGATGGGGAAGGTTCCCCAGATCTCCTCCCAAGGATGTCTCCTTTGGAGACATCATGGAAATTTTGCACTAGCGGGGAGGTTGGTCTGCCCCAAAACCTTTCTCAGATGAATCGGTGTTCCTGGAGGCTTTTGGCATGGGCCCGTCTAATTCCTGGGTGACCCATCTCTCCCACATGGGGTTAGAAGGAACCGGACACTGTGGAACCAATCCCTAAATGCCCTGACAAAATATTGAGCCCCCTGCAGACAGACCGGCTTGAAATAAAGGGACCCCGGTAGAAGTTATGGTGGTAGCAGCCGCCACCAAGAAGGAACTAGTCCAGGAGAGTTCCTCGGTCCATCCTCCTGACCGTGAGACTAGGATGATGGATCGTCTATGAAAGCGGGTTTATTCACCAGCGACCTTTTCTATCAGGGTGCTGAACTATCTGGCCCATGTTACTCGACTACAGCGCAACCTGATTAAGGAACTGGCTGAGTCTCCCCTAAAGACCATGTTGCAGGAGGACAGGGTTACGTTCTCTATGAGGATGGCTACCTTGACAGCAGTTTCAAATACGTCTATGCGACTCCTCTCACATGCAACTGAAGGAGTGGCTAGGGCTGCTGGGTCCGGCGTGTCCATGAGACGTAATGCCTGGCTCAGATTGTGTCACTTCACGGAACCCTTCAAGGCATCTTTTGTGAATGCCCCATATGATGGCTCTTCCCTCTTTGGTAAGACCATCCATGGCACCTTGGTCCAGAGTGACAAAGATGGGAAGACACTGTCTGCTGCAGGAATCCACTTCTCGAACCCTCAAAGATCCTTTTCTCAGAATCAGCGAGGGCAAAAGAAGATGTGATTCTAGAAGTCTCAGTATTCCCAGGACACTCAGGGCCCTTCTATCCCAAGAGGCAGAGGGGGACAGGACAGTCACCAGCCCAGAGGCAGAGTGGCCCAAGGAATTTTTGGTCTCAAGAACCATTCTCGGACAGGCCCATGCAGCAGCTCTGAGGGGTTGCCCGACTGCTCTGCTCTGGAGGCAGTCAGGGGTTGCCTGTCATTGCACCTGGCAGCATGGGTGTCCATGCCATTAGACCATTGGGTGCTTCAGATAATTTCCAGAGGCTATTCAATCCCATTTGTGGTTCTCCCTATACCTTACAAACACCTCCCAGATGTGCCACCCATGCAAAGGGAGGCAGCAGCACTAGAGCTTTCCAAGCTGCTAAAGAAATGAGTCATCAAACCCATCCCCCCAGATCAGTCCGGATCGGGCATCTACTCCAGGTTCTTTTTGGTGCCAAAAAAGACGGGGTCTTAAGGCCCATTCTGGACCTGTCTACTCTGAACCTCTCAGTTGCCAAAGAGGAGTTTCGGATGGTCACCTTACTCTCTCAAGCTGTGTTTGAACATTGTGTGAATCCAAGCGTACCATGTAGACAGATCAAAGCCTTCAGATCACCCCTAAAAACAAGAAGTTTGGCTTCATTAGGTAGGTAAGACCTACTAAGAAACAAAGGTAAATGCAGTATGCAAGATGTGTTTTTCACAGTTTATTATACTAACCACTGTGTAATACTATAACTACTAAGACAAGTTAGCCATAATGAGCACTGGCTGATTATAAATGTGCAACATTGTTACTAATTATGTTTTATTTGATTACAGAAAACTTCTTGAAGGAGAAGAGTCAAGAATCAGCTTTGGATTGGGGCCTTCTTCAATGATTGATGACCGTCCTGCTAAAGTCCCAGTTGCACCAAAACCTGTCAAAACAAAAAAAGAAGAAAAAATTCAGATCATAGACAAGTCTGAAAAGGAAGCAGTGATTGTTGAGGAAATCCAAGTGACTGAAGAAGTCACTGAAGAAGCAGAAGACACAGAGAAAAAGGATAAAGAAAAGGAAGAGGAAGAAGGAGCTGAAGAGGTGGAAGAGGCAGGAGAAGAGAAGGAAGAGTCAGAAGGAGAAGCTGAAGGTAAAGAAGAAGAAGCCAAGTCCCCTGAAAAAGGAGAGGCAAAATCTCCTGAAGAAGAAACCAAATCCCCTGAGACAGAGGAAGCCAAGTCTCCGGAAGCTGAATCACCTGAGAAGGAGAAAGTCAAATCTCCAGAGGAAGAGGTAAAGTCCCCTGAGAAAGAAAAAGCCAAACCTCAAGAAAAAGAAAAAGCTGTGTCACCTGATGTGGAAGACATAAAGTCAGAAAAAGGAGGGGCAGAATCCCCTGAAAAGGAGGAAGTCACATCTCCAAAAGAAGAAGCCAAATCTCCTAAGAAGGAAGAAGCCAAATCTCCAGAAAAAGAAGTTAAACCTCCTAAGAAAGAAGTCCCACCTCCCTCAAAAGAAACCAAGACCACAGAGAAAGAAACCACATCTCCAGAAGAGGAAACCAAGCCTCCAGAAAAGGTAAAAAAACCTCAAGAGGTTAAGGAGGAAAAAGTGAAATCTCCTGAAAAGGAAGCCAAGTCTCCAATTAAAGAAAAGCCAAAAGAAAAGGAAGTGCCAGCTAAGGAAGATAAAAAGAAAGAACCAGAAGAAAAGGCAACAGAAAAAGAGCCTAAGCCTGAGAAAAAGGAAAAAGAACCCACTAAAAAGGCAGATGAAGATGTTTCAGAAAAGCTCAAGGATGAAGTTAAGAAAGAGGTTAAAAAAGATGAACCTGCTAAGAAGGTCACTCCATCAAAGGAGACAGCTAAGCCAGAAGAAACAGTGGAACAGAAGAAGAAAAAAGAACCAACTGAAGCAGAAGTAAAAGAGAAAGCCAAGGATGTTGCTAAACCAGAAACCAAAGCAGAAGAAAAAGAAAAAGAAAAGAAAATAGAAAAACCTGAAGAAAAGGAAAAAGGGAAGGCAACAAAGCCAGTGAAAGCTGAAGAAGAAAAGAAGGCTGTCAAAGAAGAAGCTAAGGAGGGAAAGGTAGTGAAGAAGGAGGAAAAGGAGAAGGAACCAGCAAAGGCAGAATCCAAACCAAAAGAAAAGGAGGCCAAGAAAGAGCCTGAACCTAAACCCCAAGAAAAGCCAGTTAAGGAAAAGGAACCTGCTAAGCCAGTTTCAGAGAAAAAAGAAAAGGAAGCAGAAAAGCCAAAAACTGAGGAGAAAGGAAAAGCAGAGGAAAAGACAGATGCCAAGAAAACAGAAAAGGAAGAAAAGAAGCCAGAGCCAAAAAAAGAGCAAGAACAGAAACCAAAAGCTGAAGATAAGTTCAAAGAAGAGGACAAATCTCAGAAGGGGCCAAGCAAAGAAGCCAAAAAAGAAACACCAAAACCCGAGAAAGCTGAGAAATCATCTGGCACAGAACAAAAAGAAGTCAAATCTGAAAAAACTACAGAAGATAAACCTAAGAAGTCTGACAAATGAGAAGTCAAGCCATCTGTTGAGGAAAGATCACCAAAGAATAAGATATCACTGGTAACTGTGTGATCCGGAAAAAAAAAAGAGGACATAACTCCAGCCTGTGTGTCCAGTTCTTTTTGGGGGGAGGGAACTATTAAGCAATAGTTGCAAGAGAATAACTTGTGGCCAATTTTGAGTTGATTGCTTTGGTATGAGAATGTGGCGTACCTGTATGCAGAATGCTTTATGTAAACACTTGAATATCAAACTGCCGAAAACAATAAGTGCATTTATATACACAAAGTGTAATCACTTGAAAGGATTCAATGTGCAATGCATCAGATTAGAGCAATATTTATGGAAGTATGTATACAATACAGAGGAGATAAAAACTATTATAGTCTTAGAAAATGTTCACGTAAAATGCTTGTTTGCAGCCTACACATGAGCCGAGTTTTACACTTGTTTTTTGAAATTCATGTAGAAAGAGTTTTCAAAAAAAAATACAGCAGAACTGCAGTAAAGCACTTTCTCAGATTAAATATTTTCAGCTGCTTATGATGTGCAATAATGCAAATAAAATAACTTAAGTACTAAACACTTTTTGAGTGCCTTTTGAATTTTCCATTTTTCAAAAGTTTTCATTATTTTGTACTTCTTAAAAATATTTATATATGTTTCAAATGCCTCTAAGGATATAGTGCATGTCTGATTTTTCAGATATGTTGTAGTCTGTAGGGTCATATGATACAGAGGTGGCTTCTAGTTTGCCAGGGATAAAAATACAATAAAGAACAAATAGGAAAGTTGTACACTTAACATCTAACATACTATTTCTGAAGCCAGGAAGGATGATATCACTGTGTGTGCATCAACAGGGCTGTACTGAATGACACATCAGTAAAACAAAAGCAACAGACAGAAGTTTGGCAAAGATGGACTACATACTTCACTAGCAGTTCAGAGTAGGTAAAGGATGTGGATACTTCTATAGACCACAACGTAAACAGCTCACAGTTGAACGAATACCACACAGAACCGACCAGTGAAATAAAATTCCTTTTTTATTAAAAATACAGATTAAATCTCTCTCTAGCACCACGGCTGTACTGTGGATACTTGTTCACTAGCAAGAAGGAGTCAACAACACAAGAAATTGTCTTCTGGAGGTATAAATAGGCTAGAGATGAAAAATCACATTATAGAAAATTACATCAGAACAAAATATGCTGTCAGCAAGGCTCATGAAAGGTTCTGAAATGAATTCATTAAATATATTTGGTTGATATATGTTAATTTTGTTCAAAACATTACCAAACAAGCCACGATGCTTCGCTAGGGACGGCTTGCACCTGTCACCCCTGGGCTTTCGGATATTGGCAAATGATCTTGCTATCCCCATAGTGCCTTTTTTAGGCAAGGCTCAAAAGGCAAACCCACCTCCATAGGTATCACAAGGGATAAGAAACTAAGAGTAATGCTACTCAATGCCAGAAGTCTAAACCTCAAGATGCACACACTCGAAACTCTCCTTAGCATGAAGAACATCGATATCTGTGCAGTAACAGAAACCTGGTTCAAGGCTCCCAAGAGCACCCCAGCACTACCAGGTTATACCTCATACCATGCTTTTCGGCCCCAAAACTTGGACCATACCTCAAAAGGAGGAGGAGTATCAATATTCGTCAAAGATACCCACACCTCCAGGTTGTTGGCACAGCACGAAGCATCAGAGACTATCCATGTGCAACTAACAGTGGGTAAAACTGCCTTCCAGTTTATAGCCTGCTACAGACCACCCTCCCAAACTCAGGAACCCCACTCGGCCTTCCTGAGAACACTGGAAAATATGAAGGTCTCTCCAAACACCATTATATTGGGCGACTTCAACTACCCAAACATAGACTGGGAGCATTACTCTAGCTCCAACACCCTAGCCCAAAGGTTCCTAGAATTTATAAACTCAAATGCTATGGAACAACTTGTTACCACTCCCACAAGAGGGGAAAACATACTGGACCTGATCATCACCAACATGGGGACTCTATGCTCCAGACCAGATGTGTATCCCTCACTGGTAAGATCAGACCATAAACTAATCTCACTGGATATTCACATCCCGACTCCACCCCTGCCCTGAAAACCACAGTGAAAAACTTCTCTAAAGCAAATTTCACACTCCTCAAAACTGAGGTGGAATCCTTCAAAGCCCCCGGGCCTGTGGAAAATACGGCCCAGACCGCAGAATCCTTTATAAACGCATTCTATGAACACCTTCAGGAATGCATGGATCATGCAATCCCAAATAAAACCAAGACCCAATCCTCCAAAGGCAGATGTCCTGTCTGGTGGACCCCAGCCATAAACAAACTATACAATAGAAGGAGGAAGCTACTACATGATAGAGCAAAATCCCAAAAAGAGAAGGCATCTCTGATCAGTATTAGCAAAAACTACGGGCACTCATAAAATCGTCTAAGGCCAGCTTCGAGAGAAAAATTGCACAGGACACTAAGGATAATCACAAGGCTTTCTTTAGTTATGTTAGGAACCTGGGTGGGAATTCCCAGATATGCTCAGAATTAGTCCAAAATGACAAAAAATACACCGAACCCACAGACATTGCCAACATCCTAGCTGACAGGTTCAGCACAAACTTCTCCCCCCCTCCCCACCAAAAGGGCAAATATTTATCCCAGCAGAGTACTGCCCCCCTGACGTCTCAGATGCTCAGGTAAGTGCTGCCCTCTCCAAAGCAAAAAACACAGCATCAATGGGACCAGACGGTGTCCCGGGCTGCGCCCTACATGAACTCCAAGAAGAGCTAAACCCAAACATAAAACTACTGTTCAATCTCAGCCTTACTACAGGATATGTACCCAAAGAGTGGAGTACAGCAACAGTGGTCCCTCTCCACAAAGGTGGTGCCTCAACGGATCCTGGAAACTATCGCCCCATAAGCCTGACTAGCTTGGTCTGCAAAGCTATGGAAAGGATCATCATGGACCTCATAAATAAAGATATTGGGGACCTACAGACACTGGATCCTACCCAGTTCGGCTTTGTTTAGGGCAGATCCTGCCTCTTAAACCTGGTTGATTTCTTTGAAACAGTCACCAAGGCCATTGACGAGGGGAAGGTCGTCCACACAGCCTACCTGGACCTTGCAAAAGCCTTCGATACAATACCCCACTCAGTCATTATAGATAAGCTCACCAGCTTAAATATAAACCCCTATGTCACTAGATGGGTTGCAAACTGGCTCAAGGACAGAACCCACATGGTTAGAATTGCTGGAGCCATGTCAGACTCCAAACCAGTTACAAGTGGCATCCCACAAGGCTCAGTCCTGGGACCTCTCTTGTTCGGTATATATTTCTCGGAGGTACAGGCCAACATGGAAGGACTGTGACTGACTAAGTTCACAGATGACTGCAGACCATAATCGACTCTCCAGCCGACACAAGCATCCTCCAAAAGGGCCTCATAGAAACAGACAACTGGTGCCAGAGCCATGGCCTCAAGCTAAACACCAAAAAGTCTATAGTCATCCCCTTTGGCAAAAACAAAGTGCCCACAAATTACCACATAGGTAGTAATCCATTAAGTACAGAAGAAGTAATTAGGGACCTGGGGACCCAAGTTGATAGCAATCTCTCATTTGACAACCATGTGGCCAAAGTGGTTAGAAAAACATTTTATATAGCCCACCTAATCATGAAGGGATTCACATCTAGATCAGGGGAGGTCATCGTGCCTCTTTACTCATCCCTCATCAGGCCCCGTAATTGAGTACAATGCCCTTTTCGGGATGTACCTTACCAGACACCTGCAGCAACTGGAAAGACCCCAAAAGTACCTCACCAAGAGGATCATAGGGCTCAAACAGATGCCATATGCTGCCCGGTTAAAGAAACTCCAGCTCTACTCAGTGGCATATTGCCTGCTCAGAGGCGATCTGTGCCTGACGTATAAAGCCATGTCCAACCCGGAATTAATGGACATGCTGCACCTCAGAAAATCCAAATCCCATCGAGCTACGCGCTCGAGAGACTTGAACCTCAGCACTGAAATAAATAGGATATGCTGGAGGGACAGATTCATAACCCAGAGGCTCCCTTCACTCTGGAATAAAATCCCAGTCCAGGTTAGGCAGAGTCCCTCATTGACTCTCTTCAAGAGGAATCTTGATGAGTGGATGGGAGATCGTAAGTTTACCCCGGGTATCACTTCTGTGTCACTGTTAGACAGAGGCACAGTATACTAACCTCGAAAAAGGGCATAGCAAAATTAATTTAAAATGGGTGACAAAAGCCAAACACACTCTGGCTAGGCTTATAAATGCCCTAGGGCAGATAGCCTAGTATGAACCTATGAACCTAAATACAGCTTCAATGACTCTATTTCAGCAAAAAGTACCAAAACTGAAAATGGTTGTAGCTTAAAAACGCATTCAGTGAAAAGGCAAAAAACATAGCAAGGAACATAACTTTAATTGATACAACATACTCTCCACATAGGACTTCGCACTTCCACAGTCCTAACACCTAATCCTCACCCAATCCCATCTCATTACAGTAAAGAAAAAGGTATCTGAACAACTGTCCTGCCATTCAATGTGAAATTTGACCAAACTGGATTGGACCAAATTGTCTTTATGAAATGGCTGTCAATAACTTTACCTTCCCCTTTTTAAAAAATAGAAGGATAATGGAAACATAGGGTAGCTTCCTTGTAGAAGTGGATGAGGAAAATTCACAAACACACAGAACAAACACAGAGTATACTACAGATGACCACAGCAAGATAGTCTTAAAGACAGAAATATATACTCTGCCAGTACACATTGCCTTATTGACTCTAACTAAACTACTGGATGAAATATAGATTTCAATCAAAACAACCTGATTGAAAGAGTAAGACAGCAAAACAGTACTGTGTTGGTTTATTATTTTTTAAAAGTTCCCGCTTCTTTCAGGTATCTTTTATTGAGTTTTGTTGCCAATTACTTATTTATTGCCACTTTGGACTACATTTTAAGCATTAAACTATAAATGTAGCTAATCTGCAGCTAGATTATTTCTATTTTCTACATGAAATGTTATTTTATTTTTGGTGCATTCTTGAATTCCCTCATAATGCTTTACCTTATAACATCCTCAAGAAGGCTATTTGCTATGCTCATGGTCATCTGTAAAATGTATGTGCACATTTCTCTGACTTGTCCACCTTCTAGTCTGAAATTGCCTTGATGCGTCTCTTCTGAAAGCTACCACCAGTTTTGACTGTTGACTCGTTTGATGTATTTAAAAGTCAGAATATTATTTCCTTGGTGGTAAACCTATCAAGTTTCTGTAGTCTCTACTTATATAGTATCTCTGATGCAGACCCTTCTGTGACTACTTGGGCACCACTTTCCTAACTCAGGAGATAGAGTGTGGTTCACTGCAGCTACTTATTGTAAGCTTCTACTACTTGAGAGCGCACACTTTTATATGCACTTGCACTATTGTTTCACGCACTAGCATGATCAGGGTGGTGCACACATTTTTTTAAATATGCGCTAACATTATACATATTAACCTAATTATCTAGTTGGAGGAGGCTATTTGTTTACAATAGTTAAATATCCAGATTAGTTTACATGGTTCATAATGCTCACACTTTTAAATACTTTATCATACTGCAATTGACTGTAGGTTGTAGTTGTTCACAAGATCCTGCATCTTTATTAGTACCCAGGCAGGCTGTGTGTTGTCAATTGATGTAATTACTATATGATCTCATTGTATTGTAATATTCTTTACATTTTCATTCAAGTCAAATTACCTTTGCTTAACAGCAGAAGGAGACAATACACTTATGTAGCCTGACATTTTAAGTGTCTTAGCATTCTACCTCCCCTCTATCCCTACCATACCTCTCAACTGTCCAGATTTTCACAGAAATATCCAGATTTTTTTGCCACATATTGTTGGTCCATTCCTTGTTATTATTATTATTTTATTTTTTTTGGTTGTCTGGCAAATTATTAAGGATTGGCATTAAAAAAATAATAACAGACTTTTGAGTTTCAGACTTCATACCTTTCAGAAAAGGCCTGCTAATGCAAAACCTATCATTCTATCAAATTTCTAAGTTTATAAGAGCAACATTTAAAACTTACCCCTGTTTTTCAGCCTTCGGCCTGCCCCCCATTATTTTTGGCTTTGTCCAGAATTCTTGCACTAACAGGTTAAGAGGTATGATCCTTGCTATCCCGCTACCCATTTTTACCTATTCCATGTCCTTATGAATGCTTCTTCAGTTTCTTTATCCACCATCAGTTCTGATAATCCTTTCTAAGAGTCCACAACATTTTCTGTGAAAAAAGTACTTTTGGGAATCTCAGGAGCAGTTAGTCCTTACAGTTTGCTATTGGTGTCTCATTCTTCCCCCCTCTGTCCTTACTGTTTGTAAACACCCCTTCACATCTCCCTTATATAATCCTGTGCACCAGTATCATGTTCCCATACTTTTTTAGCCTCAAGAAGAGCCTAAATCCTCTACCCCTTCATCATATTTCTTCCACTCTACGTCATTGATCTTTCTAGTAGCTTTTCTCAGAATTCCTTCCAACAGGATGATGCATCTTTCTTTACACAGCCTCGAGAACTGCATACAGTACTCAGGTGTGGTGTAACCAAGGCCCTGTAAAATGAAAGCATTACCTATTTTCTTCTGGAATACATCCTCATAAATATATACACCTCAGCAGTCTGTTTGCTGTTGCCACTTCTCTCACACTTTTTTATAAATGATCTAATCCAGGTGTGTGTGATCAACAATCCCAGATCCTCTTCCTGATTAGTTGCAATCAATTTCAGTCCCCCAGATGGTACTTCACACCAGGATTCTTTTGGAATAAATGCAGCACTTTTACATTTTTTTGCACCAAATCTCAGCTGCCACCTTTCTGGCTACTTGTTGAGCCTTTTCCAATTCTTCACTAGTGCTCTCCCCACCCCTATCCTATACTGCTATGCTTATCTTTTGTGTCAACAGCAATGGAGGTAATCCTGTTCCCTCATGCATGTCTGAAACACATTAAGAGCAGAGCACTCAAATGTCCCAGATTTTCAGTGATATCCTTGATTTTGTCTGTAATTTTTTTTTTCTGTTCCTAGACAAATGTAATACTTTTCTGGCATAACATTGATGTTTGTAGTCACAAAATAATGCAAGGCATCACACTTATACACTTATTAATCTTCAGAAAATGCATTAATTCAAATCATGTGACTGTATCAACTTTTTTTTATGAAAAACAGCAAAGACCTTTCAGAATTGCCCCTGATTTGTGACCTTTATCCTTGGAAATTATTGACTCTGTCCCTGATTCTTCAGAGAATTATGCTTATGTGTACTGGACCCAGAACTAATTCCTATATACTCAGTAGCTGCTCCCTATTTTTTTTCTTATCCCTCCAACCACAGCTGTCTACATCATACCGCTCAACCATACAGCTATCCAGATCCTCAAGCTTGACCTACCCCACCTGCTCCAATCTTCTGTGTGAGACAGAGCCAAAGACCTCATATCCAAGCACCTTACCCTGCTAGTCTTTCTTGTCAAGCTAATCTGCAACTCAGTCATAAAACAGAAAAAAGTTTGACTGACAGCATATCTGGCCATGAACCTATGTTTGCTGTTGTCATGAAGATTGCTGGCCTTTAGAAATGTTACCAGTCTTCCTTCAGAATTCCCAACATGATTTTCCCTGCCATTGCTACTAAGGTAAAAAGATTGTAGTTCATGGATTTTTTCTACTTTCCCCTTTGCAAGGGTACTGTGGTCACTGTCCTCCAGTCCTTATGGCACTTCTGCACTTGCCAGTGGGCTGTTGTCCATCAGAAGATCAGTTAGTACACTGGCCACATTTCTAAGGACTCCGACGGGCAGCCCATTTGGTCCTTGCCATTATCTTCCCAAGAAGCTGCCAGTTCCCTCAGAACCTCCTCCATCTCTATCCAGGTATCTCTCTACTGCTCTCAGCAATATGTCCTGCCTTTCAGGTAATATGACACCCTCCTTTTGCTTTCTTTTGTGAAGACCGAAGCAAAGTATTTCTTCAGTAGCTGTGCTTATCTATGTCTAGGGATAAAGCAGACAACACCTTACAATTTGATCAGTGTGTAACTATCAGAGTAACAAAAACATATTATGTAGCCCATCAATTCTAAAGGGAGTTCTTTGCTCTCCATGTGGTTCACTGTGCCACTGTGTACCTCTATATCTGCTGAAATTCCAACAACTATAATTGCAATCCTTGGAATAGCATAATTACAAGTAAAAATGTGGAGAAATATATGCCAAATTTGAGGCTGAGGTACTTCAGGGAATTTCCCCTATTCCAAGGTACAGAAGACTCATAGTATATATATATATATATATATATATATATATATATATATATATATATATATATATATATATATATATATATAGACAGATAGATACATAGGTGAGCAAAGATGTAGCTAGCTCAGTTGGCACCCTAGGCAGTTTCCAGACTGGCACCGCCCTCATCCCAAATTTGAAGACCAAAAAAAGTCCTGTTACAAGTTGTGGACCACATATGGAGGGGATGCTTTGCAACAACAGAGCTGTAGCAAGGACCTTCTACAGGCTCTTTGTTGCATTAACTAATATCTAAAAACATTAATTTGAGCAGCAATAATAACATCTGTGAAGGGTTAAATGAATGATGACATTGCATTTTTGCCCAGCTGTTAACTTTTGACATGCCACATATGTTCTTTAACAGCTTGTGCCCAAGCCAGCTGCCCTCTTTTCCCTACCCCACTTACACTACATTATGTAAGCAAGGTTTTGGGGGCACAACCCTTCAGATTGGGAAGAGCAAAGGGGTAAAGTCCTCATGCAAATCCACTTTAGTAATGTAAATGTCAGTTTCAAAATTAGAAGTTTCTTTCTTTAAATCCCATTCTGTTTTTTTAGACAATCAAGGCCCACAGTTTCAAACTTGGCATAAGAAGCCCACTGATCGGACCCATTCTTGATCATAATGCTGAACTTTTAGCCTTCAAATCATCTCCTGAAAGACCTGGAAAGACCTGTAAAATGTGTACCAACTCCTTAGCTATAAAAATCATAGGGTTGGAAAAGCTCCTGAATGGTCATTATAGTCCGTTTCTTATAGCTTATTAAGACATGACCTCTGCTTGGTTCAGAATGCAATATGTGATCTTCTTCTATTTGAAAGGCTAAATCTGCAATGTACTGCTAGGGTAGCCAATACCAGATAGGGCAAACTAATTCTAAAAATATAAATCACTAATTGGAAACATGTGACAGCTCCATTATACAGTGCCTTCCAAAATTATGAATAAGCTTTCCCTTACAATCAGAAAAAGTTATTAACATATTTTAATGTATTAATTTGTTAATGAATAAGTGATTATGGCAGTTCAGCTTTACGACATACTTGATTGACAGAGTATTATTGAAACCAGAACCATGTATTGCATTTAATAAATCTGCTATTCCAATTCCTTTTAATCAAGAATGGTATTGCAGTCCCCATCCTCTGAGATTAATATCTATGCTCTTCATCACAAAAAAAATCTTACAGAGGATGCTGTGCCTCTATAAAACATTATCAATATTTTTCTTTTTCATGTCATTGCAATGTTCCTACACTTCCTGGCATAGCTTGTACAGAGTTTTGTAAGCATAAAATAATTCAGATATATTACAACATGCTAAATACACTATCCCTGCCCCAAAAGATATGTTTATTTATACTTTTATCTGTTTTAGATCATATTATTATAATGTGATATCTTATTTTCTTTTAATAGTTGTGAACCTACTGTTATCCCAGCTAGAGCTACAGTCACATGTTTTCTGGGAACTGCTATTCATCTGAGCTAATCCACAGTCAAATGTGTTCCTGGGGACTCCACAATACATTCACTTTTACCCTCTACTGAAGACCCAACAATCAATTCACTTTTATTTGCTGCTTTAATATTGCCACTATAATCCACAGGAAAGCCTTCAGAATTACCTATTCCTCAAACACAGACTGTGACTGAGTGAACAGAATACATTACTCAGTAGTGTCTGTCCAAGGAACTGCATTCTTCTCATTAAGTTCCTCTTGTTGCAATATCAGACCAACACCTTATCCTCCAATCCTCAAGACTGAATTGTGGTAATCTGCACACCATTTACATTCATAGTATCATCATAGATTTATACTATATCCGATAGACGAAACATGCCCCCACCATCTTGGTTTCCTCTCCAACGTTTTGACCAGAAGCACTCTCCAGTGTCACATTTGTAAAGAGTAGGGTTTTTTTTTTATTAAAACACACCAAAAATAAACGTATTTATACTTTACATTAAATAATTATTTTACAATTTAGGCATTTATTATTTATATTACAAAGGAAGGAAAATAAAGAAAAACAAAACAACATACATTTGCTTTCATTAGTTCTTATTTTTTTATTTTTTATTTTTTTATATATTTTTGTTGACCAGGTTAGTCCCACTAGTCTAGTGGCCTCTTTTCAAGGAGGAACTGAGGTAGTATTTATATTACTAAGGGAAAATTGGCCAGAGCATTAGGGATCTTTCCTTACTCTTTTTGATAGGTGCCGTGGAATCTTTTACATCCACTTGGGCTACTGCTAACAAAAGTGGGTGAGGCTTTAGTCTGTCATCCTTTGAATGAGATGTTAAACTGAAGAGCACAACACCCCCCTGATGCTGCACTGCAGTGTCCGCTATCAATCTACCTCATCCATCACCCTTATATGCACAACCAAAACTTAATGCTGACTTTGATTCACCATTTACCTATTTCTTATTGCATGAAATCTCAACACATCTGCCTAACCACAACTTTCATATGCACATGAATAGCTTATATCATACACATTAACATCTTTTTTCAAATTTTAATTATACCCATACAAAATCATTTCCATTTTGACTTCCCCAAGGATTTGTTCTTCCCAACCTCTCCACTATTTCCCAAAATAACTTAGTCTGTATACTTACCCAGCAAAAAAAGTTCAATAGATTCAGTTAAATTGTTCATATTACATTTTCTTACTTCAGTTTGTTTTGTACATCATTAATAATTTTACAGGAACTTTAAGGATAGCCTCCATAAAGAAGTAATGCAATAATATGTTTAAATCTTTGTTTTTCCTTATCAAATTTTTATATTCATTTTAAAAACCTTTTCCATAGGTATTATCATCATCATCATCATCACCTCTCCACCTTTTCCCATTTTCTACATGTGGTCAATGTGTGGTGTCAACTGTCACCACCTCTCTTACTTCAATGCCCCTCTTCGTACTTCAACAGCCATGCCTGATTGTCACAGGTCTTCTCTCACACAATCTATCCGTCTCTTTGTTGGACATTCTCATTTCTTCTTGCCTTCTTCCTGTCTCTCCCAAGCCTTCTGTAATTAAATCAAAAGGTGTTTCAACAAAGTATTAGTTTAAGGGTGTGCACACACAACAAAGTATTAGTTTAAGGGTGTGCACACACAACAAAGTATTAGTTTAAGGGTGTGCACACAACAAAGTATTAGTTTAAGGGTGTGCACACATAACAAAGTATTAGTTTAAGGGTGTGCACACACAACAAAGTATTAGTTTAAGGGTGTGCACACTTATGCAACCAGCTTATTGTACATTTTTTATTTTTTTATATTTTTTCCATAACTGATTTGTTTGTTTTTCAATTGAATTGTACAGGTTATAGGTCACATTAAAGGTGGGAAGAGTTTTGAAATGATTTATTGTGGTCTAATTTTTTTATATCACACAAAATGTGGAATTTGAACAGGAGTGTCTACACTATTTATAGCCACTCTATGTAATTACGTCATTGTACATAGCAGGGTCTAATTCTACCACTGTTTTCAGCACTTCAAACCATCACAGATCTGAACAAATTAGCTTTTCTGGGACCTTGTTATATGTTATCTCCAGGTCTAGGAATGCCCAGTTGTACTCAATCTTTTTATCTATCTTATTATCCACTATCTGTCTGAATGTGTTGGTTGTGCTACATTCTGATCTGAATCCTAATGTCCATTTCCCATCTTACTTTCTGCTACTTTCTGTATTTGTTAATGTATTTATTTATTTATGTTGGTTTGTTAACCAGAACTTGTCATCAGACCCTTTTTAGCCATGACCTGGGACAATTGGCACACTAAAGCATAATACAGTGATATACACAAATTGGTACATTGAAGACAGGTATTATAGCAAAACACAATGGGTAGATAACATGGACAGCATGTATTGAATCAAAGAGGGAAAACAATTTAATAGACCTTTTACAGTGTTAGAATTGTACAAGCATTATAAGTCTATATTATTACAATTGGGCAATCTTTATACATATGTGTGAAATTAGATATAAGCATGAGGTAATGGCTAATCACCTGTGGCAGATGCAGATAATACACAACTCTGGTGAGTGCGGAGCATGACAGGTTGGGGTTTGAATCTAGTAAGGTATGTTTTTCAGACAACAGTGACAGACATGTGTGGCTTAGTGCAAACGAAAGGTGGTATGGCTCAGTAACAAGACCACATCTTTGAGGCTGGGAGTTCGCATAATGGTTAAGGTGTGTACTTCACAGACACAAGGTACAGGGTTTAATTATCACCCTTGAAAGGAAATGTGGTTAGGCTTAAAAGGGCCTTGAAGGGCAGCTAACCTAGTACTTACCTATGAACCATTCTTTTGAAAGTATACGCATTTAGAGTCCAGCATCATTGACTTTTTGTTTTGAATGTTTAAAGTGTGTTTTGTTTCCTTACTTCTTTATATTCCTGGAGCCAGTTTTGAAAATGCAGTTATTCCTGTGGATGTCTTAATGCATGGTCTAATGAGGGTTATGGGCCTCTTCGTTACTGTCTCTCAGAGTGTAGTTTGGTTGTTTAATTTCTACCATGGAGTTTGAAGGATGGCGGTCTCTCGTATTTAATTATTTGTAAGTTTATGCGATAAGTAGAAAGGATGCCCTTTCATGGATTGATAGCCAGTTAAAGCAAGGAGTAAGCAGTGATGAGCATGTGGTTCTGCAAGACGTTCATGTCCATCTGTAGCTTATCAGTTATTCATTTATCAATCACCCCCTCCAGCACTGTGACATGAGTGTGATGCTTCTGTACTGCCCCCAGTTGTAAATGCCCTTTGTTCTTGTACATTGGCACTAGAATGCTTAATCTCCACCCATCTGGGATACACCTTTCTCTCCATACTGCTATGAGTACCCTCAAGAGTCATCTCTACCCTAATTCCCCAGCATTTGATCATATTTGCTGTGTCCTCATCCAAGTCAGCTACATTTCTTGACTTTATTTCCCTTAATTTTTTTTTTTTTTTTTTTAGCTTTCTAGAGTGGGTTGTTCTTCCTCATTCATTGTAGGATGTGCCTGGGGAAGTACAGCTTCTGTGGGGTTTTCTTCATTCAGAAGTTACTGGAAGTACTACTTTTATCCTTTGATATTTTATGGACTGTTGAACAGGTTGTTGTTGTTGGCATCCTTTATGAAGTCTGTCTGATAACTATCTTCTTTATTTTTCTGTCTTTATCTTGCAACCAGATAGAGTTTCTTTGTGCTGTCTGCTGAGTCACGTTACAGAAGCACATAGAGTGCTTCTGATGCTTTGTTCTTTGCTGTTGTGACTGCTCCTTGAGCAGCTTTGTTAAACAGCCAACCAATATTCCTTCTTATACTGGCTATTCTTTTATTTCCCACTTTTTCCTACACACCCTCATTTTTATAACTTCCTAGACCTCTGCAGTCCACCACCAGCTTTCATTATTTATTTTATTCCCATAGCTGGTTAGGATGTAAATCTGTTCTATAGTCTTCACACATGCTGTTTTGAGATGTTATAATCTTTGTTCAGCTTCACCTATTTCCTCTTCTTGCTGGGGTGCTAGAGCCCTGAGTATTTCATTGAACTTTTGTGCTTTTGCTCAAGTCATCTTCCAGGTCTTTAGCCCAGTCGCTGACCTTAGAGCCTTCTTTGATCATTGCTGGCAGCTGATTGGTGACCAACAATGGTTTATACAATGGGCCAACTGTTTGAATGGGGATGACTTTGCAATCTCTGATTCTATCCCAATGTCCTTTCCTTAGTAAGATGGCCCCTCTTTCTTTCTTTCTTTCTGTTTCTCCACTCACATGGACTGAGTCAGTACTCCTATCTGTCTCAATATGAGTATTCAGGGCCACCATTATCAGCATGGACGATCGTTGTCCTAATTTAACTAGCAGGCCCTGCATCTGCTGCCTGAATGTGCTCTTTTCCTCACCATCACGCCCATGCTGTAGTAAATATGCTGAGATTATGAATACTGCTTTATCTGTACACTAGAATCTGATTGTCTTTCACTAGTTCTGATGATATCCCTCACTGTTTTCAGAAGACTCTGCCTCACCACAGTTCCCACATCACTTCTAATCTGTCTTCCCCTGAGTAGAAAACTATGGATCTAAAGTCAAGTGTTTTTGTTGTATTGCCCTTTCACCTTCTCTTCTGGATACATGGGATGTCCAGTCTCCTCTTTGCCATCATGGCATCTAAACTGTGTCCCGTCTGTGAACCTATATTCAGTGTAGCAAACTGTAATTAATGTTTAGCAGGATAATTGGTTTCACATCCCACTTTCACTCAGCAGAGCTATCTCAGCTTTCCCAACTGGACATTGGCCAGTCAGTAGCTTATTATTTCAGTGCTACTGGGCTTTATGGTAGACACAAACACCCCTCCAACCATTAGCATGGATCCCAGGGTAGATCAAAGTAGGATAGTTCCTCAAACCACTTATCACTTGCAAATATGCATGCCCATTTTGGTGATATTAGTGTGACCAAATAACCTAGAGCCAGGTTTACACCACTGGGTGGCTAGCTCTGACATGACGTGCAGTCCATGATCTATTTTCTTCTATCTAGAGGATACTGGACACCTCAGTTGAAACCTGAAGAACTTTGGTCTGCATTAGCCTTCCCCCAGTATGCACAATCTGGAGTCTGCGCTGCTGCCCACAACTCCATTCAGTTTTTGGTGAGCTTGAGGTAGAGACATCCAGCATGTGTTTGGGAGATGGGAGGAATCCAATGGAGACACAGGGAGAACATGCAAACTCCTCAAAGGCATTGGATGCAGATCAGGGTCAAACCCCATACCTTGTGCTTGGGAGGTGAAGACCTTAACAACTATGCAAACTGTACAAAAAATACTTTTAAAAACTAAAAACTTAAATAAACAAAACAAAAATAATTTGACCGGCATACACAAGCTTCGTGCTAAATATGCTGGTTTATTAATAGTTAATACACAAGAAACAGCAAAACACTATGACAAAGAGCTTTCACCTCAAACGGCATTATCAAACTGTGTCCACAGGTTGGATGGTTGGTTATAAATTGGTTCATAATCCTCTCGTACTATTCTTTAGAAGTCTTCTCCAGCATCCTCACCATTGCTTTCTATTCTTTCATCTTCTTAAAATACACAATTATTCCGCCCCTTTCTCTCACCTTCTTCTATTTATTGCTAGAAGGCTTTCTCAATGCTTGTATTTTAGGATATCTGCAATTACTTTATCTTACCCTCCTTTTAACTGTTTAAAAGTCTGGAAATGGTGTAATAATGCCAGTAAAACTAACAGGCTTAATCGAGCCCGTGCCCCTTCTCCTTCTTATTATAAATAATCCTCCTGGATGCCTACATCACCATAAAAATAAAGATACCAAATTCTTTTCCATTGTGGTAGGGAACATACTCAATTGCCATAAAAAAATAAAGTGAATAAGATAAACATTTTTGTCATACAATATATCATATAATTTCCACGTATTTTTCCTTTCCCGTTACTCCTCTAAAATACTTTTCTACTGTGTCCTTACTGTTTCTGCCTTGACAGTTTATATTCCTATAATTTCAATGTCTTTCATTGAAAAATATATTTTTCCTATTCTTAAGGACTTCCGTATCTATTTTTCTGTATACTTACAGCACCTCCATATCTATGTTTCTCTATACTAAGGTCTACCTTTCCTAATAAATTCTTCAGCTCTTGCATAACAAAACTGACCCATAACTTATTCCAGACTATCATTACCACAGAAATCTCAACTTTCTCACTGAACTAAAATATACCACACTTCACTTATGGTTTTAATTGTAAAATGACATTTGCCATCGATCCAAATAATACTGTACTCACTCATTAAGCATTCTTGACTGACTCATTGTTCAGCTTTAATTTCTCCTCCTATCTGTCCATGGGTTTATATTAAAAGCCCGAAAGCACTAAACAGCGAGTGTATGTACATAGACACATAAAGGTCGATCTACATAGACAGCGAAACACTGAAACAGCGAAAACCAAAATGCTGAACGTGTTTCCTGGCCAGCAGCGCAATGGTGGGGATAAGGAAATATATCCTTTTCCTCACTGTAGTGCAGCCTCAAAGTTGGTATATTTAGGTAGGAGGGTGTGAGGGGTGCAGGGGGGCTTGCCTCCCTTCCAAAGTGTGTTAAATTAATTATTTAGTATTATTTTTTACTTACCTGTGTGACGCATTCTGATGACGGAACTCGTTCAGTGTTTTGGATTTCACTGTTTCAGTGTTTTGCTGTGTATGTAGATCGACCTTTATGTGTCGATGTACATACACTCGCTGTTTAGTGCTTTTGGGCTTTCAATATATACCACTGTCCATTAATGAATGGGCTAACCCATTTTGTTTTGGGGTCTATGTTAAATCATCAAACGTTTAAAAAAGTGAACGATGATTTATCGAACCTATGTTAGTGAAAGATTACAATCTTCAACGCTTAGAACAGCGATTTTTTTTCCAAGGGAAAAAAATTGCTGTTTCACAAAAAAAAAAAAATTAAAACATTACATAAAGTGGGGGGCTTTGACCCCCACACCCCCCTACTTAAATATATCAACTCCGAGATGGCACTACAGTGATGAAAATGGCAAAGTAACAGAAGCGGTCAAGCAATTCTTTCCCAGGGAAAGAATTTGCTTATATGCCGTTTCGCTATTTTGCCTTTTCGTGCTTTCAAGTTCGATCAAGATGCATTCGAAAGAATGCACCTTCGATCATTTAATAGGAACCCGTTCTTTCATTTGTATGCTTAACAAAATCCACTATTGTCTTTCGTATTCCATAAAGGTTTAACACTTCCCATAAATTTTCAACAGTCCCATTATAAACTTTCAAAACACCACACACAATTATATGTCCTGCCAATTTTCATTCATGTATTTCATCTACAAACTATTTTAGGACCACTGACATCTTCTTACCAAAATCCCATACTATAGTTTCCCCATAAATCTTCACATTTTTTCTGTATCTCCAATAATAATCTAATACCTAGCAAAAATATTTCACTCCTACATTCCTTGCACTATTTAACATCTCTAGTCTTCTGCAGTATTCTGAATACTGTTCGCATTTATCGATAGGAGAAAAAAGTTATCCCTTTCCTTTTTTGTTCCACCTTCTCTAATTGGCAAAGGGTTCTTTCTTTTCTGTGCCTCAATTGTCCTCATATTGAGAATTATTTTTTGGTAATATTGAAACAGTATCAACTAATATTAGATCCTGACTAAATTTTGTTACATTCCATCTCCACGTGCCTACTGATTCCTTGCCTGTATTGCTTCCTTCAATTTGCCTTTCATCTGTTTGACACTCAGGATGTGTAGATTGACATGATTGTTCTTCCTCCTCTCCCTGTCTCTCCTCCCTTTCTTCATAATCCAACCTCTAACCATCTTGATTTTTTGTTTTTTTTTTTAGGTTAATAGGTACGTACTAGGTAGATATCACCAGACAACTGAAACGACGTACTAGGTAGATACCTTGTGGCCATTTTAACTCTAACTAATTTCCCTTCCAAAGATGAGACTCAAAACATGTACCTTGTGTCTATAAGATAAACACCTTAACCATTATACCAACCCCCAACCCTTGTTTTTCACTTATCCTGCACATTGGTATGCAATCCTTTGCCAAATAATATACCGTTCCCCACTACATCATTTACATCAATTATGGAAGCAATGCATTTAAACACAATATGCTCAACAGTTTATGTTGCCCAAATATCCAAAGTCCCAGGCCAAATACTCAGTTTGGCAAAATTGTTTTAGTTAAAAAGCTTTTTATATACTTACAATAAGTATACATACATGTCCTTCTCCTCCTTTTGCGACACATTATTGTGAAACTGTACTGTTATTCTTTTCTTACTTTTCATAGTAGTGGAAGTAAACACAGAACTACTCCATGGATGGATACTTCTTTTATGACATCAAATATTTATTAAGCAAAGTGAACATTTCAAAAGTTACTAGGTAAAATTATTCTTTACCCAAATGTATGACTGATAGCACATCTAAAACTGAAAAGCCAAGTGGTTGATTAAACAATCTCAAATAAAGTACCTGTATATGCTTTGCTGCCCTTTTACTATTACTTGGTCTATTACCTGTATTCTATTTTCCAGTTTCTCCCCTTTGCTCATTTCAGCTAACACCACAGCCTGCCACATATTGCCTTCTTGGAGGAGCTACTCTTTACATATTGACATCTTCCTGGACTCATTGACACATAGTCCCTTCACTACTAGTTCCTGTACAATTCAGTTCTTGCTCATGACCTGAGACTATGACAACACCTTAGTTTCTTCTGGTGCATTTTCCTCCAACTTCTGCAAGGTATTGTCATTTAGGCCTCCAGAACTTAGAGCAGTAATTGTACGCCCACTTCCTAAGGATCCATTATCAAAAGTAATGACTCTTTATCATCATCAGTTGGAAAGGTGTCTCTTCCTTGAGCCAAGCCCTCTGCCTCTCCATGACTTTCTCCTCCACCTTCACACAGGAATGCTTGTGGATGCCCCAAGTCAGTTGAAAATGTGTTGGAAGCTCATTGGCGCTTGAAATATTTCCAGAAGTGAGTAAGAATACCACCTCAGGTCTCCCCTGAAAAAAGGCAACTGACTTAGTGGAAATAACCCAATCAACAAAGAGATTAATAAAAGAAATAAATAAAAATAAGTCATCTGCCACTGTGAGGTTTTTGGAGACAAGAAGAAGTAGTGGATAGTGGCACTGCAGCAAACTTCCCAGGGCCTAATATTCTCTCAGATCTTTACATGGAGCACCTTATGTTTAAGAGACCTTTGTTCTGGGTGTGTTTTCTATTTGAGACAGACATCACTGACAGATTTTCATCAATATATTGTAATGTTATTTAAAAGTAAAATAGCACATTGCCCTTTTGATCATCTCTCAGCTGAATATTTAAATAACATTAGCACATTATTTCTGGTTTTGTTTTTTTTGTTTTTTTGTTTTTTTTGCTTTTTGTCTCTCTGCTGCCTGTTAGTCATCAGCCTCCTCTCAACAAAGCAGCCTATTCATTTCCTATCATTAGGGTGAGGGTTGAACAGGAAGGGCAATCATTTAGGCATCAGGGCAAATCAAGGTTTTTCAGTTTTATGGTCCTAGGTGTGAAGGAGAGCATGTCATTGACCAAGAAGGATGTCACCTCACTTTCACAAGAACATTCTCACTAGGTGCGAAGGAGAGCATGTCATGGGTTGACCAAGAAGGATGTCACCTCACTTTCACAAGAACATTCCCACTAGGTGCGAAGGAGAGCATGTCATGGGTTGACTGAGAAGGATGTCAACTCACTTTCACAAGAACATTCCCACTAGGTGCCAAGGAGAGCATGTCATGGATTGACCAAGAAGGACGTCACCTCACTTTCACAAGAACATTCCCTCAAAGCAGATGTGCCCCTCCCCTGATGCATGAGTGGTACTTTCTCCCATCTCTGCCAAGGAAAACACACCATTTTTGTATTCCCACAAGTGTGCACTACCCTCCCCATGCAACAGGAAAAGCAAGCAGGCTGCTTCCCATCACTCCTCTCCCTTTCTCCCCAGCTCCTCCAGTACTGGGTCCACTAGCTGAACCCTAATTGCCTGGGTTACATTCAGTGCTCCATTCCTCTTCACCATGAGCCTGGGTGTGGGCAGGGCTTTCCTCTTCTGTACTGTTTCTGAAACAAAATCTTGGACTAAGATAACTTGGTTGCCACACAGATGAATAGGGTGTCCTTCTTTTGCTGCTTGGAGAATGCGTTCTTGGTTAACAAACTTTAACAGTTTAAAATTATTTGTCTGGAAGGTAAGCCATTTGAACTTGAAGTCTGAAAGGGTGGTGTGCCCTGTCAATGGTAAAGTGCTGCATTGGACTAAGGTTTAGTGCACGTTCAGCAGGTGATCTTCCAGGAAACTGCAAAAGTTCCCACTCTCCTTAGGCTCTGACATCCCACTAAGGAGATTGTCCTATCTCTGCCAGTTTACTGCACTTTCTAATTTTGACTGCATCAGGTTAAATTTTCTGGTATGTTCCTTGACTTGGGCAGTGCACTCTTGTACTTGGATCACCTGGACGTTCACAAGGAGATGGTTCTTATGGTACAGGACACAACAGCTTGTTGATGAGTATTTTCAGTTTTGATACTGTGTCATCTAAAATCCTGGTTACTAAAGGGGGGGGGTTACTAATTTTACCTGTTAGTTGTTGTACCTTCAGTTGGCCCAATGGCCATGGGTGCCTCAGACAATATGCGTCCAAGAGCAATAACATAGTCTAGATGCTTCAGACAGAAGTCACAACCACAGACATCGACCTTTGGAAAACAAACATGTAGCATATTCACTCACAAGAAGATCTGATGGTGTTTACTAGCTTCAGCAATTGGAACCTCATGAAAGCACTTCTTATTTCAGACTCCCCATGTCATAGAAAAAGCAAGAAATTGGAAGGAAGGAAAAACACAATTTCCACATTTTCTCATCTGAAAATACAAAAATTGAAACAGAAACAGAAGCTAAATTACTTGGAGTACTCAGATAGCAAAGTCAAGTACAACCATCATATTCTCTAACCATTCAAAAATACACACACAAAAATAGGCTCCCTATATAAAGCAAATCATTATCTTACAGTATCCAAAAGAAAATCTGTAGCAGCAGCCTACTTACTCCTATCTCTGTTAGATGCATCACACATATTCATTAATTTCAACAATACCTTCAAGTCCAAACATGATGCATGCTATAATAAAATATCACAATTTGCCACATATTCATCTCATAAAACCTGCCACTGCACAGCCCTAAAGGCCTTAAACTGGTTAGAACTCCCAGATCAGCTAACCTAATCTCCACTCACTACTGCCCACAAACTTATCTAAAAGCCAGATAGTTGCCCCTCTCTAAAGAGCTTATTACTACCATACAGCAACAACAGAACACTATGCATCAATAACAAATCTCTCCTAGCTATAACCAACTTAAAAAAAACTTTCAGAAACTCACTCTACTCTCAGTGTGTCTCAGAACTGTGGAACTCCATCCCACTACAGTTAAAACTTACAGAAAACAACACATGCTTTCAAAGTCAGCTAAAACAGTATATGCAAGGTACTTGCCTCTTCTCTTGCTCTATACCTGGATAACTTCCAACCCAAAAGAAAATACAAGCTGCAATAACTCTAACAAAATGGTAGCTGCTCTATACTAAATTCCCATATGGTGAGCATTACACTTTCCCTTCTTTCTGCTACTGTAAACATTTAACTGATTATATTTAACTACCTATTACTACTTAATCCTTGTTCTTCTTCATCAGACTATTACTTAATTACTAATTTCAACCCAAATGTCAGTCTTTGTTTTCCCTTGTTTTTATTTATATTTCTGTCTGCTACAACCTTATACAAATGTTCAGGCTACCTGTTATTTTCTCTTCTTCCTATAGTCACAAATTGTGTGGTCCGTGGTTAACATTAATCATCTGTTACAGCTAATTATGTATGCAAAAATGTATATATAACCAAGATGAAAATATATATAATGTGGAAAATTAAAATATACTGTATATTGTCTATATATAAGAATATTTGAGCTTTTCTCCCCAAGCCTCCACTGAAAAAGGGTATCTATCCCAGTCAGACTTTTCTGGTCAACAAAGATAAATATATAAATTATCCACTGTGATCAGCTCCACCCCCTCGACCCAAGTTATTCATATAAAGTTATTGGTTCAAAAGTCAGCAAAAAACCTTAAAAAAAAAAAAACAAACAAATATGACTTGCCCCAGCTGAAGTTGTAGATAAGTCTATCTCACTCCCCTTTGCCTTGCAGGTCCAATGGAATGGGTTGATATAATGGTTAATGTGTTTGCCTCACAAACAGAGGGTACAAGGTTTGATTCTCACTTTTGAAATTGGCTAGGCTTAAAAATGCCCCACAAGGGCAGCAAGCCTAGTATTGACCTATGGTATAAAGATAGAGTTACTTGTTTACCAATGTGATAATGATTCATACAGGAATTGTATCCCCACATTGCTACTCACCTGAAAAACATGTGTCACTGAAGTGAGCAAATGTAAAAAAGAATCCATCAGTGACATCATATAAACACTGTTAAAAAGGGAGTAAAATGTAATGCTCCCGACTCAGGTTTTCATAAAAAAATGCATAGCTTATAGGAGGAACAAACTGGGAGCCTTCCATATAATAAAAGGGATGAAAGCAGGGGAACAAAAGAATAAAGAGGGGGGAGACGAAGTAGTGAGACTCCTGGATATAATTGCAGCCCACCCCATATAGGGTTTATATACGCAGTCCTCTGCTTTGCTGATGCAGCCATATGAAACATTGTGGAGATGAAGTTTCAGGTGATAGAAACAAATGTTTTGATTTCAGTCATCATGGGGAAACTGGCATGCCAACAACAATATCTGAAGGATGATGCAAGAGCCCAGGGGCACAGAAAGTCCAACCTTGTTTGTATCATAGTTTTGCCTTTCGTGCCTCTGTTCTCTATTGACACTGAGTGATGACAGAATTAGAGAGCAGAATGAATTGTTCTGGCAATGGAAAAGGAAGAAAGGTTTGGGAGTGGTGGACAGCTGTAGGAGATTGTAGAGAGAGATTAGCTCTGTGACAGGGAAAGGTTTCTTCTTTGCCCAAAGGGGACAGTAGCACTCAAAAATGGGTTGGAAAGTGCATCAAAAATGAGTGTCATGTAAGTTTGAGAATGGAAAGAACAGCTACATTCAGAGAGAGAGAAGAGGATGGTAAATTCTTATACAGTAGAATAAAGGGGAAAGGGATTCAGAGAATAACACAGGACCAAACATGGGTAGCTCAGACTATGGCAAAGTAGTAAATATATGCAATGGAAGTTTAGGCAGGAAGAGGGAGGGCTACAAGCAGTGATGAAAATGGGGAAGGTAGACATTTTTAGTATCACAGAAACATAGGCCTGTGACAAAACAGGACAAAGAAGGTAGAAGTAATAATCTACCTAAGGATAGCATCAAATGTGTGGTCAAAAAAGAAGAGGAGGAGAAGATGGAATACCACTACCAGAATGCAACAGGTAAGCAGGTCAGGTTAGAAACTAGGATTGTTACTCTGGCAGTTAACACAGAGGAGAAGAAATGCTGATGGACTGATACAGTGCAATGGCATCCCAAACACATTAAGGGAAGAGGACAGGAGACTGGTGGCAAGAAGCAAGAGGCACTAGGAGGATAACAATAAAACTGAGGGGATCCTAATCTATCAGTAAAGACTGGGATCCTCTGAGCTCCAGGGTAAAGAGAAAGCAAGTGTTTGAATTCAGCAGTAGTTCTGAATTTACATATTATTCGCCGAGGTACAATAACTGGGCTAGACTAGATAGAAATTATATTTCACAAGAACATCAGCATTTAATTGAAAACTTTGACTCACACATCCAATAACTATTTCAGATCATGCATGAGAAAAATAAAGAAAAAACATAGGATAATAAAGTAAAAATGAGAAAGTGGCACCCTTCCACCTACCTGTTAAAGAAGAGGATTTTAAGGAATCAGTAGTGTAAATTTTTGAGAGTTATTAAAGTCGATAGAAATATCTTCAGAAGGGGAATACTTCACAATGTCGAATTTTTGAAAGATCGAATTTCATATGGCCGAGACCATATGATCGAACTTTTGGAATCTCGACATTGTGAACAGAGATCTGCATACAGTGCAGAACTGGAGATTTCCCTTTTCCTCGCTGTAGTGCGATCTCGGAGTTGGAATATTTAAGTAGCGAGGGTGTAGGGGGTGCAGGGAGGCTTGCCCCCCTGCAATAATGGTGAGAAAGATTTTTCTTTGTTTTTTTTTATTTATTTTATGATGTCAAGATTCCAAAAGTTCGATCATATAGTCTCGGCCATATGAAATTCGATCATTTGGAAATTCGGCATTGTAAAGTGAATCCCTTCAAAAGTTATAGCTAATAAGTAGGATAAAATTAAAATGGACTTTAAAAACAGGGTAAAAAGAGAAAGAGATATGGTTAAGAAGTAATAGGAATTACTTACTGGGGCTGACAAAGATTAAAGTATTGCAGAATAAGGGGAATCTCATAGAACAAGAAGAGGCACAACTACAGTGTGCTAAAGAGAAAATAAGGGAGTATCTGGATAAAATGCATGAGTTTAGAAAGATTGCTGCTCAGCAACTATTTTTGATAATAAATTGAGAGCACAAAAAAATTAGCACAACGACTCTATGTTCCACACCAGAGGTAAACCCCTCATTGGTAAGATCAGACCATAAACAAATTTCCCTGGACATCCATATCCCGTCCCCACCCCAGCCAAGGAAATCACTGTAAAGAATTTCTCCAAAGCCAACTTTGCACTTCTCAAGACTGAGGTGGAATCCTTCAAAGCCCCTGGGCCAGAGGATAATACAGCCCAATCCGCAGAATCCTTTACAAATGCATTCTATGAGCACCTGCAGGAATGCATGGATCGTGCTATCCTACATAAAACCAAGACTCACTCCTCCAAAAACAGGAGACCGGTCTGGTGGACCCCGGCCATAAATAAGCTATACAAGAGAAGGAGGAAGCTACTATATGACAGAGCAAAATCCCAAAAAGGGAAGGCATCTCTGATCAGTATTAGCAAGAAACTTCGATCCCTCATAAAATCATCAAAGGCCAGTTTCGAAAGAAAAATTGCCCTAGACACTAAAGATAATCACAAGGCCTTCTTTAGTTATGTCAGAAACATGGGCGGAAGCTCCCAGATATGCTCTGAATTGTTGCATAACAGTACAGAATATACCAAACCTACAGACATAGCCAACATCCTGGCAGACAGATTCAGTGCAAACTTCTCCACCCCTCCCCCCCCAAAGGAGCAAACGCCTATCCCAACTGAATGTAACCTCCCTGACATCACAGATGCACAGGTGAAAGCTGCCCTCTCCAAAGCAAAAAACACAGCATCTATGGGACCGGACGGTGTCCCAGGCTGTGTCTTACATGAGCTCCAAGAAGAACTGAACCCTCACATTAAGTCACTGTTCAAACTTAGCCTTACTACAGGATATGTACCCAAAGAATGGTGTACAGCTACAGTGGTCCCACTCCACAAAGGTGGTGCCACAACGGACCCCAGAAACTATCGCCCCATAAGCCTGACTAGTCTGGTCTGTAAAGCTATGGAGCGTATTATCATGGAACTCATAAACAAAGACATTGGGAGCATCCAGACACTGGACCCTACCCAATTCAGCTTTGTTAAGGGCAGATCTTGCCTCTTAAACCTAGTTGATTTCTTTGAAACAGTTACCAAAGCCATAGATGAGGGCAAGGTAGTCCACACAGCCTACCTGGACCTCGCAAAAGCCTTTGACACAATACCCCACTCGGGCATCATAAATAAGCTTACCAGCTTAAATATCAACCCCTATATCACAAGATGGGTTGCAAACTGGCTCAGAGATAGAACCCACATGATCAGAATCGCAGGTGCCATGTCCAAATCCAAACCAGTTACAAGTGGCATCCCACAGGGCTCAGTTCTGGGACCTCTCTTGTTCGGTATATACTTCTCTGAGGTTCAGGCTAACACGGGGGGATTATGGCTGACAAAGTTCACAGATGACTGCAAACTGGGGGCCATAATCGAATCTCCAACTGACACAAGCATCCTCCAAAAGGGTCTCACAGAGACGGATGCTTGGTGCCAGAACCACGGCCTCAAGCTAAATGCTAAAAAGCGCATAGTCATCCCCTTTGGGAAAAACAAGGTGCCCACAAATTACCACATAGGTGGTAATCCATTAATCTGGAAGAAGTAATTAGAGATTTGGGGACCAACGTAGATAGTAATCTCTCCTTTGATAATCACGTTGCCAAAGTGGTTAGAAAGACCTTCTATATAGCCCACCTTATCACGAAAGGGTTCGCATCTAGATCAAGAGAGGTCATTGTGCCCCTCTACTCGTCACTCATCAGGCCCATAATTGAATACAATGCCCCTTTTGGGATGTACCTTACCCGACACTTGCAGCAACTGGAGAGACCCCAAAAGTACCTCACCAAGAGGATCATGGGCTACAAACAGATGTTCTATGCAGCTCGACTAAAGAAACCCCAGCTCTACTCAGTTGCTTACCGCCTACTCAGAGGCGATCTATGCCTGACGTACAAAGCCACGTCAAACCCAGAATTAATGGACATGCTCCACCTCAAAAAATCCAAGTCCCTTAGAGCTACACGCTCCAGGGACCTAAACCTCAGCACAAAAATAAATAGGACATGCTGGAGGGGCAGATTCATTTCCCAGAGGCTCCCCTCACTCTGGAATAGAATCCCAATTCATGTTAGACATAGCCCCTCGCTGACCCTCTTCAAGCGAAATTTGGACGCATGGATGGGAAATCGCAAATTCACCCCTGGGATCTCTCCTGTGTCCCTGCTAGACAGAGGCACAGTAAACTAATCTTAAAAGGGTACCTTCTGTGACCTACTTTACAGAGGCACAGTAGGCTAATCTAATAGGGAGGCGGAAGCCAAATACACTCTGGCTAGGCTTATAAATGCCCTAGGGCAGATAGCCTAGTATCTACCTATGAACCTATGAATGACTTAGGCAGCAGTAAGTAGAAAGGGTTGTTGCCAAACACAGGAAGCATATAACAAGCAAAATAACCAGAGATACTCTTAAGGTTTTAGAGGTATTTGATACACTTATTGAAAATTTGTATAAAGCAGATAAATATGAAAGTCTAGAAAGAACAGTAATGGAAATATTTAGGGAAGAATGAGTTATGTGAAGGTTACAGGTCGATGAGGCTCAACAACTAACAGCTAAGACAGTATGAGATGAGATAAAAATGGTGATGTATAACAAATCTTCAGTAAAGGCTCCAAGAACAAATGGTATTCCTGTGGGAGTTTGGAAGTTATGAGGGAAGAAAGTGGTACAGATCTGCAAGATATTAACAGTATTTTAAACTAGGGGAAGCACCACCATCTTGGAAGAAAGCTATGATGGTTGTATTACCTAAGAGCAGTAAAGATCCATCAGACACAGCTTCATACACACCCATTTCAGTTTTAAACCTTTGGTTATAAAGGGCGTATGTCTATACTAGCTAAAAGAATGGCAAAGGTGTTGTCAAAATTGATAGATAGGGATTGGTGTAGTTTTGTGGAGGAAAGACAAATGTTTGACAACAGGGAAGCAGAATGTAATAAAATACCATTGTTGTTGGTGGGCCTTCATGCAGAGAAAGTATTCAACAGTGTAAGATGGGATTTTATGAGTAGGGCAGTGGAAGCATTTACATTCCAAGGTACAATAATAAGGTTAATTAGGAGGATAAATAGGAAGGATTGGTAGCAAGAATTAAAGTGGAAGGATTTCTCACTCTGATAAGTTGTATTTGAACAGAGGAACCAGCCAAGGGTGCCCTCTTTCCCCTTTGTTATTTGTTTATATATTTAGAGCATTTGGCAAAGAAACAAGGGACTCAGAAATGCAAGGATAGAATTGCTATAGTAATCAATTTGCAGATGATATTATTTTGTACCTGATAAAATAAAGAGAAGGACATCTTAGTGTTATGGCACATTTAGAGATAGTTTCAAGTCTTTTGGGAATATAAAATTAATGAAGATAAAACAAAGGCTACAGCTGTAAATTATGCATCCACACATACATTGGTTCAGCAATACCCATATTTCTGGGGACACAATAGAATGAAGTATTTAGGAGTATAGATCAAAAAGGCTTCTTTTATGGTAGCTAAGGATATGTGGGAAGAAACTAAAAAGATAATACAAAAACTGAGGAAATTGAAGCTCTTTTTTATGGATATGGATAGTAAGAAACAAGCAGTGAAAATGTTTTAAGTCCCTTTAATTTTATATACTGGTCAGACATATTTTATCAACTACAGGAGAAGTTGTGGACAATAATTAATAGAGTAAAATTAATTTATCTGGGAGGGGAAGATGAAAGAGTTAAGTGGGATAGCTGATCCAATAAAACAAGGTGGTTTAGGATTACCTGATCTGAAGGGATATTTTAGAGCTATACAGTTAAGGTTCATATACATAATACAAGCAAAAGGTTATAATTCAAAATGGAAATGGACAATGGTGAATTGGGGGGGGTTGAAGAAATAAAGACAGAGTGGGATTTCAGATGCAGATCCTTATGGAAAACAATGACAATCAAACAGAATCAAACAGAATTAGATATTCATAAAGTACCATCCACAAAACCAACACACAAATGGAGAAAGGAAATTTTGTAAAGAGGGATGACTGCAAGTAGGGGTAGAGAAAATAGGCAAGAGAAGCTGAAACTTACTGGAGAAAATTGGCAAAGGAACCAACGCACTGGGAGCAAATAACTAGACCGAGAAAGATAACACAGTAGAATGAGTCTGAGGAGATTCTTGAACTGCAGGCTAGAGGCTACCTTCCCTACCAAAAATTAATATCAGTGTATAGGCAAGGAGAAAAGACTAGGGGAATCTTAAGTGAAAGACCTGCTCTGATAGTGTTTTCAGTAAAATCTAAAACAGAAGCTGCAGTTAAAAAAGGAATAATTAGGCATATATAGTAAAATATTGTATGATAACTATAAGAATAAATGACAGGAGATTAGAAAAGTCCAGGAAAAGAGAATGGAAAAGCAATTTAAAAAAGGACGTTGGGAGGACATATATGTGGCTCTCAAGTATGCAATCAAGTCCAGACATTTTCGGATCTTTGCTTGGAAGTGTTTGCATAGGTATTCTTATGCCCTAAGCAAACTTCAAAGAGTTTTTCCTCAAGTAGACAGCAAATATTGGAGGTGTGGTGGGGTAAGAAAGAGGTAACTGGGAACATGTGTTTTCAGAGTGTAATGAGTTGGTAGATTTTAAATATTACCTACACAGTACTCTGTCAGAAATATTAGATAAGCAAATGGGTGTAACTAAGGGTATGCTTGTTTGAGCTAGAACACTGGATCTGAATTGCCTAGACATAGTGAGGCCTTATTAAGTTTAATTCTGTTTGCTGCCAAAAAGCAATTACTAGAAAATGGAAATCCAAGTATAAACTAACTGCATTTGAAGTACTGAATAATATAAAAGAGATAACATAAATGGAATAAGGTTGTTTAGATAAGGGAAGGAGCAAATTACATGGAAATAAATGGAAATTGCTGGAACAATACAAGCAGAATAATGTTCAGGAGGAGGGGGGAGTGAAGTTTAAGTGAAGGCAGGAATTCAACAATTTGTGTAATGTTGAACTGATGATAATTACAAAGAAGGAAAAGATGTGAGAATGTATTTAAATGGAAAAATGTTAATATGGTTTGTATTATTTTCTTATCATATATGTTTGTCTATGTCTTAAGTGATAATTTAATAAAAGTGTCTAAAAAAGAATATGGGAAAGTGAGTTAGTAGGGACTATAGTAGACGAGAAAGGGGTAGAAAAGATACAGTTACCAAGGTATACAACCAAAGCAAGGAAATTTAAAATATTTGCATGTAAATGCCTACAAGAGTATTTTTGCAACCCAACAAGACTAGCTAAAATATATGCAAGTACAGATGGAGATTGGAGATCCTATTGGAGATGTGGAAGAGAAGGAGGAAAGTGGAGTCATGTTTTTGGGACTGTGAGGAAATGAGGGAGTATCAAGATGAAATAAGAAAAATATTGAGGAAGGGTTGAATAGCATATAGGCCACTAATGAAGAAGCTGTTCTTGCTAGGATATATATGAAGAAGGTATATCATAAGAGAAGAAAGAAATGTTCGAAGTAATAATGACAGTGGGTAAAAATAGCTATGACTAGAAAATGGAAGAAAAATGAAAGACCAAGAGGCAGGAGGCAGAGAGATTAATGAAACATGTGATGATCAAAGAGGGAGGAAATATAAAAGAGAAGGGATGTGATAAATATCAGAGAAGATGTGAGGGGTGGTTAAATGGAGAATGAAACAAACAAGAGTAAGAGTTAATGAAACAACAGCAGATAGTGACATAAAAGGGATTTTAGATATGTAAATAGTTAACTCTCCAGTGGGAGAGAGATTACAACAAGATAGTTGCAGGGAAACTGAAAGTGAAGGCAGACACTATACATGAAGTGAGCATGATGGGAAATAAAGGGGTACAAATGATGCTGAAGAAGAAAAAGAAAGTTAGTGGGCAGGCAAAGGTAAAAATAAATAGGTCCCACCCGCAGCAGAAAAAAAAAATAACATATGCATGAGGGCTATGCAAATATTAAGGACAATGAAAAACTGACGATAAATGTATTCAATGGTTTGTTAGTTATACTAAAGAAAGGAATGAAGTAAAGAGCAGATAGAATGCAACTACTGATGGTGACCTGGATAAGTTAAACGATTAACCACCAGCTGTTAGAAGAGAACTGGAAAAACCATGCATGTGGATTGTGTTGCAGGTACATTGGAATTGTGAATTTGGAGTAAAAAAAAAACGATAAATGGCAGCAAACTATATAGTGTGTGTGAAGCTCCATAAAGTAATCAGACGTGTACTTACTCTAACATCCACTCATCAAACACAATCCATCTAAAAAGACATTCATTCTTCAGCTTCCACAGCACTGAATGTAAAACCATCACATGCACGTATGCATATTCAGCATCCACAGCATTGAAAGTAAAATCATCACATGCACACACGCACGTATTCAGCATCCACAACATTGAATATAAAATCATCACATGCACACGTGCGCACATGCAGCATCCACAGCATTACATATAAAATCATCACACACACACGCGAGTACATTCAGCATCCACAGCATTGAATGTAAAATCATCACACACATGTACACATTCAGCATCCACAGCATTGAATTTAAAATCATCACACACACACGTGCGCACATTCAGCATCCACAGCATTAAATGTAAAATCAGCGCGCGCGCTGCGCACACACAAATACACACACACACACACACACACACACACACACACACACACACGCACGCACACACACACTCACTCACACATCACTCACACACACACACACACACTTCTTACAAATCTCTCCTTACACCAAACACATTTATTTACACCTGTTCAGCATCTATGAAAACAAATGTCTGATATTCAATTCAGAAAAATAAAACCGAAAATCTTATTTTGCATGAGGCAAGTAACTCCTAGGTTGCACCAAACTGCAAAAGTTAGAAATATCTCACAGCAAAGATGCCAGCAAGCATTCCAACAATGACCTGGCAAAATAAAGAAGAAATGTAGCACAACACTGAAGTTACTTTAGGCAATTCTTCAGACAACTCACTGGTAGTAAATAAAAGTCTGTATTTTCCCAATATTCAGTTCAATAAATTTAATCTATAAACTATTAATTTTCATTGTAAGAATATATCACCTTATCTGTATATCATTATCAATAAAAACACCTTTGATAATAGCATATACTGATAAATTAAATACTCATTAAACTGATACTATCAAGAAAAGTTTAGAAAAAATAAACATTCAATACCTTTTAAGTATACTAATATATGCATATACTGTGGTGACATGCTTGATATTAATTTGCATAATTTCCTGTATAATTGATTTAGTTCAATATAGTTTCATAATATGTTGAAATAAATAAATTAAAAATATGGCGAGATATATTTACAAAATACAGTCCCATTATTATGCTTGTAATTTGATGGTCTCAAAATTCACCAACTGCAAAATCCCCCTTACCTTGCTTCAACAAACAGAATGTGCTCTCCCAAGTGCTAAATAGACTAATCTTGGTGTGTTCCACTTTTGGAATATTGTGGTAAAACAGATAGTCTTACAATTCCATTGTAGAAGCAGAGGAGTAGCTTAAACAGTCTACAGCATGTTCACTTTTTCCAGGGAGTTGATGGTCTGACTATGGCTCTTGGATGTGAGGCATGCATCATCTCTCCATATAGGGTATATAACTCCCCTGCTTGTTTATATACCACACAATGGACTGGTTGTCAAGCTTAATTACTACACACTTTTCCTGCAAGGCTTTGACAGTAAAGAGGACTGTGCTTAGCTCTAACTGGTCAATGTTTAGCTGACCACTCCATTAGTGAAGCATCTATCATCAGAGTCTGTTCTGGGTTTTGCTGTTGGAATTACAGGTCCACTAGGAGGTTAGTAGGTATTACCCATCACTCCAAGAGCAGATAACTTGGGTTTTCTACCCGAAGAATGTCTCAAATTATGAGATGGCATTGTAAACTATTACCCACATCCTCAGCTATAATGACTGCACTATGAAAACTTTGATGGCCATTAAGCCCAGAAGTCACTGAAGGGTCTGAGTTTGCACCCTTCCTTGTGACCTCATCAAGGCTGTGCAGGTCAGGAATTCCTTGTCAGAAGTTATCTGTAGTAGAGTGTGCTAAACTCTGATCCTGTAAAAACAAGTCTTCTTCTTAGATTGATCAAAAAGGACTTCACCCTCTCCGTGGTTACTCCATGGGCTGCAACCATAAGATTACCATTTACAGTGATGCTTTACAGTAGTACGCAATGTAGCTACATGGAGAAGATCATCCAAGCAGACAACCACATGGAGATTGTTCTGTGAGGCTTCAGCCACCATGGACATCAGTCTGGTAATAATTCTTCATGATAAAGAAAGGCCAAGTGGCAATATTTTATCCTGTAAGTGATGCTCACCCAAAACTAATCAGATGACTTCCAGTGTACACCCTGTAAGACAGGAAGTATATAACATTAATGCTGATGAGCTAGCTATATCAATCTGTACATCATGCAGTACACAGGTTTCCTAGAGAACTCTCAAAGTCTCAGTTGGAATACACACCTCCGTGAGGCTGAACCACATATCCCGTGTTATTCATTAAGCCTCAAGTCATGGTATCAAAATGAAAAAATTATTTGCCACAACACTCTACTTAGACTGGGAAGAATTATACATGCTTTCAAGAGGTTTTGTGCCTGGAAGTGCAGGTATATAATTCAGAGCAATAAAATAACCACACTGTAATCACCAGGAATTTTTTCACCAGAAAGAAAGTTATCAGAAAACTGTGGAAGCTTTGGAGCCAGAAATTCAGCTCATTTATCAATGTGTGGATTAGCCAAAGAAGCTTTAAAAGGGCCCTAAAAGATACAATGTACAGTGTGCCATATCCCTGCATGTCACTGAGGAAGAAGAAGACTTAATGATACTCAATTCCTTTACTTTCCTTAAAAATGAGAAAGGCAAAATATGAGAATTATTGTCAGCCTAGAAGGGATTTGCAATTTATTCAATATCTTATCTTTACTTAAAGATCCCACAAAGATTAAGGTATTTATGTTAATGAGTTGAAAAACTATGTCAGTGAATGGGAATTTTTCTGAGTTACATGATTCATTAAAAAGAAACATAATTATTTCTGGTATAAGAAATTGTTAAATAAGGGGCATGCTTTTATAAGAAATGGCCCCATCAGTATCAAAAGCCATGAATGTGTACACAGCAAATGAAAACAATAAGCTACAGTTAAAAGAATTAAAAGTGTGGATATGCTATAAAAGTAATGGAAAGGGGAAAAGAGAGTCAAGTAAAATGTCAAATAAAAATATTGTATAACTTTAGTTAGAGCTTTATGCATTGAGTGTGGCTACAAACATCAGGGGAAAAGTTATACTGCATTTAATCATTCCTACAGAATATGTGATGTAAAATTACATTTCCTAAAAACCCTGCATGCTGCTGAACAGAAACATGAGTGGTTTACTGGTAGTATTCATATGAAAAGAGTGGTACAGTGAAATATGAAAATACACGAGTACTAAGATAACGTCGTGTGCCATAATGTCAGAAATAAATACTTGGTAATAGAAGGACAACCCCACCCAAATATTAGGTTTTCTTTCCCTTTAACAGAACACTAGTGGTGTAACATGCAGAGAAGGCATCTTTTAAAAGTTATTCCATGTGATTTATGGTTTTAATTGATTTTGTTTGGCTGTCGGTGAAATCTCATGTTTTCTTTCATATATGTGTCTTACCAGTTGTTACACTATGTAAGCAGGAATTGTAGATGCTTCACAGTTATGTACTAATATGGGAAAAATATTAATTAGGTTAGGTCATTGTTTCTAGATGCAGAGCAAGAACTCTTAAATGTCTATGCCTTATCAATTACAGATAACCAATATCACAACTCAGATAAATATTGAGGCCTGAAGCTACATTTTCGATCTTGAATAAAATAGTGTTTCAGTTTTAGTTTTCAGATGTAAATGAGCAAGAAGATTTTTTTTTTCTTAGTACAAATTTCTCGTCCTTCCCTTTAATCAAGCCACATGAGTGTTGCATAGATGAAAAGTATTGTTACGTAATATTTTTCTGTAGTTATTTTCTTCTGTTTGTCACAACATGTTTTCATTATATTTATTTATTGCTTTTGTTTACCAAGTAAGTCCAACTGGGCACAAATCCCATTTTCAGCGGAGGCCCGGGGAGAAATGTTTCATTTTACAGAATCAGTAGAAGACAGTTATACAAGATTTACATAATAACTGTACATACACATATGACAGTTAATCAAAAAATAATAAATGTACATACATAGAATAGTAAATGAACATACATAGAATTGCAATGATATGATAGTTAATGAAAACATGACAGTTAAATGAAGAATACAGTAAAATATTAGCTAACATTAAGCTTATAAGAGTCTATTACCTTTCAAATGGAATCAGCTGAAAATAGATACTAAATAGGCAACAATGAATTAATTATTGGATAAAGATGGTTACAGATTATGAAGGAGTATTGAGGAGGTCCAGTTAAAAGGGAGATAGAGACAGCAGTGGAGAGGGGTAGATGACAGTCAGATAGAGACTGTAAAGAAGTAATTGTATTAAGCCCAGTTACATAAAAGAGTGGTAACAGTGAGGGGCTTTATATTATCCAGGAACATCACATGCACAGAGCTGGTAACTGAGTATGTAGAACTTTAGTTGAGTTTTAAATGATTTTAGGTAGTGTTCTTGATGTATTGCTAGTGGGATGGGGTTCCAGGATTTAGTGAGGTGGTAGAAGAGGAGTGATTTGCCAGCAGAATTGTTGGGTTTGGATTCATGCAATAGGTATTTGTCCAATGAACATAGTGGCCGGGAAGGGTATACATTTGTATGAGGTTGGAAATGGGTGGACAGTTGTTAGGTTTATATATAACCACTCTCCACCAACAAATTGGTAAAGACATAACTAAACACATAAATAAAACATTCACCACTGTACACATTGACAATGGAAACTGAGGAGAAAATAAATCCAAGACTGTAACGAACTTCAAAAATAATTTAATAACAAACCAGTACTAAGTTCTTTCACTCGTACATGCATTTGGGCTTCATCGGAGTAAAAAAAACATTAAATAATGTAGATTTTAAGTAGTAAGAAGACAAACAGGTGACCTCATGCTTGTTGTTATTTAAAGACGCAGCTTCAGTCAAATTAAAATTCTTCATAACTGTATCCTAGCAATATTTAGTCTGTTCATACCACATTTTAAAACATATTTAACATAAAATAAACAACTTTATAAACATATTGTAACCTCATTAAAAACAAGTTGCTACTTGGTTTATAATAAGTTCTAGTTTAAACCTATCACAGCTCATTTAATTTGTGATTTAAGTTTTAAAATATTAATGATAGAACAAGGCTTTTTTAATTTCTCCAAATCTTCTGGGTTTCTAATACCATGACAGGACTGGACCCCATTCCTAAGTCAAAGTATGATTAAAGTTCATGAAATTAGTATTGTTTCAATCTTTGATGTTAGCCAGTAGTGCTCTTTACAGCACCTGCAACGTGTCCAGTAATGACTCCTGCAATACATACAGTGTTACATGAATTGGTAACATATCTAAATAATATTGTAAAGTCTTTTTTATAAGACTAGTTGCTCCTACTACTATTGGAACTGTCTGGATATTTTTCTTCCACATGGCTCTTGTTTCTGCCTGCAGATCAAGGTATTTTATGACTTTGTGCCTCTCTGTACAAAAAACACTGTAGTCACTAGCTGTGGCAATTTCAATGATCAATACTACTTCTGTCTTCTTTTCTTGGACCACTATATCCAGTTTTTTAACATAACAAACAAAACACTTCCTGGAATGCAGAAACCATGGCTCCAAAAGTGAAAAGGCAGCAAATTTATTATGTTTTTAACGCACCAAAGCACAAAACAGTGTTTTCGTCCTGTTAGAAACAGGACTTCATCAGAAATAAAGTCAAACCACATTTCATTTCTTATGTAGTCATTTACTCCCTATTAATTAATTAGATAATCAGTATCCAAGCAACCATAATTAACCAAGTAGAAAATATATGTAACTTTAAATGCTACTAGAAACTTTATCATAAAAAATTCAATAATTAAATAGTTTTTATTCACCCTCCTCCTTTTGCTGTTTCTGAGGTTTCAGTTTTCTAACATCTATCTTTTGAACTGTTGGTATTGAGTGATCCCATGTGATATAAACTTTATAATTTTCTATGATTCTTTGTGGCTCATGTTTCCAGTGTTTGTCAGCCACTTCAATACCATAATGTTTGCACAATCTCCAGGGTAACAGTCTCGCCACATTATTATGCCTTTTAGTATACAGTCCCTCTGACATTAGTGAGTTGCAACCACCAAGGTGTGTGACTGTTTCCAGTTCAGTTTTACAAAGCCTACATATGTCTGTTTCTCCCACATGCTCAATGGACTTTGTAAACCAGCATGTACGTAGCCCACTATCTTGGGCTGCCAATATTAACCTTTTATTTCTTGATGCGAATTTGCCTCTCTTTAACCATTCCTGTGTTTGTTCTTGATCAACATGAGGCTCTTCCAGAAGTTTTCTATACTTGCAACTATATTTATGTTTTTTCCACATTTCTTGCCTTCTCATCTGGTCCTTCACCTTATATTCTTTCTTTTGTTTTATAGCACATTCAGTTGCTGCCTGTTTTTATCTACTTTTGGTTTGATTTCCATTCCTGCTTGACGTCGATATGCTTCTGCTAAATTAAGCAAAGACGTCATCTTGGATTTATTCTCCTCATGTTTCATAACTTTCATTACATTTGGATCTTGTGAGATCAGTAGATATGTGTGGAGTCCCATGATTGCAGATCATTACATGTAATCAATTTCAAGGAGGCCCATCCATCCTTCGGAATGGGGAATATATAACCTTGGTATATGCTGATTTTTATAAATCATTTGGTGAGCATGAAGCATCCTTCTTGTTTTAATATCCAATCTATCCAACACTTTTTGGGCCCAGTCAATCACTCCAAAACTAAAAGTTAGGACAGGAAGAGCAAATTGATTTATGACCTGGATCTTGTTTCTAGATGTCAACGCAGTTTTCAGGATTAATTTAAGTCTTCTAAAGTACTCCCTCCTTACTAAGTTTTATTCGTATTTGTTCATGTTTTATTGCTGATTCTTCATCAATTCCCAAGTATTTATACACTCCCTCTTGCTCAAGTTCTTTTATATCATATTTTTGTCCCAAAGTAATGTTTTCCTGGTGCTGCAGTTTTTCTTTTTTAAAGGTTGCTTTTGTACATTTATCAAGACCAAATGACATTCCAATAGCATCTGAAAAAGTTTTGACAACTTGCAGCTGTGCTTTCAGTTCCTCATCTGATGAGCTATACAGTTTTAAATCATCGACAAAGAGAAGATGAGAAGTCATTAGACTTTGTTGTTTTCTAGGAGCCAAATTGTAGCCATGGCCTAAGCTGTTAAGTAAAGAGCTTAATGGATTAATGGCAAGGCAAAATAGCAATGGTAACAAAGAGTCACCCTGGAATATCCCCCTTTGAATTTTTATCCCTGGGATAATAATCTGCCCTTTATCATGGCTTAATTGCAAAGTGGTCTGCCACTGTTTCATGGTTACATGGTCAAACCTCTTTATGGGTAATCCAATGGGTATTTAGTATATTTCATAATTTATTTCATGAATTGGATGGATATGTGGTAAAGAACTGGGATAGGAAACAGCGTAAGTTATTGAGGGACTCAAAGGATTATGCAAGTAAAACAGTATATCCACCCCCGAGGAGTATTAGAGCTAATATTAATGACAGTATAGACTCTCAACTAGCAACTTGTTTTTAATGACGTTACAATATGTTCATAAAATTGTTTATTTTATTTTAAATATGTTTTAAAATGTGGTAGGAACAGACTAAATATTGCTATGCTAGGATACAGTTATGAAGTATTTTAATTTGAATGAAGCTGCATCTTTAAATAACAACAAGCATAAGGTCACCTATTTGTCTTTTTACTACTTAAAGTCTACATTATTTAATGTTTTTTTTTACTCTGATGAAGCCCAAGTGTATGTATAGGTGAAAGTGCTTAGTATTGGTTTGTTAAATTATTTTTGAAGTTCGTTACAGTCTTGAATTTATTTTCTCCTCAGTTTCCGTTGTCACCGTGTGCAGTGGTGAACATTTTATTTTTGTGTTTAGGTTTATGTATAATGTTATGGATTTGTGGAAGTTGTGCGTAAGTTAAATAATGTGGGGATTCCAGCCACTGTAATTCTCTTAGGGCAGCAGAGCAGTGGGTTCTATTTGGAAGGTTTAATGTGGGGATTCCAGCCACTGTAATTCCCTTAGGGCAGCAGAGCAGTGGGTTCTATTTGGAAGGTTTAATGTGGGGATTCCAGCCACTTTAATTCCCTTAGGGCAGCAGAGCAGTGGGTTCTATTTGGAAGGTTTAATGTGGGGATTCCAGCCACTGTAATTCCCTTAGGGCAGCAGAGCAGTGGGTTCTATTTGGAAGGTTTAATGTGGGGATTCCAGCCACTGTAATTCCCTTAGGGCAGCAGAGCAGTGGATTCTATTTGGAAGGTTTAATGTGGGGATTCCAGCCACTGTAATTCCCTTAGGGCAGTAGAGCAGTGGGTTCTATTTAGAAGGTTTAATGTGGGGATTCCAGCCACTGTAATTCCCTTAGGGCAGCAGAGCAGTGGGTTCTATTTGGAAGGTTTAATGTGGGGATTCCAGCCACTGTAATTCCCTTAGGGCAGCAGAGCAGTGGGTTCTATTTGGAAGGTTGGCAGTAAATCATGCTATTTTGTAGTAACATTGCTCAACTTGGTTTAGCAAGGTCACTTGCATGTTGTTAATGTTGGGAGCAGAATAGAGTAGGCAAGAGGAGGGGCAATGTGTTTTCTTATAGTGCCATAGAGGAAGGGTTTGGTTCTATAGAGAGAATGTAGTTTTTGGAGCAATTTATTCACTATATTTTAAATGTGTGGGTGTCAAATTTTAGGTTCTCATCTACACAGATGCCTAATAATTTAGTATGTGTGACAAGTTCAACGTTTGTTTTGTTGGATAAGGTAACTAAGAATAAGGTTTTGTTGACTGTAAGCTGTCTGGGAGTAAATAGGATTAGTCTGGATTTATTTGGGTTAAAGAATTGCTGGAAGGACTCCTGACTAAGTTCTTGCAGTTTGTTGATGTTTTTTGTGATATGGATAACTGTGGTGTCATCTGCGTACTGTACTGTTGATGCAATTTTACAGGCTTTATGTAGGTCATTGATGAAGCTGTTATAGAGAACAGGTCCCAAAGCTGAAGCTTGTAGTACCATTTGGGACGGGAAGGAAGGATGAGATGTCTTTTTGCCACTCGACAGCTTGAGCTCCATTTTGGAGGTAGCTATGAAATCATGATGTAACACTGGTGTCGAGTCCTAGATATGAAGTTTTTGCAGAAGAACAGAGTGAGAGACTATGTCAAAAGCCTGGGGTAAATCAAGGAAGAGGGCAGACACTAGGTTTCCATCATTCTTATTTGTGTTTAGTATACTGGTGAAAGTAAGTAAAGTGGAAGAGTCACTGAGGTGGGGGTCGTAGCCATGCTGAGAAGAAGACAGGAGCCTATCTTGTGTGAGGTAATGTAAGAGTTGTGATTGGATGCATTTTTTGAGTATTTTTGAAAGGGGGAGAGAATGGCAATGGGTCTGTAGTTGGAGAGTTCAATTAAATGCCCTCCTTTGTGGAGGAGAAGAATGTGGCTTTTTCCAGAGAGCAGGGACATATGCTTCACTGATGGAGAGATTTAGTAGAACTGAAATGGGGTAGCCTATTGTTTCTGCAGCCATCTTCCAACAAATTACCGGAACCACCACGATGATAAAGAAAACTGTTTTATTTGATAAAAACAAGCGCTTTCACGCACTAACAAGTGCGCTTCTTCAGGTTATAACAATTTTAAAAATGCATCAGTATATATACATAACACACCCTGCTTAACGAGCCAAATCGGCGGCAAAAACTCAATTAGTTATGCAAATTAAAAGTATGTATACTCTTGTTACTAATAGCAACGCTATACTGGCTTGACATCAGGCACAAGTTTGTATATGGTATAAACATAATACATGGAGATATGCATCAACCAAGGATCAAGTCTAATCAAAGAAATATTATTAAAACTATTAGATAAAATTCTATTAAATAGAGAGCTAAAGACTCTTATATGTAATTAAATCATATGGCATTCTTACTTACAATAAATAACATCACACCGCACAGTTTACTAAAGGTGCTGCTGAGAAAGATCTAAAAAAGGGGGGGGTGTGTAGGGGAGTATGGGGAGGTGAGCGAAAAGGAGGGGGGGGAGAAAAGAAAAGGGAGGGAAGGGAAGAAAAAGGATATAGAAAAAACTATAAAGAAAATGAGAGAAAAAGGGGACAACAACAAGAACGTGATGGGGAAAGAAAGAAAAAGGAAAAAAGGGGTGTGTAAAAACAAAATATCTAAATAAAAATCATGACATCTCTGCCATATAAATGATCCTTACTATTCTAAAATAACACATTCATAAACAATGAATCATAGTAAATATATCTTAAAATAACCACATGAAAATTACTATCATTTGTCACAGTTCTAACCATAAAAATAATATAATTTTATAAAAGGGCTGGTCTTATGCTAACTGATGTATTAAGACCAGGTTCTAAGTGTGCCCTAAGTGTCAATATCCATCTTAGTTCATACAATTCAAGAGTTCCCAATATATCACCTTCACGTTTGTTAGGGTGCAAAATCTGAAGCACCCTAAAACTAAATTCATGGGTCAGAAACTCCTGACAGTGCCGAGCCAATACATTATTATCATTCTTTTTGCGTATATCATAAATGTGGTTATACACACGGTCTTTAAATCTACGTGTTGTAAGACCCACATAATATGCCTCGCAACTATTACAAGTGGCTAAATAAATTACATTAGTGGTGTCACACGTTGCATAAAAATTAGGAGTAAAAATCATACCCAGTTTCCTATCCTCATAGTGCTGTTGTTTGGTGATAAATCTACATATGCAACATTTCCTACAAGGAAATGTGCCTAGTCTATAGTTCGTTCTTACATCTATCGGTATGCATGAAGTCTTTTCATTGCACAACATTCTTTTCAAGTTAAGACAATTATTGTATCTAAATGTTGGATATTTGCCTACTATATTCAATAGCTCCTTGTTCATAGTTAATAGTTTCCAGTTCCTGGCCAGAATCTCTTTAATATACTTAACATCATTAGTGTACTTAATGTCATACTGCACCTTGCCCTTCTGCGATCTAATTGGGTGGTGATATTTATATCTCTTCCTGGGACTAATATCAGGAACATTCAAATAATTGCCTCCATAGTTCATAGCTAAACGAATGGGATAGCCTCTATTCATAAAGCATTGCCCCTGGAAATCTAAGAGACGTTCTCTCTCACTATCCGTATTACAGAGCTTGGCAACCCTATCCATCTGATTATTAACCACATTGGGGAAGATGTGTCTAGGGTGCATGCTTTCATAGTGTAAGATCCCGTTTTTCCAACAGGGCTTTCTATATAAAGAGGTAAGAAAAATATTCTCACCGCTTTTTACTATAGTGACATCAAGATAGTTAATGCTTGTCAAGGAAACCTCATATGTAAAACTCAAAAAAGAGGTAGTGTTCCCCATGTATGCCACAAAGTCCTGCAGGGATTCTAAGGTCCCATTCCAAAAAAGAACAATATCATCAACAAACCTCCTATAATAGATAACTCTATTAATAAAAGCCTCTTCATTAAATATATGTTCCCTTTCCCACTCATATATGGCTATATTCGCATAGGCATTTGCACAAGGGGTGCCCATGGCAACCCCCCATGCCTGCCTATACACATTGTCCCGGAACATAAACACATTATTATTTAGGATCATTTCTAGCAAGGTGCATATGACAAACTGCTCATTGTTACTAATACAGTCATATTGATTAAGATGTTTCCTAACTGCCTCTATACCGAAATCATTCGGAATACTAGTAAATAAGCTCTTAATATCTAAGGTCACCATAAGAGTTTCTGATGTCACCCTTTCTAATAGCGCCACTTCCTTCAAATCATCCAATAGGTTATAAGAATTCTTTAAGATTGTAGATATTTTCTCAACTAGGGGACCAATTTTAGATTGCACATACTTAGAGGCATTCTCAGTAGCCCATAATCTGCCCGATACTATTGGCCGTAGGGGTGGGGGAAATGTGCCCTTATGCACTTTGGGCAACCCCTTTATTAATGGTATCAAGGGTGCCTCAATGTCTAGGTATTCATACAAGGATTTATTAATACACCTAGACATCAAAAGATCATATAAGGTATCGTGGATGTTCCTAATAATTATAACAACATCTGATCTATTTATAGGACAATAGGCAACATCATTACTAAGCATATCGTGCATCCAGTTGTCATATGCCGTAGAATCCATTACTATGACCCCTCCCCCTTTATCGGCAGGTCTAAAGGTTAAACTAGTATCTTTACATAGAGCTTCCAAGCTCTGTTTCTGAAGTGCAGTCAAGTTCACATACAGTTTTTTATGTCGCTTTTCACTAAAGTAGACATAAAAATCATGCTCACAAGCCTTCTGAAAGCTTTCAATAGAACTAGGTAGCGATGGCATGAACAAACTCTTCCTTTTCAGCTCCACAATATCATGTTCGGCAACAGAACTTGCTGAATCTTTAAATAGCAGTTTGAGGGCTACTTTCCTGGTGAATTTACGTAGGGCAATCAATGTGTCCGATAATTCACTCCCTTTGGAGGGTATGAAAGAAAGCCCCTTATTCAATATAGAGCAGTCAGTATCAGTCAGAGCCCTGGAAGACATATTAAAGAACAATGTGTTCAAAACCTCTTTTTCCTGGTCCCCCAATTGTCGCCAGATATCTTGCGCTTGCCTCTCCCCCTGCTTGTTGAGCGTGTTGGGGCTCGTTGTTTGAAAGGTAGTGGGGAGTTTAAAGGATGGGTAACTTTATGTCCCTTATTACATGAAGGTAGTACCTCCTTAGGCCTCGCTCCTCCAGTATTACGGTTCAAACCCTGCTGGTTACAGGGTAGAGAAGAGGTGGTAGATGTTAAATCACCATCTGGTTGTGATACATTCAACCCCACACAGCCATCTTAAGTTATTTGCCAGGTATTTTGTCAGGTGCTAAAGTGGTGGGTTTCAATTTAAGTAATATATATATATGTGTGTGTGTGTGTGTGTGTGTGTGTGTGTGTGTGTGTGTGTGTGTGTGTGTGTGTGTGTGTGTGTGTGTGTGTGTGTGTGTATATATATATATATATATATTTTTTTTTTTTTATGTAAGTAGTGGGAACAGGCTGGATGGAGAGTTATGATGAGAAATAGTAGGAGGTGTTTTTGTCTGATTGTTGGTATTAGGGGAATTTTGAAGTAGTGATGAGACTGGCTGAATGAAATGAAAGTCAAAAGCATCAGCACACTTGGTAGACTTGTTGTTGTTAGTGTTAAGTGTAGCAAATGGTTGAGTGGGGTGGCTGAGACTGACCAGCTAAATACCTTTCAACTGCATAGATTTTCGCAGAATGTCCAGGTTTTTGCCTAATATTTTTGATCAGTTTTTCATTGTGGTTTTCTGGGAATTTCTTGGCAAATTATTAAAGACTGAAGTTAGAAAATAGCAACAGATATTTGAGTTTCAGACTTCATAATCTTCAGAAAATTCATGCTAATGCAAAACCTGTTATTCTATCAACTTTCTACATTTACAAGAGAAATATTTAAAAATTGTCCCTATTTTGGAGCCTTTGTCCCAGTTTTATTTATGGCTTTGTCCAGATTTCTTGCTCTAAGAGGTTGAGAGTTATGACCAGCTGGCTTATAAGGGACCAGAATGTTTTGGGATTTTTGTTGTTTATATGGTGCAGGTCAGTGTAGTATGCCTCTTTATCTAACTTAATTTGAGTTTCAGTTTGAATTCTGAGTTTTCTGAATTTTTGGAGGCATTTTGTATTTCAATATAACCAGGGGGCAGGTTTGGCCCTAACTCTCTTTTTTATGAGTTGAGCAAGTTCATTTAGGTTATTCAATAAAGTAGAATTGAAAAGAGCTACTGCATCATCTAGTGGAGGGTATATTAAAGTATTCCAGTTATATAATTTTACGTAAGAGGTAAAGGAATCTTTGTTGAAATGTGTGAGGTTATGTGTTGTGCTGAAATGTTTCTGCTTTTGAACATTAGTTTGCTTTCTATGTTTTTTTTAATTTCTCCAAATCTTTTGCGTTTCTAAAACCATGACGGGAATGGACCCCATTCCTAAGTCAAAGTATGATTAAAGTTCATGAAATTAGTACTGTTTCACTCTTTGATGTTAGCCAAAAGGGCTCTTAGCAGCTCCCGCAATGTGCCCAGTAAGGACTCCTTCTGTAATTAGTACAGTTACATGTATTGGTAGCGTATCTAAATAAGATTTTAGACTCTTTTTTTATAAGACCTGTTGCTCCTACTATTATTGGAACTATTTGGGTATCTTTCTTCCACATTGCTCTCGTTTCTGCTTGCAAATCCTGATATTTTATAACTTTGTGTCTCTCTGTGTGCAGGACACTATAGCCACTGGGTGTGGCAATTTCAATGATCAATGCTACTTTTGTCTTCTTTTCCTGGACCACTATATCCGGTTTTCTAGAATCTATCTTTTGAACTGTTGGTAATGGATGATCCCATGTGATGTAGACTTCATCATTTTCTATGATGCTTTGTGGCTCATTTTTCCAGTGTTTTTCAGCCACTTCAACACCATAATATTTGCACAATCCCCAGTACAGCAGTCTTGTCACATTATTATGCCTTTCAGTATACAGTCCCTCTGCCATTAGTATGTCACAACCTGCAACTAGGTGTGTGACAGTTTCCAATTCTATTTTACAAAACCTACATTTGTCTGTTTCTCCCACATATTCAGTGGACTTTGTAAACCAACGTATATGTAGCCCACTATCTTGTGCCGCCAATATTAACCTTTCATCTCTTGGTTTGAATTCACCTCTCCTTAACCATTCCTGCATTTGTTCCTGATCAACATGAAATTCTTCCAGAATTTTTCTATACTTGCAACTATATTTATACATTTTCCACATTTCTTGCCTTTTCATCTTGATCCTTCACCTTATATTCTTTATTTTGGTTTTTGGCACATTCAGTTGCTGCCTGACTTTTATCTACTTCTGGTTTGATTTCCATTCCTGCTTGACACCAATATGCTTCTGCTAAGTTAAGCAGGGAAGTCATCTTAGATTTATTCTACTCATGTTTCAAAACTTTCACTACGTTTGGGTCTCATGAGCAGATATGTGTGGAGTCCCCCAATTGCAGATCTATACATGTAATCAATTTCAAGGAGGCCCATCCCTCCTTCGGAACAAGGAATATGTAGCCTTGGAATGCATTGATTTTTATATATCATTTGGTGAGCATGAAGCATCATTCTTGCTTTAATATCTAATCTATCCAACACATTTTGGGGCCAATCAATCATTCCAAAACTGTATGTTTGGACAGGAAGAGCAACTTGGTTTATAGCTTGGATTTTGTTCCCAGATGTCAATGATGTTTTCAGGATTAATTTAAGTCTTCTAAAATATTCCTTACTAAGTTTTACTCGCATTTGTTCATGTTTTATTGCTGATCCTTCATCAATTCCCAAATATTTATACACTCCATCTTGCTCAAGTTCTTTTATATCACATTCTTGTCCCAAACTGATGTTTTCCTGCTGTTACAGTTTTCCTGCTTCAAAGGTTGCTTTTGCACATTTATCAAGGCCAAATGGCATTCTAATATCATCTGAAAAGGTTTTGACAACCTGCAGGTGTGCTTTCAGTTCCTCATCTGATGAGCTATACAGTTTTAAATTATTGACAAAGAAAAGATAGGAACTCTTTAGACTTTGTTGTTTTCTAGGAGCCAGATTATAGCCATGGGCTAAGCTGTTAAGTAAATAGTTTAATGGGTTAAGGGCAAGGCAGAACAGCAATGGTGACAGAGTCCCCCTGGAAAATCCCCCTTTGAATTTCTATCCCTGGGATGATAATTTGTCCTTTATCATGGCTTAATTGCAAAGTGGTCTGCCATTGTTTCATGGTCACTGTAATGTAGTCAATCAGCGCAGGGTGTAGCTTATATATTTTTAAGCACTCTTTTATCCATGAATGTGGGATACTATCAAATGCTTTTTTGTAGTCAATCCATGCCATACTTAGATTCTTTCCCTTTTTACAGTTCTCCACTATGACTTTATTTAACAACAAATGATCCTTTGTTCCATATGACTTTCTTTTATTGCCCTTTTGTTCTTCTGCCATAATTGAGGTTTCTTCTAAATGACTATAAACTCTGTCAGCATCAATTCCCATGTATAATTTATATGTCGATGGAAGGCACGTTACTGGTCTATAATTTTTGGGGTAGCTTGCAGGTTCACTCTTAAGTAGGAGCATTGTTTTAGCTGTTTTTAGCCAGATTGTTGTCTTTTCGGGGTGTGCATATAAATAGTTCTTACTCATGGCTAGGTCTTCATGCAAAGATGTTAATATTTTTAACCAAAAGTTAGGTACTGCATCTGGGCCTGGGGCTTTGCAGTTAGAGGCTTTGCTTAAATTTGTTTCATTCTCTCTGGCTGTTACTTCATCCCATTTCATATCCTGTACCTTTGAATTTCTTATTCTTTCTTTTACTTCTTTTATCCATTTCGCATCTTTGTTGTGTTCCACAGGATCTCCATAGATACTTCTCCAAAATGCATCTATTTCTTCTTTTTTGGCGGTCTTTCAATTCCTTTTACCTTGTTTCCCAATTCTCTATAAAAACTTTTTTGGCTCATCACTAAATTGCTTACTTTGTACTTCCCTTTATATTTATCTGTGTATCTTCTAAGTTTTTCTGCCTGTGCTGAAATTTTTAATTTGTTACTTGCTATAGTGCATGATAAATCCTGGTCTGGTCTAATACTGCACACTGCTTTTATCACATTTATCTTTCTTAGTATTTTTGTTGATTTATTCCCTCATCTATAGTCTTCTAACAGTGACACTTCTTGTCTTAATTGCTTTATATTTTTCTATTTGATTCGATATTTCTATGATGGTATTCGATTTCTGCCCTTCCTTTGCCTCACTACCCTGTGCTCTTGTGGTAGAACTTTATCAGTGATTAATTTAGCTGCACAGTAACATATCCTGTTCACTTCTGTTATATCACATGGATCTTTATGGACAGTCCTAATTACTGTCTTCATTTGTTTTATCAGATTTCTGACTTTTGGGTTTTATTAACCTTCGGCAATATATTTCTTTCATTGAGTTTAATATATCTATCTATGTCCATTAAATCAAGCAACTCTTCCCTTAGTTCATTTTCTTTCAGACTGAGGGCACATCTTCTGTTTTCCACTTCCTATAGGCATTCTATAGAAAGTTCTACAGCATCTTCCTGTGGTACCTTCTCTTCAATTTCATTTTGTGCCATCCATTGCTCTGTCATATGGGAACTCACTGGCCTATCACTCCTCAAAATTGGCAGCATCAGAGTTTCCACAGTCTCCTGTTCCTTCCCTTGCTGTCTAGCTTCACGTGAACTTTTATACTGGTTTCCTGTGGAAGGCTCCAAAATATCTTGATATGGCACCTGACCAATTGTTTCCTGTTCCACTGGTTTCCTCTTAATTTGGATATCCATTGCTCTATCCTGTTGTGGTGCTTTCTGCATTAGATTTTATACAGTGAATCCTTCACTTTGCAAGTGCTCCATAACCACAATGTCTATTTCTTTAACTTCTCCATTGCTGATCTCCTTTTCTACTTTTCCACTTTGTCTTCTTATTATTTGTATTGTAAAGTTTTCCATATCTGGATTCCTTTGCCTGTATTTCCCTTCAAATATCTTTGGTGCTGCTCTTTTTGTATTGGTTAGTTTTGCTTGCTGCTTTGCATAAATATTGTACCATATTAAATCTCTTTTTCTTTCCCATGTCCATATTTCTTCTTCAGATGTCTCCTGATCTTCCTGCTTCTCCTTACTTAGGGGACTCACTCCATCATGCTGTGATGTAGTCTGCGTTAGACTTTTTACATTAAATCCTTCACTTTGCAGACACTCCATCACTTCAAATTCTATTTCTTTAACTTCTGCTTTACTAATCTTCTTTTCCACATTCCATCTTTGTGATATTCATTTTTTATTATGAAATTGTTCATATCTGGATGCCTTTGCCTGTATTTCTCTTCAAATATATTTGTGGCTGCCTTCTCTATATTAATTAACTTGGCTTTCTCCTTTGCATAAATATTGCACCATATCAAATCTCTCTTTCTTTCCCATGTCCATATTTCTTTTTTATACTTTTCAAAAATGTCTAGATTTTGTTGTTTACATTTTCAGGCTTTCTCAGATGCTTCTTTTTCCAAACAGATCAAAGTTTCTTGATCTATATACTGTTTTTCAAAAATCTGTTGTACTAATGAACGCAAATTTTTATTTGAAGCTTCTGACAGTTTATCATGTGAAAGTATTTTTCTTTCCTCTAATTTATCTCTTAACCTCTTTGTATATCCTCTGTCTGGAAATTCTGGGCTTTTTGCATAATAGTAACAATACATAATTTTGTTCTTATCCTCAATAGTCTACTCTATCGTCTTTATGGGTCTTCGTCAGCCTATCAGTTTTTGTGATTTTTGTGGACTGCTACTTCCTTCTACAACAGAGGGCCATCCTCCCCCTGGGCCTGGCCTGTCTCCATTGTAGGAATGTTTTCGGATTTTGAGGATTCTACACTGTCATATTTTCCAGTCCTGGCACCAGTGTGCCTAGCAGGATTGGGCACTTTTTTAATCCTGGGACTTGTGCACCCAGCTATCATTTTTTTGTCCATGATATATGCTATATAAATATAGTCTATATATCAGTGTTGCCCTGGTGAGATTTTATGAAAAACAGGGTCCACCTCGCGAAGTTACTCACCAAGACTTGGAGATTAATTAAACTTCAGCACTGCTACTCTCCTTTGCTTGCTGACTTTTTATCTCTCCATTAGGACCCCTTTCTTATTATGTAGGTAGGGAGATTATCACTTAGAATATCTGGAAGGGTACCTAAGGTAAAGATTTTATGAGGCACAGAGGTAAGAATCCAGTCAATTAATGTTCCCTTACAGTTGTTTTTATTATAATAGGTGGGAGTGGTGATTAGATGCAAGAGATCAAGGAGATTTATAGACTGGTTAGGTGAGTTGGAGGAGAGACAGATAGACAGTCAATATTTAAATCTTGGTAGATTTTGGATGAAACCCAGCAGAAGACGTCTTCTGCAATAGAGAGATTCTTACTAGGTGGCAAATAAGCACCTATGATGGATAATGGCTTTTTTGGTTGAGTTTGGGTTAGATATGAGAATTTCTGTCTTACAAAATTGTGGAATATTTAGTGGTGAAGGGATAAGCTGCAGAGAATTTTGGTATCTTATTGCAATTTCACCAGCCCTTTTAGTTTGTCTGTCTGCTCTTAGTATATTATAGTTTGGGGTCAAATTTCATTACCATTTCTTTGGGGTTTTTTTCAGCCCGGTTTCAGTTAGTACTACTATATCTGGAGCATGTAGGTTAAGACAGGCATGCGACTGCGTTTTTTTTATTGTAGATGCGTCTAATGTTTATATGAGTCATGTCAAGGGAAGAACAAGTAGTGCTATGCTGTATTGGAGGGGTGTGGTTTGTGGGGGTTGTACAGTTAAATGTCTGCAGGAAGTAGCTGGTCCAAGGTTTGGATCGATGTCCCAAATGAGTTTTAGTTTTGGGGGAAGATGTGTTGGTTGAAGGAGAAGTATTTAATTTTAATTTTTAATCTTAGCTTATGAAATATTGGGTTGTGTTAAGTGTAGGTTGTGTTTGGAAAAGTCTGTGGAATTGGCAGAGTATAAGGTGGATGCTATCTTGGGTGGAATTAAGGGTTGAGTCATGCTGCAGCATGTTGGACAGTACATCTAGGATGATTTTGATGATGGGTTGTGTGGAAGTGTGAAGGTAGAGATGTTACATGGGTGAGTAGGAGGAGAAATGAGAGAATCAGCCTGAAGATTGGTATTGTGGTGGTTAGTTGTAGGATAATATTTTGACAAATTTAGAGTTTAAGGATGGGGTGGGAAAATAGGGTGATGTGTTGTACTGGAAAGTAATATAGTATTGAAGTGTTGGTACGTAAGAGGGCAGAGAGTATGCTGTGATATTTAGGATAGAAGAGAAAGCTGGATAGTGGAGGGAGTATTGAATTAAATATGGGAGGGACTTCAAATAGTTAATGTGTGTGGTTGAGCTTTGAGGCGAGTGGAGATAGGATGGTTTAAATCTAGAGTAAGTGGGGTGTGGGAATAGGGGGTAGAGTAGCAAGCACAAGCAGACTGAGGGCAAACAGAGTGGGTTCTACTTGCTCAGAATGTTGGGGGACAGAAAATAATCAAGTCAGTGATCTGGGCCAAAAGACACTAAGTGTGCGTAATTGTTACTGTTTCCACTTAACTATATAAAGCAAATTATATAAAGCAGAAAGTCAATGAGAAAGTTTACACACTTACTGTGTATATCCTTGGTAGCAAGAATAGTTTAGTACATACAAATAAGAAGAGAAAAACAAATAACAGAAGTGAGATTAGGGGTGGCTTAACAAAATCTACAGCTTATTTGGGAACTATTAAACAAAGAAAAAAATTGATATTAGATTAATAACAAAAAACCTGCTAGGTATTTACATTATGTTGAAAAAAAATGGGAGGGCAGCGATAGGTTTGCCTAATGTGGGTCTATGAAGGACTGTTAATAAAAGTAAACTAAGTATTGATAGATAGGGGTTTGCATAAACTATCTGAAAATGTAAGTGGTGTTTATTAAAAGCTGCCTATGAAGACATATATTAGGCTATTAACATTTGAGAAAATCAATTTTAATGTATGATAATTTATACCATACCATCTAATATACAAAGCTACTCACTACATACATGATGTAGTGTGCATGTCTTATACAAATATTACACCAAAGGTTTGACTCCTAAGTAAAGAAATGTGAATAAGTGCAGAACACCTATTTATGGAGGATATATATCCATGGCAGAGAGGCAGATAAGCAGTCCTTGACTTTGTTTTTATATACGGAGTCTAGCTGAGCACATTCAGAGTGTGTGATTGGGGCTGGGTGCATCAAACACACTAATTTCTAGCTACAATGTCAGAAATCTTGCAGTGCAACACAAGCCAGATCAACCTTGGTAATGCCAGTTCATCACAGGGGTTGGATTTCTCATACAGCAAGAAAATGTGACTTGGAACTACAGTTTTGAGTTTGAAAAACAGCTAAGTCAGCTACTGTTTCAAGCCTAAGGCTCAGATATTCTTTAAAATGTTGTGACAGAGATGGCCACTAATAAAAAGTAAAGTAAGCAAAGTAATGAAAAAAGCTTATGCTGACAGTCAAAACACTGTAAGCCAGTGATGGAGAAAGAAAGAGGGTGAGAGAATCACAGTAAATAATTCAGTCATAACATGGTTGTCTTTGTTCCTGTAAAATGACATCAGAAAGACTATAAAACAAAAATCATTCAGTACTGCAGCCTCCATGTCAGATTATTTTATTTTGACATACAAACTAAAAATAACGAAATAAATAAATCAATAAGTTAATTATAATTATGATTGCTTACAATGATGAAAGGGGATTAGTAGTATAGAGGTGTTCAAAATATGATGAAAAACATACATTTTTCAGTTTGTGGAAGCAGCTGTACTTTAATTGTCAGAAATTTGAATTTAAACCTAACACAGGTACAAAATGTAATACTGTGTCACAAGATACCTTTAAAACTTCAATGGGTTTGAAAAGAAACTTGTGTGCAATAACCTAGTGAGACGCTCTGTGAATCACCACTAGGCCAGATCTGTTAACATTTTAATTTAAAACTGTAAGTTGTACAAAGTTAATTTTTCAAACTATAGCACATAAAAGAGTTAATTTTCCTAATATTTTGAAACATTCAGCTTGTAAGAAACCAAAACTGGCAAAACTGAACCACAGTATAGAAACAAAGAATGTATGTTTTTAGAATCAATCCCATAGTCACAAAGACATCTCAAATATCATCATAGCAAAGACAAGGATTCATTACTATGCTGATTTATTTGTAAGCTTGGCAAGCTTGCCATTAAAATATCACATATTGACAGAATCTGATGTTATGCCAATGTGCCATGTTCCAAGGAAAGTTTAAGTAGCTCTCCAATGTAAAGTGAGACATGAAATAAGGTGAATGAAAAGCGTAGCTATTATGAGGAGTAATTAAAGACAACAGAATGGATGGGGAGCATGGTCACTGTTCTGAGGGAAGACAAGATTCATATTTGCATTGGCCTCCAAGATATGGTAACTGATTAACAAAGAGCACTGTCCATTGCTTACAGCAGAGTGGTCTTGAGAATGTTAAATACCAAGTTTTTTTCAGTATTAGATGAAAAACAGGGTTTCTAAAAGATAAGATTAGATGAAGCAAATTCCAAATTGTGTACATTTAGTATGCCATCAAGAAGGCATAGCTTTCTTAGATTTCTGTTTAGTATTTCATGAACACCGGAGATGCTCCAAAGAGTTTCTGTTAATATAACTGAAGGCTTGGAAAGATGATCTTTCAATATGGGTTCAGGGAAAAGAATAGTAAATCCAAGAGACTGCGACAGCTGCTTAAATGATTAGGCCAGTATAGTTTCAAGTTAAATATGAGCAAATGTAAATGAAGAGTCACAAACATATAGTATATTCTACTATCAGAGAACCAGAAACCTGCTGCATAAACAGTAACAGTAATTGTTGGATGCCAGGGCCAGAAGGCAAGCAGGTATTACATAAGTTTCTAGGAAAAGATCCAGTAGCTTACAAAGTTTGTAACTAATATGTATGAGATGTGAATTTTGGCTCTAGTTGATATATCCATATATACGTACATACATACAAATATTTCAAGCATGGGCATTAATGCCCTTCTAGCCTGCTAATATAAAAGAAAAAAAAAAACACACTTGCTCCCATAATAAGTGCCCAGGCTGTTCTTAAAAATATCTAAACTAGTACTTGCTTTAATATAACGTGGTAGTCTGTTCTATGCATCAGCTGCTCTCTTGGAGAGACAATTAGTACACTTCTCATTCCTATAGAATCTTCTACATAGGTTGTCTAATAATTCTCTAGTACTTTTTGATAACCCCAAACATTTCCAGAGAGTGTTGTCTCTAAATTCCCTACATACCGGAATAAAACCTCCGCTTAGATATCTATAAAAGACACTGTACAAGTTCAGATATTTTAGTCTTTCATAATAACTTAAATTTTCACATCCATAGATGCATTTGGTATATTTCTGCTGTACTCTTTCCAGTTTACTCATGCTTGTTTCTTATATGGTTTCCATATTGTTATTCCATACTCAAGTTTGGGTCTAATGTAACTAACAAACAATGACTTCATCATTTCCGATTTCCTAGACTTTATAAATCTTTTTATACAACCTATAACTCTATAACCATCATTTAGCAATTGGTTGATATGATTAGAAAAACTCAAAGCTGGATCTACTCATATACGGAGGTCCTTAAGTGAATATGCAGTTTCAATCACTGTGTGCTGTTTTAAATATTCGGGTCTATGTTTAACCGTCGAATAACATTTCCATCGAACGGCTAAACACTGAACCCTAACCACTGAACTTTCATTTAGCGAACTTTCATTTCTTTTACCAGGAAATTAACTAGTTAGCCAACACTTTCTTGTCTTTCAAAATGCAGAATTTCAAACCTACCCCGGTGGGGGGCTTCCCCCCATAACCCCCACACCCCCCTAACTTTATATGCCAACTCCGACATCACACTACAATGGGGAAAAGGGCAGACAGGGAAGTGGTGGCTAACCAGTTACTTTCCCATTCACTGAAATGAACGTTTGCTGAATGAACGTTCAGTGGATAGTGTTTGATGTTTAGCCATTCGATGGAAATGTTATTTGATGGTTAAACATAGACTCTAATATTTACTCTTTAATTTATGTCTCAAAAGTTTCATATGCTTAATTTTTGATGTATTTATTGACATATTATTCTCCTGTGCCCAAATTGTCAATTTAGTCAAGTTATTTTTGCAGACATGCCTCATCTGTAACAGATGTAATCAGTTTACCCAATTTCAAGTCATCTGCATACAGACTATAGAACACCTCAGATGAAAAAGTTAGGTCTGAAAGATACAATTTAAACAAGTAGGTGCCTAGGACAGAGCCCTGTGGGACACCCTATCTGAAACCAAGAATTTCACCTGTCCAATTGTTGCATGATACTTGCCATGTACTATTTTTAAGCCATGCAGCTATCCATCTTATCAAGAGTACATCGATACCTAGTTGTTCTAATTTATTGATCAGTGTTTTGTGTATGACCCTGTCAAATGCCAAAGTTAAATCTACATAAAGTACATCACAGCACAAATTTTCATTCATAGCTGTCATTATATTGTTACAGAGCATCATGTTACAGGTGGCAATAGCTCTATTTTCAATATATGCATGCTGATATATGGTTTCAAACCCCAACCTATCCAGTTCTGACAATAATTTATCCAATATTACCTTCTCCATTACTTCCACAACATGAAAATAGACTTAAAGGTCTATATGATTCTGTGTTTGTCCTAGTCACCTTTCATTAAAAAACAGGTTTAATAAGCACGTCTCCAATCTTGAGTAATCTCCCCACATGTATATGACCTGGTAAATAATAGATATAATGGTACTGTAAGTTCTTGCTGAAGTGTTCTCGTGTGATTTTTACTAATTCTGTCTCCTCCCTGTGCTTTATGTAGATCCAGTTTGCACAGTTGTTTTTCTATATAATGATGACTGATGGCCACTATCAATGTGACATCCCAACCCTATGTGCAAAACTGGGAAAAGGGGAATTGTAGATGGACTGAGTCATGCATGCATGCATGACATAGGTTTAATATGACTTATCAAACACTAGGATGTTGTACATAGGCTATCACAGATGGAATTAATGCCAACTGCCACGTATTAAGCAATGACAATATATCTAAATATATACAAGTTTATAACAAATGTCTGTTGTGTGAGCTGCACCCCCCCCCCCCATGAAGCATCCACAACTCTAATCTAAAAAGATACTTCAATCAAGGTTGCCTCAACTATGAGGAGCTGGAATAAATGTTATTTCTATTTTCTTGATAGAACTTTGGAGGCAGTATATTTAGAGATTAGGTGCATAGGAACAGTCTCCCATATTAGAGATAAAGGGGCCCCCATGCCTTATGGCAATTTGATGGAGTTGTGATTCTGGTTAGCCAGCTGTGTATCAGTCTCTTAGTTGGTGAAATGGCAAAGAAGACATAACTATTCCTCTAAGATAGCTAACAGAGCAGGATGCAGCTTGTGACTGGATCTATAAAATGGAAAAGAGATTTCAGATGCTCAAAAAACTAGTTATGGATGTTTAGTTTCTAATGTACTAAGATGTAACTGATCTAGCTATGCTTTAAATAGATACTAGCCAGAATGGCACAAGACCTGTATCAGGATATGACTCATGTTCTGGGTTGATGTGTTAATAAGAGACATGAAGTAAAAAATTGGATGTAACAATTGTGATATCACTAAGGGTGATATGTGATTTGAGAAAAAATGGAAGTTGTTTGAAGGTAATAATAATGTATGTGTAGATAAACATGTCAGAAAGAAAACTGTTTCAAAAATGAAAAGTAATTTGATAGAAAATATGTCAGTAGAAATAACAGGGCACTTTAACTGTATGGTTCAAAAAGAAAGAGGAAAATAAAATATGTTAAGGTAATAAAATAAGTGATCCAACATGGAAACTTTAATCTTGAAAAAGTAGAGAGTGGGCATACAAAAGGGGAATTATTTAAACGGAGGTAGTTTAAGTCATGAATTCAGGTGATATGAGGTAGAAGGAGTAGATTTTTCAGATTTCAGAGTAATATGAGTTATGTTTGGTGATAAAGACATCAGAAAAGATGGTAAAGCAATAAAATGGTTAAAAGGAGCTATAACTAAAAAGGAAGAAATGAAAGAGGAAGGCAGCAGACTATGAAAGAAACATGGTAATGAGAGTATTTTATGGAAAATGGACAAAACAGCAGATAGTATTTAAAGAGAAATGCAAAAATATATTTTGTTGGAAATAGAAGGGTAACAAAGAAGCAGAGTGGAAAATGAAATATGGCAATGCATGAGAAAATAATAGAAAAAGAAATACAACAGAACAGAAGAAAAAATAAAGTAAAATATGACTGTTGTACAGAAAGAAATATTTTTAAAGGGAAAGAAGGGAGAAGTTTCACCTTTTTTTAGAAAAGGATGTAAAAAGAAAGGAGGGTAAGATGGATGGAATGATAGATGAGAAATGGGCGGTAAAATTTAAATAAGATGAAATTATGGAGACATTAGAAAAATGTAGAAATAATGGATAAAAAGGAAGAAGCTGAAAGGGGAGATAGAAAGTAAAGAAAATTTTGGATAGAGCCAAATGTAAATTAAAAGAAATAATTGAATAAATTGAGAATGAAATGAAAGAATTGAAAGAATGGGAAAGAATCCCATCTGAGCACCCTCAGATACTTCTAACGCTTTATGCAAATGACATGGTCATCTACAGGTCAAACAATTCTCATTCTAGTATATAAACTCAGATTCACAATGACCTCCAAACCCTCAACTAATGGCAAATAGGCCAGAAACAAATACTCATTCCTTCCAAAACAAAAGCAATGCTATTTGGAACCAACTGAAAAATAGCCAAAGAACCCATGTTCTTTAATATTAAAGAGGTTAACAATACCACCATAGAAACTACCACATCCTTCAAATATCTTGGCATTTGGTTAGATCAACTGCTTAAGTTTCAACTACAAACTCAAAACACACACAAAAGAGTAACACATTACTTTTTAACCAATCCCCCCTCCACATATAATCTCAGTACTATCTCTCAAGCTCAACCCACCCTACTAACTCCAAAAATAAACTTCATTACACTGACCATGCATTTTCCTTTGATCCAAGTGTACTCATAATTCAGACAACAGCTGAAGGAACACCTCTTCACCAAAAGTGCAGCTGCAGTCACACAGGTCATGTTACACTAACCCTGCAGCTCTCTCATACTCCTTTATCCCTGTTTCATCCTTCCTTATCTCATCTTGTCATCCCCTCACTTTCCTACCTCCCTCTTCTCTTTGCGTCTGTCACACATCCTTCCTTTTCACTCCCCTTCCTTCTGCATGCGTCTCTCTCAATTTTTCTGTCTTCTCTCCATGGTATCCTTTCCTGCAACTATTCTTACTTGCCTCTTCCCATGCCTTCATGCTTCTCTATATGATGATATGCTGCTATCCCTGTATCATAAGCCATCTCAGTTATTATGGCTTATGATACAGGGATAGCAGCATATCATCATATAGAGAAGCATAATTCCATGTTTCCATCCATGTTTTGACTTCTTATACTGCTTCATGAACAAATTGTTATAGCATATTTTGCATCTGTAAATATGCATATGTTTTGTAGCATATCACGATATCTTTAAATATGTTATATTTATTTCTTATGTGATCCTATTCACCCGGACTGTGCCTGCAAATGGACAGCTGAGATCAGAGCATTATCCTGGTAAACAAATATAAATCAGTAAATAATTGGAAGAGGTCACAAAAGAAGGCAAGGGGAATCACCATCAGGCTTGGGTGGGTTAAGTTATGGATAAAATGAGCTGAGTGTAAGGGAAAAATAAATATTTTTGCAAATGCTGAATGAATGGTTAGATGAAGGGATAGAAAACGAACATGTGTGGTCTAGTGTGATTAAATTTATATGGAAGAAAGATCACAAAAATATTAATAATTGGAGGCCAATAACACTGCATAATACAGATTATAAAATCTTCATGAAAATAATGCAAAAAAGAATGAAGACTGTTTTTCAAAAAATAGGGGAAGAGTTGAATGGATTAAAGGAAAAAAACAAGTGAAGGAAATGTTAGTACTGAAAGAAGTAATCAATGGTATTTAAGGGAGAATAAAAATGTAAAGTTGGGTGCATGTCATGTAGCAAAAGCATTTGACCCCATAAGTCATGATGCAATGTAACATATTTTAAGTGATTACGAGGCTGGGACAAAAAATAATAGAAGTATTAAAAAAGTATTATGAGATGCTTGGATGAAGGTTATAGTAAATGGTTAGTTAGGAAAGAAAATGAAGACTGTAAAAGGTGGGAAAATGGTGCCTAATGAGTATGTGTTTATTTGTTCTAGTAATGAAAGCAGTAATACAAATATGTTTTGGTGAAATGAGAGAAGCAGGATGGGAAAAGGAAAAAAGATATAATAATACCCGTGTGTCTGTCAATATGTAGATGATTTAGTTATCATAACAAAGAATATAGTATAGATGAGTAATGTAACAAGGATGGAAAGGACGTTAAGTAAAATTGGATTAAGGTTAAATGGTTCAGCAATACCCCTATTTACAGACACAATAAAATGTATTTAGGAGTATGAATGGATTAAAAAGGATTCTGTTATGGCAGGTAAGGATATGTGGGAATAGACTAAACAAAAGACAATACAACTGAGAAACTGAAAGCTCTTATTTATGGATATGGATAGCAAGATACAAGCAGTGAAAATGTTTTAGTCTATTTAGTTTTATATATAGGTCAGGCATATTTTTATCAACCAGAGGAGAAATTGTGGACAGTAATTAATAAAGAGTTGAAGGATTTTATCTGGGAGTGGAAGAGGGCAAGTGTCAAGTGGGATAAACTGATCCTTCCAATAGAACAAGGTGGTTTAAGATTACCTGATTTGAATGGATATTTTACAGCTACCAGGTTAAGGCTCATATACATAACAGAAGTGGAAAGCTATACTTCAAAGTGGAAAAGGAAGAATGATGAAGCTGGTGGAAAATTCAAGAAATAAGGAGAGAGGGGGATTTTGGATGCAGATGCTTAAGGAAAATAACAACAACTATACAGAATATTATATTCATAAAGTAGCAGGAAGCATTCTATGAACTAAGCCAACATGAGAATGGAGAAAAAATATTCTGCTGATAGGGATGCCTGCAATTAAGGGTACAGAGAATAGGCAAGAGGGGGCTGGAATTTACTGTAGAAAACTGGCAAAGGAACTAAGATATTGGGAGCAAATAACTAGAGAAGGAAAGGTAATTGAACAAGAAGAGGCCAAAAAGACATTTGTACTGCAATCTAGAGACAACCTACCCTATCAGAGACTAACATCAGAGTATAAAAAAGAGAAAGGGATAAGGGAATCCTAACTGAAAGATCTGCTCTGGTAGAGTTTTTACTTGAATCTAGAATGGAAGCTGCTAATAAAAAAGGGCTAATTCATATGGCATATAAAATATTGCACAGTAACTATAGGAATCAATCAGAGGAGGTTAAAAAAGATCGGTTAGAGAGACTGGATAAGCAATTCACAAGGAGACAATGGGAAGACATATGTATGGCTCCCAAGTATGCAACAAATTCTAGAAGATTTAGGGTTTTTGTTTGGAAGTGTTTGCATACGTATTTTGTATACCCTGAGCAGACTCCAAAGATTTTTTTCCTCAGGTAGATGGCAAATGTTGGAGGTGCAATGGGGAATAAAGAGATAAATGGGAACATATGTTTTGGGAAGTGTAATGAATTGGCAGACTTTAAAAATTCCCTCCAGAGTACTCTGTTACAAATATTAGGTGAGCAATAGGTGTAATTAAGGAAATTATTTTTTTGAGCTGGGTTACTGGATCTGAATTGTCTAGACATAGTAAGGCCTTGTTAGGTTTAATTCTCGTAGCTTCCAAAAAAAGCAGTTATTAGAAAATGGAAATCAAAGCTTAAACCAACCGTACTTGAAGTGGTGACTATTGTAACAGAGATAAAAGAACTAGAAATGGGATCTTCAGAAAAGAGTGGGAGCAAACTACACAGACAAAATGGAAATTGTGAGAACAACACGTGCAAAATAATGATTTGGAGGTTGGAGGAGGAGTGTGGTTTGAGGGAAGGCAGAAACTGAAAAATTTATGTTATTTTGGACTGATGGTAATTTTATAAAAGCATGTATGTGATATATAATGTTTGTAAGTGTGAACATGCTAATATTGTTTGTTTTCTTTTATATAAATATGCATCTGGAGTGTTTCTCCCGGGCCTCCACTGAAAATTGGCTTTGTTCCAAGTTGGACTTTCCCAATTAACAAATGTTAAATAAATAAATAAATGTATGTTTGCCTGCATCTTAAGTGATGATTAAATAAAGGCATTAAAAAGGTTAAATAGGCCAAAAAGTAAAGGGCACATAGTCAATGTTGTGGCGTGATAGGCCAGTGAGTTCCCATATGAAAGAGCAATGGACGTCGCAGAATGCAGGTGAAGAGAATATGTCACAGGAAGATGTTCTAGAACTTTCTGTAGAATGCCTGAAGGAAACAGAGAACAAAGACTGTGCCCTTAGTTTAGAAACTATCTAAGGGAAGAGTTGCTTGAATTAATAGAGATGGATAGACATATTAAGACTGATGAAAGCAATAAATTGCAGAAAGTCAATAAGACCCAAAATTTTAGAAGTCTGATAAAACAAATGAACACAGTAATCTAGACAATTAACAGAAATTCATGTGATATAACAAAAGTAAATAGGATATATTAGTGTGCAGCTAAATTAATAACAGGTAAAGTCTTACCACAAAAATAGAAAGCAATAAGGGAAAGGAAGGGAAGAAACCAAATGCCATCATAGAAGTATCAAGTAGAGAAAACTATAAAGCAATTAAGACATGAAGTGTCACTGTTAGAACAGTATAGAGGAGAGAACAGATAAACAAAACTACTTAGAAAGATAGACACAATAAATGCAATGTTCAGTATTAAAACAGACCAGGATATATAGTACACTAATGCAAATGATAAACTAAAGATATCAGCACAGGCCGAAAAACTTAGAAGGTATTCGGATAAATATACAGGAAAGTGCAAAATAAGCAATCCATTGATGACACAAAAAAGTTTTATAGAGAATTCGGAAAAAAAGCAAATGGAATAGAAACACCACCAAAAAAGAAGAAATAAACACATTTTAGAGAAATATCTATGCCTGTTGAACATAACAATAACAAAGATGCTGAATGGCTAGAAAAAGTAAAAAAAAAAAAAAAAAAATAGTAAGATGTTCATTATGCACAGGATATGAAACTGGATGAAGTAACAACCAGAGAAATTGAAACAAAATTAAGAAAAGCTCCTGAATGGAAAACTGCAGACCCAGATGCATTACCTGACTTCTGGCTAAAAGTATCAACATCTTTACAAGAAAATTTAACCCTGAGTAAGAACTACTTATATGCTCACCCTGAACAGACACCAACCTGGTTCACAACAGGAAAAATGATACTCATCCTGAATAGTGAACCTGCAAGCTATTTTAAATACTATAGACCAAGAATGTGCCTTCTGACAACGTATAAACTATATACTGACATTGACGTTGACAGAGTTTATAGTCACTTTGAAGAAAAATCAACTATGACAATGGAAAAAAGTACAGCCCAAGAATGTCATGTGGAAAAAAGGATTATTTGTTGTTAAATAAAGTCATAATGGAGAATTGTAAAAAGGGAAAGAATTTAAGTATAGCATTGATAGGTTACAAAAAAAAAAAGCATTTGCCAGCATCCCACATTCATGGATATAGGAGTACTTACAGATGTATAAGATACACCCTACATTGATCAATTACATTACAGTGACCATGAAACAGTAGCAAACCACTTTGTGGATAAACCATAACAAGGATTATTATCCCAGGGATAAAATCTCAAAGGGGGATATTCCAGTGTGTCACAGCTGTTGTTCTATCTTGCCTTTAAGCTATTAAGCTTTCTACTTAACAGATTAGGTCATGGTTACAATTTGGCTCCAAGAAAGCAACAAAGTATAGAGACTTCTCATCTTCTTTTTGTGGATGATTTAAAACTGCATAGTTCATCAGATGAGGAGCCGAAAGCACAACTGAAAGTGGTCAAAACTTTCTCAGATGATATAAGAACGTCATTTGGTATTGATAAATGTGCAAAAGCAACATTTAAAGCCGGGAAGCTGAAGCACCAAGAAAATATCAGTCTGGGACAGGAATGTGATATAAGGAAACCTGAGCAGGAGGAAGTGTATAAATACTTGGGAAATGATGAAGGATTGACAATAAAACATGAACAAATGTGAACAAAACTCAGTACAGAATATTTTAGAAGACTAAAATTAATACTGAAATAGCTCTCACATCTAGGAACAAAGTCCAAGCTATAAACCAATTTGCTCTTCCTGTTTTAATTTCCTGGGGTGATTGACTGGCCCCAAAAGGTATTTGGATCAGTTCAACAGGAAAACAAGAAAAATGCTTCACACTTATCAAATGCTATATAAAAATCAGTGTACATGAAGATTATATATTCCTCATTCTGAAGGAGGTATGGGTCTCCTCGAAATTGATTACATGTATAGATCTGCAGTTGTAGGACTGCATACATATCTGCTGACCTCACTGGATCCAAACATAGTGAAAGTTTTGAAACATGAAGAGAACAAATCTGAGAAGACTTCCTGCTTAGTTTAGCAGAAACATACCAGCATCCAGCAGGAATGGAAACTAAACCAGAAGTAGACAAAAGTCAGGCAGCAACTGAATGTGCCAAAAACAAAATAAAAAATAGATTGAGAATGATGATCAGATGAAAAGTCAAGTAATGTGGAAAAGGGGATCTATATTAAAATCTTGAAGTCTGACAATATCAAATACGATATTGTCGACACGAGAATACCAAAAGTGCACTACATCGAATGTTTAAACGGAAAATCTCCATAGGGGAGATTTCCATTTGCTTCAATGTAGTGCGTTCTCGGAGTTGTATATTTAAGTAGGGGGGTGTGGGGGGTGCAGGGGGGCTTGCCGCCCTGCCTATACACTATTTAGTTTTTTTTTTTTAATTTAGTATTTTTGTTTTTGGTTTTGATGGTTTAAGACTTTGATCAGTAAAGTTCGACATTTAGTGATTCGAAGTTTTAAACCTTTCAGATTATAATATAGACCCTGGAAAAGGTATAAATATAGTTGCAGGTACAAAAAAGCCTGGAACAACATCATATCAATCAGGTGCTAATGCATGAATAGTTAAGGAGAGGTGTATTTAAAGCAAAACATGAAAGGTTAATATTAGTGGACCAGGATATGTACTACATAGATGTTGGTTTATTGAACATGTGGGAGAAACAGACAAATGGATAGTGTACTACATAGACACTGGTTTACTGAACATGTGGGAGAAACAGACAAATGCAGGTTCTGTAAAATAGAACTGAAAACAGTCACAAATCTTGGTTGTTGGGTGAGATACAGTAATGACAGAGGCTCTGTATACTGAAAGGCATAATAATGTGGTAAGACTATTGTACTGGGGATTGTGTAAACATTACAATCTTGAAGTAGCTAAGAAGCATTGAAAACATAAGCCACAAAGCATTACAGAGAATGACAATGTTTATATCATGTGGGATTACCCATTACCGACAGTTCAAAAAATAGATGCGAGAAAACCAGATATAGTAGTCCATAAAAAGAAGACAAAAGTAGTATGATCACTAATATTATTACACCCATTGATTACAGTGTCTTATGTACAGAGAGACACAAATTCATAAAATGCCAGGATTTACAAGCAAAAATGAAGGCAATGTGGAAGAATGACACCCATACTGTTCCAACAGTAGAAGGAGCAATGGGTCTCATAAAAAAATTATTTACAGTCTTATTTAGATATGCTGCCAATACATGTAACTTCATATGAATTGCAGAAGGAGTAATTTCTGGGAACATTGCAGGTACTGTGAAGAGCACCTTTGGCTAACATCAAAGACTGAAACAATACTAATTTTATGAACTTTAATCATACTTTGACTTAGGAATGGGGTCCATTCCTATCATGGTATTAGAAACACAAAAGGCTTGGAGAAATTAAACCCTGGAAAACAAATGTACCTCTTATAACAAGCCCATAATGTTACAGCCTATGCTTACCTCTCTACTCTTTCCTGCCCCGATTTCTACTAACCTTCCTACTACTCGACAACAAAGAGTAGTGCAGTACTGCAACAAAACAGCTAAATTTTCCTCCACACTCTCAATCTCTCTCTCTATTGGAACTCACCACTACATTGCTGTATATAAAAAGACCTGGGTGGAATTTCCTGGCTATTTTCAATGCACACAAGTGAAGGTAGCCCATTTTGTTCTGCACCAACCATCCAGATGTCTTTCCCTATTCTTACTGAAGTAGTTCTGTCCCACAAAAGAACTCAGCTCTAAAGACCAATACCTTGTATACCATGACAAGGCCTCAAATGCACATGGTGAAACCTTGTACTCATGCCATTTAGCCAAACTCTGGAGCCAGTTATCTTCTTTCCTCAGACAACCTCAAATTCAAAACAGTTTTAAGATGTATCTCCACACTCATCTTCTAAACTCCAATGTCTGCTCCCACTCTTCATCTCCTAGTTAATCTGTTGTTTCCTGTGCTACTTCCCTTTCTCTAACCACATCATTTCTCCTTTCATCAGTAATTCTAGAATTTTGCTCTTTTCATAACTACTGATGTTAATCCTTAAAATGTTCTTTTCTGTAAACCTGAACATTGAGATTAATGATGCAATCCTCCCCAGCCACGTTTACACTCAGTCTTCTAGATTTTTACACATTTTAGTATGGATCTCAATCAACATTTAGGATGTAACCTTTTTCACTTCTTGTACTTCTGTCCCACTCTTTTCCAACTGTGTATCCTAATGACTTCCTCTATTGCAATCCCACTTTTTATTACTTTTCTTTCTTTGACAATTGCTACTCATCATATTCACTTAGAGGCCTAATCTATGTTGAATCTGTGATCCCTATATTTCAGGGTCTGCTATAATCACTTTGGATGTTTTTCTCTCATTAAATTTGTTTTTGGAGTTTTTCTCCCCAGGCCTCCTCTGAAAAGAGGTCTTGCATGACCCAGTCAGAACTTCCTGGTAACCAAATGAAAATAAATAAATAAATACTGATGTTAGTGTTTGATAAACTGACCTTGTATCAATATTGAGCGTCCAGTCATATCTTGAAAATAAACTCAGAATACTTTAACAATGCTTGTCACTTGGCAGAGACTTTATTAAATTTGTATGAAGAACTTATTTTGTTATTATATTAGCCTTGCAGTATTTAACCATCAGTTCATATTTTTGCTTAAGTGAAATTCAGTAAAATCTTGGTACTAATTTTGGATTTAGATAGTCTTAAAATAAAGATTAAGATCAAACACTTTATGTCAATAATAATTGATTCCTTAAACATGCATATTTTACATGGCCTTCTTAAAATTAATTAAAAGTCCCCTTCTTGTGGTGTTTTTCTGAAAAGTTCATCATTACATGTTACCAAACTTGCAATAAACTTCATGAACTCCTCAACACTGCTAATATTGAACTAGTTGATGGACAATTAGGATTCATGTTAACTAACTGAGGTCAGTTTTGGAGAACTTAAAACATTGAAAAATATTCACTGAGACTGCCTTCAGTGAACATGAAAAGTAAATATGGGACATCCCCCCAAACTTATATATAATAACTCTATGGTCATGCAACAGTGAAAAAAAAGGGAAACTCCACTGTCTCTGAATGTGGTTTCAGTGAACTTACCTTAATCATTTTAATTTCACTGAAACTACCTTCAGCAACCTTACATGCTCCCAGATAATTAAAATGCTCTTGAGCCATTGGTTCTTACTTTGAAAAATGACAGAATTATTACTGAATTGGAGAAACGATTTCAAATTAACTGCAGACAATAGTGAAACCAGATAACAGGTTGATTTCATAAATTTTACTTTTAGAAATAAATATGTCCCTATTAGAAATAATTATTCTACACCCTCTAAGAATGTTAATATTAACCATGGTTAAGACAATAACCTTTTGAGGAAGAAATGATGTACTACAAACAAAACAAATCTTTATTTCAAAACAATGTCATAAAATAGAAAAGAAATGTAAGAATTATACACAAAACACTAGGCTTAATGTGGAAAACATCAGTTTAGTCCATCTGTAAATATTGAAAAGGATCTTGACAAGTGCAGCCCCCCTTAGTTGACCAAATCTATGTTACACTTCAAAAAGTCCATATTCATATGAATACTCCTGACATAGAAATCACGTTTATTTGAACCACCAAATACTGACTTTTCAATAACATTCTCTACTGATTTGGAAATAATGTACTATGCCTCTCAACTGTACAGATTTTCGCAGAATGTCCAGATTTGTGCATCATATTTTTGGTCAATTTTTCATAAAATTGTGTTTTTTCTGGCAAATTAGTGGCAAATAAACACTGAAGTTAGAAAATAATGACAGATATTTGAGTTTCAGACTTTATAACTTTCAGAAAATGTATGCTAATGTGAAACCTGTTATTCTATCAACTTTCTAAGTTTGTAAGAGCAATATTTAAAAATTGTCCCTATTTTTGGGCCCTTGTCCCACTTTTAGTTATGGGTTTGTCCAGATTTCTTGATCTAAGAGGTTGAGAGGTGTGTGTAAAACCATCTTTTGTATGGGCTGAATGTCAGCAATGATATATAAGGTTCTGACTGTGTCTCAGATTCTAACCACATTATTATGTGCTTGAGACATGGATACCAAGAAATTCGCCTCAAGATCGAAGTTCAAGAGGTGAATCTTGGTATTCGTGTTGAGAACATATAATAATGGGTTACAATCAGTGATACCCAATCATAATTCTTTGCAATGCATGAAGTTTTATCTACTCCATGTACTATTAGTAACAGAAAAAAAATAAAGTGCTTTAGTGGCTTTGAAAGCCAGTAAAGCATTTACTTTCTGCTGTCACATAGACAGCAAGCAAATATAATTGTAGGGAAAAGTCTGGGACAGTTTTTGAATGCTGTCCTAATTTAAATAAGTTACTTAAAGGCTGATGTCTGTAAACTTTCACCAATATATGAGGAATGATATTCAATGACCACTGAGAGTGAAGGATCATCCCTTTCCTGGTACCAGACCATTATAGAGCTTAGGGGCATTTAACAAATGTTACACACCACTGGACACACTTTTAGGGTTAGGTCTTCTGCAGCAGAAGTGTATAGTAGGTTTATTTTTTCTGATTTTGAAGTGTAATCATGTCACTCCATGCTCTACAAGATTATTGGCACACAAGATGTAGTACTTAGCATAGAGAAAGATTCTGCAACCGAGGAATCAGTACTAACAGTAAATATTAGATCACAATTATTCATTTCACCTTCTACATCTGATGTTTTCATTGAAATCTAAAAAAATAGCAAAAGATCTACAGAAAATAGAAGTACTGATTCTGAGGATGAATATGTACCTAGAGTAAAATCAAAACATATACATCAGAAGTTTATAAGTTAGATAAAATGTTCAAGTCTTATGAGATTCGAGGAACACTATCTCAGAAATTCTTGGAACAAACACTGTCTCCAGCCCAGTCATCCAAAGACTTCTTAAATTTTACAAGAGTATTCACACCTCTGATATATTCATGTTTTACCCGTATGAAATAAGTTCTATTCTTTTTTTACATGACTCTAAACAAGAACTTGAAATGATGATGTTTATATGTCTTTGGATTATTATATACTTCCATACCTAATAAAGACTGAAGAAATGAGTCATTAAACACCTTATAAGCCCCTGATATATCTATAATGGAGGGTATAAGGATTCACTGAAGCACATATATCCTTATAGTATAACTGCTTAATATCAGGTATTCTTTTTGTAAATTTACATTATACTGATTCCATACAATTAAGCTGCTGATTATTAAGAGTACAGAACACTATATTGTGTTACAAAATTGATCTGATATATACTTTAAATAAACTAGCTAAGATCATTAACTTCTCTCATTATAAAGTTTTTGAGAATCAAACGCATCTGTCTTAAAGTCTTATTACAGATGGCTCTCACATGATTTTCAAAACAAAAAGAGGACTCAATCAGTATACCAAGATCCTTATAATCACTAACTTCCAATAAATAAAATGTAAACACTGCAAAAGATTTCTTTAATTTCTGTTTACCAAAATACATAACATTACACTTTTTCTCACTAACTGAGAGACCAAATATATTAGCCCACTTACCTAAGCATTATAAATACCTATTAATATTAGTGAAATCATCTTCATTATTAGCAAAAGGCAATTTTACACTTGTTGGCATACTTAACCAACCAACCAACAATGATCCTTATGTGGACTAGAAGAAAAGACAATGCAATCAACAAAGGCCCAATACAGAGCCACGAGGAACACCTGATCTCATTAATGATGGACCTGTTTTTTCCTTGAATCACTACTCTTTGGGTTCTGCTTCTGAGCCCACATCCATCTGCATACATATTGATTAACCTTATACTGTTATAGTGCCAAATCAATAGTATTCATTAAATTTATTAGCTATCAATTCAAAATCACTAATCATTGATCCAACTATAAAAATAGACTTAATATGATTTGTTTTGTTCCTAAAGAAATAAATATATTTATATTTTGGCATTTGTACGATCATTTGTCAACAAATTTTCATATTTTATTATTTTCATTTCTTATACTTAATTATAATTCCTTACTTTTCAAACCTGACTTATTTTTACTAAATGTATTTGGAAATGCAAGGCAAACACAAGACGTCCTATTTTTCCTATGATATAATCTGTTCAAATTATAATTCCACCACACTGGGAATTTGGTAACAAATCTAAATAATCAATTGACTTCAACATTGGTAAAAAGAAAACTGTAATATGTTCTTTATTCAGTAATGTTATTTTGATAATAATGCATTTTACATGTGAGTTGCCAATTACCAGTATTCAGAATAAATGCTTTTCCACTTTTTTCTGTTATGGGGATAAAACCAGGCTCTTCACAGTGCTTATTAATAGTTTTATCGTTGGTAATTAACCCTCCCAAAGCTCTTCTTTTAAGCTTCCTTACACATGAGATCAATTGCCATCCATCATTCTGCCTAATAATACAATTGCTAATATCATAAGAGCAAGGGTTATATGAAATACTACCAGATAAAGAAAACAAAAACAGATTTTCCTCCAAATGTTCTATATTAAAAACAACATTCTATTTGATAGAATGAATCAAACATTGATGTTTACTAGCACTAGTTGAACTGTGTTCAGCTTCAGTCTCATTTAATACCTTCTTAGAATTAGGAGATAGAGAACCTTTTAATAGTGTAAGAATCTTATGTTTTGAGCTATACCTTTCAATCAACAACTCATCACTCAATTTATTATCTTCTCTTGGATCTAAATTTATTTTCTTATTCCAGATATAAGTTACACCAATGTCAAATTTTGTAAAAAAAAAAAAAAGACTCAGCAAAATTTTCCCCAATAACTGAAATTCTGCTATCATCATTTTTCACCACACAGTTATTTTTGTATTTTAAAACATTAGAACAATCATATTTGCTAGTGCAAGAACTCTCTAAACTCTTTATCACAGCATGCTCTAAGTCAGCTGCACATATCCCTGAAAGACAGGGCATAATCAATGAGTTATTCACAAAAACTTTAGAATCAACCAAATCTTATTTTCTGGTTTGCTCACATTGTTCACTTATAACAGATAAAACTGTTTCATTTGAAATAACACGATGAACTAAATTAATTTTCTTTTACCAAATTTGTCAGAGTGGGTGGGGATGGGAGGTTGGCATAAGGGGGTGGGAGGTTAGCATAATGGTTAAGGTGTTGGCCTTACAAACACAAGGTGCAGAGTTTGAGTCTCAGATGGGGTAATTGGCTAGGCTTAAAATGTCCCACAAGGGCAGTTAGCCTAGTACTAACCTATGAAAGCTTTACTGATATTCTTCTTTTTCTTCACTAAATTAGTATTCCAACTTTATTTTCCCTCTTAAGTGGAGTTTTAACGGAATTAAAAAGTAAACTTTCTCAGCTCAATTTTGACCTTGAGCCTTACTTAACTTCCGAGTGATCAACATTACCTCCCTTGTTTCTATCCTTACACTCTCACTATCATTACTTTTTATATCTAAATGGTCTGATCGCCAATGTTTAGCAAATTCAGAAAACAGAACTTAATCCTACTCCATTACTGCATTTACATTCAGTTTGAAAATCAATTTACTATTTAAAATTAAACTTAAATCTTCCAAACATTTACAATTAATACACTTTTGTCTAAATAATAATTCATTACCAGTACCCCACAGGTTATACATATACCCAAATATTTCTGATAAATCAAATCTTTAAGAACATATGAATTGAAAGAACCCATAATGATCAGTTGTAAATTCTTAAATTCTTATACTTTAATCTATTTGTATATCAAATAAATAAGTTATTAAACTCAACAGTACTCAACTACCACCAAACAGCAGAATATAGCATCCACTCAAGACAGGAAGAGTTATAGTTCAGCACACAGCCCCAAATAGGAAGGCCCCCTCCCCTCCATTAAACAACACATACTTTCAATGCTTTACAACTAAGTAAAATAACAAAAATCAAAGTCCCTTCACCTAGGTCCTTAAAGGGACTGCCAGGGAAGGGTTCACAGCACACCATGCACAACCAAACAGCAGAATATAGTGTCCACTCAAGAGTGAAGCAGATATAGTTCAGTGCACAGCTCTAAATAAGAAGACATGACCCCCCCACTAAGGAGTGCATACTTTCAGTGTTGTACAGCTAAATAAAATAACAAAATTATTCACCTATGTCCTTAAAAGAAGAACCAGGGAGAGTTCATAGCACATCAAGCACCACCAAATAGCAGAATATATTGCCTGCTCAAAATAGAAACAGTTATAGTTTAGCACACAGCCCCGAATAAGAAGGCATTTCCCCTATTAAACAGTATGTACTATCAGTGCTGTAAAAATAAATAATAAGACAAAATTAAAGTTGCTTCACTTGTGTTCTTAAAAGTACAGCCAGGGAACAGTTTACAGCACACCAAGCATCATCAAACAGGAATTGAAAAATAACTATATTAATACTGTTGATTTTTACAAAGATGGTGAAATAAAACTCACGTTGTTTAATTTCTTCTAAGTTGTGATCTGACATTCATATTCTGCCATCATTATATTTAAAAGTAATAAAGAATGCAATGCACAGAGGGAATGTTGACAATACAAGGGATATCACTACAGATCAAGAGTTTGATACGGGCAAAAATGATAGCATTTGAAATGTGAATAATACCAGTTTAGCTGAAGCTTTGGACACAAAATCTCCTGAATTTTTGATTTTAGGGGATTGAATTCTCAGACCCATCACAAGATACCTTAGCAATATGGATAGGAATACAGTCACTGTTAATTCATTGCTTGGATAAAAATTAACTGATTTTATTACACTTCTAAGTTAAACCTGGATATAAAAGAATTAATATATGTTGGTACTATTGACATATACTATACTCATTTAAACCATGAGAAGAATGCCATGTTGTCCATAACAGAATAAATTGAAAAGGTTTCAATAGAGATTACATCATGTGAAATCTCTATTGAAACCTTTTCAATTTATGTTTGATGTTTATGGAGCAATTGTATATTCACCTCTCAGAGTGACTTTAGTTATTGAAGTCCTAATAATGCTCCTAATAAAATTCTGATTTATTTAGATAGACTGGAAAACGTCACTGATAAAATTAATATGTTGCTTATGGGAGACTTTAATTATCCAGACATAACTGAGATTTTCCCACTACATAAAATTTATATTCTAAACATGTTCTCAGTATAATGGCATTTCATGGATTTCAACAATTAGTCTTGGAACACATTAGAAGCGAAAATCTTTTAAATTAAATGTACAAACATATAATAAAAATATTTCCATAGGTCCTCTTAATGGATCTTCAGATCACAACTTAATTTCATTTGGTATTATAACCCCAACATCTTGAAGTACACATATTAGAAAATATGATTAACTATTTTGACTTCAAATCATCACTATCTGGTATCAAGTGGTCATCTGACGATAATAAACATAATAAATACTTTGATTATTCCACATTTGAAAATATTCTTAAAAATTGTGTTGAGGCAACATCTTATAGCAAATTAAATTAATGTTCGCATTCATTTCCGCATTGTTGACTCAAAAACATTATAAAAATGTATAGAAAAAAGAAACAAAAGTTTTCCATTTATAAACATTAGCCGAATAAAGTTAATGAAGTGAAACTGAAATAAAAATTAGTAGTCCTGAAATTAGCAATATCAATGAATGTGTGTAATGAGGAAACAAAATTACAAAAGGTACTACAAATAAAAAAATACTATATATATATTTTTTTTACTGAAAGTGTAGAACTGTATAGAATTGTAGAATGTATGCAACAGCGATATTTCTTATCATAAGAGGTTGACCGAGCCAGCTTCTGTGTATTTGGATAAAGAGCTTAAAAAAGTGTTGGAAGGTTATGAGGTTGTACTTAAAGATACAGAAAATTTATTGTTGGATCTACACAACTATATCAAAGGAAGTAATGGTAACGACTTTAATCTAATGGTGACTTTGGATGTAGTATCCCTGTTCACCTGTATCCCTAATAATGAAGGATTAGAGATGGTTAAGGCTTGTTTGATGAAGAGTGGGGTATACAGTGAGATAACAGCTGACGTCATATGCATGTTGATAGAAATGGTGTTGGAGCACAATGTTTTTCTATTTGATAACAAGTCTTACTGGCAAATGTTAGGCGTTGTGATGGGAACCAGCTGTGCTAATGTGTATGCTAATATTGTAATGAAGGAATGGGAGGAGAGGCACATTAAAGCCAGCAACATAACATTTTTTCATAGATTTGTGGATGACCTCTTCATTTGTTGGAAGGGTGACTGCAAATCTCTGCAAGAATCTGTGTATAATCTTAACAGTAGTAGTTTTTTGAAGTTTACCTATCAGTGCTCTGACAATGAGATTCACTTCCTATATGTAACCATCACAAGAATGAATGGTGAAATTCAAACTAGTATACATAGGAAAGATTGCTATCAACCCTCATTTTTGCAAAGGAGCAGTATGCATCCACCACACATGTTCCCTTGTTGAGGGACAAGCTCTTAGGGTCTCTAGATTATCATCTTTACACCAGGATTTTGAACTAGGACTGGAGTATTTAGAAACAGCCTTCATTGATAGAGGCTATTCTAACAGGGAAGTCAAGCGTGCTTATGCACGGGTAAAAAGAGAAAGAGGAGGGAGAGGTAGACCCTATATATTAGGAGGGGGTAACAAGAGTGATAGGACATTTGTTGACAACACCACTGTTCCCATTATATTACCGTATGCACTGGGTTTAGAAACTGTGAAGCAAGTGATTGATAAGAACTGGCACATTTTACTAACTAATGAGGAATCAGCAAGGATAGTTGGCACAAAACCTAGATATGCATTTAAGAATGGTTTAAATATGAAGCAGCAGTTATGTTACCCAAGGGTGTTTGTACCTGAGGGAAATGAGTACTTAGGAAAACTTGCATGTGGGAAATGTAATTATTGTACATTTATAGATGAGTCTAGATATTTCAGACACCCTGATACTGGATATCTATGGCATCTTAGGTGTAATGCTGACTGTAATAAGAAAAATCTGGTGTACATTGCCTATTGTACTATTTGTTTTTAATTCTACATAGGCAAAACAAATCATAGGTTAAGGGAGAGAATTAGGGACCATGACTACTGTACAAGGATGAAGCAGGAGTACAGTGCCATAGCAAAGCATATACTGGCTGAAAATGGGAGTCATCAATTTAAGTTTCAAGTTTTGCAAGTTATACAGGATAGTCCATGAATAGGGGATATAACTAACAGAACTGAAACCTATGAGTTGAAATGGATCCTACGTATGGGAGCCCATAGGGGTTCTGGATTGAATGACATGGTTCCTTTGAAACCTGTATTAAAGGGAAGGAAAATTAAAAAAATGAATTATTATGTATAGATAGGATAAAACACACGGGTTATATATACAACAGAAAATATGTGTTCACCATGATGCCTGGATGCAGTATTTTATGTTATGCAGTATGGCATAATAATCTATCAATGATTTTCAATGTTTGAAATTCTTATAAAATGTTTTCCTGATGTTTTAGCTGTTTCTTTAAACCTTAATTGTTTTTTTGGTTTTTAAACAATGGAGGGAAATTTGTGAGATATGATTGGCTTTTTTGTATGTTCTTGATGTATTTATATGAGATGTTGATATGTTGATTTTTATGTGTCTGAGGAAGTAACTAATGTTATGAAAGTGCTTACGCCTATTAAACGTTTTTACATTCAGAGTGGTGCCATCTGGCTATTACTGCTTGCTGTAGCTGCCTTCTACGTCATTTATAGGGATTTTATTGATATTAGAAAATATGATTAACTATTTTGACTTCAAATCATCACTATCTGGTATGTCATCTGACTATAATAAACATAATAAATATTTTGATTATTCCACATTTGAAAATATTCTTAAAAATTGTGTTGAGGCAACATTTTATAGTAAATTAAATTAATGTTCACATTAATTTCCATATTGTTGACTCAAAAACATTATAAAAATGTATAGGAAAAAAAAACCAAAAGTTTTTCATTTACAAACATTAGCCGAATAAAGTTAATGAAGTGAAACTGAATAAAATTAGTAAAGTCTTGAAATTAGCAATATCAATGAATATGTGTAATGAGGAAACAAAGTGAGCAAAAGGTGCTACAAATAAAAATAATACTATATATATATATATATATATATATATATATATATATATATATATATATTTTTTTTTTTTTTTACTGAAAGTGTAAAACTGTATAGAATTGTAGATTGTATGCAATAGTGTCATTTCTTATCCTAGAAGTTATTAGGGAAGTGAGTCTACCACAGTCAGCATCATGTTGTACCCCCAGATCTGTACTTCACTGTGTGTTTTTTTCTTTTCTCCACAGTTGTGCGAGGATGGAGTTAGTATATATAAATAAAATGTGTGGGGGCGCAGGGGGCTTCCTCCTGCAAAAACATGTTTTTAGGATATATTTTTTGTAAAGAACATTTTCAGTGTTATGAGTTTTTGATGCTATGATTTTTCAGTGTTATGGGTTCAGCCTTATGAGTTTCAGTGTTATAAGTTTTCAGAGTTATGACATAGACCTATATATATATATATATATATATATATATAGAGAGAGAGAGAGAGAGAGATATATAGATTCACTTTATATGCTCGAAATCCTGAAATATCGAATTTCAGAATCTCTAGCCCATAAAGTGGAAGTAGCCTTATGAGTTTCAGTGTTATACGTTTTCAGAGTTATGACATAGACCCACATATATATATATATATATATATATATATATATATATATATATATATATATATATATATATATATTCATTTTATATGCTCGAAATCCTGAAATATCGAATTTCAGAATCTTGAGCCCATAAAGTGGAAAGGCTAAAACATCGAACACTCAGAAGCGCGAAATTCAAAATCACGACTTCTATACCACACATACACCATACACATACACATATACACACCTTCCTCCCCATAAACACACAACCCAATCCTATGTACAAGCAGAGGGGCTGTGCCCCCCCTGCACCTCCCCATGTGGGGGGATGCACCCCCACACCCCCTACTTAAATATGCTAACTGCAACGTCACACTACATACACAAACACACGAAACACCACCACACAAGCTACATCCCCCTCGCACACACACACCACAGTAACAAAACACATTAACACACACTATAGCCCCTATCCAAAACCCTTAAAACATAAACACTTACCTGAATCCATGAACGCAGTGCAACACCAGAACCGCTAATTCAACATCTCCAATATGCAAGATTTTAAAGTGTTTCCATACATATATATATATATATATATATATATATATATATATATATATATATATATATATATACATGTGTTTACTATCAAAATATCGAACATCAAAACACATTTTGTACACAAACTCCAAAAAAATTCCAAATTCCTGAATACTAATTAGGTAAACATGTCGAAAACACATCAATTCAAAATGATTGAAACATCTTTGACATTTCTGAAAGTTTACCTGCCTGTTTCCCTGCAGTATGAACGTATGCATTTCATTACTGCACATCACTTTAATTCATGCTTTTGCAGGGAGGCAACCTTCCCAATCCGCACTGTACTGTGATCTCTATTCGTAACATCGACTTCACTTGCTATAGGACAGTCGTAAAATTGCAGTTTGGCAATACGGCAATAAGCCAGCACACATTCTGCATTCCTGTGTTTCTCTAACTACACTTCTACATTTTGATAGTAAACTATATTTGTCTATATATATATATATATATATATATATATATATATATGGGTCTACTGCACTTAAATGAAATCTCAGAACACTAAAGTTTAAAACGCCTAGCCCACAACCCCGACACTACACATAAACAACATCTCACATACCTGACAATCTCAATACCAGCACTACAAAATCCCGACAAACCTTCCTACAATGTACAATCAACAACACACACAAACAACATATAAAAGAAAAAACACAGCATTCCAAATAAAACTACCTACTTCCCCTCACCCACACCCCGCCCACCATCATTCTAAACCAATCTAAACCCTTACCATTAACACATAAAATACACTATACCTAAAAAACCTTACATACAAACCTGGACATTTCCTGTTTTGTGCTGCCCTGCAACCCCCAAACCCCTGCTACTTATAGATACCAACTCCAAGATCGCACTACAATGTCCACAAGAGCAGATTTCCTGCTCTGCTCAACTTGGACTGTCAAGTATTCAGAAGTCGGCATTCTGCAGTTTCGCTCATGTGAACCATCAAGCTTTTTGGCTTGATGTTTTAAATGTCGGTCTACTGAGATTTTGGTAATCTCAAGTAGATAGATAGATAGATAGATAGATAGATAGATAGATAGATAGATAGATAGATAGATAGACAGATACACATACAAATAATAAATGTTATCACTTTACTATTTGTGATAGCATAGAACTGAATTGTTTCATTTAGTATGATATTACTATTTTTCATGATAGTTTTTGTCCTTTTATAAGTAGTACAGGTATACATGATAATTTACATTGTGTAAAAATTACATCTATCGGTCCTGACAGCATTTCTTCTGTTCTAATTTACAAAATAATGAACCTTAATATATCATTAAAAGTAATATTAAATAAATTATTACATAGTGAACTAGTTCCCCAATCATTGGAAACATCAAATGTGACTCCAATATTTCAGATGAAGGTCTTCAAATTGAGGTGAATAACTACAGACCTATACATCTGACTGCAATTTTAGGGAACTGTTTTGAGCATTGTATAATTTCATCTTATTAACATTACAAATGCCTTAGGATCTTCAGATATTTTTCAACATGGTTTTATCAAAACCAAATCCACCTAAACTAATCTTTTTGAATTATATGAGGTGTCATCATTAGCAAGTAATGAGGATTTTCTTCTGATGTAATTTTCCTAGTCATGGCTAAAGCCTTTGATTCTTTAACACCTTTAATCATCTTAAAAGCTACAAAGAAAGCTAACATGAACCCCTACATTATAATGTGGATTAATAACTATCTGTTTAATACAACTCAATTTGTCATTGTTCAAAGAAAATGGCCTTGTTTTCTTCTGGTTCATTCTGCCATTCCACAGACTTCAGTGCTGGGCCCTGTGTTGTTCAATATTGTCTTTGCAGCATTCCCTCATAATAAAACCTGTTGGCTCAGGAAATATACTGATTATCTCAAAATAGGTTTCTTTATTTCTAATCCTAATGATGCAATTAGCATCATCAATTATGTTGTTGTTGTTGTGTCTTTCGGCTTTTCCTGGTTAGGGGTCGCCACAGCAGAACTCCGGTCCACTGATTGGCAGTGGATTTTTACGTGCCGAGTTGCCAGCCCTGACGCACAACCTTCAACAAAGGTACGCCCATTCACGCATGTCTCTACACAGAAGACGCTCTAGCTGAGAATCGAACAGGACAACAACTTACTTTGAGGCGACAATGCTACCGCAGCACCACCACCGCAGTTACCTAAAGAAATTTACTTATGGGCCAAATCAACTGGTTAAAGCTTTAGTCCAGACAAATACTGCATTATGCATTTTGGAAAGCCAAAGTTCAGTCACACTCTGTATAGCTGAATAGCTATTTAACTGATGTCAATATTTTTAAAGACCTCGGGTTCCTAATTAATAACAATTTTTCATCTTGGAGACATGATACTATAAGTAGTCAAATCATAAAATATTTAGGGATAATATTACAATAAATATCTTCCTATTAATGAAACAGGCTGTTTATCAACACCTTACAAATCTTATTTTAGACCTTTACTCGAATGTAATAGTGATTTTTGTACTTTTGGTAAGAGCCAACGTAACATCCTGGAGAGAGATCAATATATATTTACTAAAAAAAAATACTGTGACCAGAGACACCGTGTGACAGAAGTTGATGCAAAAGTTTGAATTTGTGTACTTTACATTACCGTTATTTAAGAGGTAAACTTATTTTAGCATTTAAAGTATTACAGGACTCCTTTCTTCAAGCTATGCTAAATATTGAAAACAAAAATACTTGCTTACCCTAACTTCATAATAGCAATCTCAAGTTATGCACAAAAGATTTAGAACAAGGGTTAGGCAAATTTTACAACTGTTAAATTATCAGTCTTCATGATAGGAAATCAAAAAATTAGAATGCATTTAAAATTAATGTTAATCGATAGTTTGGTGACTTAGTATTCAGTGTTTCTTGATGGTCTTTAGACCTCAAACAGTGTCCCATAAACTTATGATACTTTTTATCAGACTAATGATGCGTATGTATATATACGTATTCCTACCATCACTTCACAAATATTTACATTTGTTTAGCATTTTTAAATATCTCAGGCCATGCCTACTTGGAACAACATCTCACTTGACTAGTCAGTACACAAGATAGTATTGCTTGTGGACTCAAGTAAGTGTGAAAGTGTTTTTTTTTTTTTTTTTGCCAACTATGAACATGTGGTATGCTAATATGTTTGCTAATAACATGACCCAGAAGGAGTTTATAAGATACTTCATGGTAACAAATGAAAGCTCCCATAATGCTAGTAAAGTTGTTTTTAATTCCTACAGTCTATCTGCCAGCAATCTACAGATATTCATATTTGTTTGACAACAAAATATGCATCTATCCATCCACCCACAACCACTTTTCCCATTTTTGCATGAGCATATATGCAGGAATTTCATGTTTCTTTTAATATATCCAGTATTGTCCACTTACAAACACTGTGGAACAGAATTTCACATGTCCAGTCAGTATAGCGGTCAGGAATAGCTCATGAAACACAATGAATACTTAGTAGCTGAGAAAGTGTGAATTATTTGCCTGAAAATGTATAAACATATATCATGTGTTAATAATTATATTAATGACTTGAACTAGAAAGTGTTTACATGGCATTCCATGGTATCAAATGAAAGCACACATTAAACTCAGCAAACTTTGCATTGATAGTGGAGGTCTAACTAGTTCTGCATACAAATCATAACTATGCAAATATCTCAAAAAAGGAATGGTATATATCAAACTTCTTTGCAGAAAACTGGAGATCACATCAGCATGAACAAAAATCACACTGATGGGGCTCTATCTACTGCAGTTAGGTAGATATTAATAGTTGATTGCATAATTCTAATAATAAAATGTACATATCTAATTACTTGTTTAATGTAAAATTACTGCTATGTCTGGATGACATATTAATGTCACCATTTTGAAGTGGTGTATGTGTTGTTTTGCATTTAAACTCTATGTAACTTTTATAGTTATTGAGATGTATACATTTGCTTACAGGTAGGTTGAAAACTGCATTCTCAGAATTTTAAGTCAGGCAAAAGCTGTCCTGGCAGGAAATCAATATGTACCAGATGAAAATAATACCACTGAGGGTCTAGTATGGTAAATACCAATGCAATTTTATTAAGAGATTGCTCACTTTCTTCCCACAAAGGAGACTTCATCAGAATAAAGAAACAAGTCAGTAGCTATCATTAAAAACTCTGTTTCAAAACATTCCATTGGCGGATTTAAAATAATTACAGTACCAATTAGGTTCTTAAAGCTGTAAAGTTGAATTCTAACAACAGCATATGCTATACTATATATAATATGCTAAACCATTCAATATAAAATGACACATACACTATTAAAAGATTTCCTACAAAAGTATTGTTCATAGGTTCATAGGATGATACTAGGCTATTGGCCCAGTGGCCCTTAGCCTAGCCAAGAAGTCCTCCCATGTTCCCTCAAACTCAGCACCTGTTTCCCCTGTCCAGCAGGGACACAGGTGGGATCCCAGGGGTATATTTTCTGTTTCCCATCCAGTCATCCAGGTTCCTCTTAAAGAGGGTTAGAGAGGAACTCTGCTTGATATGGAGAAGGAGTCTATTCTACAGATGGGGGAGTCTTTGGGACACAAATCTATTCTGCCAACAAGTTCTATTAATGTCACAGGACAAGTTAAGGCCTTGTATGCAGGTTGCATGACTGAAGTTTGTCTTACGGATATGCAGCAACTCCATCAAGGCTGGGTCTGAAATGACCTTGTATGCTAGACACAGGTCACCTCTGAGGAGTCTGTATGAGATTGAATAGAGGGACAGGGCTTTTGGCCTATCTGTATAGGATAGGTGTTTGAGACCCTGGATTTTCCTGGTCAGGAACCTCTGTGGTATCGCCAACTTATAATTTATTTGGCCTGATATTCATCATTGGTGCAATAGGGAGAAAGTGGCACCTAACCTAAGCTGCCATGTTAGTTCTTTATTACTAAGCCATCCTTTCCATTCTCTCCCCCCTGCTCTTCTTTAGAATTCACCTTTAGGAACTTAACTGGTGTTGTAATCATTTTTTAAGCAACCAATGGAATGTTTTGAAAAAGAGTATTTAATGATGGCTATTGACTTGCGTCTTTATTCTGATGAAGTCTCCTTTGTGGGACAAAAGTGCTCAATCTCTTAATAAATTGCATTGTTTTTTTTTTGTTTTGTCTTTTTTTTTTTTTTTTACAATATAGGACCCTAAGTGGCATTATTTTCATCTGGTTTTGGTTGTTTTATAACACTACACAATTTTTCTATTGCCTAGGAAATCTATATGTGTCGGGAGATAAGAAATTTCACTCAGGCTATGTGTTAATGAACTAAAACTTTAACCATGCATATGCTGACAAAAACATTAGATATGACAGTTCCAATGCTGCTGGTTACTATTTGATAATTGCTACAGAAAAATGAAAGTGACTGTCTTGTATAAGTACTTCACTGAACATTTGTACTTCTTAAAAATTCCTGTCTATGCAGCAAGACAGATAAGACTTCATATAACAACTAGCAAGACGTATTTGATGCATGCCAAAGCCTTGCAATTTTTTAAGATATATTTAAATACTTTCATTTATAAAAATTAAAATTCTTTACTCAGCAGAAGTCATCTAAAATTTAAATTATTCAGTCTCTCACTTTCTCATCATTCGTCCCAGGTTCACTGAGGCTATGGACAGCTGCCCTTACACTGGACACTTTCTCATCATTCATCCCAGGTTTACTGAGGCTATGGGCAGCTGCCCTTACACTGGGCACTTTCTCATCATTCATCCCAGGTTCACTGAGGCTATGGACAGCTGCCCTTACACTGGGCACTTTGTCATCATTCATCCCAGGTTCACTGAGGCTATGGGCAGCTGCCCTTACACTGGGCACTTTCTCATCATTTATTCCAGGTTCAATGAGGCTATGGACAGCTGCCCTTACACTGGGCACTTTCTCATCATTCATCCCAGGTTCACTGAGGCTATGGACAGCTGCCCTTACACTGGGCACTTTCTCATCATTCATTCCAGGTTCAATGAGGCTATGGACAGCTGCCCTTACACTGGGCACTTTCTCATCATTCGTCCAAGGTTCACTGAGGCTATGGACAGCTGCCCTTACACTGGGCTCTTTCGCATCATTCATTCCAGGTTCAATGAGGCTATGGACAGCTGCCCTTACACTGGACACTTTCTCATCATTCATCCCAGGTTTACTGAGGCTATGGACAGCTGCCCTTACACTGGGCACTTTCTCATCATTCATCCCAGGTTCACTGAGGCTATGGACAGCTGCCCTTACACTGGGCACTTTCTCATCATTCATCCCAGGTTCACTGAGGCTATGGACAGCTGCCCTTACACTGGGCACTTTCTCAACATTCATCCCAGGTTCACTGAGGCTATGGACAGCTGCCCTTACACTGGGCACTTTCTCAACATTCATCCCAGGTTTACTGAGGCTATGGACAGCTGCCCTTACACTGGGCACTTTCGCATCATTCATTCCAAGTTCAATGAGGCTATGGACAGCTGCCCTTGCACTGGGCACTTTCTCATCATTCATCCCAGGTTCACTGAGGCTATGGACAGCTGCCCTTACACTGGGCACTTTCTCATCATTCATCCCAGGTTCACTGAGGCTATGGACAGCTGCCCTTATACTGGGCACTTTCTCATCATTCATCCCAGGTTCACTGAGGCTATGGACAGCTGCCCTTACACTGGGCACTTTCTCATCATTCATCCCAGGTTCACTGAGGCTATGGACAGCTGCCCTTACACTGGGAACTTTCTCATCATTCATTCCAGGTTCAATGAGGCTATGGACAGCTGCCCTTACACTGGACACTTTCTCATCATTCATCCCAGGTTCACTGAGGCTATGGACAGCTGCCCTTACACTGGGCACTTTGCCATCATTCATCCCAGGTTCATTGAGGCTATCGACAGCTGCCCTTACACTGGACACTTTCTCATCATTCATCCCAGGTTCAATGAGGCTATGGACACCTGCCCTTATACTGGGTGTCACCTAACTTTCTCATTTTCTTCCTACGGTCACACTCTGCTGTGTGGTCCCTTGTAGCTTCAGCTATTTGTACCGTGAGCTTATTTTCAGCTATGTCCAGCTCTCTTTCTCATTAGATTCAGTGGAACCTCCGTTGTTAGGTATTACTGGGCCATCAGTGAGAACAACACTCTGAAGCATTCATATACATTGGCATTTATTGCTTATAAGACATTTGGAGATAATTTTTCATGCTGAACCTTTAATCATAGAGCTGTTACAGAAGACATGAAGATACAATCTGAAACTCAAAGCAAGAAGTTAGTGCAATGTACAGCATCATAAGCTCAGCCTTCTCTAGGACATGTCTCTCTATATAAGACAAATCAGAGATGACTAGTCATGCTAGTCCATAGTAACAAAGGAGTGCCCATGTTCATTTCTTACTACCAGGCAAGATGAAATCATGATGTTATAAATCATTCTAAGTAACAAGATGTCCTACTTTATACTTTTCATCCTTCAGATTTGTACTATCACACTTGTTAGTGCAGACATTCTGCCTGCTAGAATACTGCTTTGTTGACATGTTCCTTAAGTAGCAAAATTATTCAAAGATGTTTTGAGCATACTGTAAAATCATTCTGTCTCTGCCTGACTTGTAACTGAAATCAGTTTCAAAGGGACAGATAAATGTTACACCTCACATAAAAAGAGTAAGACATTCAACATATTCCAACGGAGTAAATACTGTCTAGTTAAATGACTTGTTCAGAGTTGCACCGTAGGCAAATGGAAGCAGAAGAACGCAAACCTTAAAACTGTCTCAACCAACTACATCAAATCATTGCTGAGCAAACTAAAACCCTCCTCTCCCTCAGTGGATAATCTCCCACATCTGTTCCTTCGGATCGCAGCAAACTCAATTACCTCTCCCACTCTTACCCCATTCTACTCATACAGGGGTTGTACTGCTTGATTTCAGTTGTACATGATTTCTCATGTAAATATTCTGTACACCTACCACAGTATCTCTGTAATTTACTACATAACTTAGAGTACACCTTCTTTTTGTACCACTGTACTTTTCTGATTTTCTGTATCTTTGTACCTACTACTACTTGTTTGTAATCACTTGTAGAGCTTTTCTCCCTGGGCCTCCACTGAAAAAGGGCTTGCCACCCAGTCAGACTAACCCGTTCAACAAATGTCAAATAAAAATAAATAAAATAACCTTGTACCCTTTGGTAACAAGAAGTAGCTTATTAACAGCTGAGAGCCTTGATCATTTGTTCTAACTGCCAGACTAAATGAACATACTAGTGAAATGTCATTTTTTTATAATCTATATTTGGCTAAATCGGGAGTAACTGATAACTGGTGGAGCTCTTGCTCTGTCTGGAGTGGTGGTAGCAATACTAAACCAGGAAAAAAGGTGTTGAGCACTAGCAAATTGTACCAGGATTCCCTAGGAAGTGTGTGTGTGTGTGTGTGTGTGTGTGTGTGTGTGTGTGTGTGTGTGTGTGTGTGTGTGTGTGTGTGTGTGAGTAAATAATAAATTGGGTAAAGGACACTGGAAGACACTGGTTCACAGACAGAATGGTGAGAAAGGGACCTGGAGTGCTAGGCCAATTAATCAGCTCTGTAAGTATTAGTGTGCTGTCCTAACTTGGGTGAGGCTTTTGGAAGTCCATACCTATGACAGCAGTGCATATTCCCTCTATGATCTTGGGAGCAGGTTGCATTTGGTAAATTCGTTATTATATACTTTTCTTTATTTTAGCCTGTGAGTACCAGTGGTTTGAGTCCAGAGACCATCCCTCTGATAGCTATCAGGCCCTGTCCTTCACATACCTAGGTGATATACTAGATGGCAGTGGTGGGACTGCAACTCTTCTGGTGCCAGCCAGGTCCTCCACATACTGGTGGCAAGTGGTGTCATCAGTTACATTTGGGTTGGCCATGGTGAAATTGAAATCCTCATCAATCCCAGACATTCATAACATTTGGTCAAAGTGCCAGATCATCCATCTTACACAACTCATGATATACTTGGTAAATTGTTAAGTTTAATTTATTAGGAGTGTAACAAAAATGTCACATAGTGCACAGGTCATCTAGAGAAGTTTCAAAACCTCTCAGTGAGGTTAGACTACACAAGCAGTAACTGTTTTATTTATTAAGTCTCATGACATGACATGACAGACCACAAATAATAGTGTGCCAAAAGACATCCATCATGCATAGTGACACAATCAAGATATCATGTAGCAACATGTGTATGTTCATCTGGAGCTGAGCATGCAGGATGTGCTGGTTAATGACGCTGAAGCGCATGCTAAGATGGCATCTATCAATCTTCTACATAATTAGGAAAAGGTTAGAATGCCGAACTGTGTTCCACATAAGGGACAGGCTCTATGGGCCCTTCCGGTATTAGAGGCTGGGCCTATCCTAAGAAATCTGCCGAGGCCTTCTACTTTCTTAAAGGAATAAAGAACTACAGCTACAATAGTGTATACCATTATTATTTAATTGCAGCTTATTTGTTAGTGTACAGTAAGACTCATTACACTACATTTTGCTTTGCGTTACAGTATATAAGATATGGCTTTTTATACTGTAGCTTGTTGTATTCAACTTTGTATTGAAACCAGCTTTTTCTTGTCTCACTGTCCAAGCCCACTACTGATCATTTCATTTAGCCAGTTAAGAAACAAACAAATGATGGGAAATACATTCTGAATTCTGGGGTATTAGACTATATGATCAGAATCATATTTTTGGGTGTGGTGAGGCATAACTGGGACTGGGGTCTGGAGTATTTCTGGTTGGGTGATATGAGGGAGCAGGTTCACTAGTTCAAAGATGGATGTCACAGGAGAGAACACATTCTGGGGTACTTTGACTAGCACAGTGGAGACTAAGCCATGGAGTGTCTTGTTTGGGATGGCTGACATGAAGGAAAGCAATTTCTAGGAACACTTGGCTGGGTAGCACAGTGGGGTATATGCTGTGGGGTATCCTTTTAGGGCTGTTTGCCAGTACACAGCTGGTTCTAAGATAGCATGTTTGGGTTGAATGGGAGGATAGAAAGAAGGTTCTAGGATCGTATTTGGGTTGAATGGCAGGATAGAGAGCAGGTTCTAGGATCTTATTTGGGTTGAATGGCAGGATAGAAAGCAGGTTCTAGGATCTTATTTGGGTTGAATGGTAGGACAGAGAGCAGGTTCTAGGATCTTATTTGTGTTTATGTACTTAATTGGGAATAGATTCTAAGATATACCATGGGTTTGTTGGAAAAGTAGGGAGTAAGATATAAAGGCAGGGTGCTTGTCTGTACTCTGTATCATTAGTGTACAAGTTATTTTAAGTGAAGAGGGAAATAAAGTCTGATAGAAATCACATAGGCCAGATTTCATGCAGAACTGGAAGGCATTACAAATATATTAAAATAAGTTGGAGATTATAGTTGTGGAGATGCTTTAAGATTCATGTTTATCAATGGTCCCCAAGGATAGAATGTGTTTTTTTTTTCCTTTTTTTTCCCCCATAGGCTGCTGGGATTCAAACTGCAGCTCATTGCAATGAAGAACAAACATTGGAGACATGTCATCAGAGAGTTAGTGAAATAAAAAGTTGATCATAAGTAATGAAGCCATTAATAATCTTTTTATTTTGCAATGTGATGGCCCTACCCCCAGAGTCTTTCCACTCCCACTGATTATCTCAAATAGGGCCCCAAAAATGATAACCTTCCTGCTCTGCTCAGAAAGGACCCAATCTATCATAGGTAATGTGGAAGCAAGATGCCCAGCAAATGGGAGGGGCACTAGTGAGTTCCAAGGGGCGGATGAGAGACCACAGGAAACCATATGTTAGCGCAGTCAAGAGTAAAGTAACAGACAGATTGCAAAAAATAATTTCTTTATGGTTGGATATGTGATGTTTGTGATCCTTTTAGCACAAAGTAAAAAAGTAAATTAATGCAACACTGCAGCCTTGTCACTACTTATGTGTGGTAATAGTACAGTAACATTATAAACTTTGTGGTGGAACTAATCAAGACCTTCCTCCACACATGCACATTTCTGTTTAGCAGTATGTGCACTGTAAAGGACAGGACACTATGGTAATACTTACCCTATCATAAAGGTGGAGAGGCTACGCTGCACCCTACTTGTTGATTAAAGAGAAACAAAACTGGTCAAACTTCAAACATGGATGTAGACAATGATACAAACAATGCTGAGTTAACTGTTAAAAAAGGAGGGTTGGCTTCTGGGAGAAGGGCGGGGTAATGAAAACAACAGTATGGTCTGCACTGAGAAAGGAATAGGTGACTTCAGGAGTATGATAGCAAATGAATACAAGCAAGTTCTGCATTAAAGCAATGGGAACTTGGAGTGGTGCAAAATAATGGAAACAGTACCAAAGTGTGTGCTGAGATGGTATAGAAAAGCTCAGATTCAGGAAGAATAATGGAAGGGATAGAAAGTTCTATGTGCGAAAGGGAAGGAGAGTAGAGAGTCAGAGTGATGGGAACATTACAGAGTTGTGTTTTAGAGGAAAAAGTGTTTGACACATTAATGGAAACAAGTAGCAAGTTTTGTGCTTATAAATGAAGGGGAAGTTGAAATAAGAGGCAAAACACTGTTCTGTACTGATGAAGGAATTTATCAGGGAGATGGGCGTCACAGCAGAATAATGAGAACGGCAGCGAATTATGTGCCTGTACAAGGCAGAGAGTACGGATGGGCAAGTATCATGATATATAAAGTAAGTCTGACAGTGGTCTACTTCTACTGTCATCAGCTACATTTCTGATTTGGAATTTAATTACCCAATTGTTTCTAAATGAAATATCTATGCTTCTACTGCAGAGCTCCTGTGTAAAAAGAGGCAGCCTGCAGTCCTGACACCTACCAGAAATCATCAAAATGCAAGTACCAGGTTCTGACAAATGGGACAGACCAAATGGCAAGTGGAAATGGAGTCCGAGGAATAGATTTAGGAGTAGGTAAATGAGCCAACAGTGCTAGGTATCAACCTGGACAGACTGTTCAGAGGTTTAACACCTTTAACAGGCTTGTATGACAACAGAGCAGGTGCAGTGGGACTGCCATGAGAGCTTCCATAATGAGCCCCTCTGCAGTGAGATGTAGGAATTACCACTAGTGAATGACACGGGACTTTGGACTCCATGCATTATTATTCCTTGACAACTTTTGTGGACTAACCAGGACAAATGCTGCACTAGGCAATATAGATAAAAAAGTCTAAGGTAACCATGAAACCACTAGCAGATAAAATGAGTTGCACTGACAAAAGCCTTTGCATCTCACCTTACAGTACGAAGCTAACTGGCACATTCATCATGCCTATTGCACGAGCCATAAATAGGATCTGTGATGAAACAATGAAGGAACAAACACTGCATCCTGCTTCACTGAATCCAAAACATCTAGAAAATAACAAATGAAAGCAACCACTCCCCATGAAAAATAAAAATAAATAAAACAAAATAAAATAAAAATACATGGAGAGATTCAGCTATAACCATATACTAACTACACAATCACAACTCACAGAAAGCGAAAACAATACTGTAAAAAAGAAAAAAGACTGTTCTTGGTCCCTCTTTGTGGCATTCTTTTGCAGAAAAAGGAATCAAACTGTATTCAGAGTTCAAAAAAGAGCAAAAATATAAAACTCCTCATTACCTCACTTCTGTTCTCTGAAAATCAACCAAAAACCATCAAGGACCACAAACTCACTGAACAATGAAACTTCTCAGCTCATAGTATTAACATTGGTACTTTCAGTTACCTTGATTGGATGTCTGTGGTCCAATGACTGTGGATTTGAATGACAGGACTACAATAAAATAATATGCTTTCTAGAGATATCCCAAATCACACTTCACAAATAAAAGAAAAGAAATCTTATATTTCTATTTGCAGAAATGACCAGACTACACTGCTTCAAAGACTTAAATGTACTGTTTATTGTAAATTCTGTTCATATGAAGAATGAAGCCTTGCAGTTTTGAATTTCTTACCTGTGATGACGAGAATTTTCTGTACCTTCAGCTGGCATTCTTCCAGTCCAGTGGCAGAATGCAAATCATCTGTACTGCACTGCAGATACAGTTCAAGGATATTTTTATCCTTTTATTCCCAAAGGGCACACACAAAATTGTGGGGAGGGAGACTATTGAAAGAGCAGGACGCAGTCAGACAAGACTGCAGCATAATAAAAAAAAAATCTAGCAGCTTGGGATAAGACCTATGATATCATGTAAATGTTTCCTTCCAAGCAAATTAAATCAGTTATGAAAGCAACAAGGACTAGCAGAAGCTAGCTGAATAAAGAAGGGAAAGAGGTGAGCAATGATAAAAGAAAGAAGTCTGCCTATGTTTGGACCATGACTATGCAAGGAATTTGTATCTCTGCAGACAAAAGTCTGAAGTAGTGCCAATTATAAAACCTGGTGTGCAGTAATACTTGGTTTGATTCCCATATGTCCCACTTGCAAACAGAGACTCCAAGAAATAAGTAGAGGTGGAGTCAAAATTGCTATTTTATATGTGTGTGTGTATGTGTATATATATATATATATATATATATATATATATATATATATATATATATATATATATATATATATATATGTCTGTGTGTGTGTGTGTGTGTGTTGTGTATATATATATATATATATATATATATATATATATATATATATATATATATATATGTGTGTGTGTGTGTGTGTGTGTGTGTGTGTGTGTGTGTGTGTGTGTGTGCACGTGTGTCTGTGGTTTGCATTATTTTTTAACACAATACGTAAAATACATACATACAACCACAGGGATGTGTGTACCTGGATTAAATGTAAACAAAATCCTGGAAAGGATACAAAGGATTATGATAAAGTCTTCAATAATAACCAACTTATTAATGTCAAAATTCACTCATCTCAACAGCAGAGAAAAGTGAAGCTCAAGAGGTGAGCACCAACTTCCATTTTGAAAACACTTAATAAGAGTTATTATCAGAGAGTTACAGAAAAGTATAGGAGTAGAAAGTGCTTTATGGCTTTTAATGATTTAAACCAGTGCCACAAAGCAGGGAGAAGTGAAGTATCCAGAGGAACTAGCATCTTTAAAACCAGTTAGACACTTTGTTCTGCCATCTAACAGCATCTGACAGCTTTCAAAGCTGTTTTAGCATTTACCACTGTTCTGTGGTTAATATCACTGGGCAGTGTTACAGTCTAACATGAGACTAGAGCTTAAAAGTGCTTAGAGGTGCATAACAAAAGCTTATTAAGCACCTTTCTGACATCCAAAAAGTGTTTGACAAGCTTGCCTTTTTCCCGGTTTTAGGGTGCAATTACTTTGCTCCATGCACTATGATAATAATCCTAAACAAAATTATGCAGGATTACAGATATCTAAATGTTTGAAAGGAAAGTTAAGCAGGACTGTCAAAAGACACATAGTCAGCAGGCCTTAAGTTAAAGATCTGAAGAGTTGAACTCCTAATAGTCATCCTAACACTGTGTAAATAGGAAGTCTGACAAATACAGCATGCAGGATACCTGTATCTGGCCAAAGTATCCTGTAAGAATCTAAACAAATATTCAGTAATATTTATGTATTACATGCATAAGGTCCATTTCCTACACAGATAATGCAGCTGAAGAATGTTGTGTAGTCCTGGAACAATAAAAAGTAGAAAGGGTAAAAGAAGTCAAAAGAATTACAGACTGAGAGCTGTGACATAAAATGTAAGCCCATAAACTTATAGTGTTCTCAAAGTCGAGTCTCTCCATTACATATTGTGTACACATGTCTTATATATGTAAATAAATCCTTCAGTGAAGAAAAATCCATCAAAGGTGGATGGTGGGTTGTCTCTTTACTGGTACATTTACTATATTTGTCTCAAAGATCTTCTGTCACAGTAACTATTCTTACCCTCACAGTAGCTATTCTTACCCTCAGCTGTAATCCCCTCAAAAAAAATCTCTAGAACTGTAAATTATAATCCTAACCTTTGACCAACATGTGTCTATAGTAGTGAGGAAATCATTCTAGTTTGCATAACTTATAAACAAAGGTATGGCCTCTAGGTCCAAAGATGTCATTGTTCCACTGTATTTGGCATTCATCATAACTATCTTTGAGTACAGTGCCCCTTTGGTATGTAACTGAATAGGCATATCCAACAACTGGAATGTCCACAGATGTTCCTCACTAAAAGAATACAAGGCGTAAGTAGCATGTCCTAAGCAGACCACCTCAAGGCTCTATCCTTGTATTCTGTCTCCTACAGGCTGTTGAGGGGAGATCGATGCCTGGCATACAAGGCAGTTGTCAGAATACACTGTTATAGACCTCCTGCATATCCATAAAGATAACAACACCAGCATTATTCATTTTAAAGAATTAAACCTTGTATGTGATATAACTAGAACCTGCTGGAGAGACAGGTATCTATCCCAGAGACTACCCCTTCTCTGGAACAACCTCCCCTCCATGTGAAGCACAGTTCTTCCCTACCCCAATTCAAGTGTAGTATGGACAACTGGATGGTTAACAGGAAATTAATTCCTGGTTTGGCACCTATCTCTCTAGTGGATACAGGCAGCCTGTAAATGCTTTATCTCCCAGGCCCCTGCTTGTAAATCTTTCATCTCCCAAGCCTCTGTTTACACTTATCAAGGGTACCAGAACTTGTCAGAAATTTGGGATGCAGGGCTAGGCTTAAAAAGGCCATTGTGGTCATTAGCCTAGTAAACACCTAGGAAACTATGAATGTAACATTTGGAGAATATCCAAAGGAGTACTCCATTGCCCTAGTAGAAAAAAATCTGAATTAGATGGATTTTCTAGCTGAACTAAAAGGGTTAATGGTAAACGCAGCTACATACTTCTTCCCAATAAACAGATATCTGCCACTGACAGTTGATTTTGGTTAGTTAACAGCTGAATCCAGCATGACTTGCATTTGCTGAAACTACTTAAGTTTGTCACCTTACAGTACTGCACTGGTAATATATAAAAACAGATACAGAAACCCACATACACACACATGGTTGCAGGCTCCAGTTTGACAGTTTTGTGTGCATACTGACAGCTAAAAATATCTAAACACTAAATATCGATGGTACCTAACCACATCCAAAACCAATGTTTTTGCCAGGGGGATTCACCAACTCCAAGGCTGTACAACAGTGGTGAAAAAGCTTATACCCTTCTTTGGTATAACTTCAATTTGTTGATAATTAGTGCTTAGCTATTTTTAGCTGTTGATATCTATGAATTTCGATACTTTTGGTTTGATAGTTACGCTCTGCATATTTATATAAGTACACCTATATACACAAATATATTATATATATATATATATATATACATATATATATATATATATATATATATATATATATATATATATATATATACACATACATATACAGTCTCTACATCATATATACATATATAGGTAAATATTTAGTGCGTCAATCTGTACTTCACTGACATGTAAGTTTTGTGTCATTCCAACAAATACACTTGCATCAATGGCTTAAATTCAAAGTTAATTTGTAAAGTATAGATTGGGTATTTTCATTCACTTACACTGCTAAGGGAGAGCATGGTACATGTTTTTGCTGAGGTTGAGAGACAGTGGAGAAAGGGAATTTGCCTTCTTCCCCACTGTTGTGCTATCTTGGAGTTAGTGTATTCAAAGTTGTGGGGTATATGGTGATGCATTCAATGTTTACATGTTTGCCAGCTGCTGCAGTGGTTTGAGGTTTGATATAGATATATTTATTTATTTATTTATTTATTTTACATTTGTTTACCAGGAAAGTCTGACTGGGATAACACCCATTTTCAGTGGAGGCATGGGGAGAAAACATCCATATACAGAGATTATACAAAAACTTATACAAGAAATTATACAAACCTTATACAAGAAATTATACAAAAAAATACAAGACATACAGTACACCAGAAATTACGTTCTATGCAACTATAGCTGACATTTGTATTATACAATCATCTGATATAATTTCTTATTTTAGTGTTGACATTGTAGTTTCTCAAAGTAAGCTGAGGAATGGTTTATACGGGAATTTGGATAGAAAGTGATGAGGTTAGAGATTATCTATACATGACAGAGAGCACAGATAGTCCAAGGAAACACTGGAGGCAGCATATATAAAAACACACATTTTATTCTTCCAATTCTTCCCGTTCACAAGGGTAAATAAGAAAAAAACATAGCCCACTCAATTTTTTAAAGCAAACCAAACACTGTCTTTAGGACTGTTCTCCATCATAAATACTTACAATCCACACAATCTTTTTTGCCATGAGCTGCACTCAAACAAAAGTCCGGGCTGAAGGCCTTGCTCAGGCCCCAATTCTATCTCCACAAATAGCCTTGAATGGGTTGTCACACTCCACGCCTTCAGGATCTTTGGATGAGTTCTTTCTCACTCCTTGTTGGTTAATCAAATGAGGAACTTTCTTCTAGATTCTTGACCTTCAGAAAGCCTCCATTTCTACAGGGGTGGCTCATGCTATTGGACTGCAGGACTACAGCCCCCCCCCCTCCAGCTGTAAAACAAAAATAAAATTAAAAACTAATAAAAGAAAATAAAAACTAATAAAAAAAAAATAAATGTGAGTCACGGAACATAGCGCATGTGCAGTCGTGGCATTTCCGGACTGCTGGTGAACCAGTCTGGAGCATGCGCACAGAATCCAGACTGTCTCACCAACAGTCCGGATTAGGAAGAAAGCATTCAGCAGCGCAATCCCAGAAGTCTATGCAGTTACAACTGCATAGACTGGAAGGGGGATCGGACTGCAATGTCCGCAGGCTGGGTAGTACCCAGCTTGCTCTGCTCTCACGGGAAGGACTTGTTCTCGTCGTGGGCCTTTAGATGGACCTGGACTTGGTCTCGTTGTACAAACTGCCTGTTTTACGGACTTTAGAGTGTACTGCTGGCTGTGCCTGGTTTAGTTTACCGACGTTAAGGTGTGTGTGTGCGTGTGCGTGTGCGTGTGCGTGTGTGTGTGTGTGTGTGTGTGTGTGTGTGTGTGTGTGTGTGTGTGTATACCTGGCGTAATATATATTTAAGTGGTGACCCTCTGCAGAACTTGCTGCACTAGATGTACAGCCCTGAAGAAGGCCAACATTGTCTCAACTGCCCTGCCTCACTTATTCTGAAAGTCCACTCACAGACATGGTCTGAATTTCCATAGCACATCTTCTTTTAACTGACTTTCAGAATAAGTGAGGCAGGGCAGTTGAGAGAATGTATAGCATCAGTGATTCTTGGAGGTAAAGTTTCCATCACTAAGTTAACTGCAGGTACAGTAAAGTCCCCTGCTGGAATTCTGAATAGATTTTAGTTGTTATCTTGCCCTGCTTCACTAGCACATAGAATGTTAAACCAAGTACATTCCGCTGGGATTGTGCGACCCAGGTTCGATACTACACTGCTATGCCACAAAGGGTGTCTTCTTTTTGTCACTGCATTGGCTTCAACCGGTGCATCATAAATAAACTGTGAACTCAGTCCAAGACTTAAAGATGCCCAGTTTATCGATGTTACCAAGGGGGTCAGAAAAGTGTTTTAAATCACAGTAAGTCTACACTGCTGCTTAAGGTGGTATTTTCAGGCTATATACAATTTGAACCTGGTAGGCAAGGAGCAGGCACTTCTAGCTGAGTAAACGTTGACAGAAGTAAAATCATTTGCCATTTTAGGTTTCCATTTGAACAGTTCAGTTGTTTTAAATTATGTGTGTTGATCTCTAGGACAGCACAGTAATGCTCATGATGCTGCTTCAAGTATTCTGGTTTAAAGGTGTCAGTTAATAATGTGATTTTTGTTTCTACTATCAGAAATTGTCCTGCTTACAACTTTCACGTATTTATCAGAGTGTAGTCTTACACAACAGTGGTGCTGACAGTATGTTTGTGTGTGTGCAAAGCCTGTCTATAATTATCTACTGCTAGATTGTTTGCTTCGCACTTTTTCTGTAGGAAGCGGTACATCATTTCCTTATAATACTGTCTGAATATCAACTGTATGTAAACCTTGTATGCATCCAGTTTATCAATTTATTAGTTGCTCTGTATAACTTAAAGCTGCTTGTAAAAAAAAAAAGCTTTAAGCGTTTACAGGCCAGAATGATGATGATGATGAACAGTACTCAATGGCTAGAATGGATGCGAAAGACGGTGCCAAAATAACTGCTGCACCAGGTTTGAAGGTTTAATATTGGAAATCAATTAATGAGAAGTGAAACATAGTTCTGGCACAGCGAAACTGAATCATTCGCAGTGTTAGCTGCCATCTCCTATTTTCCATCTCTCTAAGGTACAGACGAATTAGTACATCCACAACTGCACAAGCTTCTGGCCTGCCAAGTTTTATTTTCATCATCAGAATTTGCTGTAGTCGTTTGAAAGATGGGTATAAAAATGAAATGAAGTTGGCACTGATGTGGATTCCTATGAACAGAATTCAGTAATTTCCTTGTTGAGGAAATAAAAAGAAGAAGAAAAACCTCCACTACCAAATAGGTAGAGCCACAACAGTGAGTGAAACTGTGAGTGTGGAACTAACCTCAAAATTTTAGGAAGAGCATATAGAACAGCTAATAGAGAGAAATGAGGTGAGGAGGGATGAAGACTGCACGATACAGACATAGAGCCAAACTGAGTCATGGGGACTTGGGAATAAGTAACAAAAAGAGCATAAGGATAGGGTTAGAGACATTAACTGCAGAAAAGGGGGGCACACACAGAGAGGCATGCAAAGATAAAGTAGATACAAAAAAAAAAAAAAACTAATTTAGTTCGAGCTGGTCACAATGTGCCTGGAGCAGAGTCCTGCTAATGGCTGGAAGTGCTTTGATGTGATAAGGGCTTTGCGAGTGTCCTTGCTATAATCTGCTGCATATTACGGAAGCCTAATTAGAAATCAATGCCCAAGCCTGGCAGGTATTTGCAAAGTGTTTGTGGATGTTTAATAAAATTCCCAGTTCACTGTAACTCATCCTGGAGCCCTGGCACTGCAGTGAATTACGAACATTATTCAACTGGTAGCAGTAGCTACAGCAGAAAATCTGCCAGTATTGTTCTGTCCTGTTCTGGGCCACTGGAGTGCCACTAACCGGCAAAGGCACCTCCACCATGCGCGCGTACACACACACACACACACACACACACACACACACACACACACACACACACACACACACACACACACGTGCCAGTCCAGGATGAAAATTAAGTTATTTCACCTCTCTCTCTCTTGTTGCTCCATTCTTTTTCTCACTCTTTCTCTCTGCTTTTGCTGTCTCGACTCCCATCATCACGTAGTTTGCTCTTCATTTATTCCTCCTTCCCTTCTTTATTCATTCCATCTGTCCTTTCATCCCTATAAACTAACATGATGATGATGGTGATGATAATAACAATAGTAATGCTTTTAGTTTTAGGGACAGATAGACAAATACAATTAACTGCAAGAATTACAGTTTTCTCTTCAGGATATCGATATTTATTGCTGACATGGTATAACCAAATCCATATTTCTTATGACTTTTGTTAACCTATAAAGTAAGCGTGTGCATCATTCATTGCTATTACACTAAGTTACAAAACAAAAAAAAACTTACAATGCGCACACAATCACACGCAGATGTGTGTGTATGTGTGTCTGCATCATTACAATGATTTCGTAGAAAGCAATGGAAGGTGTTAAAATTCATCATAAAGACAGAACATTTGCAGCTATGGATGTATTCTCTTTACCACACAGAAAGCAATCATATTTTTAAGCAGGTATATTCAAATATATATATATATATATATATATATATATATATATATATATATATATATAAATATATGTCAAAGCTTTTGATTTTATAACACATCTTACTTGTGTGTGTGTGTGTGTGTGTGTGTGTGTGTGTGTGTGTGTGTGTGTGTGTGTGTGTGTGTGTGTGTGTGTGTGTGTATGTGTCTAAACTGTCCAAGTTGTGATATGGTGGTGGGTAGAGAATACCACAGGTTTGAACCCTGTACCTTGGGCTCAGGTGGCAAGAGCCTGAATTCCCTACCCACCGCCATTTGTAAAAATAATTGCAGGTGTTTGCCTCATATTTGTTCTGTTCTCTTCCTCATAAAATCTGTGGTTTCTGTATTTTTGCATCTTTACATAGTAGTGCAGTGGTAGCATTGTTGCCTAACAGCTACAGATTCTCTGGTTTGATTCTTGGCTGGGGTGCCTTCTGTGTAGAGTCTGCATTTCGTTTCTGTGGGTGTCCTCCCATCTTACAAAGATATGTGTCTGGAGTGTTTCTCTCTGAGCCTCTGCTGAAAATTAGCTTTTGTTCCAAGTCAGACTTTCCAGGTTAACGAATATTAAATAAATAAAAATGACAAGCATTTGAATTTCAGACTTCATATTCTTCAGAAAGTACATGGTAACACAAAACCGTTTATTCTAGCAATTTTCTAAGTTTAAAAGATGGATATTTGAAATTTGTCCCTATTTTGGGGACTGTATTCCCCCATTATTGGCTTCATCCAGGTTTTTTTGTGCTAAGGTTGAGAGCTATGGTAAGAATAGAATTCACTGAATATGTTTGGGGGCTGTATTCCCCCATTACTGGCTTTGTCCAGGTGTTTTTTTGCTAAGAGGTTGAAAGCTATGGTGAGAACTGAATTCACTAAATGGTAGCCATTTAAATTTCAGTCTTCCTCTCTTTCACAAAACATCTGATTTGGCATAGTGGTATGTTACTCTGACTGTTTTGCACAGGGCCCTGGGTTCAAGACTTGGCAGTGAAATGTATGGTGGTAACACAGCATTTTATTCTAGCAACTTTCCAACATTATACAAGCAATGTTTAAAATGTGTCCTTGGTTTTTGGGCTTTTGCCCCCCCCCAATAAATTTTGGCTTTTTCCAGATTTCTTGTGCTGTAAAGTTCAGAGATACAGCTGAGTGCTGAGTATATTTTACAAGGAGCTGAGAGCTGCAGGGGAGCAAAGGTTTAGTGGTGCTTATGGTAAGTCTACTTACATTGTTAATAGCACAACAGGTAGTACACTTGTGTTTGATGCAAAAAGCTGTGGGTTCTACTCCCATAACAGGTAGATGTATTGTTGATACTGTACTGTGTTGCAAAGGGGGTAGATACTGCAGTCCTTTTTGGTGAAGATACCTAGTAACTATGAACCTGTTATTAGTTTGCCATCCATTCCCTATTGCAATATTATTAGCTTATCATTTTTAGTGTAACATAAGCAATTTATTCCTCAAGGGCAACAGGCACTTTATTTGTAGATGAAACAATGAAATATAAAGTTTGCTAGCAGCAACCTCTTCATTAGTTACAGATCTCTTTAATGTGGAATTATTTACATGACTTTTACTTCTTCAGAGATTGTGCATATTTATTGATACTGGTGGACTGCAGAAGTTTGAGTAGACTTTTATGATGGAAATATTCTGAATTGGGCAGTTTTGTCATTATTGGTGCATGCATTTTGTTTCATTGTTTATTGGAAAAATGTTCAAAACAATAAATTTAAAACTCCCTCTAAAGCTGTACTTATTGTACAAGGAATATAATTTAATACACTCAGGAAAGTGTATCAAAGAGCATCTGTATGTTTCGTGTGCAAGGGGCTTGTGATTTGAAATCAGCCCAAAGTTAATCTTTATCTGCCACTGGCAAAATGTATTTTCTTTGAATGGAGGTTTCAATGTTGTTTCAATGAATGTGAGTTTCAAGGGCAGAGAAGTTTTAATTCTAAGTCTATTTTCATTGTGAGACTGCATTGCTTTGTTTGGCAGATATCCATTAGCATTTGTGCTGTAAAACGCAAAATAAAACTTTCAAATGAAATCCAAATCATCGCAGAAGTAAAGCAGTATGCACATTAGTGTTTATGGTAAATGGGGTGAAATAGCCAAGTAATGGTTCTGTCAAAGGAAAAATATATTTTAAAAATGATCAAAACACGGTAGGTTCAGGTTAAGGCACTTTAATCTTGCAGCAAGGAGACAAAAACTTGCTAATACAGAGTTTGTCTAACTAGAATCAGGAAATGCAGACATTTTAATACACTTTCTAATAAGACATTGCCTACCAAGCTAACGTAGTGAATCACAAGTTTTGTCATCATCATTTTGTAGTAATTGTTTTTACAATATTCTGCTGGTACTATTAATTTTTGTGAGAAACTTCCTAAGAAAAACAATGTGGCCTTGGCTACCACCGGTTAGATATATGCAATGTTACCATTCAATGTACTATGGCTAATTCGAGCACAAAGCAAGTATAGATTGCAGTTCATTTCTCTAACAGTCCTTTGTCTATGTTATCTATAACTTCTGCAGCTGTGTATGTTCTCATACTTTGAACAGAGCTGATTGTTTAAAAATCATTATATTTACAGAATATAGCATTGTTCATTCATTTCTTCCTGACCTAGCAGATAATCACCTGCTTCTCAAGTACATTTCCAAAAGGCATAAACATGAATATTGCTGTGCTAGCAATTACTAGGTCAGAGGGCATCTTGCAAGTTTTAGAAAGCACACTGCAGTTTCAAAAAGCATCTTTTCAGTCTCATATGAAACTCAACTGTATATAAAACAGTGCATATAAAATAGAATGAAAAACGTGTTAACTCATTTAGTTTCTAATTAGCATTAAGCATACACACATTAATGCATATTTTTCTGACAGGTTCAATGGAATGACTGCAGAGGGGGGCTCCATTCAACCATGATTTTGTGAGGGGGAAGGGTGGCAAACTCAAAGACAGCCCCAGCTGAACTATACTTCTCAACTGTCCAGATTTTTGCTGAATGAATAGATTTTTGCAACTTATTTTTGGCTTGTGCCTCATAAAATTTATGGTTTTCTGCCAAATCATTTAGGAATTAAGTCACTAAATAATGACATAAATTGAGTTTCAGACTTCATAACCTTCAGAAAAATGCATGCTAAAGCAAGACCTGTTATTCTATCAACTGTATCAGTTTATACAAGAGCAATTTTTAGTACTGTTTATATGTTCCCCCAATATATTTGACCTTGTCCATATTTCCTTCATTAACAGGTTGAGAGGTACATGCAAATAAATTGCTTTATAGAATTAGGCATATCCAGACCTCTCAACTGTCCACAATTTTGGCTCAAAATGTTGCTCTTCCCCTAATAATCCCTCTGCAAAATGGCAATTTTGGAAGAAAATGTGGAAGTTTTACAATTAATAAATAACTGTAATAATCAGAGTTATAAATTACTTTTATTTCAGAAATACATGTAGATTCTTTTATTTTGTCAGCTGTTCAAGTTAACAGTACTAATATTTAAAAAAAGTGTCTCTTCGTTGACAGGTTTCCAGCTGTATTGTGTGGCTATTTTATATTTTTTCATCACATTTTTGGTCAATTTTTCATAAAATTGTGTTTTTTTTGGCAAATTAGTGGCAAATCATTAAAGACTGAAGTTAGAAAATAATGACGGACATTTGAGTTTCAGATTTCACACCCTTCAGAAAATTCATACTAATTCAAGTCCTACTGTTCTATTATCTTTCTAAGTTTATAAGAGCAATATTTAAAAATTGTCCTTATTTTTGGGCCTTTGTCCCATTTCTATGTATGGCTTTGTCCAGATTTCTTGCTCGGAGGTTGAGAGGTATGACAAATGTGTCAGGGCCATCACAGTCAGCCAGAGACATTTCAAATTGTGACATAGTTGTTGCACCCCACTCCCCCATGTAGTGACTCTGGATGTGTCCAAGCAAGGCAAGGAGCAGTTATGCAGTGTAAATGTGCAGAATATCGCCCCCATCCAAGGTAGACACAAGTGCTACAGTGGCTTTTTATCTGTCCATGATTTTGCAGAATGTTCTGGTTTCTACTGTTTTTGTTATACTGTTGATTTATGCTTATTATTATTCAGAATGTGCCTGTTGCTTTGTGATTAAGAAGCAATGCTTTAATGACCATCAGGTAAGCTTTTCTGAGACTGTAAGATGCAAGTAAGCTTTAATTAGCATACTGTTAAAGAATTGCCAACATTGAAAGCGTTTCTGTTGTTGCCATGCAGAGAATACTTACATAATTAGATGAAGTATAAGCCCTGGGTACTGAAATGCATATGACAGTATTTGTAATAAAGGACAGGATTATATTATTTTAAGAAGCTCATTACATTTGTTGGAGACTTGCAGTCATCTTTGCAGACTTTACCTGTAAATTAAGCAGAATGCCAATCTATCGTGTGCGGTCCATAACCTGTGCAGGAATCCTTTAAGCAATGTATCTTGAGCTTGTTTCTTGTTTGCTTTTCATTTTTTACTTTGATCATGTTTTCCCCATGAAACAAGTAGATAGTTGTTGTCAGGCAGCAGGTCTTTTTTGGATAATAAACATTTTTACAAGTGGGGGTATCACAGAGATTGCTGCTTTCAGCATGTTACTTGGTACTTTAATAAAGCTGAATATAAATTATAATTAGAACTGCAGTACAAGGAGAAGTGGTTTGAGTTGAGTGCTGCTTGTTTTTCTTATACTTGATTTTGACTGGCATTCCAGTAATGTATTTAAAAAGTAATTTATTTTTGCATGCCTCACAACCTTTTTGTTTCCATCTAGATATTAAGTAAGCTGTTATGCAGCCAATGCATTGAAATATTTTTTTTTCTTCTACACTTCATTTTGTCTTGATTTGACTCTCATAATGAGGGTTTGGCAACCAGGGCAGCGTATTTAATTAAAGTTACAATTTTTGTGGTTTTGAGTATAGCTCCTCCCCTTTCTAGTTGGCCACACCCCTTCCCATTGACCCCCACCTATTCAGCTGTCTGCTGTAGCCCCCCTTTGATTTGAAGTCACCAGCCGCCACTGCTTTTATAGCATAGTAAATCTCAATCAGCCCTGTTAACTGGCTAATAAAGAGTTGTTTCCTAGGCTACACACTATTCCCACACAGCATTCCTCAGCACACTTGAAGGCATATTTAAATTTTTCCAACATTTCTCCTGTATGAATTTTAGCTTGAAAGCTAACCAGACAATTTTCTACTCCTTTTCATGGTTTTAGTACATTAATGTTATGGATTTGTTCTATCTTTCTCTTTACTGGTCATCTAACCTTGTAGTTCAGTCCATTCATTCTTTCAATTACCTCAAATGGCCCCTGCCACATTGCCAGAAATTTGTTTTTCCATGGAGAGCACTTGAACTAATGCCTGATTTCCTGGGTTAAATTATGTATGTCAGCCACTCTCATTATAAACTCAGTTCCATTTAATGGGCTCTGCCTGATCTTCTGGGTTAAGTTAGGCATTCGTATTATAAACTCTTTATTGTATTTCCTGGGCTCACTACATGTGCTCCTTTACTATGAGCATAACCGGCTTTACTCTATCATGCAAACTAACATAGTGCTCTATTGTACTATTAAATAATGTCTTCTCTTCTTTCCAAGTTTCCTTAACAATGTCCAGTAGTCCAATTTGATGCATGCTTTATGAATGTTAAAGCATGATAAGCTCAGGTGAAGCCTTGTGGTATCTCTAAGATTGCAAAGAATATGTATGGTAACAAGTCCTAGTTTTTAGCATGTGTGTCAATAATGTTCCTTAACTTGGACATCAGTGTTTTATTGAACATTTCTACTAATTCATCAGTCCGCAGAACTGCTTGACTTTAAAGTAATGACATAACTGAGGTACTCTTGACATAAAGGGAGTGCCTTGGTCAGTAAATAATCTTTAGGGATACCTACTCTGGTGAATAACAGTCCCAGTTTCCTGGCAATGATATCCTGAGCATTACCTTTGCATGATGGTAGTGCTTCTGTAAACTTTGTAGCATCATAAAGTTTACAATAATACACTGACACCCATTGTTAGATTTTACTAGTGGCCCTAAAATGTCCATAGCAATGCATTCAAATGGCACTTCCACAGCAGGCACTGGGATCAAAGGATTTTGAACTTCAGGATGGGGTACACCTTTCTAGCATTCTGGACAAGAAGCACAGAAGCTTTCTATTTCTTTCATTATGCCTGGTCAGTAAAACCTGACAAGTACATTTGCAACAAATACACCTTAAGGAGATAAAATGATATCATTTACCACTTATTAGAAAATCAAATACTTAGGTTAAAGAATGGGTGCCAGGCTTGTTACTGAGACAGTAATGATAAACAATTTTGTGCTCTAATACCAACGGGAAGACTGAGATTGCAATATCCAGAATTAGTGGGTTGTGAGTGGTCAAGCCTTCCATGATGGGGTGCAGGGGGATTGCCCCCAGAAAAACATAATTTTCAGTGTTTTATTTTATCAAATTATGTTCACATTTCAGCAATATCTCTCTTTTTGTGATCACAATTATGTGTGTCAGTCATGAAAGAGGCATTATCATGGAGCTGTAAGAAAAATAACACAATAATTATGTACATTGAAATAATAAGACAATCAGACCTATATACATTATTATACAAGGAGAGGTAAAAGTCTGTAAGAAAGTAATTGACAAACAACTTATAAGAAAAATTATTCTAAAGTAAATTTGTAACTCCTACCTTAAAGGAAAACAACAGGATATTAAAGCAAATTCCCCAACCTGCTGACTCTTCCAGTCCCTGTTCTTTGATAAAGCTTAAAAAAATCACCCTTGCAGCTTTAAAAAATAACCCACTCAACTGTTTTCCCTGTTCTGCTTCCTAGCTTTCTATACTGTTTTTGTTTCACTTTGCAAACCAACTTAAAAACCTGTAGCTGGCTCTGAAATTATAATGTCACATCTGCCATCTGCTCTTGCTCTAGCTATCGGGATGTTTCCTCCCCCAAAGTGACGTAATCCCTGCCTGATTTGCATGCTGTATAGAAGAGCCAGTGTTCCTCCCACATTGTGATGTCAGACCTGCCTTACCCAGCCCACTCAACCTAATAAAATCCATGTGGTGTGTGGAACTCCTTTTCATTGTATGTGTATCCTGTCAACTGCATTTGTTTGAGGGACGACTGAAAAGTTTGGATTGCCTGCATTTTCGCCTGCATTTTTTGCTTCATTGGTAAGATAAGTCTTCCTAGTGAATTCAAAATGTAATTCTACACACAGCCCCTGTTTGAATGCACTTCGTCCTATTTTGTGCTGCCTGATATAGTTTATGACTTTCTTCTGAACAGGAATACTCTCTTCCTCCCTATGAGGATTCTGCTGCTGAAGAATCTATCCCTTCAGCCTCTCCTCCTGAGGATTATTCTTTTGGGGAAACCCTGTATACCATGAGGGAGCACTTCCACTGGGAGAGCCAAGACTACTCAGAATCTAAGAAAAGGCTCAGAGACTTTCCTTTACTACCTTAGCACAGGCCTCTTGCTATCCCCCGTTTTAGACATTGTAGATGATGTATTTTCAGAGTCCGGTCTGTCTCCTGACTCTTTACCCCCTGCACCTGTTAAGCCAGACAGATACTACAGGGTTCCAGATTCACATAAATTTCTTTATAAAAACCCTGCTGCTGACCCAGAAACTATTACTCAGGGTCCCAAAGGGGTCATGGCTTCCACTGCAACAAACCCTATCCCCTCTGATAGGGATTCAAGGGCACTGGACAGATGGGGAAAAAGGTTTACACTTCTGCTACCGTGGCTGAGAGGGCTTTAAATTGTCAATTTCATATGCTTAAATATCAGCAATACTTAATGTCACTGCTTAAACAGAAAATATTAACAAATTCTGAATGTGCAGAAAACAAGGAAATGCAGGATTTACTGCATGCAACTGAACAAGTGGGAAGGCATACTTTGCAATGTGGTTTTGATTCTCTGGAGGCCTCTTGCAGGGCCGCTGTTACGGGTTCTGTCATTAGGAGGCATGCTTGGTTAAAGGAACAGAATCTGCCTGATCATGTTAAAGCAAAATTATTAGACGCTCCATTACAGCATGATACTTTGGTGTTAAAGCAGAGGAGGTGTTGAAGAAAATGGAGGACAAAGCAAAGTCCATGCAGACAGTTAAGGATTTCTTACAGGTGCAGCCACCCAGATTTAGCAGGAACTGGCCTACAAAGAATTGGTCCTTTCTGGTGTCAGACAGGCCACAAAGAGGCAGATACAGATGCCCCAGAGGCAGGTCCCAGCCCCAAGGCTCATACAGATCTAAACAATGGGGTACTTCTACCTCCAAAAGCAGAGAAGACAAATCACAGCTATACAGGAAACAGTCCCAATGACTTTCCTCTGCCAGCACCAAGCACTTATCTTTTGGCAACCCCCTTAGGGGGAAAACTAGCACTTTTTTCACAAAATTGGCACATGATCACCCAGGACAAATGGGTTTTGAATATAGTGTCTCAGGGCTACAGGTTCCACTTTCACACCCTGCCAAGGGCAAAAGGTATGCCAGACCCGCCATACAATCAATGGGCAGAAGCACAAAAGCAAGTTTCATCCCTCATGGACATGAAGGCCATTCAGCGAGTACCACAGCAAGAGCAGGGACAAGGATTTTACTCAAGACTTTTCTTGATACCCAGAAAGGACAAAGCCTGGAGACTAATACTGGACCTGTCTATTCTAAACACATTTCTTGACGTTCCAAAATTCAAAATGTTAACTCTGCAGCAGCTTCTGCCCATGCTGGGCAAGAAGGCTTGGCTTGTAACTTTGGACCTAAAAGAGGCATACCTGCATGTCCCAATCAGACAATCTTGCAGAAGATACCTCAGATTCATAGCTGGCTCAATGCACTACCAATTCTCTGCACTGCCCTTTGGCTTATCTACTGCACCCAATGTCTTCACAAAATGCCTGGCACCAGTAATTGCATTTTGCAGACAAAGAGGAATTCAGATATATCCTTACTTGGACAACTGCCTTATTCAAGCAGAGAACAAGGACATTCTACTAAAGCATCTGGCGTTTGTAAAAAGATTACTAATTTGCCTAGGGTACACATTAAACGAAAATAAATCAAAACTAGTACCCTCTCAAGAGATAATATTCCTGGGTGCAAGCTTAAATACAACTGCCCAGATGGTGTATCTCACGCTAGACAAACAAAGGCAACTGACTTCTTACTTCAAAATGTTGGCAACAAAGACCCAGTTATCTGCAAGAAAAATTCTGCAGTCTTTGGGCTTCATGGCATCCTGCATCCTGCTAATTCCATATACCAGACTGCATATGAGGAAACTACAGTGGTATCTAAAAAGTGTTTGGACTCAACATTGCCACAGCCTGGAAACATTAATTACCCTCATTCCCTGCCTGCAACAGGAGTTTCGATGGTGGGCACAAGCCTGTCACCACAACAAAGGACAGCCATTCACTTTACCCACAGCCAGGCAGACACTAACAACGGATGCATCAGATTACGCCTGGGGCGCCCACATGGCAGAAAAATGTATTCAGGGCACATGGCCCGCAAGCCAGATGCATCTTCATATCAATCAAAAAGAGATGCTAGCTGTTCAAAATGCCCTGACAGCTTTCAAGGATCTACTTCATCCAGGACAACTACTGATAAAGACAGACAATACTACAGTCATGTGGTACATAAACAAGCAGGGAAGCACACATTCCTACCCCCTCTGCAGACAAGCCATGACTTTGTGGGACACAGCATTGACTTATCAAGTTCACCTGCAAGCATAATTCCTGCCAGGAAAGATAAATACTCTGGCAGACAAACTAAGCAGAAACCTCATGGATCCCCACAAGTGGAAACTGGATCCACAAGTCTTCAGCATGATAACAAGGAAATGGGGATGCCCAGACATAGATCTGTTTGCCTCCCCTCACAACTGCCAACTACAGAGATTCTGCACAAACACTTATCACAAGCAAGCATGGAAAGTGGATGCCTTATCCTTCAGCTGGAAAAACCTAACAGTATATGCCTTTCCTCCACTGCCTCTCCTCCCCGAGGTACTCCTAAAGGTCAGACAAGAGAAGCCAAAAATGATACTGGCCACGCCAGCACTGGTACCCAATCCTAAAGAATTTGTCTCAAGATCCAGCCTGGACATTGCCTCAAATTCCTCTCTTACTGACCCAACAAAACAATCAGATCCTGCACAGCCAACTCAGGACCTTAAATCTGGCAGCATGGCAGATAATGTAGCCATTCAGAACACTCCTCTCTCCAAAGCTGTGATGGATGTTATTTTGGAGGCCAGGAGGCCCAGTACCAGAAAATCTTATTCAGAAAAATGGAAGAGATTCTGTGCTTGGAACCAGGCACAAGGAATTGACAGGTTTGTTGCAAACATTCCTCAGATTTTACAATACTTAACTGAGATGCTGGACAGAGGCCTATCCTTTTCATCAATTAAGATCCATGCCTCTGCCATTTCAGCCCATTACAATACAGAACCACCTATCTTTTCTCATTCTTTAATAAGGCAGTACTTCAGAGGGGCCAAAAACATAAGACATCCAAGGAGAGCACCAATAAATGCATGGGACCTCAATTATGTCTTGGAAAAACTCATACTGCCTCCTTTTGAGCCAGCCTCAACAGCTGATATAAAATTCTCATCCTGGAAAACAGCTCTGCTCCTAGCAATAACCTCTGCAAGATGAGTCTCGGAGTTACAGGCACTCATGGCTGTGGAACCTTTTATCATTTTCCATCCAGACAGGGTTTCTCTGAGGACAAACCCGACATTTATGCCTAAGGTGGTGTCCAGTGTGTCCCTTAACCAAATCATTCACTTGCCTACCTTTTATCCAAACCCACAGAACAAGGGTGAGAGACTTCTGCATTCTTTGGACATACACAGACAGCTACGCTTCTACTTGGACAGAACTAAAGCTTTCAGAAAGACTGAGCAACTTTTAGTGGCATATGCTGCAGGATCACAAGGAAAGGCTATCTCAAAACAGACTATTTCAAAATGGATAGGCCATTGCATTAGTTTCTGCTATTCACAACATGGCAAATCAGTGCCTAAGGACATTAGGCTACATTCAACCAGAGCAGCAGCCTTCCTCAGAGGAGTACCAACCAAAGACATCTTAGAGGCTGGAACTTGGAGTTTGGTGCACACCTTTACAAAGCACTACCACTTACCTCTCTACTCTAAATCCAGAGCAGGCTTTGCCACTGCAGTTCTGCAGGGCCTCATAGCCTCTCCTAATCCTTTTTAGCCCTAGCCACCCATCCTCAGCTTTGGGATTCAACCCAAGAGTAATGACTGCAACAGTGAAACACGATCAACATAGTACAGTTGTGTACCTACCATAAATGTAGATGTTCAAGTGTATTCACTGTTGCAGTCCAGGTTACCCTCCCACCATCCCCCTTTCTTTTGCTGGATCTTATCTGTACTTTTCTATTCTATACAACCTATGTGGTGTATTTGCATGTAGATGAAGGAAATGGTTACCTTAGTGCATGCATGTTTATTGGCATAATTTTTAGCCTACCCTTTTGGAGGCACCTGACATCTGGGCCAAGAAAAACTGAAGAAAATGGCGTCGGCTGCATCTTTTATACCCCTGGCACACTGACGTCAGGGAAGAGGTGACAGCAACCAACGCCAGACCAAGACTTTGGAATTCAGGCCGACAGCAAGTAGCCTGCCAGCAGGATAACCCAAGAGTAATGACTGCAACAGTGAATACACTCAAACATCTACATTTATGGTAGGTACACAGCTGTACTTTCTGCTGAGTCAGCGTAGCAGGAGTATTCATTATGAATGGAGAATACTATATGATTTCATCAGCGGCACCCATTTGTTTCCACTTATATGTATTATTAGCATTGATATTTTGCAATAACACTGGTCTTGTACGAACTGACTGTTCGCTCAGGTTTGCTAGATTGTCTTACTGTAACACATCAGTAGCTTTAGTGGTGTTAATTGTACCATGCCAGATTTTTAAGTTATGGACATTGGAATTGCTTTATCAGCATAGGCAGTATGATTAGTGATGTGTGTGAATGCAAGCAAGGGGCAAGTGTGTGTGTGTGTGTGTGTGTGTGTGTGTGTGTGTGTGTGTGTGTGTGTGTGTGTGTGTGTGTGTGTGTGTGTGTGTGTGTGTGTGTGTGTGTGTGTGTTTGTGAATGCGAACAAGGGGCAAGTGTGTGTGTGTGTGTGTGTGTGTGTGTGTGTGTGTGTGTGTGTGTGTGTGTGTGTGTGTGTGTGAATGCAAACAAGGGGCAAGTGTGTGTGTGTGTGTGTGTGTGTGTGTGTGTGAATGCAAGCAAGGGGCAAGTGTGTGTGTGTGTGTGTGTGTGTGTGTGTGTGTGTGTGTGTGTGTGTGTGTGTGTGTGTGTGACCATGGGGCAAGTGTGTGTGTGTGTGTGAGAATGCAAGCAAGGGGCAAGTGTGTGTGTGTGTGTGTGTGTGTGTGTGTGTGTGTGTGTGTGTGTGTGTGTGTGTGTGTGTGTGTGAATGCAAGCAAGGTGTGTGTGTGTGTGTGTGTGTGTGTGTGTGTGTGTGTGTGTGTGTGTGTGTGTGTGTGAATGCAAGCAAGGGGCAAGTGTGTGTGTGAGAATGCAAGCAAGAAGCAAGTGTGTGTGTGTGTGTGTGTGTGTGTGTGTGTGTGTGTGTGTGTGTGTGTGTGTGTGTGTGTGTGTTTGTGTGTGTGAATGCTTACTAAGCTGGTTGTGAGAATGCAAGCAAGGGGCAAGTGTGTGTGTGTGTGTGTGTGTGTGTGAATGCTTACTAAGATGGACATTAATCCCGACGTCACTCGATGGGTTGCCAACTGGCTTACTGACAGAAACCATGCTGTAAAAGTAGCCCACTCCAAATCCAGCTTCTGACAAGTCAGAGTACCTCAAGGGTCAGTCCTGGGACTGCTCTTGATTGGCATCTACTTCTCTGAAGTACAGGCCAACACTAAGGGATTCTGGCTAACAAAGTTCACAGATTACTGCAAACTGGGAGCCATATTAAATCCTCAAATGTTCTGGATACTCTAGAAAAGGGCCTTATAGAAACAGATGCTTGGTGCCAGAGCCATGGACTCAAATTCAGTGCCAAGAAATGTATAGTTATCCCCTTTGGGGAAAAAACATGTACCCATTCTGGGACATGCTACACTTAAAGAAATCCCAATCCCTCAGAGCTAAACGCTCCAGAGATGTAAACCTTGTCATCACAATAAACAAATGCTGGAGGGATAGGTTCCTGACTCAGAGACTGCCCAGACTTTGGAATAGACTGCCCATACATGTCAAGCAGACCGCCTCTTTGGCCCTTTTCAAACGGAACATTGACGATTGGATGGGAGAAAGTAATTAACCCCAGGGATCACGTCACTTACCCTGCTAGACAGGGGTCCAGGGTAGAAAATAGTGTGGAAGTAATAGCCAGGGAATTGTTATGGCTAGGCTTGTATAAGCCCTAGGGCCGATAGCCCAGTACAAACCTATGAACCTATAGTTAACAGACTGCTATCAGAAGGAAGAAGCCCTTGGGTCATTTTAGCTGTTGCCAAACAAACTTTGTGTCTGTGTGATAAGGGGCAAGTGTGCGCGCATCTGTGTGATAAGGGGCAAGTGTGTGCACGTTTGTGTGATAAAGGGCACTCTGCCAGTATCTGCTGAATTTTACAAAACCACTTTATCTCTAAAGCTGTCCCAGCACTATCTGGTAGTTAGATGTAACCTTAAATAAACTATACTGGCATGTTCTTCATATACTGAATTGATCAAGTCAGTTTTGTGATTTATGATTTAGTGTTAAATTGTCACTTAATTCCATTAGGTACTGGTGTGCCTTTGCTGGGTAATTTTTTCTCTGTGGTTGTGGAACTGTGTAGTTATAAAGACAGGAAGAATTTGATTGTTCCCAGGTGGTGTGGGCATGGTTGCTTAACGCGCCCCTCAAAACCGTAACACCTTTAGTTTTGCAGCCATGTTTGGATGGATTTGGATCAGGGTGATTGCAGTTTATAGGTCTCCTTTTTGCTGGGATTTATGTAAGACCCCTAAAGTGGGAAGGATGAAAGTTTAAAAATAAAACATCTTTCATGAAAGGTCTGAGGTGGAAGACTGTGTATGTGGTTATGCTGATAAGAACTGGAAATTCCTGTGTTAACACTAATGTACAGTAGACAGTTTATTGGACTGTGCTGTAGAAGCTGAATCTGTGGACAGGTTTACTGGGCTGTGTAAAGTAGGGCTCACTAGTGTTGGATTAAAGTACTTTAATAATGTTGTAGGTGGAAAACTGTTCAATGGGTGCATTTCATGTACAATTTGAATGGAGCGGCTTGATGTGTAAGATCTGTGTAGGCATGTGTTTCTGTTTCTGATGTCTGCACAGCCAAAGTACATAATTACTCGTGCATTCCTCGGACGAAGCCTGGGGTCATTCTTGGCGTTGCCAAAACAAACTTGTGGTTAGGTGTGTGAAAGGGTGAGTGTGTGAGCTGAGTGAGTGTGGTGTGTGAGCTGAGTGAGTGTGGTGTGTGAGTTGAGTGAGTGCATGTGGGGGGTGAGTGAGGGTGGGTGAGTGAGGGTGGTGTGTGGGTGGGTGAGTGAGGGTGGTGTGTGGGTGGGTGAGTGAGGGTGGTGTGTGGGTGGGTGAATGTGGGGAGTGAGTGTGGGTGAGGGTGAGTGAGTGTGGTGAGTGAGTGTGGTGAGTGTGGTGAGTGAGTGTGTGTGGTGAGTGAGTGAGTGGGTGAGCGAGTGTGGTGGGTGAGCGAGTGGGGTGAGTGGGGTGATTGGGTGTGGGTGAGTGTGGTGGGTGGTGAGTGGGTGTGGGTGAGTGAGTGTGGGTGGGTGAGTGAGCAGTTGAGTGTGGTTGAGCGGTTGAATGTGGGTGAGCGGTTGAGTGTGGGTGAGTGAGTTGGTGTGGGTGAGTGTGGTGGGTGGGTGAGTGAGTGGTTGAGTGTGGGTGGGTGAGCTGAGTGTGGGTGAATGAGTGAGGGTGGTGAGTGTGGGTGGGTGAGTGAGTGTGGTGAGGGTGGTGGGTGGGAAGTGAGTGTGGGTGAGTGAATGTGGGTGAGGGTGAGTGTGGTGAGTGTGGGTGGTGGGTGAGTGTGGATGAGTGAGTTGAGTGTGGGTGAGCGTGAGTGAGTGTGGTGAGTGAAGTGTCTGAGTGAGAGTGAGTGGTGAGTGTGGTGAGTGAGTGGTGAGTGTGGTGAGTGTGTGTGGTGGGTGAGTGAGTGAGTTGAGTGTGGTGAAGTGAGTGGGTGAGTGTGGCGAGGTGAGTGGGTAAGTGTGGGTGAGTCTCATTTTTGGATGTAATTTCTAAATTTTGTAAACTTTGTTTTTGTATTGTCATATTGCTTTACATTGCCCTACCAATATGTGACAAATTACAGGCAGAAGCACAGTAACAGCTGCAAAAACTAAGAGCATAAATTTGCAATAAGCATGCGTATACATGAATTGCACGTTTTTACATAAGAAGCAGATGTCTGTCACAATTAATCGACAACACTACATCAGATTACAAGACATATGCAATACCGTAATTTTTTAAATTATGTCTTAAAAAAGCATGTTGGTGCTGTCATGCAAGTCTGTGAAATATTTCTTGTTTATAGTGTGTCATTTGTTAGCTATTTAATCAAATGGGAAGGAAAAATAAGTGGGAGTTTGATGCTTTGCAAAACGGTGATTATTCCCAGTGCTATGTGGCTTGGTTCTAAATTTGACAGGAGGAGTGCAACAAAAAAAGTGTCCCACTGTAAGGAGGGAAAGGCTGACAAGAAAACAGTACATTATTCTGGTCACCTGCTGTGAGCTGTCAATCACATGCAGACAATGGGTCAAATTACCCTTAGCTCTTTGACAGCTAGGGAAGGTAGGTGTGAAGTGGGAGGGGAGATGCCTTGAAGAACTAGATTTCAGCCTTCACAAAAGAAAGCAAGTTAGCATTTCTAAGAAACAAAAGCAATAAAATGCACTTTTGAGTTCCATTCTGTAGCATTTGCACTGCTTGTGTTTGAAGTAGTCATTGAAAAAGGATAACATTTTAACCAAAAGTAGGGGACTTTAAGACAGCAGTGAATGCCTGTTAAGTCAATGAAGTGACAGCAGCTTAAGGGAAAACGTGGCAGATCTGATGCAATTTTTTGGAGACAAACAATGCATTCTGGGATACTTAGAGGCAGAGTAAACAGTCTGAATTATTTCAAAATGCCAGCCCCCATGTGGTCAGAGTCAGAAATTGCATATAAAAATATCTAAAAAGCTCTGAATAGTCCCAGAGTGCTGTTAAAATGTAGGAAACACCAAACCATGATGAAATAAATATGTTTTTTGAGTCTGAGGGTGCGGTTGTCCTTTAATGAAAAACAGGTAAAAAGAAGGAAATTTAAGAGATGTATAAATAAAGGATGAAATATTGTGAGTTGTGTTGGTTAATCAGAGGTCATTTTAATAATGAAAGTGGAGGGGTATGTTTGAATAGGATTAGCATACCACCAGTTGCGATGTGCTAAATGAAATAAATAAACTGAATGACTAAGTAGAAGAGGAGGAAGAAATGAAGTGACTCCACACTGGTTACAACAACTTGGTGGGGGGGGGGGGGGGGGTCAGTTTGATAAGATTTTAACAATTCCTTTTTAAAAGACGAAAGGAGGGGAAGAGTTTGGATTTCATGAAGGTGGTGGGTACAATAAAGAAGATAGCATACATTTAAATATGGGTATTTTAAGTGTGTTGTAGTTTTGAGTTTTTTCAGCGGGTTCATAGGTAGCTACAAGGCTATTGGCCCTAGGGCCTATATAAGCCTAGCCAAAAAGGTACCCTGGCTTTCGCCACCCAAGAAAAATTATTTTCCTGTGCCCCTGTCAAGCAGAGCCACAGAAATGATCCCCAGGGTGAATTTCCTATTTCCCATTCAATCATCAAGATTTTTCTTGAAGAGTGCTAATGAGTAGCTTTGTTTGATATAGATAGGTAGTTTGTTTCAGAGTATGGGAAGTCTCTGGGACAGGAATCTATCCCTCCAGCATGTTCTGTTTATTATGGTGACAAGGTTTAGGTCTCTAGAGTGTGTAGCCCGGAGGGACTGGAATTTCTTTAAGTGGAGCATGTCCAACAGCTCTGGGTTTGACATAGCTTTGTATGTTAGGCAGAGATCGCCTCTGAGTAGGCGATATGTGATGGAGTAAAGCTGGAGTTTTTTTAGTCAGTCTGCATACAGCATCTGTTTGAGGCCAGTAATGCTCTTTGTGAGGTATTTCTGCAGCTTTTCCAGTTGTTGTAGATGTCTTGTGAGGTACATACCAAAAGGGGCATTGTACTCTATAATGGGTCTAATGAGGGATAAGTAGAGGGGAACAATTACCTCTTTTTTCCTGGATGAGAAAACTTTTGTGATGAGGTGTGCCACATAGAAGGATTTCCTGACTACTGTGGCAATGTGATTATCAAAGGATAGACTACTGTCCACCTGTGTCCCAAGGTCTCTTATCACACTTTTGGTATTAAGTAGACTACCGCCTGTGTGGTAGTTCATGGGTAATAAGTTTTTACCAAAAGGGATGACAATGCACTTTTTGCCATTGAGCTTGAGGCCATGGCTTTGACACCAGGCATCTGTCTCAGTGAGGCCCTTTTGTAGGATGTCCACATCATTAGGAGTTTCTATTATGGCTCCTAGTTTGCAGTCATCTGTGAACTTCATTAGCCAAAGACCTTCTGCGTTAGCCTGTACTTCAGAGAAGTAGACACCAAACAGGAGAGGACCCAGGACTGAACCCTGTGGTACTCCACTTGTCACTGGTTTGAAGTCAGATTTGGAGTCTGCAACTTTTACAGTGTGGGTGCTGTCAGTTACCCAGTTGGCAACCCATCTTGTTACATAGGGATTTATACCTAGTTTAGTGAGTTTTTCTATAATTCTAGAGTGGGGGATGGTGTTGAAAGCCTTGGTGAGATCTAAATAGGCTATGTGAACCACCTTCCCTCATCTACGGCTTTGGTGACTGCTTCAAAGAACTCTATTAGGTTTAGGAGACATGATCTGCCTTTTACAAACCCGAACTGGGTGGGGTCCAGAGTTTGGAGATGTCTTTGATTAGAAGTTCCATGATGATACATTCCATGGCCTTGCAGACCAGGCTCATCAGGCTAATGGGGCGGTAGTTCCCAGGGTCCGTGGTGGATCCCCCTTTGTGGAGTGGGATAACCATCACTGTGCACCATTCAGTGGGCACAAAGCCTGAGGTGAGGCTATGACTGAACATGGTACTTAGGGTGGATTCCAATTAATTCTGTAGTTCATGTAGAATGCAGCCTGGGATGTTGTCAGGTCCCATAGATGCTGTGTTCTTGGCTTTGGAGAGTGTGGTTTTTACCTGTGCAGCTTTGATTACAGGAACTTTGCATTCTTCCGGTACAGAGATGGGCCCTTTAGGGGGTGAGAGGGGGGTAAAGTTAGCACTGAACCTATCTGCCAGAATGTTGACAATATCAGTTGGTTCTGTATATTTAGCGCCATTGTGCTGTAATTCAGAGCAGATCTGAGTGTTGCCATTGAGATTCTTGACATAGCTATAGAATCCTTTGTGGCTGTCTTTAGACACAGTGGAGATTTTGTTTTTGTAACTAGCTTTGGAGTATTTTATGAGGGATCTCAGCTTCTTACTGAGGCTGACCAAGGAGTTCCTTCAATCATGGGATTTTACTCTTTTTTGCAGCAATTTCTTTCTTCTGTTGTAGAGTTTGTTTATGGCAGGGAACCACCAGATTGGCTTCCTTTTTTGGAGGATAGCATCTTGGTTCTGTTAGGGATAGCATAATCCATGCACTCGTGTAAGTGCTTATAAAGTGCATTTGTGTAGGATTCAGCAGTCATACCTCTATTGTCCGTCTGCATGGGTGTCGTGAAGTTTGCCACTTCTGTCTTAAGAAGAATGAAGTTGGCTTTGGAGAAATTTTTTTATGGTGGTTTCCCTAATGGGGTGTGGGGGTGGGATGTGGATGTCTAGGGTGATTAGCTTGTGGTTGGATCTGACCAACGAGGAACTGACCTCTGGTGTGGAACATCGGTCACCCATGTTGGTAATGACCAGGTTTAGGATATTGCTGCCCCTGGTGGGGGGTGTGGATAAGTTGATCCAAGGCACTGGAATTTATGAATTCCAGAAAACGTTGAGCAAAAGGGTTGGTACATGAGTAGTTTTCCCAGATAATGGTGAGGTAGTTTAAAGCCCCCATTATTAGGGTGTTAGGTTGTACCTTAACATTTTCCAGTGTATCAAGAAATGAGGAGTGGGAATCATGGGGCATGGTGGGGGATCTGTAGCAAGCTACAATTTGGATTGTGGTCTTGCCCAGAGTTAGTTGCACTTGGATAATCTCAGATGCATTATGTTTAGCAGCTAGACTGGAGGTGTGGATATCCTTAATGAATATGGACACGCCTCCGCCTTCAGTGTTTCGGTCCAGGTTAGGTGGCCGAAATGTGTGGTATGAATTATAGCCTGGTAATGCAGGGGTGCTCTCTGGAGCCTTGAACCAGGTCTCTGTCACTGCACAGATGTCGATGTTCTCCTTTTTATGGAGTGCCTCGAGTAAGTGTATTTTGAGGTTTAGACTTCTAGCATTGAGCAGCATTACCCTCAGATTTTGCTTGCTTGTACCTGTTACAGTGGTGAATTTATCATTTGAACCTTACTTAAAAAGGCACTACAGGGGTGGCAAGAGCCTTAGCCAGTATCTGGAATCCCAAGGGTGACAGGTACAGGCCATCTCTGGCAAAGCATTGTGGTCTGTCGATCATGTCATCCCAGGCAGACAGATATTGGATCCCCTTAGAATGACACCAGAAGCTTAGCCAATTGTTGAAGTCAATCATTTTGTCCTTGTACTGTGGTATCATTCTGGGTGATGGCAGGATGCTACTCAGGGCTAGGGTCATACCTGCCAGGGCTACAAGATCGGAGAGCTCCTCCATGTCTCTTTTCATGTAGTCCAGGGAGGTACGTCTCAGGTCATTCACACCAACATGGACAATGACAGAGTCATATTTGTACTTGTTGTGGAATGACCTGAGTGTGTGCATTATGTGGCAGATCCTGGCACCTTTCAGGCAGCTGACAGTAACCTTCTCCTTGTTTAGCCTGGTGAGTGGAACATCAGTGTGCCTGACTATAGAGTCACCTATTACTAGAGTGTTGGGTACGTTGTTATGCCTTATGGGCTGTGGTTGCGTGGCACCCTGAGTTTGTGGCCTGTGTGTCATTTGGGTTGTGTTGGGCGGTGGAGGTTGCTTGCATTTCTGCTTTGGAGGTCTCTGTTGCTTGGGCAGATTTTTATTGAGAGCCTCCATGAATGTAGGTGTGTGTTTTGTGTTTCTATGTGTGTGTTTTGGTGGTGTAGGTTTTGAGTGACTATGTGATGAGTGTGGTGTGTTGCAAGTGTTTACCCTCTCCCCTTGACTGTCTAGTCCTGTCTTGGGTGAAGAGAGCTTTGCTTCCAGTTTGGCTATATAAGTGCATCTCTCACAGCTTGTTGTATTGGGTAGTAGGAGGAGAGGGTTGTCTGTATACATGAGGCAATTGCTGCATTGCCCCAAGATGCCCAGATCCATCAGGTAGGAGAAAACACCGGGAGTTGACCCATAGACATGCCTGGATAGGTGCTTATTTATTAAGCACTAAAAACTGTTTTCCTCTACACAAGTGAGGAAAGTTGAGTGCTGTAGTAATTTGTAGCTTATTTAGTGCTTACAGTGAGTTCTGAACAAGTACTGAGCTCAAAGAAACAGATTTGAGTGCTAAAACTAAAAAACTGGCTAGTTCTAAGGGAAAATTTGAAGAGCAGACTTTATTTTAACCCTAGCTAAGCGCGATGCATAAAGTGTATTTTGGGGGGTTCTAAGGTGTAGAACAGCCAATAAAGAGGATTTTAGAAGGGGGAATTTCATAGATGAGCATGGCAGTGATATGTATGTGCTCTGTTGAGTGATTTTTAAACATTAAACTACAAAAAAAGACTTACCTATATTTTTGACAGGGCATGGAATGTGAACTTACAGCTTTTATTAAATGTTATTTGGAGTATGATTTTATCAGTGTCAGTTTATGTCAATAATGGAAGGTCTTAGAGAAGAGGTATGATTACCCCCCATTCTATGCAAATGATAGACTTCTTTAGTAAAGAAATTGATTCCTCAGTCACATCCTTTTAGTACTCCAGAATTTGTTTTTGAGCATGCCTGATAGATGTTAAAGGTGAGTGCTGTATCCAGAAACATACGCTTCACTGGCGGATTTACCAGAGGGGGGTAAGTGGGCTTCAGCCCCCCCCCCCCATTGCATTAATAAGCATCACATAGCTGGGGGGGTGTCACAGCTCAATGACATGTTTAATCCATGTGCACAGTTTGCTATCTTCTTTTTGTGTACGAGAATGAACATTTCTTTCCCTTGCTTGCTTTTCTGTGTACAACAAGTGGACAGACAGGTCATATCAGAGCATATAGTAATATTTCTTGCTTAAAACTTTGACTTTGCATTTCAAGTATAGTGTTTTTGCAACGGAACACGTATAGGCAGAACAGAAGAAGGTGTGTGTGTGTGTGTGTGTGTGTGTGTGTGTATGTGTGTGTGTGTGTGTGTGTGTGTGTGTGTGTGTGTGTGTGTGTGTGTGTGTGTGTAAAATGCCCCAGTTAGGGGGTCCTGGTGGTTAGTGTTAGGCTCAAACCCTGTGCCTTAGGTACAAGAGCCTGAATTCTCTACCCCTACCACCACTTGTGATTCAAGCCTGTTCCTTTAAAATTTTGTGATTTTCTGGCAAATCAGTGAGGACTGAATTCACTAAATAATGACAGCCATTTAAGTTTCAGTCTTCCTATCTTTCAAGAAATGCATGTTAGCACAAAACATTTTATTCTAGCAAATTTCTAAGATTATACAAGCAATGTTTAAAATGTGTCTCTGGTTTTGGGTCTTTGACCCCCTCCCTCATAAATGGCGGCTTTTTCCAGATTTCTTGTGTTGCAAAGTTGAGATATACAATGCAATTTACAAGGAGCTGAGAGCTTCAGAGGAAGAGAAGTTTATTGTTGCTTATGCCAAGTTTGTTTGCAATGTGTAACTGCTGTTTAGCAAATGATATCAATATTGTGCTAATGTATTTAAAAGCTTTGCTAGTAACACAATAAGTAGTATACTTACTTTTGATGCATGAGGATGTGGGTTCTGATCCCATAGTATGTAGATGGATTGCTGACACTGTACTGTGTTGTACTTCAAAGGGGGTGGATGCTGCAGTCCTGAGAATGTCCTTCTTTGGAGGAGATACCTAGTAGCTATGAACCCATTATCCTTTCCCTATTGCAATATTACCAGCTTATAATTTTTTTAATGTAACATAGGCAATTTACTCTTCAAGGGCAACAGGTACTTTATTTGTAGATGACACAATGAAATATAAAGTTGTTTGCTAGCAGCAACTTCTTAATTAGTTGCAGATCTCTTTATTGTGGAATTATTTAGATGACTTTTACATCTGCAGAGATTGTGCATGTTTACTGATATTTGTTGAATGTAACAAGAGAAGTATGAGTAGACTTTTATGATGGAAATGTTCTGAACTGGGCAGTTTTGTCATTATTGGTTCATAGATTTTGTTTCATTGCTTACTGGAAGAATGTACAAAACAAGAAATTTAAAACACACTCTAACAAGTGTGTTGTATTATACAAGGAACATAATTTACTACGATCAGGAAGGTGAATCAAAGAACATATGTATGTGTGCATGGTCCTAAATATGTGTGCAATGGGCCTATGATTTGAAAATAGCCCAAAGATAAACTTTATCCGCCACTGGCCAGATGCATTTTCTTTGAATGTGGGTTTCAATTCTGTTTCAATTAATGTGAGTTTTAAGGGCAGAGAAGTTTTAATGTTAAGTCTGTTTTCATTGTGAAACTGTATTGCTTTGTTTAACAGATGTCTATCAGTTTTTGTGCTATAAAATTTAAAACAAATCAAAATAATCACTGTAGAAATAAAGCATACAACAGTATGCATGTTACAGTGTTTATGGTAAATGGGGAGAAATAGCCAAATAATGGGACAATGGAATGGCTGTGGAGGGGAGCTGTGTATGGAGGGGCTCCATTTGACCATGATTTTGTGAGTGGGAGGAGGGGCAGTAAACTCAAAGACAGCCCTGGGTGGCACAAACTCTGGCTACACTACTGCAAAGGGTACTAAAATGTAATCTATCATGCTAAGATCAAGCAGCATTTATCTTTGCCATGATGGTTAGATTTTTAGGCACTCTTGCTTTGTCTAGTGATTCTCTATCTCAGCTCTTGCACTCTATTTTCTGTCTGTCTACCAAGGGTTCTGGAGCCATAGGGTGAGGCGGGCAAGCGCCCTTCTACTTTTAAAGTTGCAGGAGGCTTTGACAATTAAAAAAAAAATCACTCTGCGCTAGGTTTGCTTCTCATGCATCCATGCATTTCATGCTAATGTGGATGGACAAGGCATTCCACACTCATGTGTGGAATTTAAACTGGACATTTTACACAGATGGTCATTTGCTGTGCTGGATTTAAATTTATTTTGCTGCTTGCATTTTAATTTGTTTTTATTACTGCAGCTGTGAAATCCCAATCTTTATCATGGCATTGACAACTGATTGGCTGCCCAAACATCCTTCTGAAACAGTAAATGAAGTTCTGTGGTATTAAAACTCTAGAATCTTCAGTGTCCCAGTTCCAACTGTCCTAGTGAAAGTATTGAGTAAACGGTATGTATATTTTTATATATATACTGCTTGATTTGCAGTTTGTTTGACAGTCAGCACTGGCTTCAGGTCTTTCTAGCCTACTTGCCAATATCTTCCTGTCCTATGTGTCCCTCTAGGGGCCTGTATGCTCAGCAGGGGTGCAAGCCATCATATCCCATTGAGTGTGATGAATCCTTGCCAGCAATGTTTTAAGTGTGGGACTTTCCTTAGCTCTACTTCCTGTAATGTTCTAGGTGGTATTGCTGGGTGGGACATGCACAGGACATTGCAAGGAAATGTGCCCTGCCTTTGCAGTGCATAGTCAAGTATGCATACCACTGTACCATAAAGCTTATTAATTATAGCAGGTTTTAAAGAAATGTGCATTTTATCCAAATGCACATAAAGTATGGAGGTCATCCTTCATCTCTGCAATACACACATACACACTGACACGCACACATATAGCCACCCACAGTGACACAGCAACACACTCAGACACAGAACTTGACCATGCCACGAATTTATTTCTGGTGCTACTGCACACATTGCAGCTGTGGTTCTTTCATTTATATACACAGTGCAGTTTTGCGAAAGTTGTGGACATGGCAAGGTTTGACAGTGCTGCACTAATGTGGCAAGAAAAAGCTACAGGAATTAAAAATAAATAAGTAAATAAATCAGTAGGCTTCCCGTACTAGTTCTTATGTGCAACGACTTTGGTACTAACTGGTTGGTTAACACTTGATATTGTTACATATGTTGCTCGTAGATGGAGTGGTGATACTGCAGTGTCCTTTTGATTGTCTATTATTTGGTGCATTTTAAGGGGGGATGGGGGTTCTACACTCCTGAGTGTGTCCTCTTTTGTATGAGATGCCTAGTAACTATGAATCTGTTGTTGGTTTGTCAGTCATTCCCTATTTAATATTACCAGCTTACCAGTATTTTTAATATAACATATGAATTCATTCTTCAAGGGCAGCAGACACTAAAATTGTAGATGAAACACTGAAATGTAAAGTTGTCAGCAGCAACCTCTTCATTAGTTACAGATGTCTTTAATGTGGAATTATTCTGATGACTTTTATTTCACTGATACTGGTGGATTGTAATGACAGAAGTCTGAGTGGACTTTTCAGAAAATTTAAACCATAAATGGGTAATTTTTCATTATTGGGTTATACATTTTGTTTCATTGCTTATTCGAATAATGTTCAAAATTACAAATATAAAACACATGCTAACAAGTGGTGCTGTATTATACAAGGAATATAATTTAATTCAAGGAAAATGAATCAGGAAGCTGAACAAACATGTATGGCCCTAAAATATGTGCAAGGAGCTTATGGTTTGAAAACAGCCCAGACATAAACTTAATTCTCTACTGGCCAGATGCATTTTCTTTGAATGTGGGTTTTAATGCTGTTTCAATGAATGTGAGTTTCAAGGGCAGAGACGTTTATTGCTCATGCTAAGTCTGTTTTTGTTGTGAGACTGTATTGCTTGTTTAGCAAGTGGCTATCGGTGTTTGTGCTATTTTAATAGCTGCAATCACTATCACTGTAGAAGTAAATAAATCAGTATGCACATTGACGGGTTTGAACAGCATTTATGTTAACTGGGGAGAAATGGGCAAGTGATGGAACATCTTTGCCTTGTAAACTCTGAGAACAGAGGTGGTTGTGTCGATAGGGTCACTGTAGCCATCATATTGGACTCATAAAAGAGTGAGTGAGCGAATTATCTTTCAAAATAAAACAAAAATATATCACAGAGCATCTAGATTGAGTTTCTTGGAGCTTGGCAACACCCACACCCCACAGATGTGTAAGTGGATTTTGACACAGACTTAGAAGGGGAGACTCAACCTATTTAATCTAAATTATCCATGCCCAGGTTTGTACTCAGAAAGGTGTGTTACAAGTTACGTGGGGGTTGGAGACAGTGTGGCCATTTTTTGCCTTAATTTTCTCACTGTCAGAACTCAGAGGCTTGCACAGAAAGTTACTATAGCTTATCTAGAGTCAATGTACCATGTAGGAGAAACAAACATATACAGATGGTGATCCTTTGGTGGTAGGGATTAGTGGGCATGTTGCTTATATGAATAACAGCAACAGTGTAAAATGTATGCATGTTACCACTTGTTCTTTCACTTTCATCCTGATCTAACACCAAAGTGGTTCATAGAAGGTGACTATTTTGGTGTGGTTAGGAAGATAAACACTATTTCTAGATATGACATATGTATCATAAACACTTGTCTTTTTATTTTACTGGGAAATATTTTACTCTTACACATTCTACACAACTTATTTCTTTCCTTAGTGAAGATTTTTATTCATGCCTTTATTGGGTCAAAAGATTAAAAAACTTCTCATAAAATGCACCTTAGAGAATGTAGAACCCCAAGGCTTCTGGGGGCCTACCAGCTCCCCAGACTCCTGGCTTAATTTATTTCAGTGAAGTATTGGCCAGTTAGTGTACTGAAAGAATTGAAGAAAAAGCTGAAGACTAAGACAAGATATGGAAATACAGGATGATGTCATCCAGATGGTGTGGGATGACTTGGGGGGGGGGGGGGGTGAAATAAGAAATTACTTTTGTCTAAAGTGAATACCTACTGTTATAAATTCAGCTTATGCCTTTAATGTCTGTGTGAAATGTATTTACTTTCTAAAATTCAGTGCTCATAGATTCATATGTATATTTCTAAATATACAGAAATTGCATAGAAAGTGAGGGATGAGTGTATCAAGAGGTGAGACTGTCTAGTACTGAATAACTGCTGACATCTCTTTTTATACAGTGGGAGCCTCCCCATCCATAGCTGGTCTGGATCTGCCACTCAGAGCTATAAGGTTTGCAGTTGTTTTTTTAATGGATTACAGAAAGGGACTTTATAAAAAAAAAAAACTAAATATTCCAATTTATTTCACATAAATGCACACTAGACCTTAATGTGGGACTTTAAACTGAGCAAGTAATGCTTGGCAAGCTACTTCCATCCACAGCATGGCTACTGCCCCATCTGGTTGCCTGCTAGCATACTAAAAACAGTAAATATTCCAGTTTATTTTATAGTGAGGTATTAAAGTCAAGCAAGTCTTTTGGAAGGCTTTTTGAAGAATAAAGGCAAAGCAATCTAGCAGAAGAGCAAATAAGCATAAGAGATTTCAAAGAAATGCATAACCCAATGAGTAATATGCTGTTTGAAAAGTGAGACTTTAATATCAGAATGACAGTCTAGTATTGTGAAATGGGGTTGATTTCACATCTGGCAGAACAAGAGAGATTATATGTTTTCTACAAATTGTAGAATTCAAGTGAACAGGGTGCTCAGATTTCTACTCGACAGACAAAATGTACTGGAGTCATAGAGAAGGTCACTGTTTTTGAGAGGAATATATTATACCTTACTGTAGTTGCAGCTATGTCAAAGGTTAGGCAGGGAGTTAGTAAGGACAGAGGGTGGAAATGAACATAAACAGGTTAGAAATATTCTAAAACATATCATAGGTGAGGTGTTAGCAATTAATTTGAAAAATAGCAATTCCTGGGAGAATGATGGTGAGGCAGGGTAAAAGAAGTAGTCAGAGGCAGACTGATAAGAATAAAAAGGCAAACATAAAGATATCTGACAGTATCATTTTCCTGATAATTAAGCTGGCAAATGTCCAGATAGGAACTAGGGAAGCAATCAGAGAAGTTGAGGAGCTCCACTGGCTGGAGTTGAGTACTGATGAAGAACTAGAAGCAACTCCAATGGGCACTATTGAGATTAAGAAGATGTACTGGAAAAATAATTCCTGTGATCAAGTAATAGGACAGAAGTACTAGGAAAACCGGAAATGCTATGGAAATTAAGAAGATGTACCCAAAAGAGTTTTGGTGGGCAAATGGGTAATCAGTAGCTATGATGCTTACAAAGAAATATAAAAAGAAAAGTGAGACACAGCACCCCTACTATGCATACAGAGGAAGGAAAGGTAGCAATGAGAGATATATAATTAGTGTAAAAGATGTCTTTAGAAAAAATTACAGTAAGGTGTACTGTAAGCATACCCATGTTTCTCCAGATGTATGGTAATGAAAAGACATTCCTGAGGAACAGAAAATTGATTTAGATTTGAAAATAAACAAATACCTAATGAACCTGACTCCCAGGGTTTGACAGATGGCTTGGCATAGTCTGGCTCCTGATCAATATAGGGATATACACTTGTGGCCTGCACAAAAGGGAAAGTCAGACCATACCTTCTTTAGTTTCTTTTTGTTGGTGAAGATATTGTGAATACGCCTAGCGATGGGGAGAAACTTTTTTTCTGTTTTGGTTTAGACAAATAAAATTAATACCAGCAAGAAAATGGAGGCTATACCTTCCAGCAGAGTCACAACTGTAATCCCTTAGGGGCATTTTACTGATGGAGAAATCGATCATTTTGCCAGATACTTGTTCCTTATGTTATATCTCCTGCCCTCTTTTATATAAATTTGAGCATGTCATTGTACAATAGGAGTGCAAATGGAATGAGTCTCAAATCATCCATGATGTTAGTATGAGGCCTTCTAAGTTTGTGTGGACCACTGAGCTAGACCTCTACATTAGTAGGTCTACCACCAGATGCAGTGTGCATGGCGGTTTCTTCTCAGCTGCAACAAAAAGGAAAACAAGTGATGTCTGAGCCAGAAAGTGGCCAACAAAATCATTCTGAGTCTCTCCATCATCACCTTTTGCAGTATCCTAGAAAGTGAAGGCGCTAAAGGGATAAATGCAAAAGAAGAGTAAATTCCATGAGAAACAGAAGGCATTCATTGGCTGCGCATTCTTCCATATAAATCTTGTACAGAACTTTGTTATTGGCAAATACTAACATGTCGGTCTCCAGACTCTCTAACTTTTTAGTAGTCTTTTAAAGGTGACTCTGTTTAGATGGCACTTGTAATTGGTAGATCAGTATTCTACGATGGCATCCACTTCATTGTTGATGTCTAAGACTCATATGTGATCGCAAAGGTAACTCTCAGGTTTGCACAGCTAGTCTGCAGAAGAGGGAAGGGTGGGTTCCCTCTACTTATGTACTACATAACTCTGGTATTGTCCATGGTCAATAGCATTCCTGGTTTCCAAACTATTTTGAAGGTTTTAAGAGCAAGAATTACAGCCAATATTTCCTTCATATGGACATGAAGCTTCTCCCGATTCAGTCTACTAATTTTGCATCATGAGGTTACTGGCCACCCTGCCAAGCCTTGTCTGATGTACCTGTTGTCAGGTCCTGTTTGTGACAGAGGGTTTGAAAGGCATTTCTACATCTGCACTGATCTGAGAAGCCTCCCAGCCAGGTAAATTCCTTCTGAATGTATGGCAGGAATGATAGTTCTTCCTCCAGTGGCTGAGAATGTCACTCCCATCAGGTTTTCAAATACTATTGGACTTTTTGTATATGGAGTTCTGACACAGGCAAAAATAAGAATGATGACAGCCATAAACCCCGGGCTCTAAAGAACTCCATTGCTGTCACTGAAATCCTCTTAGATGGGTGCAACAAAAAAATAGGAATGCCAGCTTTTCTGGGAAGATGAAAAACCCTGAGGAATACTGCATCATCAGTTGCTCCCAGAAAGGCCGTTGATGTGCCACGTATTAGACAGAACTTGAAGAGTTTCAGAGAGAACCATACATTTTATAGGCAGCTAAGGGTAAACTAGAACTTTTGTTTCAGCTCCTCCTTGGTTTGAGCATGCAGCAGACAGTCATCCAATTACAGACAGATATAAATGCTGTTTATCTTTAAAAATGCTACAACTGGGACAATTCATTTTATGAACAATAAGGCAACAGTAGAAATCCCAAAGGGCAAGGATGCAAAGAGGAACCTTCCCTACTTCCTGCATACAAGAACCTGCCGATAAAAGTCTTTGAGGTTCAAGGTGACCAGGAATGCTTTAGGCATCACTAGAAGTATGAGTATCTGGGGTGTGAAAGTTACGAACTTTGGTATCCTTAAAAATAGGTTGTTTTAAGGCCCAACAGAATAAGCTTCACATGGCGCCTATCTTTTGTGAACTACAAAGAGGCTGGAATAAAACCACTTCTCCCTTCCTTTTCCACAGAAACATATTCTATGGCTCTTTGAAACACCACCTAATCACTGAAAAGTACAGTTTTGTACCTACCATAAATGTAGATGTTCGAGTGTATACACTGCTGCAGTCATTACACTTGTGTTATCCTGCCGTCAGGCGGTTCCCCAATTGGCCTGAGTTCCAAAGTCTTGGTCCAGCGTCGGTTGCTGTCACCTCCTCCCTGACGTCAGTGCGACAGGGGTAAATAAAATGCAGCCGATGCCATTTTCTTCAGTTTTTCTTGCCCCAGATGTCAGGTGCCTCTAAATAGGTAGGCAATTCCAATTGCTAGTAAAACATATATAAGAAAAGCAAAAAGCAACTTACAGCTACCAGCAAATACTCCCCATAGGTAGTAAGGGTGGAAGACATAGGTACGTACCAGCCAGTGAGGGGGGAAGGAGGGAGGGTAACTTGGACTGCAGCAGTGTATACACTCGAACATCTACATTTATGGTAGGTACAAAACTGTACTATGTTCATCGTGTTACACTGCTGCAGTCATTACACTTGGGTAGAATCACAAAGCTGAGGAAGGGTGGCTGGTTCTATAAGGCATTAGGGGTGGCTATAAGGCCCTGCAGCACTGCAGTGGCGAAGCCAGCTCTGGATTTAGAATATAGAGGCAGATGGTAATGCTTGGTGAAGGTATGTACAGAACTCCAAGTTGCTGCTTCTAAAATATCCTTGATAGGTACTCCCCTGAGGTAGGCAGTTGCCCTGGTGGAGATAGATGTAATGCTGCTAGGTACAGGTTTTCCATGGTATGTGTAGCAGAAATGTATACAATGTCCTATCCATTTTGAAATAATCTGTTTTGAAATGGCTTTTCCTTGTGCTCCTGCAGGATATGCTACCAATAATTGCTCAGATTTTCTGAAAGCTTTGGTTTTGTCCAAGTAGAAGCGTAACTGCCAGTGAATGTCCAAAGAGGGCAGTAGTCTCTCCCCTTTATTCTGTGGTTTAGGATAAAAAGTTGGCAGGTGAATAGTTTGGTTTAGAGCCACACTGGATACCACCTTTGGCATAAAAGTAGGGTTAGTTCTTAAAGACACCCTGTCCTGGTGGAAAATGAGGAAAGGTTCCACTGCCATTAGTGCCTGTAATTCTGAAACTCTTCATGCTGATGTTATTGCCAGGAGCAGAGCAGTTTTCCAAGAGATATATTTTAATTCTGCTGTGTTGGCTGGCTCAAAAGGAGGTAAAGTTAGCTTCTCCAAAACAAAGTTGACGTCCCAAGTTGGAGTAGGTGCTCTATGGGGCAGTCTTATGTTTTTAGCCCATCTGAGGTACTGTTTTAACAGAGGATTAGAGAGAATTGGTGGATCCGTATTGTAATGAGCAGAGATGGCAGAGGCGTGGATCTTGATGGATGAGAAGGAGAGTCCTTTGTCCAGCATCTCAGTTAAGTATTGTAGTATCTGAGGAATGTTTGGGACAAGAGGGTCAAGGCTGTGAGCTTGGTTCCAGGCACAGAATCTCTTCCATTTATCTGAATAGGCTTTCCAGGTACTAGGCCTTCTGGCCTCCAGAATGACATCCATAACAGCTTTGGAGAGAGGCATTGCATGCTTGACTAAGGAATCTTCCATGCAGCTAGGTTTAAGGTCTTTAGCTGGCTGTGTAGTATTTGTTTGTTGTGCTGAGTCAGCAGATGTGGGATTTGAGGCAAAATCCAGGGTGCTAAGCTCCTTAAGACTGGGTACCAGTGCTGGCATCACCAGTCTGGTGCAATCAGGATCATCTTTGGCTCTTTCTGCCTGGCTTTTATGAGTACTTTTGGCAGGAGAGGTAGTGGTGGGAAAGCGTATACTTGTAAGTTCTCCCAGCTGAATGAGAGGGCATCCACTTTCCATGTTTGTGGATGGTAACTCCTTGTGCAGAATTTTTTGTAGCTGGCAGTTTATTGGGGATGCAAACAGATCTATGTCCAGGCTCCACCATTTCTGTGTTATCATTCTGAATATTTGTGGATTCAACTCCCATTCGTGGGGATCCATGATGTTTCTGCTTAAGTCGTCTGCCAGTGTGTTTTTCTCTCCTGGCAGGAATTGTGTTTGCAGATGAACTTGAATGTTTATAGCTGTGTTCCACAAGGTCATAGCTTGTCTGCATAGGGGGTAGGAGTGAGTGCCCCCTTGCTTGTTTATGCACCACATAACTGTGGTGTTGTCTGTTTTTAGTAGTAGTTGTCCTGGATGCAGCAGGTCCTTGAAAGCTATAAGTGCATTTTGTACAGCTAGCATCTCTTTTTGATTGATGTGAAGATGCCTTTGTTCTGCAGGCCACGTGCCCTGAATACATTTGCCTGCCATGTGTGCTCCCCAGGCGTAATTCAATGCATCTGTCGTCAGGGTTTGCCTGGCAGTGGGTTGTGTAAAAGGCTGTCCCTTGTTGAAGTGAAAAGCTTGAGCCCACCATTGAAACTCCTGTTGAAGGCAAGGGATTAGTGGTATAACTGTTTCCAAACTTTGACAGTGTTGAGACCATACATTCTTTAGATACCATTGTAGTTTCCTCATATGCAGTCTGGCATATGGAATTAGTAGTATGCAGGATGCCATGTAACCCAAGGCCTGCAGAATTTTTCTTGCAGGGAGTTGGGTCTTTGTTGTCATCAATTGAAAGTATTGAGTCAGTTGTCCTTGTTTGTCTGGCGTGAGATAAGCCATCTGGGCCATTGTGTTCAAGCTGGCACCCAGGAATACAATCTCTTGTGAGGGCACTAGTTTTGATTTCTTTTCGTTTTCTGTGTACCCCAGGCAATGTAATAACTTTTTTACAAATGCCAGATGCTTTAGAAGAATGTCCTTGCTTGGGAAGCATGGGAAGAAGCTGCTGTAATGTCAACATTTTGAATTTCGGAACATCCAGGTAAGTGTTTAGAGACGAAAGATCCAGAATGTGCCTCCAGGCTTTGTCCTTTCTGGGTACCAGAAAGAGTCTTCAGTAAAATCCTTGTCCTTGCTCCTGTGATGGTACCTTTTGAATATAGTCCTCATATCCATGAGTGCTGTAATTTGTTTTTGAGCCTCTGCCCATTGATTTGGTGGCAGATTTGGCATTCCTTTTAACCTTGGCAGAGTGTGAAAGTGGAACCTGTAACCTTGAAATACAATGTTGAGAACCCATTTGTCGTTGGTGATCATTTGCCAATTGTGGTAGTAGAGTGCCAGTTTTCCTCCCAAGGAGGCTGCCAAGAAGGATTTGTTTGGCAGCTGTAATGGGAAGTCATTGGAGCTGCTTTTTATATGGTTGGGGCCTGTCATCCCCTTCTTTCTAGCCTGATGCAACCCATTGTCGAGGCCTGTAAGGACCTTGTGTTTGACCTCTACCTCTTGGATGTCTGTATCTTCCCCTTTGAGGTCTGTCTGTAATTGGAAAGGACCAATTCTTAGTTGGCCAGTTTCTGCTAAATCTAGGAGGCTGAATCTGTAAGAAATCCTTCACCATTTGCATAGATTTTGCCTCATCCCCCATTTTCTTTAATACCTCTTCTGCCTTAACTCCAAATAACACATCCTGCTGCAAAGGTGCATCCAATAATTTTGCTTTAACATGATCTGGTAACGTATGTTCTTTTAACCAAGCATGTCTTCTAATGACAGAGCCTGTAACTGCTGCTCTGCAGGAGGCCTCTAGAGAATCAAAACCACATTGCAAAGTATGCTTTCCCACTTGTTCAGCTGCATGCAATAAATCCTGCATTTCTTTAAAATTAGGAGGATCTGATTCTGGAAACATTTTTTGTTTAAACTGAGACAGTAAAAATTGCTGATATTTTAGCATGTGAAACTGGCAATTTAAGGCTCTCATTGCTCAAGTTGCAGACGTATATACTTTCTTTCCCCATCTGTCTAATGCTCTGGAATCTCTGTCAGAGGGAATTGGATTCTTGGCTGATGAGGCCTTAACTCCTTGAGAACAGTTTCAGAGTCAGCTACAGGGCTTTTATACAGAAATTTATGTGAGTCAGGGACTCTGTAGTATCTTTCATGTTTAACAGGGGCTGAAGGTAAGGAATCAGGATTTAAGCTGGATTCAGTATACACATCATCCACAATATCTAACACTGGCGGAATAGCAAGGGGTCTGTGTTGAGGTAATAAAAGGAAGTCTCTGAGCCTTTTCTTGGATTCTGAGTAATCCTGGCCTTCCCAGCGAAAATGTTCCCTCATGGTATGTAGGGTTTCCCCAAAGGAGTAGTCCTCAGGAGGTGAGGCTGATGGAATTGATTCCTCAGCATCAGAATCCTCATAAGGGGGTAAAGATTATCCTAGGTCTGAGGATGAATCAGAAGAGATGGACACCTGGTCGGATGAGTCATAGTCTGCATCCTGTCTAGGCCTTTTATCAGGATGGGGATGGGACCCCCTGATCAGAGTGATTAGGTCTTCGGCCATTTTGAGCATTTGTTTCTTAGGCATGGAGGTCTGTCCTGGAGAATGCTGTATTTGTTTCTTTGACTTTAAAGGAGGCTTAGACTTAACCGAGGGTTTAATGCTTAACGGAGAAGGTCTGAAGACACCCTCTGTAGCTGTGGGTTGCTCAGCTACTCCGGATCCCTCTGAAAGCTTAGTCTCGGTAGGCTGAAGAACTTGTGCATCCGAAGGCCCAGCCATCTCCATGTGGGAGTCAGAGGCGGCTTGTGGTTCTACAGAAGTAGTCGTCAGGGGCTGTGAAGGCGCCTCACTGAGAACCGGCGACTGGCCTAGAAGAGGCTTCGTCGTCGGTTTTGGGCCTCGGATGCCTATCCTTGTCTTTGCGCTTTTTGTGTATTCTGGTCGTCGGAAGTTCTGACGACATGGTATAATTGAATTTTCTACCGAAATAATGTCGGGCAAAATCAAACCGACGTTTAATAGTGTGCTTGTTAAACCTAGCACAAAACTGACAACCAGTGACGTCGTGGTCAGGGCCTAGGCATGGGATACAATAGGAATGGAAATCCTTATGAGGTATTTGCTTCCCACAAGAAATACAGTTATTAACTTTTACTGACATCGGTCTGAGGCAAGAAAAAGTTTCCTCAACGGGGTACTTAGCTTTGTAGAAGACTTTGGTTCTGGATTCGGAATGAAAATCTCAGGAGACGGCCGACCAGCACTTGCGAACTGCTTTTGCTTCGGGCACTGCGCGGCAAGAAAGACTGAAGAAAATGGTGTCAGCTGCATCTTATATACCCCTGTCGCACTGACGTCAGGGAGGAGGTGACAGCAACCGACGCCGGACCAAGACTTTGGAACTCAGGCCGACTGAGGAACCGCCTGATGGTAGGATAACCCAAGTGTAATGACTGCAGCAGTGTAACACGATGAACATCAGGAGTATCTACAAGTAAGAAAGGGATAGCTTGAAATCTACTCTATAATTAGAAGACAGAATGTCTAATAACCATGTACTCAAAGTAGTCTTCACTCATTTTCCACTGAATAGAGTCAGCCTAGTTTCCAAAAAGTGTTGGAGAGGTAATATGTGATGGGGAAAGAAAGGATGGCAGAAAATTGCATTCTTATTAGAGTCTCGATTGCTGAGAGGACTGCCAACAGGTTTAATTGACTTAATTGTTTTCTTGCTCTGACACTTTTGCTTTTCAAAGCTTTTTTTCTGCCAGGCCTGCAGACCTCTGCTATGATTTCAGTAGAAGGTCCACTGCTTGGATGAATAATTTCTACTGTATCTGGGAAAAGGAAGATGAAAAAGGTATTTGACTGAAGTCTCATTTAAACATGCCTTCTGATGCTGGATCCTATAGTTGCTTCCCAAGAGGCTGCATCTACAGAGTCATGCTTATGTTGAATTACATTTTCCAACCATCTGTGCTTTATGGGCTAACCTACAAATCTGATCTTTAGTATCATTATTGACTTCTGAAGCTAATTATTCATGATCTCACCTTGGTATTTTGCCATATGGGTCTTGCAATTGATAGCCTTGAAAGTGAGTGTGATTGACGTATCACTTTTTTTTACAAACATATAGAGTATACTATTCTCCATATCATTTGGAAACATGTCAGAGCCTGTTGCCAAGTTGAAACCTCTGTTTGCATGTAGGGAAACTACAGGAGGCCTGCTGTTGTGTACTTCTATAGATACTGAGGGGACTGCTCAACTCTACAGAATCTGTTATGTTTCTTGGAATGGACCAGCAGGTTGGTATTTTGGCTCTAAGGCATTGTTAAAGACTATGATTACTGGAGGCTCAGCAGAGGGGTTAACTTCATCCAGGCCTAGCAGTTGCAGGTACCTCTTTTTTGTCATAGACATCTTCTTAGATTCCTATTTGAAGTGTTCCAGATATTGAACATTTCTCCAACTATAACATCCTTGGAAAAACATGGTGAAAGTGTTTTTTTTCATTATCTGAGTTACATCTCAGAGGCAAGGGCTTGTGGAAGACGTAAGCTAAATTGTTTTCATCCTCTGAAGAAGATTCCAATTTTCTGTGAGGCGGATGTTCCCTTCTTCTCTTTACAGTGTGAAAGTCTGAAATGGAAGGCTTTTGCAAGCTTTTCCACATAATAGAAAGCCCTTCAGCTAACTTCTTAAGGTTTTGCATGGTGAGGCCTGATCAGGTGACTGGGCCTGCACAAGCGGTGACATGATGAGCAGCTTGTCATATGCCTATGTTGCCAGGGAAAAAGAATAAGTAAACTCAACATTTAAATTGCACGGGTAACCTTGAAAGAGTGACAACAAGCTACCAATCTATACTCAGGCCAAGTATTGTTAACAATAATGGTCAAAACAGTCAAATGCTTTTAGCAGACAAAGTCATTATTTTGATGTAGATATCAGAATCAGTCATTTCAGCATAACTGGCTTCTCTATTCAGTGTATGTGCACTTTGGAATATGGCCCAAAATGATGTGCTAGAAGTGGCAAACGTACCCGTCCCCAAAAGGGTCATACTAAGGCTGGCAGGTAACAGATGAGGAACCTGGGGACTATAAAATTGCTTCACTGATCACAGCATCATTAGTCCTATCCAAGACTTCCTCTGCTCCTTAGAAGCATCTTTCTTGAGGGTCTTCCCTGCCTTGAATTCCTTATGATGATGCTATAAATAAAGATACCTGTATAATGGCATGTAGCTTCTTCCACTCCACCCAGGTACAAACTAGGGCTTCTCTACTTCTCCAGGCTTTCTCAGGAAAACCTACATAAATATGGCACTCTAATGGACTCTCCTAAGCAAAAAAGGGATTTAGTATGTAAATCCTTACATGGGATCTGGCACCAGCAGTTGCAAATGTTCTCATCCCTGCATGATGCATGGCCTGAGAAACAGAAGTTTCTCAGAAAAAGAAATACTCACCAGCAAAACAGTAATAAACTAGATTAGCAAAAGTATTTCCTCAATGGGACACTTGTCTTTTGTAAAATTCTGCAGATAAGAGCTCTTAGGTGAAAACCAGACCAAGGAACTGAAAACTTTCTTTATGAAATACAGCACAGACCTGCATCAAGAAATGAATAAAGATGTGTGCCGGCAAACCAGGACACAAGTATACATCTCTGCACCAGGAAGGAGTCACCTTTTGATGAGACATCCATAGAGCTCTAGTACACAAGTCTAACTGGGCAGACAATGACATCCAGGTTTAACTAATTCCCATATGCCATAAATGCTATTGCAACAGTGATAAATATAAATAACATCAGAAATAACACAGATATAGTGCATACATGGAATACATCTGAGAGTCTCAGAATTAATCTGTTATAGAAAGACAGTGATATTGGTAAAGTTAGGAATGGATACAGGAAAAGTAAGATGGGATGGCATACGTGGAAGACCATTCAACTCTATCCAAGAAAATGTGTTGATCACATCAAAACAGAAAATATTTTGGAAAGTGGAGAGAGACATACAATTTTAAGCAGTTATCACTAGTAGGATGATGGTCACTCCCCTCATATTACAATACATATCAATAGTTCAGAAATCTGCTAACGAGAAAGAGAAAAACTGCTAGAGAGACACTAGGGTCTACAGCATTACTCAATACATGCTCTAACTTTTAACACATTTCAGTGGATGTGAAGAATTATGCTCCAAGAAAGGGACTGGAGAATTACATCACCTTTAAAGAAACAGAAACCTTGTTTTCAGGTAGAGGGACATCAGAAGGATGCAATGCTGACAGTGCTAGAGTTATCAGGTAACTTGTAGAATGTATTCTGGCAAAAAAATAAATTGGCCTTTGCAAACGAGGAAACGAGGGGTGAAAGCTTTGATGAAAAAATGTGTGTGGTGATCAATGATTAACAAAATGGGATGTCAGGAAACTTGTTCAAACTTGACAGAACATCTGACAGTAATATCAGAGAATGCCAAATTGCCCTACTAAAAAATGACTGATGGAGTTATGTGATCCTAAGGGATAGGTGGCAAAAAGAAGTTATGTACTCACCATAACGTTCCATCTGAGTAGGTAACTTCATTTGTCAGCAACCTGTGGGTATCGGATCCGATCTGGATCCGAGTCGGCAGCTTTCTAAGCTAAAGATCCAAGCTCCAAGCTCCAAGCTCCTCCCCCTTACCCATAATACCCTGCTACCTCCTTCCAGCCCTCAGATCGCGTTTGCCCCATTATACAATTTCACCAAGACAAAACAACAACCTAAAAAACATCCTAACCTAGTGAATACCAAAGGCTGAATCATTGTAGGATTCAGATAACCAAAGAACCAGGTTAGGGGGAAGGAGGGGGGGGGGGTCGGTTGCTGACAAATGAAGTTACCTACTCAGATGGAACGTTATGGTGAGTACATAATTTCTTTATCTGAAGTAGTTAACTTCATTTGATCAGCAACCTCTGGGACAGAGTCCCCAGCTACCAAACACTTGGGAGGTCGTTAAGGAAGGATATTCCGGAGCACTGCAGAGCCAAAAGCTGCCCTTCCTCTCGATATTAAATCCAATTTATAATGAGAGATAAAGGTATGAGAGGAAGCCCAAGTAGCCGCAGAACAAATGTCATCCAAGGGCACTCTTGACCAGAATGCAACAGAAGTAGCCATAGAACGGGTGGAATGAGCATGAACCCCTAAGGGCTCTGGCCGACCAGATATCTTCTATGTGAGCAAAATGCATTGAGAAATCCATCTAGCTAAAGTCACCTTCGACAGTGGCTTACCCAATAAGGGCTTCGCAAAGGAAACAAAAAGCTGCTCTGACTTGCAAAAGGCAGCTGTTCTGTGCAGGTAAAAACGCAATTGTCTATGAACATCTAACAAATGAAGTTTGTATTCCCCTTTATTCTGATAGTTAGGGAAGAAAACAGGTAGATTAATGGACTGATTGATGTTTGCCTCAGAAGCCACTTTAGGTAAGAAGGAAGGGTTAGTCCTGAGAGAGACTCTGTCCTTGTGGAAAACAAGATATGGGGGTTTAGTACAAAGGGCCTCGAGATCTGACACCCTTCTAGCTGAGGTAATAGCTATTAGGAAAGCAGTTTTCCAACATAAGAATTTTAAATCAACAGAAGCTGCGGGCTCAAAGGGTGGTCCAGTTAGAGCCTGAAGGACCAAAGTTAGGTCCCATGGGGGAACAGCGTTCCTAGTGGGAGGTCTCAAAAGGAAGGTGCCTTTCAAGAAGGTCTTACAAATCTTAGTAGAAGCTAAAGGACTAAGATTGTCTCCAATGTGAAAATGGGAAATGGCAGCCATTTGAACCTCTACAGTAGAAGAACTGACCCCTTGCTGAAAAATATGAGATAGGAAATCAAGCACTGCTGGAATGGGAGCAGTGAAAGGATCAAAATTCCTATGCGAGGCCCAAATGGAAAACCGTTTCCATTTGCTGTTGCAAACCTTCCTGGTAGAAGGCTTATGCGCCGCTACCAGGATGGATCTAACTGCAGACGAGATACCGAGAGTCCTGGCAACTAATGGAACTGGATCAACCAAGCTGAGAGCTTGAGGTCACCCAGATTCGGAGTTTCTAATCCCAAAGGATGAGAAATCAGATCCGGGATGGGATCTAAGATCCAAAGAGGAGCTACAAGATGAGACCGTAGGTACAGGAACCAGGTTTGACAAGGCCAGAACGGGGCTATGAGGATAATCTTGTTCCCCAACCAATGAGCTTTCTGTAAAAATGTTGTCATTAATGGAAGAGGAGGATAAGCATAAAGAAGACCGGATGGCCAAGCATGGACTAGAGCGTCTCTGGGGCTTGCGGGGGGGGGGGGGATTAGAGCAAAAAATTCGCTGCACTTCACGTTTGAAGGCAATGTGAAGAGATCGCAGCAAGGACCCCACTTGCGGAAGACCTGTTTCACTACTAAGGTGTTCAGAGACCACTTGTAAGGCGAGAGGATAGTTCGACTCAGCTTGTCCGCTAGGATGTTGGACCAACCCGGAATGTACGTTGCTAACAGAAAACGGTTGGTGGATATCGCCCAATCCCAAACTCTCATGGCCTCTCGGCAAAGAGGGTAAGACCTGGTCCCCCCCTGTTTGTTGATGTACTAGACCACTGACATGTTGTCTGTCTGAATTGCAATAGTCCCTGGAGGGAGAAAGGCATGAAGAGCTTGCAACGCTAGAAGCACCGCTCTCATCTCCAGAACATTGATATGCAAAATGGTCTCTGTTTGAGTCCACGTACCTTGGACAGTTCTGCCCATGCAATGCCCCCCCCACCCAAGGAGAGAAGCGTCCGTGGTTACCGTGGCTTGGGGTTGTGGCATTATGAACGGTCGTCCTTCCTGAAGCTCTCGAGATTAGAGCCACCATATGAGGGAATTTCTGCAAACTCTGCTGAGGGGGACTGGAGAGTCCAATGGGTGTTGAAGGATGGACCATTGGACCTGCAAGGTCCACTGGGGAACCCTCATGTGCAAGCGAGCTAAGGGCGAAAGGTTGATTGCTGCTGCCATGGACCCTAAAGCTCTCAGGACTAACTCTGCTGATGGGGCTGGAGATTGAAGGAGTGCTAGAATGTGAAGGGTTAAGCTGCGAAGTCTGCCCGACGTCAAGAAGGCCTTGGTCTGAAGCGTGTCTATTCTGGCCCCTATGAAGTCCAGGACTTCGACTGGTTGAAGGGATGATTTCTTTTGATTTATAGTGATCCCCAACTTGGAGGCTAAAAGCAGGAAGCAATCCCTGGCTGAGCAGAGTAGATGCCTGGTGGAGGCAGCAAGGAGACAGTCGTCCAGGTAAGGAAAAACCTGTATTCCCTGAAGTCTCAGGAAGGCCGCTACAACTGCCATGACCTTGGTGAACACCCTGGGGGCTGTGGTGAGGCCAAATGGTAGGACCCTGAACTGGCAATGACTGGCCCCCGACCGAAAGCGGAGAAACCACCTGGATCGCCTGATCATGAGAATGTGGTAGTACTCATCCTTGAGGTCTATGGAGCACATCCAGTCATTCTCCTGCAACAGGGGGAGAATGGACTGAAGAGTGACCACCCAGAATTTCTCCTTGGCAATGAAGAGGTTCATTGTAGAAAGGTCGAGAATTGGCCTTAAGTCCCCCGTCTTTTTTTGGCACCAAAAAGAACCTGGAGTAGTTGCCTAACCCGGACTGATCTGGGGGGGGGGGGGTGTTGGATGGCTCTTTTTTCTAGCAGCTTCTTTATTTCTAAAGCTGCAGTCTCCCTCTGATTGGGTGGAACATCGGGGAGGCGCCTTGATTGAGGAGGAAGATTTATGAAGGGAATAGAGTAGCCTCTGGATATTATTCGAAGCACCCAGCAATCTGTTGTGATGGACTCCCATTGCACCAGGTGCTTCAAAAAATGCCCCCCCCGACTGCCTCCAGAGAGGAGCAGTTGGGCAACCCCTCAGGGCTGCTGCGTGGGTTGATCGGAAAAGGGTTCCCGTGACCCAAAATTCTTTGTCCCCCCTCTGTCTCTGGGCCGGCGTCCACCTTGTCCCCCTCTGCCTCTGAAAGTCAAAGGGTCTGGAGCATAATGGGACTGCTAAGACTTCCGGAACCACATCTTCTTTTGTCCTCGCTGGTTCCTGGAAAAGGACCTTTGAGGAGTCGAGAAGCAGATTCCGACGGCAGACAGCGTCTTCCTGTCTTTCTTGCTCTGGACCAATGTATCGCGGACGGTCTTGCCAAATAGGGTAGAACCGTCAAAGGGACCATTCGCGAAGGATGCCTTGAAGGGTTCCGCAAAATCGCAAAGTCGGAGCCAGGTGTGACGCCGTAAGGTGATGCCTGATCCACTGGCTCTAGCGGCCCCCTCCGTGGCATGGGAGAGTAGCCGCATAGATGTGTTCGATACAGATTTTGAGTGGCCATGCGAGTCGAGAAGGTCCGTTTGTCCACGGCCAACATGGACTCAGGGGGAGACTCAGCGTATTCCTTCACCAGATCTCGCTGAAGCCTAATCATATAGGCCAAGTAATTCAGTGCCCTTATGGAAAAGGTAGCCGAAGCAAACATCCGCTTTCCGATACGATCCATTGTCCGAGACTCCTTATCAGGAGGATGGACCGAGGAACTATCATGTGCCAGTTCCTTCTTGGTGGCAGCTGCCACCACCATGGCATCTACTGGGGGAACCTTTACTCCACGCTGTCCTATCCACAGGGGGGCTAAGGATCTTATCTGGTCTTCTGGGGATTAGCTCTACAGTGTCCGGCTCCTTCCACGCCCTGGTAGTAATGAGGTCTACCAGGGGGTAGGCCGGAGGGGACACCCAAGAGGTAGATGGGCCTGCGTCAAACACTTCCAGAAAGACTCATCCGAAGAAGGCTTTTGGGCTGACCACCCCCTTTTAGGCGTAGCATTTCCATAATGTCTCCAAAGGAGACGTCCTCAGGGGGGTGACCTGGGGGAACCTTCCCCTTCCTCTAAATCGGTGTCATCCGTGAGGGACTCGGGGGAGTCCAAGTGCCTCCTCTTACACTTGTGTTTGTGAGGAGCCTCCTCGGTGGGACTGCCCGAGGAGGGCTCACCAACAGGGTCATGTTACTCCAGTGGAACTGGGTGGGGCGTCGACGCAGGCTGTCCCTGGGGCCAGACCAGATGATGAAAGGCAAGCCCGTCTGTGAGTGAGTGTTGGCTGGATCCGTAGCATGAGCAGGGGGTCTCGAACCTCTTGAGAAGACCCTGTCCATCATGTCAAATGCCGAAGGTGAGCCGCTCTCTCTCAGCTCCATGAGCAACACCCTCGGATCTGATGCGGGGATCGGCGTCTGAGCCGAAGCGATTGGACCCGAAAGGGAAGTGTGCTTTGACCGCAAAGGAGCCAAAGACATACTTACCCCCTCTGATCCGATGCACGGCTCTTGGCCCCGAGAGCTCAGATCCGAAAGGGGATCTGACAATTTCGAGGGCATGGCCGGCATCGAAGTAGCAACTACTATCTGTGCCAACTCCCTGACTCCGAGACTGCTCGGATCTGATGGCTCTGAAACCCAATAATGGATTAGAGAAGGAGCTATGGGGGCAAAAAAAGGGGCTGAGCTCCCCCCGGTGGGGGGGGGGGGAGGCAGGAGCACTCCCATCTGCATCTGGGCTTGGAGAAAGCGAAGCATCATCCGGTCCATGTCAGCATCTGAAAGGCTTCTTGTCGACCTAGAAGAAGCCACCGAAGCCGGCCGAGAAGGCCGCCACGACGACATTGAAGATGGCTGGGGCTCCTCCTCCGGCTCCGGTGAGAAACGTGGAGAACGGAGCCGAGAGGGAGAGGACCCGGGAATCTTCAGGGGAGAAGAGAGCTGTTTAGCCTGTGGGACCGAGGGGGCTGAATCAGATCGCCACTTGTGGCTCCTATGCTTCTCTCTATCCCTCTCTCTCTTTCTCTCTCTCTCTCTTTCTCCCTCTCTCTCTCTCCTCTCTTTCCTCTTGGAGTCCTTCTCTCCCTGGGAAATGGTGGGAGGTTGATTCCCAGCCAGGGGAGATAGCACAGCTGGCTGAACAGCCACAGCTGGAGCCACTGAGGGAGAGGAGGAAGAAGCAGAATTGGCGGGTATAAAATCCGCCAGGATCAGCTTGTTCCTCCTATCCCTCAGAGCCTGGGGGTTAAAGGCTGCACAAATATGGCAGTCCGATGATAAATGAGCTACCCTCAGGCAAAGAATGCACTGTGTGTGGCCATCAGCTGGGGAGAGCTTATGGCCACTCAGAGCACTTAGAGAAAATGGCCTTAGGGCCTTCGGCCATACCAACTACAAAAAACACACACACTTACACACAAGAATAAGGGGAAGAGAATATACTAAAACTAAGCTAGGCTAATGGGTTTAACAATCACAAACACACACCTCTCAAACTTTTGCAAAAATCTAAAATTTTACACAATACTCACTACCTAACTGCCAGGAGCTCGTAATTTGTGCTTGTTAAAGCCGCGGCAAATGAGATCTGAGGGCTGGAAGGAGGTAGCAGGGTATTATGGGTAAGGGGGAGTAGCTTAGAGCTCGGATCTTTAGCTTGGAAAGCTGCCGGCTCGGATCCAGGTCAGATCTGATACCCACAGGTTGCTGATCAAATGAAGTTGATATTTAGACCAGAGGGCACTTGCACATGTGGACAAGCTTACGTTGTTTTAAACTTGCACGCCGTAGGTCTAAACGATGTTTGTCAGTTAGTCTGAAGAAGTCCGAATATTGTTTTAGGACGAAAAGCGTATTTTAAATTTCAAACGCTTCATTTTATTTTAATAAAGCGAATTGGATAAGCGTTCAGCCTAAGCGGATTCACTTTGTTCAAAGTTCGTGTTTTTGTAGCAGTTGGATCAAATGAAGTTAACTACTTCAGATGAAATAGTAATAAGGCATACAATAAAGGGGTATGACCTCACACAGATTTAATGAACATATTCTTCAGCAAAGACAGATAGACAACTAAGCTGTAAGGAGGGCTTTACAAAAGAAATGGAGCCACAGCTGCCTTTTTATCATTTTTACAATCTTCACTATTTAGAACCACTTTCCTACCTTCTTCAGCACTAATGCACACCTGTCTCTGGTCCTTTTACATGCAGTCCATCAACTGCATGGCTGAATGTTATCTTTTCATCTTTCCCTCTTCCCGTCTCTCCCAAATCTGATTTGCCAGATTGCCTTTTACTTTAATATACATGTGACAGAACCAATGTAATCTGCTCTCCTTGACCTTCTCTGTATTTGGGGTGCTTTGGCTTCTACTCTGGTGTCCTCATTTCTTCATCTGTTCCACAGTGGGCTTCCTTCTACCCATCTCCAACACTTCATCTTCATCACCTCAAGCTTCTCACTTGCTGTTCCTTCAGGGCCTTGGTTTTTGTACCATATAGAAGCAGTGGTTACACCACTGTTTTATGCACACATTACTTTTTAACTTTTTTGTAGTGTTTTGTCACACCTTACCATTGATACTGTGCCAGCTGGCTGCAGCATCTCTGATTTTAACTTTGGCCTTTTTAGACTTTTCCTCTCAACCACGCCTCCCCAATACTTGAAACTGTTATGCAATTCCACTGTTTTTTCTTCCGTTTCAGTTTTAAATGTCGTCTTATTTCCCCTATGCTGCCATTTCACTGTCTTGTATGCAGCCAGTTTCATCCCATGTACCTTCAGTTTTGTATTCCACTCCCCTATCATTTGCTGAAGTGCCTGTTAAAACTCTGCTTGCAGTTCCACATCATCTACATACAACTTTGTTAATCTGTCCACTGTCCATTATCAATAACGATGGGCTCAGAGCTAAACCCTGATTTACACCCACTCTCACTGAAAACCCCTCTGTGAGTCGAAACACTTTTTGTACTTAATTATAACTGGATCTTGTACATAGCCTGCAACTAATTCTACTAATGTTTTCAAGACTCTGAACCATCAAAGGACTGCCCAAATCGGTTTTCATAGGGCATTGTCATATGCTTTTTCTAAGTCTAAGAATGTTCAATTGGACTCTATCTTCCTCCTAATCCTCTCCTCCATTATCTTTCTCACTGCAACTAGTGGGTCATTTGTACTGCATCCTCCATCTTACATTTTACTATTCTACATATTTATCAATCATCCTTTCAAACACTTTCATGCAATGTGACAGGAGTGTGATAGTTCTGTAATATCTCCAGTCATGAATATCACCGTTGTTTTTGTACCAAGACACCAGAATGTTTATCCTCTGGTCATCTAGGACATGTCTCTTTCTCCATCTTACAAACCTTGGAGGGCAACATCATGCTTACATTGTATTATCCATGAGATAACTAACTTCAGAATTTCTATACAGATTAGCAAAATAGGAGTAGAAAAAAAGATTTATTGTTTGTTGTATCTTACTGTGCAGCACTGGGTCTCTATATGACACAGCACTGTCTTTCTTTTTTTTCAGTATTGTTTCCTTATTTACTCAGAATAACTAGTTTTTACTCTGAGCACCTGTTGAGGCATTGTAATTACAAGTTTTAGTTGTAGGTGCCCCTTCTATATTCCATGTCTTAATTACAGGTGTCAAGTTTCCTGTCCTCCATGCCTTCTCTGCAAGAAAAAGCTCAAAGTGACCAAAGCTGTTGTTATAAGTCATAGGATGCTTTAATATGCCTTTAAAAATAACAGTTTAAGTAAAGCCTAAATGGTGTGAAAGGAGAATGGAGTCAGGAGCAGCCACAAATGATAGGGAGAGCTTTATTTGTGTATATGTTGTATTCTATGAGTCAAATTAAATGGAGGGAAAATACTGATGTAAACATTAGACAGCTGCATGCAGTTATCAAGTTCTTTTATTATGCAGCATTAAATTAGACAACTACTGCAGACTATATATATATATATATATATATATATATATATATATATATATATATATCCTTATATAGAGACAATCACACAATAACTGCTGTAATTTAGTGCATAATTTTTACGATTTGTATCTGAGAGAGCAGTGTAATATTTATTGCAGGTTACACCTATTCGATTAAATTATACGTGTTGAAGTATGATATTCATTGTATCTGATTATTTTAACAGGGTACAGACTGATCCAGTTTAGTCTCTCCTTAATGAACACCAAACTGACTTGCCCTTGGTCTGACTTCTGGGACTAAATTTGAACAGTAAGTAGAAACGGTACACTATTATCAAAATTTGTTGACTGGCATCTTTTGCATTGCTTTGTAACACTGTTGATTATTTAGCTTTCAAACAATTTACATTTCTCACCATTCTAATATGAGAACTTACCTAGGGCAATGGTAAGGCTGAGCCTCCCACAGCCAAGTATGTACAACTTTGGGTATGGTTCCAGTGACTGATAGCAAGACTTGCCCTAATCGGCAGGTGAGCATAGTTGTTCATTGACAAACACTGAGAAGCCACAAATTATTAAAAAGCATTTTTTTTAACAGAATGGTATGGTGTTTCTTCCCTCACACTTCCCACTTACTTACATACTCTAGCTCTGTATACACTAGGGGAAAGTGACAACTCTTAGCACAAAAAATCCAGACAAAGCCTAAAATAATGAGAAGCCCACAGGCCCTAAAATAGGGACAGAGTGTAAATACTCCTCTTAGAAATTTACTAGAATAACAGGATTTGTGTAAGCATGCATTTTCTAAATGGTGGTCAATACTTAGTGACTTCAAACCTCAGTGATGTGTCAAAAAAAAACACAAATTTTGAGGAACAGACCAAAAATATGAGGCAAAAATCTGGGTATTCTGCGAAAATCTGGACAGCTGAGAAGTATGAAAAGTGAATTCCCTAAGCCTGTAGTATATTATTTGACTTAATTATTTATTAATAGAACTGCAAATATCATTTTTTCTGCATATTACTTTACTTTTGCCAGTTACCATTTTCACATTTTACATATTTGTACTTATTTATTACAAGTTATAAGTGTATATTAGCTGGAGGTGTTGGCATTACTGAGAGATGAATTAACGTATGTCTTGCTACTGCAACTTCTGTAGAAGACCCACTGTCCTTATTTAGTACTGAACATCTTAAATATAAATTTCCAGTTGACAGCTGATTAAAAAATAAATATGAACTATAATTACTTCAGTAGCCTTTATCTTTGCTTTTTGCTTTATGAAAACAGTGAGTCAGTGGAGTGAATGTGCATATCTGTCGGTCTAAATAAAAGCAAATTGCTTTGATGTACATTCCACAGTAGCAGCACAGTCACTATGATTAGTTCAAGTCCAGGGAAGTGAAAATAAACTCCTTGATCTCTGCAGAGCTGAAAAGCCAGAGAGTTCTATCCTTGATTTCACAATTAATATCATGGAGACTAATAGAGGAGCTCTTCAGCTGGTTAATAAGCTGTAGTGGACTAATGTCCACACTTTCAGACTAAATGGCAAGGTACTACTGCCACAGACATTGCCCTCATTTTCTATATATTATGCATTATCGCTAACAGGCAGCAAACCTATACTATACACTTCTCAGGCATCTCAGGCATTTTAACTAAAACACTACATATATGTCAAACACCATCTCTGACACACTATGTATGTCAGCCATTACCACAGAGACTATATACATATATATATATATATATATATATATATATATATATATATATATATATATATATACACACACACACACACACACACACATATATTATGGCTGTCACTGAGACACTATAGAAATATTACTTAATGCCATTACTAAACTAGTCACATAATTGCCACTGTAATGGACAATATGTACATGTTAGGCCTTTTATGTTAAGTGCTGTGAGTGAGATACTAGTCATACATTACATATGTGTTAGAAAATGTCACTGAGATCCACCAACACATCGGTACTGAGAGTCTTTATATACACTTGTCATGTTTTGCACTAGCAAAGATGGAGTCCAATGACCATATATATTCTATGCTGGTTCTGCTAAATAATTTAATGTCCAGAAAAGTAGCCCCCTTAAATGGAGCAAACATCTACACATCACTGCCTGTGGAAATATGGTATCTAAGAAAGCAGAATCCACCTAAGTCATACATCCAGTAACACTATCTCAACTGCATTCCCCACTACCCTTTTTTGGATCATCTTAAATGAAACATCTTCAGTTTATGGTACACGGAGTTAATTGTGTGGGTTCTACCACGTGTGATTTGTCTCCTCCCAGTATTTCAGCAAGGCATGCTGAAAGTGACAGCAAGGTAGGTCTTTAACAGTGTATATGTAATGATTGTTGCGTGCCTTTAGTGTGTTATCAGTGCTAATCCTATTTCTAGCTGTAGTGTTACATGCATATCCCATATCAAATACAAACAGCAGTATAAGCGGTTTCCAGTACTGTCCCCAGTAAACACTGTGGTGTGTCTGAGGGCCCACATTTTACTCTTTACCCGTCTTGTTCAAAATGTTTTTCTTCCATCTGTGGTGTTCTGAAAGCTTTATAAATATTATATCCTTACATAAGTAGCCTCATTTTATCCACTCCTAGACTGGAGATGCAGATGATTGTTCCCCTTTTTCAGTTTCCCTTCCAGTAAACCCACATGTAGCTGCATTGATAGGTCTCTTTATCCTAGAGGTAGTGAGAGTACTGAACAGTGTCACCCCCCCCCCCCCCCGTAAGCTGGAATTTTATGAGTAGGGCAATGGAAGCATTTCATTCCCTGATGCAAAAATAAGGTTAATTAGGAAGATATATGAGGGATTAGAGGCAAAAATTATAGTGGGAGGGTTCCTCTCTGATAAGTTGTGTCTGAGCAGAGGAACCAAGCAGGGTTGTCCTCTTTCACTTTTGTTATTTGCATTATTTAGAGCCATTGGCAAAGAAAATAAGGAACTCAGAAATAAAAGGATATAACTGGTATTGTAATCAAGAAAAGCTGACTTTATTTGCAGACAATATTATTTTGCACCTGATAAAAGCAGAAAAGGACATCTCAGTGTTGTGGAACATTCTGAACCAGTTTCAAGTTTTTTGGGGGGATATAAAATTAATGAAAACAAAACAAAGGCTATAGCTATAAATGGTGTACCAACACATGAATTGGTTCAGCAATACCCATATTTATAGGGATACAACAAAATGAAGTATTTAGGACTATGGGTTAAAAAGGATTCTGTTATGGCAGCTACGGATATGTGGAAAAGTGACTAAACAAAAGATAATACAAAAACTGAAAGCTTGTGTTTATGGATATGGACAGCAAGATACAAGCAGTGAAAATGCTTTTAGTACCTTTAGTTTTACGTTCAGATCAAGCATATTTTTATCAACCAGAGGAGAAGTTGTAGGCAGGAATTAATACAGAGTTAGGACTGCTGGAAACTTGGACGCTTGCTAACAAAGCATTTGGGCTACATTTTGCACCAAGGGAAGTACATTTAAACTAAATTTATAATTGCACTTTTCTTATAATTTAAATCAGTTTTTGTGTGTTGGTTCCTCTCTATAAGAAGTTAAAGCAATTATTTTAAGGTATTTTAATAGCCTGCATTGCTTTTTGGTTTCTGTGCTGGGCCTGTTTTTTTTCTGAATTTGTTGTAGCTAGTTGTAACTAGACCCTGCTGTAATAAACCCAGCCCTTCTGATATTTTACATTACACAATATGTCTGCCATCTCAGTCTTCAGAGTGCTGGAAACTTGGAAGCTTGATAACAAAGCATTTGGACTACATTTTGCATAAAGGAAAGTACATTTAAACTATATTTATAATTGCACTTGTCTTACCATTCAAATCAGTTTTGTTTGCTGTTTGCTCTCTATCTGAAGTTAAAGCTATTAACTTAAGGCATTTTTATAGTCTGCATTGCTTTTTGGTTTCTGTGCTGGGCCTAGGTGTTTTTCTAAATTTGTTCCACTCACCCTCTCTATTCTTGTTGTGCTTTTATACTTGGAAGCTTTTGAGCTGCCCGCCCCTACTGTATATCTGGCCTTGGAAGCTCCTCCCAGTCTCATCTTCTGTATACTTACTTGGCCATAGAAGCTCCTCCCATTCTTATCTCCTCTGCTTTTCTTACTGGTTACGGACAGAAGAAACTAGGAAGGCCCTCCCCTTAGACTGCTAGTGGTACTTTGAAATTGCCTTAAAGTGTGTGTTTATTCCTTATTGCTGTCTTGTCCGCCATTCAATCACCTTGCAATTACTTATAATAGCTATTAGACTTACTTCTGGTACCTTTTCATTTGTGGCTAACTAAAGTATGTTTTCACATTAAGAAGACTGGACTGCAATCCTAGTGGGAGTAGAAAAGTAGCCTGGTCAGTCTGACTTGGAAAATGCTCAGGGAGGCTTAAAGTGAGAATTACTTCTTGTAGTTAATTTGATTTCTTTCCAATACCTTTTCACTTGTGGCTATCTAAAGTTTGTTTTCATATTAAAAAGGGGGGACTGCAATTCTAGTGGGAGTAGAAAGGTAGCTTGGTCTGTCTGAGATGGGAAACACACAGGGGGAGTAAAGTGACAATTACTTGTTGTTACTAGTTGGTACCTTTTCACATTTGGCTAACCAAAGTGTGTTTTTTATATTAAGTAGACTGGGACTGCTATTCTAGTGGAAGGAGCAAAGTAGCCTGATCAGTCCAAATTGGAAAATACACAGGGAGGCTTAAAGTGAGATTGATTCATCAGTCAGATGGGTTTTTAGGGACTTGGGTGTTAATCTGCACTTAAGAGTTACTTGCTTTTCCTTTAAGAAGTTCTAGGGATTATCAATCTTGTGACAGAAAGTGTTTACCTGGTCTCCCTGATTTGGGAGGCACTCCAGGGAATTCAAAATGTAGTTCTTTATTGGCCAGAGGAAAGAGTAGCTAGTTTTCAGCTTTTTTCTGTCTGCTATAAATTAGGCAGGTTTTTAAGGAGCTGTTCACTGTTCACCAGCAGTTAGTAGAACCCTAAATAGCAGCAACCCTAAAAATCTAGTACTTAGGCCTTTAACCCATAACACTGAAAGGCTTTATGTGGAGCTAAGTTTAGAGCAGCTAGGAGCATCAAACAACACTAAGATCATAGCACTAGCATGTAGTTTTCACCCTTGACACCACTCAGTTGACCCTTGTAAAACCAAGACCCTAAACATGGATTTGCAATTTTCTAATGTCTCTTTGGCCAACTTGGTAGATATGGGCATCCTGAGACAATGTAACAATTGTCTTATGTACACTGATAACATTTTCATTCTTAAAGAAACTAACACAGTAAGTGAGATTTGTACATACATAACTTCCTTGGAGGCAAAAATCTCACTTATAGAGTTATCAAGAACACACACACTACATCCTTCACACATATCACTCACCACACACACACACACACACACACACCTGTTTATGCAGAGGCACTTAAAAGAAACCTCTCCAAACCTCAAAGACATCCTAAGCGGTCACACTGCAGCACCTACCTTCAGCAATCGCTAAAGTACACACCAAAAACCACATCTAACACCACACATAAACTTCACCCAATGATCAAGCAAGAACAAAACCCATAAAGCAAGCAAACACTTTACCTAGTACTCTTCTCATAGGGGATTCTATTGTATAACACACACATACTCCTCTCACCAGGATGGACAAGGAGAAGATAATAGTTGCCTACCTTGAGCTAGGATCCGCAATATTATGCATGCACTAAAGTCACTGCACCACAGGTACCAATATGATTCTATCATAGTTCATGTGGGTGTAAATGACCTGAGGCATACCTCACTTGACTATATGAAAAGAGACATTATGGCTGTCTCTCTCCCTCTCTATGAATTTGTGTCACAAACAGGTACATGCCTACCACTGAGCAACATTCTACCCCACTATATAGGTGTCCAAGGAACACTGGGGAAAAAACTGTGTTGGGATGCACAGCTAGGCTTGCAAAGATCCTGATGGTTGTTAGCCTAGTAAAACTCTATAAGCCTATAAGAGTTGAAGGATTTAATCTGGGAGGGGAAGAGGGCAAGGTTCAAGTGAGATAAGTTGATCCTCCCAATAGAACAAGGTGGTTTAGGAATATCTGATTTGAATGGATATTTTAAAGCTACAGAGTTAAGGCACATATACACAACACAAGGAGAAAGCTATGATTCAAAGTGGAAAGGAATAATAATGAAGCAAGGGGCAATTCAAGAAATAAGGAGAAAGTGTGATTTTGCATGCAGATCTTTAAGGAGAATAACAACCATACAGAATATTACATTCATAAAGTAGCAGAAAGTATTCTAAGAACTCAGCCAACAAGTTGGAGAAAGGAGATTCTACTGATAGGGATGACTGCAATTAGGGGTACACAGAATAGGTAAGAAGGAGCTAGAATTTGACAGAGAAAACTGTCAAAGGAGCCAAGGTATTGGGAGCAAATAACTAGGCAGGGAAAGCTAACAGAATGGGAAGAGGCTAAGAAGACATTTGGACTGGACTTCAGGCTGGAGACTGCCTTCCCTACCAGGGATTGATATCAGAGTACAGGCCAAGAGAAAAGGATCAGGGCATCCTAAGTGAAAGACCTGGAGAGTTTTTAGCTGAATCTAGAACAGAAGCTGCTGTTAAAAAAGGGATAATTAGTAGGTCATATAAAACACTGCACAATAAGTATAGGAATCAATCAGAGGACATTAGGCAGGATTGGGAAGGGAGACTGGATAAGCAAATCACAAGGAAACAATGGGAGGACATATGTATGACTCCCAAATATGCAATAAAGTGTACAAGATTTAGAAATTTTGCTTGCAAGTGATTGCATAGGTATTTTATACCCCAAGCAGTCTCCAAACATTTTCCTTAAGTAGATCGCAAATGTGGGGAGGTATGTCTGGGAAGAAAGAGGTAAATGGGGGCATATGTATTGGGGGTGCAATGAGTTGACATATTTAAAAAATTCCCTACAGAGTACTCTGTCAGAAATATTGGGTGAGCAAATGGGTGTAACTAAGGAAATTATATTTTTGAGCTGGATACAGGATCTTAATTGCCTAGACATAATAAGGTCTTGTTAAGTTTAATTCTGGTGGCTACCAAAAAAGCAGTTACTAGAAAATGGAAATCAAAGTCTAAACCGACTGCATTTGAAGTAGTGAATATTGTAACTGAGATAAAAGAATTATAAGTGGGATTGTTTGAAACATGTAAGAGAAAATTACCTAGAAAAAATGGAAATTGTGGGAACAATACATGCAGAATAAAGCTTTGGAGGAGGAGAAGTGAGGTTTAGGGGACGGCAGGAACTAAGCAATTAATGTAATGTTGAACTGATGATAAATATACAAAAGACTATATATGATGTATAATGTTTGTAACTAATAATATGTTAATATGGTTTGTTTTTTTTCCTATAAATGTATATTTGCCTATGTCTTAAGTGATAATTTAATAAAGGTGTTAAAAATAAAAAATATATAGGATGACATGTAACACAACAAACAAAGGAACTCTAAGGTTGACATTTCCTTTTGCTACAAAATGTTTTGGATTATAATATCAAACAGGCCACTTTGTACTGCAAAGGATATAACAGCCAGATAGCTTCCAAAGCTTAAGGGTACATTACATGCACTAAAGCTGTTGACAGCTCAAGCTAAGGTAAGTAGGTAAGGTAAATAAAAATCAAAGCCCTCACCATGGCAACAAAAATTATGCAAAAATAAGTGGTGCAGAGTGAGGGACTGGCTACTGCAGCAGTAATAGGTTCATAGGATGATACTAGGCTATTGGCCCAGAGGCCCTTATAAGCCTAGCCAAGAATTTTGCCCATGTTCCCTCAAAGTCAGCACCTGTTTCCCCTGGCTGGCAGGGACACAGGTGGGACCCAGGGGTGTATTTTCTGTTTCCTATCCAGTTGTCCAGGTTCCTCCTAAAGAGGACTAGAGAGGTATTCTGCTTGACATGGAGAGGGAGTCTATTCCACAGATGGGGGAGTCTTTGGGACACAAATCTATGCCACCAACAAGTTCTATTAATGTCACAGGCCAGCTTAAGACCTTGCTTGTGGGTTGCTTGTGTGGAGTTTGTCTTATGGATATGCAGCAACTCCATCAAGGCTGGGTCTGAGATGGCCTTGTATGCCAGACACAGGTCACCTCTGGCAGTCTGTATGAGACTGAGTAGAGGGACAGGGCTTTTAGCCTATCTGTATAGGACAGGTGTTTGAGACCCTGGATTTTCTTGGTCAGGAACCACTGTGGTCTCTCCAACTGCCGCATGTGCTTGGCAAGGTACATGCCGAAGTGGGCATTGTACTCGATAATGGGTCTGATAAGGGAGGAGCACAGGAATGTTATGACCTCCTTGTTCCTGGATGAAGTACCCTTATTTATGAGGTGGGCCATGTAGAAAGCCTTCTGTACAAAGGAGGCAATGAGGTGATCAAAAGTGAGGTTGCTATCAACCTGGGTGCCCAAGTCCCTCATGACTGATTACATACTTAGTACGTTGTTATTAATGTGATAACTAGTGAGGATGCCATTTTCCCCAAAGGGGATAATGATGCATTTCTTGATGTTCAGTTTGAGGCCATGCTTCTGACACCAGTCATTAGTTTGGGTAAGGCCCTCTTGGAGGATGTTCACATCACTAAGAGAATTTAAGACAGCACCCAGTTTGCAGTCATCTGCAAACTTGGTCAGCCACAGACCACTGGTTTTGGCTTGCACCTCAGAAAGGTATATCCTAAACAGGAGAGGCCCCAAGACCACTTTTTGGGGGTACTCTGCTCGTTACAGGTCTACTATTAGAGGTGGCTTCCCCTACTCTGACTAAGTGGGTTCTATCAGAGAGCCAGTTAGCTACCCATCAGGTAACATATAGGTTGATGCCTAGCTGGGAGAGAGTTTATCTATTATGCCCGAGTGGGGAATAGTGTCAAAGGCTTTGGCTAGGACAAGGTAGGCAGTGTGCACTGTCTTCCCCTCATCCATGGCTTTGGTGACTGTTTCGAAGAAGACGATCAAGTTTAACAGGCATGATCTCCCTTTGACAAGACCAACTGTGTGGGGTCAAGTGTTTGGAGGTTGCCAATATCCTTGTTTATGAGGTCCATGATAATGTGTTCCATGGCCTTGCAAATCAGGTCTGAGTCTAGTTAGGCTGATGGACCTATAATTGCCTGGGTCAGTGGATGCTACACCTTTGTGTAGAGGGATGACAGTGGCTTCCTCCATTCAGCTGGGATGAAGCCGGTGCTCAGGCTTTCATTGAATAGGGTGCCTACTGGGCTGAGAGCTCATGCTTAAGTTCATGGAGGATACAGCCAGGGATGTTTATCAGGTCCCATAGAGACTGTATTTTTTGCCTTTGAGAGGGCATTAAGGACCAGGTACTAGGGACGTCCTGGTTTACTGATGGGGGGACGGGGGGGGGTGAAGTTTTCACTGAACCTGCCAGCAGGTTGGCTATATCTATGGCGTTTGTGTATGTGGTGTTACTGACCACCAGTTCAGAGCAGATTTGGGTGTTACCTTTGAGAATGCGGGCAAATATGAAGACTGCCTTGTGGTTGTCCTTAGTGGGATGTGGCCAATTTGGAGTCGAAGTTAGCCTTAGAGGATTTCACCAGTGACCTCATTTTCTTGTTCATACAAAGCGATTACTTCCAACTTGGCACCTGTTCCTTCTTGGTCCTGGACAGCAATTTCTTCCTTTTATTATAGGATTTGTTCATTGCTGCTGTCCACCAGACAGGTTTACTCTTCCTTGAGGAATATGATTTGGTCCTGTCAGGTATTGCTGAGTCCATGCAGCTATTGTAGGTGCTCATATACTTTTTAGGTGTAGGCTTGGACATTAGTGCTAGTTCCAACTGAAGGGACGGTGGTTGTGAAGCTGCTTACACCTGCTCTGAGGAGATTGTAGTCCACTTTTAAACAGCTTCATAGGTTAGTACTAAACTGCCATTGCAAGCTTACCAATTATATCATGTGAGAATCAAACCTTGCAGTTCACATTTGCAAGATAAACACCTTAACCATTACATCAAAGTCCCAATAAAGACCTCTGCCGAGTGTCGAACCCTGGCTCCTCTCAGCTATAGCACACTGCATTAACCCCCCACACTCCACAGACATGTTTGCCTATGATAAGTATACAAAAGAATATATATGATGTACAATGTTTGTAACTGATATGTTAATATTGTTTTCTTTCCTATAAATGTATGTTTGCCTATGTCTTAAGTGATAATTTAAGAAAGGTGTTAAAAATAAAAAAAATATATAGGTTGTCATGTAAGACAACAAACTAAGGGGCTCTCAGGCTGACATTTCCTTTTGCTATAAAATATTTTGGATGTATAATATCAAACAAGCCACTTCATACTGCAAAGGCTACAACAGCCAGACAGCTTCCAAAGCTTAAGGGTACATTACATGCACTCAAGCTGTTGACAGCTCAAGCAAGAAAATAAATGTTTTTGGTCCCAAGCTGTTCAGAGCTTCTTGGCAGCTGAAAGAGGGAGGCTAAATCCCTTATAAAGGTCAATGCCAGGTACATAAAAATTAAAGCCCTCATCGTGGCAACAAAAAATATTGAAAAATAAGTGGTGCAGAGTGAGGGAGTGGGTACTGCAGTAGTGATCATTCAAACATATGCTGTTAAGTTTACTTAGAGAACTGTACTTTGTTCATGATGATGTTTACAGCTGCAGCAGCCTTAGCTATATAAGTAGACTCCCACAGCTTATAATGACAGGAAGGAAGAAGGATGAGGGTCCAGGAGACCCTAAAGAATGGTCCTAGCACAGCCTGCGCTAGACCTAGAAAAGGAATCAAGTTTGTAGTGTTTTGTAAAGGTATGCACAGAGGACCAACTTGATTGCTTGTAAAATACTTTTAGAATCAACGATTTCAAAAAGCCACTGATGAAATCAAGGCCTTGGTATAATGTATTTTGACCCTGCCTCTACCTGAATCATTGTGGTGAGTGTAACAAAAGGAAATAGCATGTGATAACCATTTGGATATAGTCTACTTTAACAAAGATTGTCCTTTTTTCTTACCTTCATAAGAAATGAATAGCCGATCAGATTTTCTGAATGTTTTAGTTCTGTCAAGAAAATTTCTGCGTTTACTGTGAGCATCCAGAGTATGAAGAATCCTTTCTCCCTCATTATTACATTCTGGGAGAAAGGCAATGAGATGGATAGCTTGTGTTAAAGTGAACTTGGATACCACTTTAGGCATAAATTATTAGTTATCAAGGGAACCCTATCTTTGTGGGAAGTCATTGTTCCACTGTATTTGTCAATCATTAGACCTGTCATTGAGTACAATTCCCTCCTTGGTATGTACCTATTCAGGCATATTTAACAATTAGAATATCCATAGACGTTCCACACTTAAAGAACATTGGGCTATGCAGACCATCTCAAAACCGTATCCCTGTATTTTGTCTCCTACAAACTGTTGAGATGTTGAGGGGAGATCTATGTCTGACATACACGGCATTGTGAGATCCCAAGTCATGGGGTTGCCGAGGAGCATTGACTCCTAGGATTAGTAATCTGTCTTCTGGGGAGGAAGAAGAGTGAAACATTTTAGGAAGTATTTCACAAAGCAAAATGTTTTATGCCATAACTGCCTTTAGAAAGTCTATCCCAACATTTCTTGGCACTTTAAATAATTCTTAAGCATACATGTAAATAAGATGGCAATTCCCTGTATCCCCAGCACTCACATATTGGCTATTCCTCTTTGACATAACTGCTCTGTACTAATATGCCATCTGTGGAGAATTACAGAATAGCACTGTAGGCCAACACTGAGGCTTTTTAAGTTTCATATAGTTCACAAATGACTTACCTATTCAGACTCATTCATTTCCATAGGAATATGCTACAACTTCCTGTAATTTTTGTTATTTGGTTTTGTACCACTTCTATGTAAAAAGTGTGCAAATCCCTGTATAACTATGTTATCTATGTGACTCCATTCAGAAATGTCCTTATGTAAGCCTATCTGTGTAGACCCTAGTGTACTTACAGTGTCTGGTAATCAGTTGACTTCAGTTGTGTCCGCAAAGGTGAGAACCTTGGCAAGCTAATTTTTCAGTAGTTAAGGCCAAACTTAATTCCAATCAGATCCACATAATATCTTTTCAATTTCCTTTCCTATCCATTTCTCGTTAGCTTTGCATATCCCTGCATCTTATTCCTGACGGAGAAAGGTTTCCAACTTTCTGTTCCTTCTAAATCATACTTTTCATTAAGCATCATATCATTGTAACAGTGATTTTTTTATTCTAATCACTGGAAATAACAGCTTCCCCTTCTGTTTCTATATTACCCCATTTTGGATTAGCATGCACATACTGTTTTCCATTTTATATTGTTTGTTAAATAAGGCAAATGTATCTGTTAACCTGGCTAATGTGACTCATTCCTTCTTATCTAAGGAGACTACACAGCAGTATCGTCTAGGTTTTTAGCCACTACTTCCATTGTAAGCCTCGTATATTTATCACATGGAGCACAGACTACAACAAAATAAGCTGCACACCCCTTTTAACCTTAGTCAGGCTCCCAAACTAATCTCCTACATACCACTTACTTTATTCTTTTTATCTTCACTGCCTGACAAACATTAGCTTTACCACCAACATGCAGTTCATTGAGCCAACTATGGAAGGCCTTCATCTAAGCAGCCATCTCAGTTTTCTGGTTGATAGCCTAAAACCCCCACCTCCTTGCAGCTAACATGCATACTCATTTGAAAAATGGCCTCCTCCTGTATATGGCCTCCAGGAGGCTACTGTATATCACAGCATGGCAAAGCCAAGTACATGTCCCCACAACTCTTATGCCACTCTCTATATTCACACTTCACAGCAGAAGTCAGAATTGCAACTACTCCCTGCTTTTTTCATAAAGCATCACTTCACTGTGACATGGGCTTTATTGCAAATTCATATTTTATGTTAACCAAAACATCTATCTCACAAAGTGTTTTTTTTTAAGACAGACTAAAAAAATATATGTTATCTTCCCTGCTCAATGAACATAGACTTTAAGGTAACATGCAAGGAAAATCTTTAGTTTTAAGGCAGGCCATAACACGGTCTTCAAAAGTTTCAGCTACAATGCAGAGACAGACAGACTCTGTGTGTGAGAGAGAGAATGTAGCTGTTGTGCTAAGTATCCGAGCTATACACCTTACCATACTGAAATTTTTCAAGCATCTTTTTTAGCCAATAAAAAAGAAAGAAATTACTTACTCCCCTTTTTCAGGTAAAAGTGGATATTTATGCACTTTAACCAACATCAGTAACTTAACTTCTAATGAAGGGCTCCTGCCACCCTGAAAGCTCAAGTAATTGCAAAACCAAGGTTGGTCCCAAAAAAGGTGCTACATCATCTCTATGTTCCATTGTCTTTTTGTTTCCAATAAAGCCTAAACGCTAAGCTCACCATTGCCCACGCACTCCGTTCTCCCTGGTCAGCTTTTCCAGTGCCAAAGCTCTAACCTAACCTTTGTCCTCTAGTTTGTAATCAGGGTTTCATCCCTCTATACTATGGAGCCAACCATTTATCTATTGGTTTCAACATACAGCATGTGTTTACAAAGCCTAATTCCATTACAGTTCTAGACAAAATCCTGCACTGCTACTAACATTTATTTCAGCTACAGGAAAACTATTTTCAGAAGCAGAAGTGCCACTATGTAATCTGTAGAGCAAAAATCAAATATCTGCATTTATACTTAAAAGTCACATTCAGCAAACTCCATGTAATAATATATCAATTTATAGACTATATTAACTACCCATAATTAATGTATTTTTCTGTATGAGTGGCACTCTTGATACCCAGACATATCCTCTTCAGCAAAAAGTAGAGAAATACAACCAACAGAACAGCATAAAAGGTACTCACTAAATGGAATGCAATACACACTTGTGTGCAGAGCTCACTGTAAATGGAGCCACCTATACTGAGCCAGAAAATATAGCAAACCTCCTGGCTAATAAATTCAGCTCCAACTTTACATCTCTCTTCCCCTCAACCTTCCCTCAGGAAATATCATCAAATATATCTCCCCCTACTATCACTAGGGAACAGGTCCTTAATGCTCTCTCTAAGACCAAGAACACTGCATCAGTGGGCCCAGACAATATCCCAGGATGCCTTCTAAATAGCATGAAACATGACCTATCAGGGCCTCTAAAATTACTGTTTAACTGTATCCTCCAAACAGGCTTCATGCCTCATGAATGGTGAAATGCAACAGTCATCCCTCTGCACAAAGGTAGGTCATCTACAGACCCATAATTCTCACTAGTCATATATAAAGCATGGAAAGAATTATCATGGAGATGATCACTAGAGATGTAGTAAACCTCCAGACACTAGACCCAACCCAGTTTGGTTTTGTTGAGGCGAATCATGCTTACTCAACCTGGTGGACTTCTTTGTGAAGGTCACCAAAGCAATGGATGAGGGCAAAAGCATTTACATTGCCTAACTTGACCTGGCCAAGGCATTTGACACAATACCCCACTCGAGCATTGTTGACAAACTTAAGAGATTAGGTACAAACCCATATGTCACCCGGTGGATAGCCAACTGGTTCAAAGACAGGACCCAGGAAGTTAGAATTGGGGAGTCCATCTCTACAAAGAGGCCAGTCACAAGTGGAGTCCCTCAGATATCAGTCCTTGGGCCGCTATTTTTTGGCATTTACTTCTCAGAAGTCAGGGCCAATGTCAGTGTTCTCTGACTGACTAAATTTGCAGATGATTGGAAATTAGGAGCTGCCATTGAATCTCACACTCACAAAAATGTTCTCCAGGAGGAGCTGACACAGACAAATAACTGGTGTCATTGCCATGGACTAAAACTTGATGCCAAGAAATACATAATAGTATCCTTTGGGAAGTCATCCATCCCTAGTAACTATCATATTGACAACACACTCAGAGTTGACCCAGTAGTTAAGGACTTAGGGACACACACAGATAGTAATCTAGCCTTTGATCATCACGTGTCTACAGTGGTGAGGAAATCATTCTATGTTGCACAACTTATAAACAAAGGTAAGGCATCTAAGTCCAAGGAAGTCATTGTTTCACTGTATTTGGCATTCATCAGCCCTATCATTGAGTACAATGCACCCTTTGGTATGTACCTAAACAGGCATATCCAACAACTGGAACATCAGAGAGGTTCCTCACTAAAAGAATACAGGGTGTAAGTAATATGTCCTATGCAGACCGGCTCAAGGCCCTTTCCCTGTATTCTGTCTCCTACAGGCTTTTGAGGGGAGATCTATGCCTGGCATATAGGGCATTGCAAAACCCACTCTGCTGGACCTCCTGCATATCCACAAAACAAACAGTAACAAAATTACTCATTCTAAAGACTTAAACCTTGCTGTGATATAAACAGGACCTGCTGGAGAGATAGGTATGTATCCCAGAGACTACCCCAAGTGCAACTTGTACAATTGGATGGAAAACCCGATATTCATCCCTGGTTTGGCACCTATGTCTCTAATGGACACAGGTAAACCTGCAAATGGTTCATCTCCCAGGCCCATGCTTACACTTATCAAGGGTATCAGAACTTGTCAGATATTTGGGATGCATGGCTAGGCTTAAAAAGACCCTTGTGGTCATTAGCCTAGTAAACACCTATGAAACTATGAACCTATGTAAACTTATTTCTTTAGGATCTTGGTCAAACTTAGGAACTTCAGACTGCATCATAGTGACACTCTCTTCTTCATCCAAAGAAAGAAGAGCACGTCTCCTTTTGGGTTTCCTTTTCCATTAATAAACCAGAATATTTCTTTTTTTCTGAGGTATGGTGATCTCAGACTTGGCATATATAGGTTCATAGGTAGGTACTAGGCTATCGGCCCAAGGGCCTATGTAAGCCTAGCCAAGAAGGTTCCCTGGCTTATGCCACCCAAGAAAGTTATTTTCCTGTGCCACTGTTGAGCAGAGAGACAGAAGTGATCCCCGGGATGTATTTCCTACTTCCCATCCACTCATCAAGATTTTTCTTGAAGGGTGCTAATGAAGAACTTTGTTTGACATAGATGAGTAGCCTGTTCCAGAGTATGGGAAGTCTCTGGGACAGGAATCTATCCCTCCAACATGTCCTGTTTATTGTGGTGACAAGGTTTAGGTCCCTAGAGTGTGTAGCTCGGAGGGATTGGGATTTCTTTAGTTGTAGCATGTCCAATAGCTCTCGGTTTGACATAGCTTTATATGTTAGGCAGAGATCACCTTGGAGTAGGCGATATGCTACAGAGTAAAGCTGGAGTTTTTTGAGGCAGTCAGTGTAGGGCATTTGTTTGAGGCAAGTAATCCTTTTTGTGAGGTACTTCTGTGGCCTTTCCAGCTGTTACAGATGTCTTGTGAGGTACATTCCAAAAGGGGCATTGTACTTTATAATGGGTGTAATGAGTGTCGAGTAGAGGGGAACAATGACATCTTTTTTCCTGGATGAGAACCCTTTTATGATGAGGTGTGCCACGTAAAAGGACTTCCTGATGACTGTAGCAATGTGACTATCAAAGGAGAGACTACTGTCCACCTGGGTCCCAAGGTCTCTTTTCACACATTCAGTGTTAAGTAGATTGCTGCCTATGAGGTAGTTCATGGGTACAGAGTTTTTACCAAAGGGGATGACACTGCACTTTTTTGCATTGCGCTTGAGGCCATGGCTCTGACACCAGGCATCTGTCTCAGCGAGGCCCTTCTGTAGGATGTCCACATCATTTGGGGACTTTGACTATGGCTCCTAGTTTGCAGTCATCTGCAAACTTCATTAGCCAGAGGCCTTCTATGTTAGCCTGTACTTCAGAGAAGTAGATACCAAACAGGAGAGGTCCCAGGATGAAACCCTGTGGTATTCCACTTGCCACTGCTTTGAGGTCAGATTTGGAGTCTGCAACTTTTACAGTGTGGGTTCTGTCAGTGAGCCAGTTGGCAACCCATCTTGTGACATAGGGATTTATACCTAGTTTAGTGAGTTTAGCTATAATTCCAGAATGGGGGATGGTGTTGAAAGCTTTGGCAAGGTCAAGATAGGCTGTGTGAACCACCTTACCCTCATCTACGGCTTTGGTGACTGCCTCAAAGAAGTTGATCAGGTTCAGGAGGCATGATCTGCCTTTCACAAACCCGAACTGGGTGGGATCCAGAGTTTGGAGGTTACCAATGTCTTTGTTTATGAGTTCCATGGCCTTGCAGACCAGGCTCGTCAGGCTAATAGGTTGATAGTTCCCGGGATCAGTGGAGGCTCCCCCTTTGTGGACTGGGATAACTGTTGCTGTGTGCCATTCAGTGGGCACAAAGCCTGATGTGAGGCTATTATTGAACACGATGTTTAAGTGGGGAGCCAGTTTGTTCTGAAGTTCATGTAAAACGCAGCCTGGGATGTTGTCCGGTCCCATGGATGCTGTGTTTTTGGCTTTAGAGAGTGCAGCTTTTACCTGCATAGTTGTGTTTACAGGGACTCTGCATTCTTCCTGTATAGATATGGGCCCTTTAGGGGGTGGGGGGGGGGTAAAGTTAGCACTGAACCTATCTGCCAGGATGTTGGCAATATCAGTTGGTTGTGTAATTTTCGTGCCTTTGTGCTGTAACTCAGAGCAGATCTGGGTGTTGCCGTCTAGATTCTTGACATAGCTATAGAATGCTTTGTGGTTGTCCTTAGAATTAGTGGCAATTTTGTTTTTGTAGCTAGCTTTGGAGGATATTATAAGGGATCTCAGCTTCTTACTGAGGCTGACCAGGGAGCTCCTCCACTCATGGGATTTTACTCTCTTTTGCAATAGTTTCTTCCTTCTGTTGTACAGTTTGTTTATGGCAGGGGACCACCAGATTGGCTTCCTTTTTTTGGAGGATAGCGTCTTGGTTCTGTTTGGGATAGCACGATCCACGCTCGTGTAAGTGCTTATAGAGTGCATTTGTGTAGGATTCAGCAGCTGTAACTCTATTGTCCATCTGCATGGGTGTCATGAAGTTCACCACTTCTGTCTTAAGAAGCATGAAGTTGGCTTTGGAGAAATTTTTTACCGTGGTTTCCTTAATGGGGGGTGGGGGAGGGATGTGGATATCAATAGTAATTAGCTTATGGTCAGATCGGATCAACGAGGAGTTGACTTCAGGTGTGGAACACCGGTCACTCATGTTGGTAATGACTAGGTCTAGGATATTGTTGCCCCTACTGGGGGTGTGGATAAGGTGATCCAGGGCACTGGAGTTTATTAATTCCAGAAAGTGTTGAGCTACGGAGTTGGTACACGAGTAGTTTTCTCAGTTAATGGTGAAGTAGCTGAAGTCGCCCATTATTAGGGTGTTTGGTTGAACCCTAATATTTTCCAGTACATCAAGAAAAGTGGAGTGGGAATCCTGGGGCATGGTGGGGGATCTGTAGCATGCTACAATTTGGATTGCAATTTTGTCCAGAGTTAGTTGCACTTGGATAACCTTGGATGCAGTATGCTGAGCAACTAGCCTGGAGGTGTGGATATCCTTAATGAATATGGACACACCTCTGCCTTTGGTGTTTCAGTCCAGGTTACATGGCCGAAAAGTGTGGTATGAGTTATAGCCTGGTAGTGCAGGGGCACTCTCTGGAGCCTTGAACGAGGTCTCAGTCACTGCACAGATATTGATGTTCTGCATTTTAGAGCATGCCTCAAGTGAGTGGATTTAGACTTCTAGCATTGAGTAGCATTACCCTCAGTTTCTGCTTGCCTGTTCCTGTTACGGTGGTGAGTTTGTTATTTCAACCTTGTTTAAAAAAGGCACTATAGGGGCAGCAAGAGCCTTAGCCAGTATCCGGAATCCCTGGGATGACAGGTGCAGGCCATATGTGGCAAAGCATCATGGTCTGTCAACCATGTCATCCCCAGCAGCCAGATACTGGATCCCCTTAGAATGACATCAGAAGCTTAGCCAATTGTTGAAGTCAATCATTTTGTCCCTGTACTGCGGTACCATTCGAGGTGATGGCAGAATACTAGTCAGGGTTAGGGTCATACCTGCCTGGGCTACAAGATTGGAGAGCTCTTCCATGTCTCTTTTCATGCAGTCCAGGGAGGTATGTCTCAGGTCATTCACACCAACATGGACAATGACAGAGTCGTATTTGTACTTGTTGTGGAGTGACCTGAGTGCGTGGGTTATGTGGCGGATCCTGGCACCTGACATGCAGCTGACAGTAACCTTCTCCTTGTTTAGCCTGGTGAGTGGGACATCAGTGTGCCTGACTATAGAGTCACCTATGACTAGTGTGTTGGGTACGTTGTTTTGCCTTATTGGCTGTGGTTGAGTGGCACACTGAGTCTGTGGGTTGTGTGTCATTTTTCATATAAGCTGGGGGAGTGCTGATGCCCGCCCCAGCAAAAATAAGTTTTAAGGAGAAGAGCGATCTTCAAGACTTGATCTTCTACAGTGATTTCAGTGGGTTTTTTTTTTTTTTTTTTTTGACATGTTGGCAATTGGCATTTCGAGTGCCAACATTTCAATAGGGAGTCAAACAGCCTCTACCAGGAAAAATTCAGCTGGATGACCAAAAACGATGATGGATAAACTGAACTGTTATAATTTACTGTTAAAAGTGACTCTCCCCTAGTAAGACCTACGGCTATGACTAGAGCGCATCTACAATACAATGTCTGTTTCTCATCTATAAAGAAGTAGGATATTTGACACAATTTACATCCTTCTGCTGTAATGTCGATGGACAGTTTAGTCTTAAATGCACAGGTTCATAGGAAGATACTAGGCTATTGGCCCAGAGACCCTTATAAGCCTAGCCAAGAATTTAGCCCATCTTCCCACAAAGTCAGCACCTGTTTCCCCTGTCCAGCAGGGACACAGGTGGGATCCCAGGGATGTATTTTCTGTTTCCCATCCAGTCTTCCAGGTTCCTCTTAAAGAGGGCCAGAGAGGTGTTCTGCTTAACATGGAGAGGGAGTCTATTCCACAGACAGGGGAGACATTGGGGGACAAATCTATCCCACCAACAAGTTCTATTAATGTCACAGATCAGGTTTAGGCCTTGTGTGTGGGTTGCCCAAGTGGATTTTGACTTTTGAATACGCAGCAACTCCATCATGGCTGGGTCTGAGATGGCCTTGTATGCCAGACACAGGTCACCTCTGACCAGTCTGTAAGAGACTGAGTAGAGAGACAGGACTTTTAGCCTATCTGTATAGGACAGGTGTTTGAGACCCTAGATTTTCCTGGTCAGGAACCTCTGTGGTCTCTCCACAGCTGATGCATGTGCTTGGCAAGGTACATGCCGAAGGGGGCACTGTACTCAATAAGGAGTCTGATAAGGGAGGAGTACAGGGATGTTATGACCTCCTTGTTCATGGATGAAATACCCTTACTTATGCGGTGGGCCACGCAGAAAGCCTTCTGTACAATGGAGGCAATGTGGTGGTCAAAAGTCAGGTTGCTTTCAATCTGGGTGCCCAAGTCCCTCACAGCTGCTTGCATGATTAGTACATTGTTATTAATGTGACAATTAGTGAGGATGACATTTTCCCCAAAGGGAATAATGATGCATTTCTTGGCATTCAGTTTGAGGCCATGCTCCTGGCACCAGTCATTAGTTTGAGTGAGGCCTTCTTGCAGGATGTTCATATCACTAAGGGAATTTAAGACAACACTCAGCTTTCAGTCATCTGCAACCTTGGTCAGCCACAGACCACTGGTTTTGGCTTGCACCTCAGAAAAGTATATCCCAAACAGTAGAGGCCCCAGGACCGATCCTTGGGGTACACCACTCATTACCAGTCTACTACTAGAGGTGGCTTCCCCTATTTTGACTAAGTGGGTTTTATCAGTGGCCCAGTTAGCTACTCATCTGGAAAAATACAGGTCAATGCCTAGCTGGGACAGTTTATCTATTATGCTTGAATGGGGAATAGTGTCAAAGGCTTTGGCTAGGTTAAGGAAGGCAGTGTGCACCGTCTTCCCCTCACCCATGGCTTTGGTGACTGTTTTGAAGAAGCTGACGAAGATTAATAGGTATCATCTCCTTTTGACAAAACCAAACTGTGTGGGGTCAAGCATTTGGAGGTTGCCAAGGTCCATGATAATGCATTCCATGGCCTTGCAGATCAGGCTAGTTAGGCTGATGGGCCTATATGTGCATGGGTCAGTGGACACTTCACCTTTGTATAGAGGGATGACAGTGGCTGTCCTCCATTTGGCTGGGACAAAGCCAGTGCTCAGGCTTTGGTTGAATAGGGTGCCTAATGGGGGGGAGAACTCATGCCTGAGTTCATGTAGGATGCAGCCAGGGATGTTGTCAGGTCCCATGGAGACTGTATTTTTTGTCTTTGACAGGGAAATAAAGACCTACTCCCTGGTGATGAGGGGAGGTGGGCACATGCTGGGAATGTCCTGTTTTACTAATAGGGGGACAGGGGGTGAAGTTTTCACTGAACCTGTCTGCCTGCAGGTTGGCTATATCTATGGTGTTTGTGTATGTGGTGCTCTTGACCACCATTTCAGAGCAGATTTGGGAGTTACCTTTGAGATTGCGGATGTATGCAAATAAGGCCTTGTGACTGTCCTTGGTGGTTGTTGCCAATCTGGACTCAAAGTTTGCCTTAGAGGATTTCACCAGTAACCTTATTTGCTTGTTCAAACAAAGGAGAGATTATTTCCAACTTGGCACCTGCTCCTTTTTGGTCCTTGACAGCATTTTTTTTCCTTTTATTATAGAGTTTGTTTATTTCTGATGTCCACCAGACAGGTTTACTCTTCCTTGAGAAAGATGAGTTGGCCCTGTCAGGTATTGCAGAGTCCATACAGCTATGTAGAGGCTCATATAGTATTTTTGGTGTAGGCTTGGACAGTTGTGCTAGTTCCAACTTACAGTATGGTGGCTGTGAAGCTGTTTATACCTTCTCTCAGGAGATTGTAGTTAGCTTTAAAAAAGTTTTTTTTTGTTTGACCCTGACAAGGGGGGGGGGGGGTCAGGGGAGATGGTGACTTCAGAAGTGATCACTTTATGGTTGAATCTTACCAAGGAGGATGACACTGTTAGGATGCTACAGTGGCTACTCGTGTTGGTTAGTACCAGGTCCAGTATATTTTCACCTCTCATGGAGGTGTCGACCAGCTGATTCAATGCATTGGCATTGACGACGTCAAGGAATATCTGGGCGTTCATGTTTGGGCTAGAACAGGTCTTCCCTCCAGGGTGAGGAATGCTTGCAATGAGTGCAGTTTCATGTTGACTCAACGTTTAGCAGCATGACCTTTACATTTCATTTAGAAGAATTTTCCATATTGGTAAATTTGTGCTCATAGCTTTGCCTAAAAAAGGCTCTATGGGGGAGGCAAGAGCCTTTGCCAGAAGTCTGATGCCCAGGGGAGACAGATGAAGGCCATCTCTGGCAAAGCATTGTGGTCTGTGAATCATGTCCTTCCAGGCTGTCAGTTACTGCATCCCCTTGGAATGACACCAGAAACTAAGCCAATTATTAAAGTCAATCATTTTCTATTTGTATTTAGGCATCATTCTAGGTGATGGCAGGATGCTGCTTAAGGCTAGGGACATACCTGCCTGGGACACATATTCAGTGAGCTCAATCATGTCTCCCTTCATATATTCCAGAGAGGTACATCTCAAGTCATTCACACCAACATGGATTATGGCAGAGTCATAACAGTACCTGAGACTTCAGTGCGTGCGTGATATGGTGGATTCTAGCACCTGACAAGCAACTTACTGTGACTTTCCCCTTGTCTAGTCTGGTGAGGGGTACATCTGTGTGTCTCACGATAAAGTCTTCTATGATTAGTATGTTGGGTTTGTGGGTGGGCCTTAGAGAGTGTGAGAGACAGGTGTGTGTACTATGTGTGGTGCTTGGTGCTGTGGGTTGTGATGTGCATGTGTGTTTTTGTTTCGGAGGTCTGTTTTGTTTAAGTATGTTTTTGTTGAAAACCTTCATATATGTAGGAGTGTATTGTACAGGTGTGGGTAATGTTAAAGGTGTGGTGTTTGTAGTGTTTGTGCAGACAACTTTCTTAGTGTCAGATGTACTGGCTTATGACTGAGACAGCAAGGATTATAGGTTCCTAATGTAATTACATCTCTCACATATTGTCATATTGTGTTCCTAGGTGGTAGTAGTACAAGGTTGTCTGTGTACATAAGGCAGTTGCTACACTGTCTCAGGATGCCCATATCAACCAGACTAGCAGGAGAAACCATAGGAAATTGTCCATCCATGGCTGTCAGAATCTATGGAAGAAAGGTCAGGGATAGTAGAGTGAGTACTATCTGAGGAGAGTACCTATAGGTGTGAGTAGGGCTGGATAAAATCAATACAGTAGCTGCAAGTGAGGGCCTCACACAGGAATGCTGGTACGGGAAAAATGCAGTTGAGATGCCTTACAAAGGGTTAAAACAGCACAGCAGCAGTGCACAACATGCAGCAACCACAAACCAATGCAAATGTGGGGTTTAAATACCACAAAAACAAAAGTAAAATCGAAACACTGGAATTGACCAATCAACCCTTGTCAATGAGCTCTTTGCCAAATGCCCTATGCCAGACCAGTTTCAACCATTTCCTCAACAAGTAGTGAGTAAAAACATGACTTAACCTTGGGATATATGTCACGTGTCAACATGCAGATCTACTAACTACTGCTAAGGCAAAACCAGAAACAAAATAAATCTACTGTTGACAAAGTTACACAAACAGACTATGCAACTACTGACTCAATGGCATAAAAAAACTCAGTTTGCATCTCTGCAACAGACCGGCTTTCCATCAATGGATGTACGGTCCAGGCTATGAGGGTGACTGTCCTTTTACTTCACCAGTCTCCTCTCCTAAAACAGTTACATAATGGCCACATCTAAATTATCAAACCACTTCCACATAGACAGAATGTCTACACAAAATTGTGGGGGGGGGGCAAACTACTGCCCTGGTTACTGGCACACTTGACAATTGTCAGTTTTCACCCCTACATCTTGGAAACGTCCCACTGCTTCATAGTAGTGCATTTACAGGAACTATGCTGTCTTCATATGGATTATTCAAACCCACTCCAGGAAAATACATTATTTGTCACGGCTACTATAGTCATGATAAGTTTGTTTCCAGCCTACAAGAGATTCACATATACTGAATCAAACTAAAACTATGTTTGCAAATTCTGTTCTGAGAATGCAGTTTAAGTAGTATACTGACCAGCACAATAACACCATACTACAATGAGGGTGCCAAAATGAATTGTACAGATCTTCAAAGTCTGCATGAAGTCCAAAGAAGAAAAATGCAGTAACAGTTCCCTGTTTAAATTATTGGCGGTTCGTGGCTTCTTTGTAATGAGGATTCAGTGGAGTCATCTCGAGTAACTGGGTTTCGAGTAAGTGTAAATTTGGTCTACTAAAGTAAACCCACACACACACACAAATTATATATACATATATACACACACACACACACACACACACACATATGCCAACACAATGTTTCCCATTTCATCAGGTGTGTGTGTGTTGGGAGTGGTGTTGAGGTAGTAGGGGTACTTCTTTTGAGTATATAGCTCAAGGACCTAACTGCTTTATTACAAATTAAACAAATCAGTTACTTCTCCTGGGTTTTTACATGTAATTCAGAATTTGTCATTTATATTACAGTATATAGCAGATGTGAACATTTTTATGCTGGTAAAACAATAAGGTATTTAAAGTTAGAATATATGAATGCCAATATGCAAGTTTAAAACAAAATGAGCTAAATACTTTATATAGACATTCAATGGTTTATTTAAAATATAAAAAAGTTTTTTTTTTTCCATTTTGAATCGTTAGGAGGCAATAGGGAAATTAAATTATAAATCAAGGAATTTAGATGGCAGACTTTATTAAATGCTGTAGAATCACCATGCATATATGATGTACTGAATTTTAAATGCATTTTATTGCAAAAAGGTTTGAAATAATAATTCATGGTAAGAATTCAATTGGTTAATTTAAAAATATAATGTTTGGAGTGGTTTTAAAAGTGTGGAATATGACCTGTTTTTAACAGTCTGATGAAGTTCAGACAGAATATGTCTTGGAGACGAAAGTGCTTACTGTTATATGTAATAAAGATAGAGTTTTACTTTTAAGCATTCTTTTTATTATATTACACATATATTTAAACCAAATTAAAGAATCATGTTACCACATCTAGGCCAATAAATATAAAATGTTTATATTCAAATTCACTCTGCCAGCAAAAAAACAAAATTTATTTATGACATGTTTATGCACATAAAATGAAGACTTCAAAACTTCACCACTCATCACCAAAAGGGCTAGTCTTCAAAAGATACAAGGCTGATAATCAAGAGGACTCAATGCACATCATTTGATCTCACAAAAACATCAAGAAAAAAAAAAAAACATCAAGAACCAAAAACTAAGAATCTCAAAGAATAGCTGCTAAGAACTGAATTGGCCCCAGTGCTGCAAACAAGTTATCAGTTAATAAACAGTGTGAGTTAACAGTGTTTTTTAACAAACTTTTAACTGCACCCATTTTTCAGGATAATGGTTTTATTTTGGATGGGCTTTCTTTACAAAGACAGTCCTTCTGCATTGTTCTAGACAAAGAAATGTTTAAAAAAGATGTGGAAGCCTCTTTAAATAAAAACATTACAATGTGATTTATTGTATTTTGACACCAGCATTGAGAGTAAAAGAGTACAAAGACTTTTAAAGAACCCTAGAGGGTTACAATACAGTGAACATTTTAAAGACAAATGGAACAAGGTTTTGGAGGAGGCAGGACTTTCCTCAGTGGATCTACTTAAACCTAAGTTACAAAAAGATATAGATACAATTAATAAAAGACCGGGAGTACTGTATGACAAATTAATGTTGATGGCTACTGAGAAAAATTAGTATGAGGATGGAAGTGATTTATATTAGACTTAAAAGGGACAATTCTTATCAATAAAAAAAAACAAACTAGGAACTAATGAGAACTCAGAGGTATGTGCCAAGTGATCCACAGGCTGTGAAATGGATTTCTCCAAAATGGCATGATAATGAGAGAAAGATGGAGTGTCTGGACAGTTTCAAAAATATTTAATCAGCCTTGATAGGCATAAAGGGAATGAAGTGGTTTCTAAAGATTTTTTATACAAGGGAAGTCAGCAAACACAAACACCAGATGTTAACTCGAACCAAAAGTTAGGCAGATACAGTACAACAACCATAACCTTATCCAATGAAACATTCTCTTGTACATCAGAAAAGAGAGGGGAAGAAAAAACATCCAAGATCATCAAAGAAAAGAAGAATTGATGCCTTTTTATTGAATGTTGGGTACAACCCTCCCTGATGTAATATTTTTGACATATCAAAAGAAGGAGGGGAAGATCAACACATCCAAGAATGACAAAGGGAAGAGAACTGGTGTTTATGGACTTGGTATATAATTTATCAGATAGATTTTAACTGACATTGAGTTAAAATACTTATGAAAGGCGTCTTTTATCCCCTTGAGAAGAATGGGATTGGTTTAGACTATTACATGTTTGAAGGCTTATACTATGAAACTGAATTTTAAAGATTTACAGGCTTTGATAAAAGTAATAGGAAGGGCAATACAGTATTTATTAAAACAAGTACATACAATCCACAATTGCATCCTATTATTGCTGCCTTCAAAACGAGTTGTGAAATTGCTGGGAGGATAGCATAATGGTTACGGTGCTTAAGTTACAGACACAAGGTGCAGGGTTTGATTCTCAGATGGAGAAACTGGCTAGGCTTAAAAGGGCCCACAAGTGCAGTTAGCCTAGTACTAATCTATGAACCTATGAACCTACAAACTTGGTAAATATTGTAAACATTTAGGGGTGGGAGGTTAGCATAAGTAATTAAGGTGTTTACCTTAAAAACACAAAGTGGATGGTTTGATTCTCACATGGGGTAACTGGCTAGGCTTAAAATGGTCCACAAGGGCAGTTAGCTTAGTTCCAGTCTATGAACCTATGACTCATTAGGAAATTACTAAAAGCAAAAGCAGAGGTAGATTTTTCAATCTGCCAAAAAAGGAGAGGGAAACTCTGCGGAACCTCTCCATGGACCAGAACCATATTATGAAGGCAAACAATGGTGGGGCAACTGTATTAATGAATCATGAAATATACAAAAGTAAACTGTTTAAAATGTTAAATGACAACTACATTTATAAAGAAATAAATAAAAGTAATTTTATGAAATGTTATAGGAAGGTGGGCATCTGTCTGTATAACAATTTGATGCAAATGATCATTAGTAATAAAACGTATCAATTGTTTTGCAGTTTCTGGTCCCGTTATTGGGGTATTTTTGTGGTAAACATAAATATATGGTAACAACATGGATCCCCCTTTGAGACTATTATCTTAACCAAAAATTCCAAATTTTTACCTTTATATTTGTGGCTGCAATGTTAAAGAAGCTATTTTTTTTCTTCAAGTAAGTCTTTCATTAGAGACTCTTTTTCACTTCAAGGAGGCGATCAAAGATGTGAATTTCAGAGGAGGTGAATTTGTGGTTGGTAGTGATGTTAAATCTTTATATACTGTGATTCCACTTCGTACACACAATGAAGAAAAAGTCACATTTTCTTGGAAGATGAGCGGTAATCTGTTAAATAGGTAAAGTTCTTTGAGTGACTGTATTGAATGCTTGTTGGATTCCTTTTTATTTTACCTTTGGGGAAAAGTTTTTTTTTAAAACAAATCGGGGGGGGGGGGCAATGAGACCCATTTTGGCTCCTAAATTCACCAACCTGGTAAAGGGTCATTGGGAAAGTAAAATTGCTTATCAACACAGGTTCTATGAGAAAATGACAGTTTTAAGTTTACTTTATTTATGACATTTTTGGTATGGAAAGGACTGAGGGAACTTGATGAATTTATTACCGACATAAATTCTACATTTGTTTTTTTTTTTTTTTTACTTTTACACACTGTATTAACACAGACAAATATTTTTGACACAGTAGAGTACAAAACACTAGACCATATCAGGCTAGATGTGTTAGTTTTGAAATTGTGGCAGCAACTCCTTACTACATTTTACTAGTATGCACCCTTTTCATGTTAAGAAGAATTTATTTAAGACTGAAATTTAGAGTACATAATTTAATGACTGATCTCAGCACAAATTTTTGAAATGTTTTTACTAAATTCCTTCCGAAGAGACATCATGAAATGTTGCTGATTTACATGAAGGAATGAGGTGATCCTGATATCAACTCTTCAAAAAAGAATAAGACACAGTGGGGATCAAGGATGGTTTTGAGTTGCACAGTAGAGAGTCGTAATTTATCAAGTCTACTGTCAAAAAAATTGAGTGTTTTTAGGTGACAATCAAGAAATTGCTAGATTGGTGGGGCCAGGTCCTGATTTTAAATTTAAGAGAAGTTTTAACAATAAATTAATTTTAGAAAACTCTGGTAACAGTTTTCATGAGGGGGGCAACACAGGGGTAGAAAGAGAAGCATTTTAAGTGCATCAGTTGCAGCATGTGTAGTGTTGTGGAGAAAGGGGTCAATATTTACTGTGCCAACAACTGTAGAACTTGCACGTCACCAGGACATTTTAATTGTGACTCCAACTATTAATTTATGTGGCTAGATGTGAATCATTTTATGTTGGAAAAACTAGCTGAAAGTTTAAGATTAGAATGTATGAACATGCCTATGCAATTAGGAGAGCTGACCAATTCAATGTATAATCAAGGCATTCACAACAGTGTATGGAATTTAGAAAGTTTTCATTTTTTCAGTAGATTATGTTCCAGAACAAATATGCGATGGTTCATAGGTTAATATGTTGGTACTATGCTATCGACCCTAGAGCTTATACAAGCCTAGCCAAACAATCCCCCAGATATTTCTTCCCACAATATTTACTTCCTTGGACCCCTGTCTAGCAGGGCAACTGACATGATCCCTGAGGTGAATTTCCTATCTCCCATCCAATCATCAAGGTTCCTTTTGAAGAGGGCCAAGGAGGCGCTCTGCTTGACATGTATGGGCAGTCTATTCCAGAGTCTGGGGAGTCTCTGGGTCAGGAACCTACCCCTCCAGCATGTTTTGTTCACTGTGATGACAAGGTTTAGATCCCTGGAGCATGTGGCTATGAGAGATTGGGATTTCTTTAAGTGAAGCATGTCCAACAGCTCAGGGTTTGACATGGCCTTGTATGTTAAGCAGAGATTGCCTCTGAGTAGACACGCCACAGAGTTTAGCTGGAGTTTTTTTAGACGGTCAGCATAGAGCATCTGCTTTAGGCCTGTGATTCTTTTAGTGAGGTATTTCTGCAGCCTTTCCAGTTGTTGCAGATGTCTTGTGAGGTACATACCAAACAGGGCATTGTACTCTATAATGGGTCTAATGAGGGATGAGTACAGTGGGACAATGACCTCCTTTTTTCTGGATGAAAAGCCCTTAGTAATGAGATGTGCCACATAGAAGGATTTCCTGACTGTTGTGGCAATGTGGTTATCGAAGGTGAGACCACTGACCACCTGTGTCCTTAAGTCTCTCATCACACTTTCAGTGTTTAGTGTACTGCCACCTATGTGGTAATTCATGGGTACATGGTTTTCCCAAAGGAGATAACTATACATTTCTTGGCATTAAGCTCGAGCCCATGGCTCTGGCACCAAGCATCTGTTTCTGTAAGGCCCTTTTGTAGAATATCCACGTCATTTGGGGATTCAATAATAGCTCCCAGTTTGCAGTCATCTGCGAACTTTGTTAGCCAGAGTCCCTTAGTGTTGGCCTGTACTTCAGAGAAGTAGATGCCAAACAAGGGCTGTCCCAGGACTGAACCCTGAGGTACTCCACTTGTCCGGAGCTGGATTTGGAGTCAGCTACTTTTACAGTCTGGGTTCTGTCAGTAAGACAGTTGGCAACCCATCGAGTGACATAGGGATTTCTGCCCAGCGTAGTAAGTTTATCTATGATTCCAGAATGGGGGATGGTGTCGAAGGCCTTGGCGAGGTCCAGATAGGCTGTGTGGACTGCCTTACTCTCATCCACAGCTCATGAGACTAATTTGAAGAAGTCAATCAGGTTCAGGAGACAAGATCGGCCCTTCACGAACCCAAACTGGGTGGGGTCCAGTGTTTGAAGGTTGCCAATGTCTTTGTTTATAAGTTCAATGATAATGCATTCCATGCCCTTGCAGATCAGGCTCATCAGATAGATGGGACGGTAGTTCCCAGGATCCAAGGTGGATGCCCCCTTGTGGATTGGGATAACTGTAGCTGTGCGCCACTCAGTGGGCATGAAGCCTGAGGTTTGGCTATGATTAAACATGACACTAAGGTGAGGTGCCAGTTCATTTTGTAGTTCATGTAGTATACAGCCCGGGATGTCATCTGGTCCCATGGATGCTGTATTCTTAGCTTTGGAGAGTGCGGTTTCTAGCTGTGTGGCCGTGATTACCAGAAGTTGGCAATCTTTTGGTATTGAGATGGGCCCTTTAGGGGGTGAGAGGGGGGTGAAGTTGGCACTAAATCCATCTGCCAGGATATTGGCAAAATCCTTCGGATCAGTATAGTTAATGCCATTCAGTTGTAGCTCAGAGCAGATCTGAGCATTGCCATTTAGATTCTTGACACAACTATAGAATGCTTTGTGGTGGTCTTTGGAATCTTTGGCAATTTTATTCTCATAACTAGCTTTGGAAGATTTTATGAGGGATCTCACCTTCTTACTGAGGCTGGTATGGGAGTTTTTTGCATCCTGGGATTTTCCTCTTTTTTGCAACAGTTTCTTCCTTCTGTTGTATAGTTTGTTTATGGCAGAGGACCACCAAATTGGCTTCCTTTTTTTGGAGGAGAGCGTCTTGGTTCTACTTGGAATGGCACGATTCATGCATGAGTGGATGCGCTCATACAGTGCCTTAGTGTAGGATTCAGCAGTCGACCTTTCAGCTCCTGTCTGCATGGATGCCATGAAGTTTGTCACTTCTGACTTAAGTAGCATAACGTTGGCTTTGGAGAAGTTTTTTACACAGGTTTCCTTACTGGGGGGTGGGGGTGGGATGTGAATGTCAAGGGTGACTTGCTTATGATCAGACCTGACCAATGAGGGGGTGATCACTGGTGTGGAGCATCTATCTCCTATGTTGGTAATGACCAGGTCTAGGATATTGGAGCCCCTGGTGGGACAATGGATTAGTTGATCCAGGGCGTTGGAATTTATGAATTGAACACTGGTGTTGTGAGCTATGTGTCACTTTGGTTGTGGCTGGTGTCTGTTTGCATTTCAGCTTTGGGGTCCTTGTTGTTTGGGCAGGTTAATGTTAGGGGCCTCCGCATATATGGGTTTAGTGTTGCTATGTTTGGGGGTTGATGGTGTGGGTTTTGAAGGGCTATGTGTTGCTTGAGTGTGGTGCAGGTGTTAACCTTCTCCTCTTGACTGTCTAGCACAATATTGGCTGGAGACAGCTTTGCTTCCAGTTTGGCTATGTTTGCCATCAATTAAAGAGACTCTGAGTAACCTCAAATAAAGTTCAGCTGTCCTAGTAGGATTTTCCTGTCATTTACTCAGTTGCCTGCTACAGCAAAAGCCATGGTTCGCAGAGAGCTTACAAAGCATCAAAGGGATCTTACTGTTTGAAAGGTATCAGTCAGGAGAAGGGTACAAAAAATTTCCATAGCATTGGATATACCATAGAACACAGTGAAGACAGTCATCAAAAAGTGGAGAAAATATGGGACAACAGTGCCGTTGCAAAGTACAGTTGTGTGCACTTACCATAAATGTAGATGTTTGAGTGTATTCACTGTTGCAGTCATCACCTGTGGGTTATCCCTGCTGTGGTAACCCTTGGCCAGCCCGAATACCAGAGTCAATGTTTTTCTGCATTGGTTGCTGTCACTTGCCGCCTGATGTCAGGTCATCAGTGCTATAAAGGAAGGCAGCCGATACCATTACATCAGTTTTTCTTGCCCTAACCAGTCAGAGGCCCAAGTAAATATGGTAAAGTGGTCCTGGTGACTAAAAGCCACCGTTACAAACTTATGTCTAAAAGAAGATATAAGGGGGAAGGAGGGTGGGAAACCAGGACTGCAACAGTGAATACACTCGAACATCTACATTTATGGTAAGTGTACATAACTGTACTATGTTCTTCATGTTTGACTGTTGCAGTCATCACCTGTGGGAGGATTCCCAAAGCTGAGGACAGGGATGGTAGGATTAGTAAGAGACTTAGGAATGGGTCAACATGCCCTGCGGAACTGCAGAGGCAAATGCTGCTCTAGCCTTAGAAAATAGAGGTAGGTGGCAATGCTTCGTAAAGGTATGGACAGAAGTCCAGGTGGCAGGATGTCCATGGTGTGAACTCCTCTGAGGAATGCTGTGGAAGTGGAGGCTGCCCTAGTGGAATGGGTTTGAATAGACTTAGGGGGAGGTCCCATGCAATCTTTAGCAGAAATGGATACAATGTGATATCCATCTGGAAATGGTTTGCTTGGAAATGAGCTTCCTCTCTGCCCCTGGGGCAAAGCTGACAAGTAGTTGGTCTGTCTTCCTGAAGGATTACTACAGTCCAGATAGTATCTGAGCTGTCTGTGCATGTCTAGTGAGTGCAGAATTCTTTCGCCTTGTTTTGAGGGTTAGGAAAGGTGGGTAGATGTATGGCTTGGTTGAGAGTTACACTGGATACCACCTTGGGCGTAAAGGAGGAATTAGTCCTCAGGGAGACCCTATTTGCATGGAAGATGATGAAGGGCTCAATGGCTATCAGTGCCTGAATTTCTGAAACCCTTCTAACTGAGGTAATAGCTAGGAGAAAAGCAGTCTTCCAGGAGAGGTATCTTAGCTCTGCTGAAGCAGCAGGTTCAAAGGTGGTAAAGTTAGTTTTTCCAAAACATAATTCAGGTCCCAGGCTGCAGTGGGTGGCCTTCTGGGAGGTCTGATATTAGATGCCCCGGAGAACAGGGGCTGTTCTGTATCAAAATGAGCTGAAATGGCTGAGGCGTGGATTTTAATAGAGGAGAAGGAGAGGTCACTATTACGCAGCTCCACTAGGTATGTCCAGGATAAGAGAGATGGAAGGTTGTGAGGTATTGCCCCCACTGGACTGGCTCCAGGAGCAGAATCATTTCCATTTTCCTGCATAAGATTTTCTGGTGCTGGGCCTTCTGGCCTCTGTAATAATGTCTAGGACCCGTTTGATTAACAGGGGCCCCTTGTTTGCCTTTAGAGTATTAGCCATGCTGATAGTTTGAGTCTGCAAGTCTGGGTGCAGCATTCTCCCCTCCACTAAGAGGTCTGAGATCAGGGGAAGCTGCCTGGGAGGCTGTAAGGTCAGGCTGCACAGGAAGGGGTACCAATGTTGTTTGGGCCAATCTGGAGCAATGAGGATGGCCTTTGGTCTCTCTTTCCTTATTTTGATCAGTATCCTGGGAATAAGAGGCAGAGGAGGGAATGCGTACACAAAGAGGGAGTTCCAGGGAAAGATCAAGGCATCCACCTTGGTGATACTCTCTGGTACAGAATTTTTTCAGCTGATGATTGAGATGCGAAGCAAAGAGATCCACCTCCGGAGTCCCCCACTCCTGAGTGATTTGTAAAAAGATTTTTCTGTGGAGCTGCCATTTGTGAGGGTCCAGTAAGTTTCTGCTTAAGTGGTCTGCCAGGGTGTTGTTGATCCCTGATAGGTATTGGGCTATCAGGTGTAGTCCAAACAAAAAACAAGGACCAGCATACAAGGCACCTTTAAATAAACATGAATTACTTTAATAAAAGTATATTGGTTCTTTTAACAGACCGGTTTCGGCTAAATCAATACAAAGCCTTCATCAGTGTTAAAGATTCACACAAAAAATAACCCATTTTATAAATGAGAGAGTTAACCATGTGATTAATTACAACTGCTCATTAAGACCTGGCTTAAAGAGACCACCAAGTTTAATAATCCATTTTTTCTCCATGGAATTCAGTAGTTCATGCCAACCTAATTTGTTGTTTCTGAGTCTATTTATTTTGTCAATAATGGTGAAACTGAAACATGCATTACTGTGTATTAATGAATGCTTATAGAGGGCATTGGTTTCTCTCTTATTTTTAATGTCACTGAGGTGTTCAGATATTAGAAACTTCAAGGGTCTTGAAGTTTGACCAATGTAAAATGCAGGACAATTGCACTTGGCCAAATACATTACCCAATCTGAGGAACAGTTGGCAAAAAATTTTATATTATAAACCTCGGGGGTGTTTTGACTACTAAAACTTTTTGTTTTAAGTAACTTAGCACAATGTGTGCAGTGTCCGCAAGGAAAGCATCCAATTAAAGGTTCACCTGATAGTGTGGTTTGGATGGTGTTGGTGCTCGTGGCTTGCTTGAAATGATTAAAAAAAAGTAGATAAATTTCTGCCTTTACAGAAAGAAAACAGGCATCTGTCACCAAGTAATATATTGAGTTTCGGGTCACATGTTAATATATTCCAGTTTTGCTGAACAGTATTGATTAATATGTTAGTATTGCATCCATATGTAGTAATAAGTCTGGGTGGCTTGGAATTTGATTGGTTCCTATTTTTGTAAAAAAGGAGATCTTCCCTTTTCATGTTGTCCACAGTATGTTTAGTGTATAATAACTGACCCATTGTATAACCCCAATCATGAAATCTGAGAACTAAATCATCCCTGAATCGTGTATAGGTGTGTTGATCAGAACAAATGCGTTTGATACGCATAAACTGGGATTTGGGAATGTTTTTGTAAATGTGGGGGGGATGAAAGCTGGAGGCATGCAGGAGTGAATTATTCTCAGGGAACTTACGATGGATTTCTGTAGTCAACGTATGATCAGATGCACGGCAAACCAGGACATCCAAAAAAAATAATTTTATTTTTATCATAGTTGACAGAGAATTCAATTCCCCATTTATTTTCATTCAAATATGTAGTGAATTCCAAAAGATATTCAGTATCTGCCCTCCATACCAACCAGCAGTCATCCAAATATCTTCGCCAGATGTCCGTTTCTTCCATATAAATGTTATGCAGTGTCATAAATTACCTGTTCTTCGAAGTATGCCATGAACAAATCTGCGTATATAGGGGCAAAAGAAGCCCCCATTGCTGTCCCCTTAGTTTGCAAATAACAACTTTCCTTGTAAAAGAATACATTCTTAGTCAAGACATGTTCTGTCAAACACAACAATAGGGTATTAAAGCTGGGTTTATATATTTCTGTCTTGTTGAGCCAATATTCTAAGGCTTCCAAACCAGCCCAGTGTGGAATATTAGTGTAAAGTGATGTTACATCCAATGTACATTCCAACTGTGTTTCGGAAATGATTTGGAGAAATTCCGTAGTATCCCTAATCCTTGCTCTAACACATTTTAAAAGTGGATGTAGATATTTGGTTAGGAAAAGGGATAAAGGTTCAGTTAACGAATTCCTACCAGAAACAATAGGTCTGCCAGGAGGATTCTGGAAGTCTTTATGGATTATGGGTCGAAAATATATATACTGTGGGCAGGGGTTGGATATAGTAAGTTGAGACTGTGTATTATTGGTGATGATACCTTCTTCAACAGCTAATGTGAGGAAAGAGTCAATCTGTTGTTTGAAGAAAGGTGTGGGATCAATGGTTGTGTATAGTATCGTACATTGGACAATTGCCTGGAAGCTTCCTTGTCATACTGAGACAGATCCTGTACTACTATCGCACCCCCGTTGTCCGCACCAATTATAACCAGCTCATGATTGTTGGCTAGTTTGGTAATGTTGTCCATGCATGTTCTGGATATATTGTTAGGTAAAGGGGTAAATGACCTATATTGAAAGCTTGTTTGTGTCTTTCGGCTTTTCCCGGTTAGGGGTCGCCACAGCGGAACTCCGGTCCACTAATGATTGGCAGTAGAGTTTTACGTGCTGGCTTGCCGGGCCTAACGCACAACCTTCAACGAAGGAACGTCCATTAAGTGCAGGTCTTTAATAATCGCATGTTGAAACATAGAGACATGTTGATTCATGGGAGGCATGAAAGAAGATTTATGATATTTAAATTCATCAGAGATCTTTGATGACTGTTGTTCCTGAAAAAATAATTTAAGATTAAGAATCCTGCAATATGAAAGGATGTCATTAACAAAACTTTCTTCTGATACAAAGAAACCAGGAATGAATGATAAACCTTTATTGAGAATTTCAATTTCAGAGGAGGTGAGGACATGAGATGAAATGTTGGTTATATTCACATTTGTTCTTTAACCACAAACATCTGTAGTAAACTTTCCATATTGTCTGCAGCTTTTATGTTTTCTGCCCCCCCCCCCTCCTGTGTGTAAACCCTGACTGGTTAGGGAATTCCTTCTTTTCAATGCTGGTGAGCCTGTAGCACCCACAGAATCAGTGTCTAGACCTGAAGAGGAATCTTCACCTGATGTGTCTGTGTTATAGAATGGACCCTTTTTAAGAATAGATTTAGTGCGTTTCCTTTTGGAAGTCGTCCAATTTTGTGAACTGAATCAGAAATGTTTTACTTTATTGTCAAAATTGAAGGGATCACCTTTAGTGTAATCATCTAAGTCTCTTTGAAACTTCTTTTTCTTCCTTTCTTTTAACTGGGTTTCTAATGTTAACAATTCTTTACTTGTTTTTTATGCTATTGGTAGATATTGTTTGTCCTTCAAACCGCTTGGCTTTATCACTGAGTAGAGTGATGGATGCTACTTCTTGTGCAATAATCCTGTTATGATGATTAGCTAATATTTCAACAAATTTAAGAGATGTTTCTTGTTGTACCTCCCCCCCATTGTTTTAATAAGAGATCATCTGGATTATTCACCAGTGGTTGTGTACGTATACGTAAACCACGTGGAGTAATTCCTTTGGCCAAATAGGCACGAAAAAGCTTATAGTGCCAAACATTATTTCGTAGAGATCACATATGTTTATTTAAGTTGGAGAAAATATTCTCACAACTATCATTATTGGGTGCAGCACCAGAGCCCACCAAACATTCACCAAGTGGCCCTAATCCAAAAGCTGATAGGTCATCTCTATCAGCAGATAAGCCTGTAAGTAAATGTTCCAATTCCATATTAAACAGGGAGATGATAATGACTTGAAAAATACAAAAGTTATCTGTAAATGGATAATCAATTCATAGAGGTAATGCAAAGGACACAAAATTGTCACTTCTATATGAAAATCCTATATATTCCAAAATGCAATATAAATTTCACCTTGACCAGTTCAAAAAATGGATCAATAAGCAATATGCCTGTAATAATATATTAATGTGAAAAGTTCTCCACAAAAAGAACTATGTGGACTAAACCAGGTCATTTGCCGGTCCTAATTTGAACCCATAAGCCACTGGTCAGTTTACTGAAGAATGATCAATAGCAAAATATATATTTTTTCGAAGTCAAAATCAGAGCCCCATTTAGGTCACAAGGTAAGAATAGGTTGAATGGGAAATGGTGCTGCACAACAAAACCCCCAGGCATCAATAGCCCAAAAAATAAAAATAATTTTGACATGCATAAGCTTTCAATCAGCCTAGACCAATGAATATCAAATAATCCAAAAACATATACTCAGTGATTATAAGGGCAAAAATACAATAATATAAGAAAATGCATATATCAAATCATTATTAAGGAATGAAATAACAATTCCGTATAAGCCTAGCCTGCTCAAAAAAGGGGGCCCTATTGAGTAGTTGGAATATTTGAAATATCTGGTGTAATAAAGATAATACAAAAATGCACAAAGGTCATATAACCACAACCAAATGTTCAAAAAATAAAAAAAAACTGCATGGCAATGATGATGTCTCTTTGGACCTTGCAGCTGCCGTACTCGCAGAGGTTGTACTACTTTCGGCTATCAGGTGTAGTCCCATGGAAGAGGCAGTCAGCCAGAGCTTCATGGCTAGCCTGCACAGAGGGTAAGATTGGGTCCCTCCCTGTTTGTTGATGTACCACATTACTGTGGTGTCTGTTTTGATAAGGAGAACCCCTGGCTTAAGATGGGGTTTGAAGGATGTCAGAGCCTTTTGTACTGCAATCATTTCCTTCTGGCTGATGTGTAAGGGAAGGTGCTGGGCATCCCAAAGACCTTGGGTGCACCTGCCTTCTAGGTGAGCGCCCCAAATAATGTCCGAGGCATTGGTGGTAATGATCTGCCAGGTTGGGCAGAGGGTGAAGGAAAGACCCTTGTTCTGGGCACAGGCCCCTGCCCACCAGAGAAACTCAGCCCTTACACAGGGGATCAGAGGTAGAGAGGTCTCTAGAGGTGGATAGTGCTGACGCCAAAGGTTCTTTATGTACCACTGAAGTTTTCTCATGTAAAGCCTGGCCAGAGGAATTAGAAGGATGCAAGATGCCATGTACCCCAAGGCTTGCAGGAACTTCCTCACAGTGAGGTGACTTCTGGAAGCCAGCTGGGTAAAATAAGCATTTGGTGAATACCCTGGGAGCAGTAAATAAGCCAAAAGGTAGCACAGAGAACTGAAAGTGTTGTCAGCCTGCTCTGAAGTGAAGGAATTTCCTGCAGTATCCCCTTATGGGGATGTGGAAGTAGGCATCTTTTAGATCTAGGGTAACTAACCAGGCATTTTTTTGTCAGCAAAGGCAGCAGCTGCTGCAAAGTTAGCATTTTGAATTTGTGGAACACCAGGAAGGTGTTCAAAATGGATAAATCCAGGATGGGGTATCAAGTGTCCTGTTTTCTGGGAACAAGGTATAGTCTGGAATAAAAGCCTTTGCCTGTTTGATCTGGGGACTGGTTCTACTGCCCCTTGGGGTACGAGTTTGGACTTGTTTCAATGCCTCTGCCCACTGATTTGGAGGTAAGTCTGGGTACCCTCTTGGAATTGGGAGCTCGTTGAAGGAGAATTTGTATCCCTCAAAAATGATCTTTACGACCCATTGGTCCTTTGTTGCAGAAAGCCAATTTTCTTTGTAGAGGGAGAGTCTTCCTTCCTCCTAGTTTTAGGTGAGTGAAAAGAGGGCAGAGAGGGTGTCATTGAGAGTTTATTCTATAGAGGGATGGTTTAGAACTCCCTGCCTTAGGAGTGGAAGTGGTCCACTATTTGGTTCTCTGTTGTCCCTGGGATAGGAGTCTTGGTGGTCTGTCCCTGTGGGGCTTACTTTGCCCCTGTCTGCTAGTTGCGGGAAAGGAACAGTGTTTTGAAGGAAAATTCCTGCTGAACCTAGGAGGTTGTACCTGAAGGAAATCTTTTACTGTTTGCATAGATTTTGCTTTGTCTTCCATCTTTTTAAGCACCTCTTCTGCTTTTACTCCAAACAAAAGGTCCTTATCCAAGGATGCATCAAGTAATTTAGATTTGGCAGTATCAGGGAGAGGTTGTTCCTTCAACCATGCATGTCTCGTAATGACAGATCCTGACACTGCTGCCCTGCTTGAGGCTTCTAGGGTGTCATATCCACAGTGTAATGAGTGTTTAGCCACTTGACAAGTATAGTGCAGTAAATCTGCTAACTCTTTCAAATTGGCACATTCAGGAAAGGTTGAAATATTTTGTTTTAATAGTTCCAAAGTGTGTTATTTATATTTTAACATGTACAACTGACGGTTGAGTGCTCTGATAGCTAAGGTTGCAGAGGTGTATACTTTTTTACCCCATCTGTCCAGAGTTCTGGTGTCCTTGTCAGAAGGAATAGGATTCTTTGCAGAACTAGCCTTAGCTCCTTTTGGTCCCTGTGTAATGACCTCTACGATTGGAGGGAAGGCAAAGGGTCTGTGCTGGGCAGGTCTAGAAACTCTCTTAGTCTTTTCTTAGACTGAGGGAAGTCCTGAGATTCCCAGTGGAAATGAAGGATTTCCCCAAAGGAAAGATCTTCTGGTGGGGAGGCAGAAGGAATGGATTCCTCTGCATCTGAATCCTCATAAGCAGTCAGAGGTTGTTGTTCCTCTTCAAAATCTGAATAATCAGACTCCTCAGAATCCTGTTCTGTCAGTACTTCAGGAGAAAGGTCTCTTTTCCTTTTAGAAGGTGTGGCCTGACTCCCCCTGATAAGGGTGATAATATCCTGTGCCATTTTAAGCATTTGAGCTTGAGGTGATAGAGCAGGAGTAAAATGGTGGCTAGAGGTAGTTTTCTAGGAGTGGCATTGCCTCTAGGCCTAAGAGTATCCATTGGTCTGACAGAAACGGTAGTCAGAGGAGAAGACGTCTTTTTTGTCTAGATTCAGTAGTGTGAAAAACCTCCTTGGAAGCCAGTGCCTGCATCATAGCTCCAGATCCAACCAAGGCAGAGACAACCAAAGCCTCGTAAGACAAAGAAGATTTCTGCAGCATACCAGACACTGAAACAGTCTCAGTAGAGGCCTGCAAAGGTATTGAACTGGGCATCAGGGGCTGGGAAGACTCCTCACTGAATTCTGGAGAACTGACAACCTGCTTAGTGGTAGAGTCGTCAGAAGGTTTAGCCTTGTGTGGTCTGTCTCTATCTTTATCCTCGCGTTTTTTCAGAATGTCTACAAATTGTTGGCTGATGGACGCCATTTCAGAATGCGAAGACGGAAGATGAAAATACCTGGCTACAATAAGAGCTCTACGACGAATAGTTCTCGCATTAAAGAGGGCACAGAACTGGCAATGGGGAATGTCTTGATCTGGGCCTAAACAAGTGATGCAGTGTGAATGGAAATCTTGGTTTGGTATTTGCTTTCCACAGGCATGACAACTAATAACTTTTTTGGACATTGGTTAGTGCAAGAAAAAAGGATCTCCAATGGAGTACTTCGCGTTAGACGTTTTCAGCTGTAATTCAAACTCTGACAGTGACCGACCAGCACACTTGTGAACTCCTTCTGCTACGGGCTCCAAGGCAAGAAAGACTGATGTAATGGAGTCGGCTGCCTTCCTTTACAGCACTGACAACCTGACTTCAGGCAGCAAGTGACAGCAGCCGTCACAGAAAAACATTGACTTTAGTATTCGGGCCAGCTGAGGGCTACCACAGCAGGGATAACCCACAGGTGATGACTGCAACAGTGTAACACAAAGAACACCTGGACGTCCCTCCAAAATGTATGAAAAGACAAGACAAAAACTGGTCAGGGAGGCTGCCAAGAGACCTACAGCAACACTGAAGGAGCTGCAGGAATTTCTGGTTGTGTACTACATGTGACAATCTGCCATATTCTCCATGTCTGGACTATGGGGTAAGGTTGCAAGAAGGAAACATTTTCTTACACAGGAAAAACATCCACGCCTGGCTAAAATTTGCAAAACAATACATCAGATCTCCCAAAAGCATGTGGGAAAATGTGTTGTGGTCTAAGACCAAGGTTGATCTTTTTGGCCACAATTCCAAAAGGCAAGTTTGAAACAAAAACAACACTTTGCATCACCAAAAGAACACCATCCCCATGGTGAAGCATGGTGGTGGCAGTATTATGCTTTGAGGTTGCTTTTCTTCCGCTGGAACTGGGGCTTTAGTCAAGGTGGAGGGAATTATGAACAGTTCCAAATACCATTCACTTTTGGCCGAAAACCTTCAGGCATCTGCTAGAAAGCTGAAGATGAAGAGGGATTTCACCTTTCAACATGACAATGACCCCAAGCATACATCCAAATCAACAAAAGAATGGCTTCACCAAAAGAAAATTAAAGTTTTGGAATGGCCCAGCCTGAGCCCAGACCTAAATCCAATAGAAAATCTATGGGGTGACCTGAAGACGGCTGTACACAAGAGATTCCCTCGCAATCTGACAGATTTGGAGTGCTTTTGCAAGGAAGAGTGGGCAAATATTGCCAAGTCAAGATGTGCCATGCTGATAGACTCCTACCCAAGAGGACTGAATGCTGCAATTAAATCAAACAGTGCTTCAGCAAAGTATGTTTACGGGTGTGCACATTTATGCAACCAGCTTATTGTACACCTTTTATTTTTTATATTTTTCCCCTAATAGATTTGTTTGTTTTTCAATTGAATTGTACAGGTTATAGGTCACATTAAAGGTGGGAAAAGTTTTGAAATTATTTATTGTGGTCTCATTTTTTATATCACAAAAACCTGGCATTTTAACAGGGGTGTGTACACTTTTTATATCCACTGTATGTTAAAACATGACAGGTCACATGATCAATGAGGGCTTTAAATATGGGCACTTTATTGTGTGTGTTACAGCATGATGAAGTCTCAAGTCTGCAAGTACTCTTTATAGAGTCAAGAGCTCTTATTCTTCATTGTACAATCTCTTTACAATAAATTATAACATGTTAGTATCATGGGTCTATTTTTTTTTCCTTCATGGAGAATTCCATGCTGTTTTATTGACCTCACAGAAAAATCAAGAACCATGAATTTCAAAGAAGAGCTGCTCAGAATTGAATTGGCCCAAATGATGCATCAGCCCTCATCAATTTTGGCAGACTAGGGACCAATCTTGGGGCCAAGGAGGGATTCAACTTCAAACCAGGTGTTGATGTCAAAAAGCATCAACATCACATATTTACATGTTAGCTGAAAGAAAAAAACAGCATCAAAGAATCCTACATCAGAGCAAGGATCCAAGGTCCTAACAAAAAGAGAGACTGACACTGTGTTGACCCCAAGGGAGCCAAGACTGCAAACTGACACTAAAGCTGGAAATGGGCTGGTGAGATGGTCTATGAGATCTAGTTATTTTTAACATGGGTCAATTATAAAGAAGTCTCTGTATGGAAAATTTAAAGTACCAACATTTTTATCTGCCACTGCAACTAAATGGAAAAGTACCAGTTAAAAAAGGACATCCTTTGATACCAAAGCCAGAACTGAGCTGAAGAGAGGAGAGGCAAAAAAAAAAAGAAGTTATATCTTACCATAACATTCCATCTGTGTTGTTGATCTTCATCTATTCTTGACTTATGGGTTTCAGTTCCGATCCTTGGAACAGATCCAGCTGTTTTAAAACTCGCGTCAGCCAAAAAAATATACCTCTAACTGCTAGCCTATCCATAATGCTCCTCTCCACATTACCTCAGATCGAGTTTGCTATTATACAGAAAAAAAGGGTTTTATAATATAAGACAAAAACCTTGCCCAAGGTATCCCTAAATATAAGAACCCAGGACAGGATGTCGCTCCACCAGAAGTCTAAGGGAGGGGGCAGGCAGGAGGGACACAAGAACAGATGAAGATCGACACCACAGATGGAACATTACAGTAAGACATAGCTTCTTTATCTGATGTTGTCAATCTTCATCTATTCTTGACTTGTGGGACAGAGTCCATAGCTACCTTAGATCCTGGGTGGCCTCAAGGAAGAATATTCCTGAGAACCATAGAACCAAAAGAGGCTCTCCCCCTGGAGACCATATTCAATTTGTAATGGGTAATAAAGGTATGTGGATTAGCCCATGTTGCAACTGCTCAAATTTCTGATATGGAGGCTTTGGAATGAAAAGCAGCTAATGTCGCCATAGATCTGGGAGAATGTGCCTTGACTGGCAAAGGGAGCTTCATGTTAAGTTTCTTATAAATGAAAGAGATGCAATTTCTTAACCACTTGGATAGAGTCACCTTGGATACTGGTTTGCACAAAGTTGCACTGGCAAAGGACACAAATACTTGGTCTGACTGTCTAAATTGTTTAGTTCTATCAAGGTAGAATAATTGCCTGTTTACATCCAGAAGGTGCAGGCAGTACTCTCCTTTATTTGAAAAATTTGGAAAGAATACAGGCAAGTCTATAGATTGGTTGATATTGGTCTCTGATATCACTTTAGGAAGGAAAGTAGGGTTCGTTCTGAGTGACACTCTGCCTTTGTGGAAAACTAAGTATGGAGCTTTGGAGCATAAAGCCTGTAATTCGGAGACTCACCTCACTGAAGTGACAGCGATAAGGACACTGTCTTCCAAGAAAGGAATTTTAAATCACAAGTCGCTGCAGGTTCAAATGGAAGTGAAGGAAGTGGCTGTAACACAAGAGTTAAATCCCATGGCAGAAGAGGGTCTTTGAAAGGGGGCTTCAAGTAGATTGTACCCTTTAGAAAAACCTTACAAAGTCTGTGAGAAATTAAGGGTTGATCCCTGATACCATTATGGAAATTTGAAATAGCTGCTAAGATAACTTTGACAGTAGAAGCAGAAGCTCTCTTACTAAAGATGGCAGTTATAAACTCCAGAACTTTTTCTACTGGTGCTGAAAAGGGGTCTAGACTGTTGTCAGAGGCCCAAATAATAAATCTCTTCCATTTACTATGGCATAGACTCCTAGTGGATGGTTTGTGGGATGCTATCAAAATGTGTCACAAGGGGGAAGGAATACCATTATACCTGGCAACTACTGGAATTGGAGAAACCAAGTCGTCAGCTTGACATACTAAAGATTGGGATGTACTAGTCCCAGGGGGTGGGACAAGAGATCCGGAACTGAGTCCAGAATCCAAGAGCAGTGTAGTAGATGAGATCAGAGAAACGGAAACCATATCTATCAAAGCCAGTAGGAAGCAATGAAGATCACTTTGTTTCTCAACCACACTGCTTTCTTGAGAAAAAGAGGGATAAGGGGGGAGGCATAAAGGAGACCCAGGGGCCAATTGTGGAGAACAGCATTCCTGGAGGACTTCCCTTGAGGGAGAATTAGGGAAAAGTAGCTTCTGCACTTGTTTAGGGGTGAGGCAAACAGGTTGAAGCAAGGCTGGCCCCAGCAAAGAAAGATCTCCTTTGCTACTCTGGGGTTCAGAGACCCCTCGTGAGGCATTAGGATGCACCTGCTTAGTTTGTCCACAATCACATTGGAAATCCCCAGAATGTGCGTTGCTATCAGAAAGCGGTTGGATGTTATAGCCCATTGCCACACTCAAAGGGCTTCTTGACACAGTGGGTAGGACTTGGTTCCCCCGTTTGTTGATGTACCAGACTACCAACATGTTGTCCGACTGTACAGCTATTGCCCCTTAAGGTAAGGCAGAGTGAAATGCTTGCAACGCCAGAAGCACTGCTTTTTACTCCAGAACACTGATATACAAATTGGCCTTTGAGTGGGACCAAGTGTCTTGGACCATCTTCCTGAGATAATGCCCCCCCCCCAATCTGGGAAGCATCTGTGGTCACTATGGCCTTGAGCTGAGGGGGAACAAAGGGCCGGTCTAGAAGAATCTCCTCTAAGTGCATCCACCAGGATAGCTCATTCTTCTATTGACTGGATATGAAAACTAAATGGTTCATGGGGCGAGTTAGAATAGTCCATTGGTTTAAGAGATAGGAATGTGTGCCTTCTTGCTTGTTTATGTACCACATGACTGTAGTATTGTCTGGCTTTATCAGCAGTTGTCCTGGATGAAGTAGATCCTTGAATGCTGTCAGGGCATTCTGTACAGCTAGCATCTCTTCTTGATTGATATGAAGCTGCATTTGGTTTGCGGGCCATGTGCCCTGAATACATTTTCCTGCCATGTGGGCCCCCAGGCATAATCTGATGCATCTGTTAGTGTCTGTCTGGCTGTGGGTAAAGTGAATGGCTGTCCCTTGTTGTGGTCACAGGCCTGTGCCCACCATCGAAACTCCTGTTGCAAGCAGGGAATAAGGGTCATTAATGTTTCCAGGCTGTGACAATGTTGAGTCCAAACACTTTTTAGATACCACTGTAGTTTCCTCATTTGCAGTCTTGCATATGGAATTAGTAGAATGCAGGATGCCATGAAGCCCAAAGCCTGCAAAATTTTTCTTGCAGATAACTGGGTCTTTGTTGCCATCATTTCGAAGTAAGAAGTCAGTTGCCTTTGTTTATCTGGGATGAGATAAGCCATCTGGGCAGTTGTATTTAAGCTTGCACCCAGGAATATTATTTTTTGAGAGGGTACCAGTTTTGATTTCTTTTTGTTCACTGTGTACCCTAGGCAAATTAGTAATCTTTTTACAAACGCCAGATGCTTCAGTAGAATGTCCTTGTTCTCTGCTTGAATAAGGCAGTCATCCAGGTAAGGATGTATAATTGTATTCCTCTTTGTCTGCAAAATGTAATTACTGGTGCCAGGCATTTTGTGAAGACTCTGGGAGCAGTAAATAAGCCAAAGGGCAGTGCAGAGAACTGGTAGTGCATTGAGCCAGCTATGAATCTGAGGTATCTTCTGCAAGATTGTCTGATTGGGACATGCAGGTATGCCTCTTTGAGGTCCAAAGTTACAAGCCAAGCCTTCTTGCCCAGCATGGGCAGAAGCTGCTGCAGAGTCAACATTTTGAATTTTGGAACGTCCAGAAAAGTGTTTAGAATAGACTGGTCTAGTATTGGTCTCCAGGCTTTGTCCTTTCTGGGTACCAAGAAAGGTCTCGAGTAAAATCCTTGTCCCTGCTCTTGCTGTGGTACTCGTTGAATAGCCCTCATGTCCATGAGGGATGAAACTTGCTTTTGTGCCTCTGCCCATTGATTATGTGGCAGGTCTGGCATACCTTTTGTCTTTGGAAGGGTGTGAAAGTGGAACCTGTAGCCCTGAGACACTATATTCAAAACCCATTTGTCTTGGGTGATCATGTGCCAATTTTATGAAAAAAGTGCTAGTTTTCCCCCTAAGGGTGCTGCCAAAAGATAAGTGCTTAGCCTTGGCAGAGGGAAGTCATTGGGACTGTTTCCTGTATGGCTGTGATTTGTCTTCTCTGCTTTTGGAGGTAGAAGCACCCCATTGTTTAGGCTTGTATGAGCCTTGGGGCTGGGATCTACCTATAGGGCATCTGTATCTGCCTCTCTGTGGCCTGTCTGACGCTAGAAAGGACCAATTCTTAGAAGGACAGTCCCTGCTAAATCTGGGTGGCTGTACCTGTAGGAAATCCTTAACTGTCTGCATAGGTTTCGCTTTATCCTCCATTTTCTTCAACACCTCTTCTGCCTTAACACCAAACAAAGTATCATGCTGTAATGGAGCATCCAATAATTTTGCTTTAACATGATCAGGCAGATTCTGTTCCTTTAACCAAGCATGCCTTCTAATGACAGAACCCATAACAGCGGCCCTGCAAGAGGCCTCCAGTGAATCAAAACCACATTGCAAAGTATGCTTTCCCACTTGTTCAGCTGCATGCAATAAATCCTGCATTTCCTTGTTATCAGAACATTCAGAATTTGTCAACATTTTTTGTTTCAGCAGTGACATTAAGTATTGCTGATATTTAAGCATATGAAACTGACAATTTAAAGCCCTTACAGCCAAGGTAGCAGAAGTGTAAACTTTTTCCCCTATCTGTCCAGTGCCCTAGAATCCCTATCAGAGGGGACAAGGTTTTTTGCAGTGGAAGCCTTGACCCCTTTGGGACCCTGAGAAATAGTTTCTGGGTCAGCAGCAGGGTTTTTATATAGAAATGTATGAGAGTCTGGAACCCTGTAGTATCTGTCTGGCTTAACAGGTGCAGGGGGTAAAGATTCAGGAGACAGGCCGGACTCTGAAAATACATCATCTACAATGTCTAGAACAGGTGGAATAGCAAGAGGTCTGTGTTGAGGTAGTAAAATAAAGTCTCTGAGCCTTTTCTTAGATTCTGAGTAATCTTGGCTCTCCCAGTGAAAATGCTCCCTCGTGGTATGCAGGGTTTCCCCAAAAGAATAATCCTCAGGAGGAGAGGCTGAAGGAATAGATTCTTCAGCATCAGAATCCTCATAGGGAGGAAGACAGTATCCCTGTTCAGAAGAGGAGTCAGAGGAAATGGAAACCTGATCAGAAGAGTCATATTCTGTGTCTTGCCTAGGCCTCTTATCAGGAGGGGGATGGGAACCCCTGATCAAAGTAATTAGGTCTTCGGCCATTTTAAGCATCTGTTTCTTAGGCATGGAAGTCTGTCCAGGAGAATGTTGTACTTGTTTCTTTGTCTTTAGAGCTGTTTTATTCTTTGCCTTTGAAGCTGAAGTTGGCTTGACATATAACTGTGTAGGTCTGAAAACACCCTCAGAAGCCGATGCCTGCTCAGCGGCTCTGGACCCATCTGAGGGAATAGTCTTTGAGTGTCCAATAACTTGAATATCCAGAGGCCTAGTCGGCTCCACGTGGGAGTCGGAAGCAGCCTGTGGCTCTGAGGTAGCAGCCATCAGGGGCTGCGAAAGCGCCTCACTGAGAACTGGCGAACCGGCGACTGGCCTAGCAGAGGCCTCGTCGTCAGTTTTGGACCTCGGATGCCTGTCCTTTTCCTTGCGCTTTTTTTAAACTCTGGTCGTCAGCTGTTCCGATGGCATTATATAATTCTTTGGCCAAAGTAATGAAAGGCAAAATTGTACCGACGCTTAATAGTGCATTGGTTAAATCTAGCACAAAACCGACAGCTAGCAACGTCGTGGTCAGGGCCTAGGCAAGGAATACAGTAAGAATGAAAATCCTTATGAGGTATTTCCTTCCCACAAGAAATACAATTATTAACTTTTTCTGACATCGGTCTGGAGCAAGAAAAAAGTTTCCCCAAGGGGTACTTAGCTTTAATGAAGACTTCGGATCTGAAATTCGGTTTTGAAAATCTCAGGAGTCAGCCGACTGGCACTTGCGAACTGCTTTTGCTTTGGGCACCGCGCGGCAAGAAAGACTGAAGAAAATGGCATCAGCTGCATCTTTTATACCCCTGGTGCACTGACATCAGGGAAGAGGCGACAGCTTCTGACGCCGGACCAGGACTTTGGAATTCAGGCCAACTGCGGGTAGCCTGCCAGCAGGATAACCCAAGTGTAATGACTGCAACAGTGAAACACGATGAACATCCATTAGAGAGGTCTCATGTGAAATCTTACCAATGGAACCAGTGTGATTGCTGCCACCAATGGAACCCAATGCCTGCAGAATCAGATAAGCAGAAATTTTGTTTGAGTAAAGAATATGGAGGACCTGAGACTGAATTTTCTGTAGCCTGTGTAGTGGAAGTGATGCTATGCAAGAGACAGTGTTGAAACAAGCTCCAAAAAATTCCATGTCCTGAGAAGGGATTAGCTAGGACTTTGCAGGATTGACTGTTATGTCTAACTCAAGGGCTAGTTTCAGAATTTAGTCCATAGTTTGATGAAGTAGATGCCTGGTGGGAGTGGTCAGCAGACAGTCTAAGTAAGGAAACACCAGGAATCTGAGCAGCCTCAGATATGCTGTGACTGCTGCCATACATTTGGTGAACACCCTGGGGGCTGTGGTGAGTCCAAAGGACAGCACCCTGAATTGGAAATGACTGGCTCCTATTCAAAAGTGGAGAAACTTTCTCAAGTGTTTGTCCTCCTTTATGTGGTAATATGCATCTTGAAAGTCGATAGAGCACATCCAATTGTCTTTCTCTAAGAAAGGGAGAAGTGAGTGAACCATGAACATCCAGAATTTTGCTTGTTGGATGAACGTGTTCAGAATACCGGGATCCAAAACTGGCCTCCAGTTCCCCCATTTTCTTTGGCACTAAAAAGAATCTTGAGTGGAAACCGGATCCTAGTTGGTCTGGTGGGACTTCTTGGATGACTTTTTTTTCCAGCAGCTTTTGTATTTCTGTTGCTGCTTAAACTATCTGACTGGATAGAATGTTGGGTAGTCTTGCCGGGGATCTTGGATAAAGGGTGAATAGAATTAGATAACCTCTGGAAATTATCCTTAACACCCAGGTATCACTGGTTATGTGTCACCAGGCATTTGGTTGCAAGGAAAATCTTCTCCCAACTGTTTCCAGAGGTAAGCAATCAGGCCCCCCTTCAGGAGCACTGATAGGGATGAACAGAGAACGAATCTGTGGAACCCTGATTCTGCAGACCACCCCTGCCAATGAGATGGCATCTTCCACTATAACTCCCCCTTCTACCCTAAGGGGAGTCTGAGCCACGTGTGTCCTGGAAAGGCTTCTGGGATTTCTTGAACCACATTTCACCACTCCTTTGATTCCTGAAATAGAATCATTGAGGAGTGGAAAAATGTATGCCCACAGCAGACAAAGTCTTTCCATCCTTTTCACACCTGGACAGAGTTTCTTTTACTTTGGGACCAAATAAGGAGGACCCGTCAAAGGGATCATTGAGAAAGGAAGACTTGAATGGTTCTGCAAACTCACACAGGCACATCCAAGCATGTCTCCAAATTGCAACGCCTGAAGCTGCTGACGTGGTCGCCCCTTCAGCTGCATGGGCAATGAGCCTCACGGACAAGTTCGAAATAAGGCTCCGGGGTAACTAGGTGGGAGGCCACTTTTTCCTGGACCCCCTCAGTCATAACTCCCACCAAGGTATCTGATAGCGCCTTGACTGGATCCCTTTGGAGCCTTGTGAAATGTGCCAAAAAGTTCAAGAACCTGATAGAGAAGGTCAATGATGCAAAGACTGACTTCCCAAATCTGTCCTTTGTCCTGGACTCTCGGTTCAAGGGATGGACAGTAGAACTTTTCTCAACTGGTTCTTTTATTGTTGCAGCCGCAACCACTATGGCATCTACTACCAAGCCCTTAGCCAAATGTGGTTGATCTTCTAGAGCAGTAAGGATTTTGTCAGGTCTCCGGGGACTGGTTCCAAAGCATCAGGAGCCTTCCAAGCCCACTGAGCAATTCGTTTAATCAAATCATCAGCGGGCGGGGTCACCCAAGAGGTAGATGGGCTAGCACCAAAGGCCTGCAAGTAGACAGATTCATCCAAAGATGGGTTTTTGGACTTCCAATCACCCCTCTGTTTTAGGATCTCCAAAATGTCTCCAAAGAAGACATCTTCTGAAGGTGACTGTGGAAAGCCCTCCCCTTCATTGAAATCCATGTCCTCTGTGACAGCTTCTTCAAGAGAATCAAGTTGTTTCCTCTCACACAATCTTTTCCAATGGACTCTTCAGTGGGGATATCTGAATAGGACTCAGACGAGGGACTGCCTTTAGAAGGCAAGTTTTGCAACTGTAGTGCACATTGTCCAGGGGTGGAGGTCGGTGGGTGAACTGAAGAACCTGGGTTCACAGGGGAAGACTCCAATAACCCAGGAGCCACCTGAGATGAAGCAGTGGCTAAAGCCCTTTCCACAGCCTGAAAAGTCGGACTCCCTGAGGAGGGATGGGAGCACAGAATTGAGACAAACTCAGAACCGGGATCACATCCCACCCTGAGAACCCCATCTAATTGACTGGAAGCAAGGAAGAGTCGACAGCCAATGCAACCAATAGAGACACAAGTCAGCTCCATGGAAAAACTCTGAGCCGGTTCAAATCCCCTGGGCCTGAAGGTGAAGACATGGTCCCAGGGATCCCATGGTGCCATAGGCACCGAGGGAGCCAGGGCTAGACTGGGCACCAAAGACAGAAGTGTTGTTGGTGCCAAAGCTACTGGTATTTGAGATGCTGAAGTCGAAAGCTCTGAAGCCTGCTTCAAGGTTAGAGGAGGAGAATATGTAGGGATGGACAGAGAAAAACCCACTGCACCAGAAGGGAGAGGGGCTTGAGAAGAGGACGGAAGACCCGGAGCTGCCAAGATCTGATCCACCAACCTAACAATATCGACCTCAGAAAGACATCTGGTGGAGCGCATGGATAAACCAGAAGGCAATTCGGGTCTTTCCACGAATGGACTGGGGAGCTGACCATGGAGCAGGTCCAAGGATGAAGAAAAGTTATATCTGGGTTCTGTGGATAACACAAATTTTGGTACTGGCTGCACCAAAAGTGAAATTGGCACTTAACTGGTTGGAGTGGCAGATGGCAGAAACATTGGAGCCCTAGTCAAGGTCTGAGATGTAGTTGCTATAGCTGGAATAATTGTTGTAGCTGGTATAGAAGGCACCAGTGAAGTTTTCAGTGCTGGAGATTGTCTGCTCCAATAGCCTCGGAACCTTAACTTTTGGTTCCAAAGGTGAACCCTCGGAAGTGTGGTTATGCTTCCTGATGACCGGTGCCGATGGAGATGTCTGCACTGAATGAGAGGACTTAGACCTAGAGGCCAGAGGTGACTTGTTGGCCTTGGACAAAGTTTCTTCGAAAGGGGCTTTAAGCAGCCCTTTGAGAATCAACTTATTTTTCCTTTCTGCCAGAGTTTGATTACTGAAACCCTGGCAGATGGTACATTCTATACTCAAATGGGAAACTCCTAAACAGTACACGTAAGATTCATAGTTATCCGGGTTTGACATCTTTCTGTTGCAATCTACACACTGCTTAAAACCCTTAGTGGAGCTTTTTGGTTTCTCTGCCATAATCCTAACAAAACAGGAAGGCAGAAAAAGACAGAAGAAAGAAAGAAAATTACATCTTCACTCAAGCGACAGGGAAAGAGGGAAAACTCTACCAACGATGGTAGACAGACTAACAATGGTAGAGAAAAAGGGGAAAGACTACCAACAATTATAGAGAATGTATCAACAGTAATAGGAAATTACAGTACACTCACAATGGGTAGACCCAAGATTTAAAGGCTAGGAAAAGTTTTAGCAGAAAAAGAGATAATACATAAAAATATACTTAGCTACACAAGAGATGGCTGTCTTGTCATAAGCGCAGCAAACGAGATCTGAAGTAATGTGGAGAGGGGTATTATGGGTAGACTAGCAGCTCAAGAGATTTTACTTGGCTGATGCAAGCTTTATAATGGCCAGATCCCATGAGTCAAGAATAGATGAAGATTTACATCATCAAATCAAAAGTTCTGCTAGTCTTGAAACACAACAATGAATCCCCAAGCACAAGAAGTATACATAACCATGAAAATCATACAAACAATCCTGAAATGAGTCACGCTGAAAACATTGGACTAGCCTAAATGACCAAAACACATCTGAATTCACTCAGAGAACATTACTATTAAGTTAGCTTAACATGAGAAGAGAAAACATCCTTGCAATACATTTTCTAGACACTGAATCATACTAAGGGAAAAATACATGTAGACTGTCACAAGGAACTTCCCAAACTAAGAAAAAACATGTAAACTCAATAGAAAAACTGGGCAAAACTATGTAAAGCTAAGGAAAACTTCACCTAAAGCTTGGCTGTTATACAGCGAGAGAGAAAAAAAAAACAAATATACCTACACCATACAGGAAAAAGACAGGTCAGTTGTGAATTCAAACAAGAAAAATACTGACCTTAACTTTAAAAGATGTAGAGATCAGGAGTAACCAGGAGCATATGAGAGCTGCAAATTTACAGTCTCCATGAAACCACATCCAAAATGCTTTTCATATAATACCAAAATGTAATAGTAACCTGGGAGAGTTGGCAAATGTGACAGAATTAATGCAGCAAAAAGATCCTGAGCAAACAGCTGTGGGTAAAGGGGAAGATTTTGATGGCTTTAGAAAGTTTTACATGCCCTGCTGCCAGAGAACTACAGGCAGAGGAAGATGGGCAAGTGATTTCACAACCCTTGCTGTGAAGAAGTTAAAAACGCAATCTCAACATGTAACAAGTGAGGAAAAAAGTATACAATATTCAATGTCTCAAACTCAAAGTCCAGAAAGGCTTTATAAGAGTTTGCCAATTACTGGTGTAGGTTCATATACTCTATCACCCATCTACGTGTCTAAATTATTTTGAAAGCAAATAAGAGAGCCCTATTTCTTAATTTTTAATGGAAGAGAATTTCACCATTGTCCAACTCTAACCTATCTTTACATCTACTCTCAGGTTATTTCTTGTTGTTAAGTTGTGAGTATACTTGCTGCATAGATGTCAGGGATACAATCAGAACACCAAACTTTATGAAAGACTAATTCAAAAAGACCACCCCAAAAAGTCTGACACTTAAAAGTTGTTAAAAAGCCAGTAGTTCGTTGCCCAAGACTGCGGTAGATTGGGGACTGAGTTTTTGCCGTTTCCCCCACTGCAATGTGATCTCATCAGTGGTATATATAATTACTGGGGGGGGGGGGGGCACAGAGGGCATACAACACGTTTTTGACATTTTGAATTTCAACCTTTTTGGGTTGATCTTTTTGAAGCTGACATTCAGAGCAGTCGACGTTCTGAATATATTCCACATTGAAATTCATGGCTAGACTTAAAAAGGCCCTTGTGGTTGTTAACCTAGTAAACACCTATGAACCTATATGTCATTATATTTACTTTTATAAACAATTAGATCACCCCTAATCAATCAATAATTGATGGCATAAAGAGACAATATTTCCAATCTTTTCTTATATTCAACATTTCTCAAGTCTTTAACCTGTTTAAAAGTTCTCTGGATGCTTTCTAACCTTCCTGAGTAATATTGTAATTAAAAAGGGATCTCCCGTATTCAATTATTGGTCTCACTACAGTTTTATATAATTTAATCATTACTTTTTTATACCTACTAGTACTACTCCTAAGAATATTTTTGATTTCATAATAAAATCTTAGTTGTTCTTCTTCTTTCGGCTTTTCCTGGTTAGGGGTCACCACAGCGGAACTCCGGTCTATGAGGCAACACCACCGCGGCTTTCATAATAAAATCTCAGTATTTCCAGCAAATAAAACCCCAAACTGAACTTACTATCAGCTGTAATGCCTAAGTCCCTTATTACTACTTCTCATTGTTAAAAAAAAGTCTTTCTTAGCACAGCATTGGTTAACATTGCCAAGTTGCTATTATATGACTACACCTTGCTAGAAAGACAATGTCTGTTTAAGGCAGAATGATAAATGTGCCGTACAGCAGCCTCATATTCTGGGCCTCCTCTTTTCACCACTAAAAGGAGAGAGTAACAGCCACCCAAGAAATGTGCTCATTTTCTTTACTTGTGATTTTATACAGATTGTGAAGCACAACATTGTGATGGTTGGGGTTGCTTTTGATTCTCCAGCTTTGTCCCTATATTCCTAGTTGGGGTGCCTTCCATGTGAAGTCTGCACGGACTCTCTGTATCTACATGGGCTTTTGCCAGGTGTTCCAGTTTTCTCCCATATCACAAAAGCATGCCATTAGGAGAGCTGGTGGTCCTGTACACTGCTAGCAACTGTATCTATGTGTGTGTGTGTGTGTGTGTGTGTGTGTGTGTGTATGTGTATGCTCTCCTGTGCTCTGTGATGAATCTGCATTCCATCCGAGATTACTTCCTTGCCTTGTGTTGTCTCAAGATAGGTTCTAACCCCAACATGACTGAATAGAACAAAGCAGATATCAGAGACTAAATAACTGAATGATATACAAATAAATGAATGATGTACAAAGTGAGACAAGTCATACAAATTCCACAGAAACTACGAAGGAATTATTAACTAAGTGACCCAATACAAGATACTGGGTATTATCACATTGAACTGGAAAACCTATTTAGGTTGTATTTACACTTTTCCTTACATCCTGAATGTATCCCAAGCCTGTGGTTCCAAAACTTGAAAAATATCACCTCTGTATTATGCATCTCTAGCTAACTGCAAACTTGGTTATGTCATTCTCAGCTCTCCCAGACACAAAGAAACTCCAACTGGGGATCACATGTCAACAACCGGTGTTCAAAAATTATTTAAAATTAAATGCAAAAAAAGTGCAATATCACTGCATTTGGTAAACAATCCTTTCATCCATCTTACAGTGTAAACAGTATCCCACTTCAAAATGAAAGTGTGGTGACAGACCTTGAAATGTGGGTAGGGAATTCCCTTGCAGTTGACCATCACATTCCAATAGCAGTTAGGAAATCTTTTTACCTAGTGCAGCTGATTGCAAAGGTATTTTTCTAGAACAAAGGATGTTCTTACCTCTCTACATTCTGTACTGATTAGACCTATTGCAGAATACAGTTATTAAGCATATCAAGCAACTGGAAAGACCCCAGAGGCTCCTAGTCAAAAAGATCACAGGCTTAAAAGACAACAGCTACCAAGAGAAGTTGGAAGCAATATCCTTTATTCAGTGCTCTATACATTCCTTAAGGGTGATATACGCTTGTCTTTCACGCAATTAGGGATCCAGTAGTTTAAGACCTCTTATATCTCTACAAAGCAAACAGTCCCACTAACACTAGAACCAGGGATGATGGAAAGGCAGATTTATCAAGCAATGCTTACTCCTCTGGCACAAATTTCCACTCCAAATTAAACAATGAGAGACACTTTACTCTTCATAAAGGAGTTTGACAACTGGATGAGTATCCACAAATACACGACTAATATGACTGGCATGTTGTTCCTTGATAAAGGAGGTAAAGTAATAAAGGTAATAAATAAGCACTTATCCAGGTATAAATACTTCAAAACATGAACAAACTGGTGAAAAGTTTCAGAAAATCGTACTTAGAAACAAAACCGCTTTAATAACTTTAAACGCACTTTTTTTTACACACGTTTTTCATCTTACTCTATGGTAAAACTTCTTCAGAAAAAACAACAGTTCGTTACAGATGACCCTTATATAAATTAATTCAAAATTTGGCACCAAACTACGCACCAAATCATGATAAAATTTAAAGTTATATTCACATCCATTGCATTTCAAAAAATACATTAGTGTAATACATTAAATAAAATAAAATAAATTATAAAACAATACATCATAAAGACTGGGATTAACTCATGAAAAATACTATTATTAAGGATTATCCTACATAACTAAATAAATTTTATAAATTTTAAACATATACACTGTTGGGGAAACCTTGAACATCCCTTGAAAAGGGGGAAAAACAATGGGGTAAAAACCTTGATTATAATTGAACACCTCACGATCAGTGTTCAAGAAATATATATATGTATGATAATACTATGTATAAAAAATATAAAAAATGCGAAAATATATATATATATATATATATATATATATATATATATATATATATATATGTATTTATGTTTTGTGAAAACTTTGACCACCAATACTTTTATGATGGTATAGTAGTGTTCCGAACTATTAATATATTCTTGATGAAGAAAACAGATGCGCGGAATATTATTCAAATATCATCTCAACTAAAAATATATAAGTAAACATGCCCATAGGGAGTTTTACTTTTTCATAGATTTATTAATTTAAAAACTACAAAATAAATTATTTACGTCGATCGCTATTTTTGATTTTTCATAAAAAATATATATATATTTTATATGATAATAATGAGCTCTGATTTCAAACTTACTTGCAAATTATATATTTAATGACAAAAGTCCGGAAATTTCTTCCCATATTTTTATCAAAATATTAAATGTGCAAACATTTGCAAGATAGAAGTGATCATACTAATAATAAAATAAAATAATATCCTACTAAAAGAATTTATATTTATATTTAAATTGCGTTTATATTCTATTTTTATAAATCCATTTCCAATATACAGGAGACGTTTTCTTATGTACAAATTCAAATGTTTCCAAAAAGATGTACAATAGGAAGAAATATACCAATTAGCTAACTTTTAAAAATGTGTATAATATACTACTTATAAGTTAAATTAAATATTTAAAATTGTTAGAAAAACTAACCATATGTTAAACCTTAAATTATTTAAGTAATTCATGTATGCTGTTATAAACTATTTATTATGAAATATTTTTAAAAATATTATTATATATGGTAAAATATACATGAAGTATATTTTACCTTTCCAAACTCTTCAATTTTAGTAAACAGCTAATGGAACATTTTTCATTAAGGCCTGGATATAAACATGCATTAAGCCTTATTTGCCACAAGAGTACTAACTTTTCCAAAAATAGACCAATAGGTCCCCCTCTTGTGTTTTGATGCACCTGCTGTATGATTTTAAACTTAAATTTATGGTCAGGATTCATTTTGATGTGCCTGGCTAAAGCATTCTCTTCTTTTACTTGGTTAATACTTCTCAGATGTTCTGCAATTTTATCTCTGATCCTACGGACTGTTTTGCCCACATAAAATGATGGGTAACCTTGGCATTTTGCTATGTACACTACTCCCTTTGTGTTACAGTTTATATCCAGGCCTTAATGAAAAATGTTCCATTAGCTGTTTACTAAAATTGAAGAGTTTGGAAAGGTAAAATATACTTCATGTATATTTTACCATATATAATAATATTTTTTTAAATATTTCATAATAAATATTTTATAACAGCATACATGAATTACTTAAATAATTTAAGGTTTAACATATGGTTAGTTTTTCTAACAATTTTAAATATTTAATCTAACTTATAAGTAGTATATTATACACATTTTTAAAATTTAGCTAATTGGTATATTTCTTCCTATTGTACATCTTTTTGGCAACATTTGAATTTGTACATAAGAAAACGTCTCCTGTATATTGGAAATGGATTTATAAAAATAGAATATAAACGCAATTTACATATAAATATAAATTCTTTTAGTAGGATATTATTTTATTTTATTATTATTATGATCACTTCTATCCTGCAAATGTTTGCACATTTAATATTTTGATAAAAATATGGGAAGAAATTTCCGGACTTTTGTCATTAAATATATAATTTGCAAGTAAGTTTGAAATCAGAGCTCATTATTATCATATAAAATATATATATATTTTTATGATAAATCAAAAATAGTGATAGACATAAATAATTTATTTTGTAGTTTTGAAATTAATAAATCTATGAAAAAGTAACACTCCCTATGGGCATGTTTACTTATATATTTTTAGTTGAGATGATATTTGAATAATATTCCGTGCATCTGTTTTCTTCATCTAGAATATATTAATAGTTCGGAACACTACTATACCATCATAAAAGTATTGGTGGTCAAAGTTTTCACAAAACATAAATACATATATATATATTTTTTTTCACATTTTTTATATTTTTTATACATAGTATTATCATACATATATATATTTCTTGAACACTGATCATGAGGTGTTCAATTATAATCAAGGTTTTTACCCCATCGTTTTTTCCCCCTTTTCAAGGGATGTTCAAGGTTTCCCCAACAGTGTATATGTTTAAAATTTATAAAATTTATTTAGTTATGTAGGATAATCCTTAATAATAGTATTTTTCATGAGTTAATCCCAGTCTTTATGATGTATTGTTTTATACTTTATTTTATTTTATTTAATGTATTACACTAATGTATTTTTTGAAATGCAATGGATGTGAATATAACTTTAAATTTTATCATGATTTGATGCGTAGTTTGGCGCCAAATTTTGAATTAATTTATATAAGGGTCATCTGTAACGAACTGTTGTTTTTTCTGAAGAAATTTTACCATAGAGTAAGACGAAAAATGTGTGTAAAAAAAGTGCGTTTAAAGTTATTAAAGCGGTTTTGTTTCTAAGTACGACTTTCTGAAATTTTTCACCTATCCAGGTATGTCTGTGTCAGCCTCCGGTGTTTTCACCTGTCTACCTGATGAATCTGGCCATCTGGGGCAATGCAGCAATTGCCTCATGTACACAGACAACCCTCTCCTCCTACCACCCAACACTACAACCTGTGAGAGATGCACATATATAGCCAAACTGGAAGCAAAGCTCTCTTCACCCAAGACTGGACTAGATAGTCAAGAGGAGAAGATAAACACTTGCACCACACCACACTCATCACATAGTCCCTCAAAACCTACACCACAAAACACACACATAAAAACATAAAACACACACCTACATTCACGGAGGCTCTCAATTAAAAATCTACCTAAGCAACAGGGACCTCCAAAGCAGAAACGCAAGCAACCTCCACCCCCCAACGCAACCCAAATGACACATAGCCCACAAACTCAGTGTGCCACTCAGTCACAGCCCATAAGGCATAACAACATACCCAACACTCTAGTCATAGGTGACTCTATAGTCAGGCATACTGATGTTCCACTCACCAGGCTAAACAAGAAGAAAGTTACTGTCAGCTGCCTGTCGGGTGCCAGGATCCGCCACATAATGGACGCACTCAGGTCACTCCACAAGTACAAATACAACTCAGTCATTGTCCATGTTGGTGTGAATGACCAGAGATATACCTCCCTGGACTACATGAAAAGAGATATGGAGGAGCTGTCCGATCTTGTAACCCAGGCAGGTATGACCCTAGCCCTGAAATAGCATCCTGCCATCACCCAGAATGATACCACAGTACAAGGACAAAATGATTGACTTCAACAATTGGCTAAATGTCTGCTGTCATTCTAAGGGGATTCAGTATCTTTCTGCCTGGGATGACATGATCGACAAACCACGATGCTTTGCCAGAGATGGCCTGCACCTGTCGCCCTTGGGATTCCGGATACTGGCTAAGGCTCTTGTCACCCCTATAGTGCCTTTTTTAGGCAAGGTTCAAATGACAAATTCATCACCATAACAGTACAAGCAAGCAAAATCTGAGGGTAATGCTACTCAATGCTAAAAGTCTAAACCTCAAAATGCACTCACTCGAGGCACTCCTTAAAATGGAGAACATTGACATCTGTGCAGTGACACAGACCTGGTTCAAGGCTCCAGAGAGCGTTCCTGCATTACCAGGCTATAACTCATAGCACACCTTTCGGCCACCTAACATGGACTGAAACACTAAAGGCGGAAGCGTGTCCATATTCATTAAGGATAGCCACACCTCCAGGCTAGTTGCTCAGCATAATGCATCCTAGATTATCCAAGTGCAACTAACCCTGGGCAAGACCGCAATCCAAATTGTAGCTTGCTACAGATCCCCCACCATGCCCCAGGATTCCCACTCCTCATTTCTTGATACACTGGAAAATATTAGGTTACAGCCTAACACCCTAATAATGGGTGATTTCAACTACCCCATCATTAACTGGGAAAACTACTCATGTAGCAACTCTTGTGCTCAATGTTTTCTGGAATTCATAAATTCCAACGTGTTGGATCAACTGATCCACACCCCCACCAGGGGCAGCAATATCCCAGACCTGGTCATTACCAACATGGGCAACCGGTGTTCCATACCAGAGGTCAATTCCTCATTGGTCAGATCCAACCACAAGCTAATCACCCTAGACATCCACATCCCACCCCCCATTAGGGAAACCACAGTGAAAAATTTCTCCAAAGCCAACTTCACGCTTCTTAAAACAGAAGTGGCAAACTTCACGACACCCATGCTGACGGACAATAGAGGTATGACTTTTGAATCCTACACAAATGCACTTTATAAGCCCTTACACGAGTGCATGGATCGTGCAATCCCTAACGGAACCAAGATGCTATCCTCCAAAAAAAGAAAGCCAATCTGGTGGTCCCCTGCCATAAACAAACTCTACAACAGATGAAAAACTGTTGCAAAAAAAGAGTATAAATTCCCATGATTGGAGGAACTCCCTGGTCAGCCTCAGTAAAAAGCTGAGATCCCTCATAAGATCCTCCAAAGCTAGTTACGAAAACAAAATTGCCACTGATTCCAAAGACAACCACAAAGCATTCTATAGCTCTGTCAAGAATCTCAATGGCAACACTCAGATCTGCTCAGAGTTACAGCACAATGGCACTAAATATACAGAACCAACTGATAATTGCAAACATCCTGGCAGACAGGTTCAGTGCTAACTTTACCCCCCTCTCATCATCTAAAGGGCCCATCTCTATACCTGAAGAATGCAAAGTTCCTGTAATCATGGCTGTACAGGTAAAAAAAACACTCTCCAAAGCCAAGAACACAGCATCCGTGGGACCTGATAACATCCCAGGCTGCATTCTACATGAACTACAGAATGAACTGGCACCCCACCCAAGTACCATGTTCAATCATAGCTTCACCTCAGGCTTTGTGCCCACTGAATGGCACACAGCAACGGTTATCCCACTCCACAAAGTGGGAGTTACCATGGACCCCGGGAACTACTAACCCATTAGCTTGACGAGCCTGGTCTGCAAGGCTATGGAACATACCATCATGGAACTTATAAACAATGACATTGGTAATCTCCAAACTCTGGACCCTACCCAGTTCGGGTTTGTAAAAGGCAGATCATGTCTCCTAAACCTGATAAGACTTCTTTGAAGAGGTCACCAATGCTGTAGATGAGGGCAAGGTTGTTCACACAGCCTATCTAGATCTTGCCAAGGCTTTCAACACCATCCCCTACTCTGGAATTATAGATAAACTCACTAAACTAGGTATAAATCCCTATGTCACAAGATGGGTTGCCAACTGGCTCACTGACAGAACCCACACTGTGAACGTAGCATCTCCAACTTCAGACCAGTGACAAGTGGAGTACCACAGGGTTCAGTCCCAGGTCTTCTCCTGTTTGGTATCTACTTTTCTGTAGTACAGGCTAGTACAGAAGGTCTTTGGCTAATAAAGTTCACAGATGACTGCAAACTAGGAGCCATAATCAAAACTCCTAACTATGTGGACATCCTACAAAAGGGCCTCACTGAGACAGATGCCTGGTGTCAAAGCCATGGCCTCAAGCTCAATGCCAAAAACTGCATTGTCATCCCTTTTGGTAAAGGCTCTGTACCCATGAACTACCACATAGGTGGTAGTCTACTTAACACCGAAAGTGTGATGAGACCTTGGGACACAGGTGGACAGTAGTCACTCCTTTGATAATCACATCACCACAGTAATCAGGAAATCCTTCTACGTGGCACACCTCAGGTTTCTCATCCAGGAAAAAAGAGGTCATTGTTCCCCTCTACTCGTCACTCATTAGACCCATTATAAAGTACAACGCCCCTTTTTGTATGTACCTCACAAGACATCTACAACAACTGGAAAGGCTGCAGAAATACCTCACAAAGAGGATTACCAGCCTCAAACAGATGCCCTATGCAGACGGTCTCAAAAAACTCCAGCTTTATGCTGTCGTATATCACCTACTCAGAGGTGATCTCGGCCTAACATTCAAAGCTATGTCAAACCCAGAACTGTTGGACATGCTCTACTTAAAGAAATCCCAATCCCTCCGAGCTACATGCTCTAGGGACCTAAACCTTGTCACCACAATAAACAGAACATGCTGGACGGATATATTCCTGTCCCAGAGACTTCCCATACTCTGGAACAAACTACCTATCTATATCAAACAAAGCTCCTCATTAGCACTCTTCAAGAAAAATCTTGATGACTGGATGGGAGATAGGAAATTCACCTCGGCGATCACTTCTGTGGCTCTGCTCGACAGGGGCACAGGAAATTTTCTTGGGTGGTGAAAGCCAGGGTACCATTTGGCTAGGCTTATATAGGCCCTACGGCCAACAGCCTAGTACCTACCTATGAACCCAAGTCTAACGATGAGTGATGACAAGGCATAAATGGCCATTGGGCCCATTTGCCTTGTATTTCTATGATTTCATGATTTTGTATATGCCCTTTAAAAAGCAAGCATGTTATGCACAGAAATACCAGCTTTGTCATCTACAGATGGCTAAAGACTTTCTCACAGGCTTATATGAATTTAGTACATCACATCTCAATACGCTTGCAGTACTCCAAAAGGAAAAGACTCAGTGTTTGGATATCTGTCCCTGCAGAGCTCAAGATACAGCCTAATATGTTAATATGCACCTCCCCCAGCATAATAGCAAATTACCTTAGTTAATACTTCAAAGTATTAAGGCTAGGGTTATGTGGCCTTCATGATACTGAATCAGTCTGGCAGAGATTTACTTTGCTCTCAACACACACACACACTCACATAAAGGAGAATGCAAATCAGCACGAATGAATGAATGGATGAATTTTTGTTACACACTAGGGAACAGATGTGTCACAGATGTAAGATTATTGTCTAATGACTGATTATCTAAAGTCAGGTAAAAACAACAGTCTTCAAAGAAACACCAACCCAAAGGAGGCCTTAACTTTACTTCAAAGTACTTTCACAGATATCTGGACACTCAGTGACATTTTATTCTTGTAATAGATAAAAGCCTAATTACTGATACAATTTTTATTGAAGTCACCACAGCCTTTGGTCTTGTTGATCATGCAATTCTCCTACACCATCTCACTGTAATAGGAATTATTGATGACACACAGCCCTATTTCAAAAACTACCTCTCTAACCACCGCTTTTCAGTTAATTTGAATTCATCAACCTCTACATCAGTCCCCCTGCAAAAAGGTGCCCCTTGAGGATCTGTTTTGACATCTCACCTCTTTTCTATCTACATTAACAAACTTAATTTTGACTTAATCCAACATCCTCCCCTGCTTTATGCTGATGACATGGTCCTATTCCACTTCACCCATCCTGCCTCTCCTCTTGAACTCAAACTTCTGGTTGATTTTCATGCTCTTATTACAATTACTGCTAACCCCTCTAAAAAAAAAATATATATATATTTATATTTTACACACTAGACAAAATCTTAGTTCTATGTCCAAGCCTCTAAAAATCCTAATCATTTTAATAACACTAATGAAAATGTCAGTTCCTTCAAATACCTAGGGATTTGGTTTGACACCTTTCTAATTTTCCAACTCCACATACAAAAAAAAAAAAAAAAACAACTCCCTCCTATCCTGGGGCTAGCAGTAACTCCCATTTTCTATCCAGACCCTGTAGAAATGCAAAGATACCGTACTTGCTCAGCTAGAATACTGTCTCCTGCTAATTGCTGCAGCTTCTAAAACAAATGTAACCACCATAAAGTCCATTTCAAATGCCATTTGAATATTCAGTCACTCTCTCCCCAAGAAACGAACGCCACTGCAAAACTATTGAAAAACCTAACTGGCTACCTGTGAAGCAAAGTGCTAAATTTCTATCTTGACTATCAATTATATAAACTCATCAAGAATGACAACTTCCCCCCAACTAGCTTTGAAACTATTCAGAGATGCACCAACATAAACCTTAGACAGCTTAACCACTCCTGTCCTCTCTCCCTGCAAGGGCTGGTCTCTTCCCTATACCTTAATGTTGGACTGACATAGAGACAAAGACAAATGCACCATATGCCAACTTTATTTCTTATTGTTTAGACCCAAGATGCAGTGGTACCAACGTGTGCCTGCAACATGCTTCCAAGAAGGGATCAGAACTGACCACCCATAGCATCTAAAGCCCCCTAAGATGCAGACCATGGGTGGTACACACAAAACCTGTTACAGGGTTCAAGTTACACATATACACACATATGCAAACACATAAAAAATACTTCCCAACTCACATTTCACTCCTCCTCCATCAAATTCTCTTCTCCTGCTTTTACAAGGAGGAAGTAAAAAGAGCCTCCACTGTAGTAGTAACTGCAGTATCTGAATATCCCCTGTTACAGTATGCTCCTACAAAACTGTTCTATGCTCATTATAAGGATTACTTCTGTAGCAGAATTCATTATGCATGAGAACAGTACTAGAACTAACCCAGACCTACAGGAGAGGAGTTAACATGCTCTGCATAAATCTAGTGGCAATGTTTTGAGAAGGCATAGCTCAAAGTCCAGGAAGCTGCCTCACAAATGCTCTGTGTAGAAACATTTCTGTAAAAGGCAAATTATGTAGCTGCTGCTCTATCAGAATGTGCTCTTACTTAATCTTATAATGTTTCACCAGTATGACCATATACAAAATAATGCCAAAGGATGTCCACAGCATTCATGCCAAAAATATGTCATAAAACAAATCATATTTATTCAAAGACACAGGTTAAGCCCTTTCATCAGTATTTTCAGATTTCACCAGAGCCTGCTAAATTCAATATTCAAATTATTTAAATAATAAAATATCAACTCACATAACTAACATCAATCAATAAAAATCTTCCCCCAGACAATGCATAACAAATATAATATCTAATATCCTAAAAATAGTTTAATTTTTTTTAGCTACCCAAACAAATGAGATCTTTCCCAATATGAATTTCAACAAACTATGAATACATAGAATTTCATTTAACCTAGGAGCTGTGGTGGCTTTAGTACTTAATTGCAATAACAACTCACGATACTCAAGCTTGTTCTTCCAATTGCCACCTCTGGCAGTGATGTCAACTTTTTCCACCACAAAAACCTAAAACTCTTAATCCTGAACATACAATAGTATGTTTAGCCAAAACATTAATTTCATCTTTTTTATTTATTGAGTAAATATGTTTAACAATCCTTTTTCTCATGGTAAGCTCCATCTTGCTAATGTAAAAAGGAGAACACGTCTTACAGTATGCTAGATATACTATTCTGCAATTAAACCTCCCTTTACTGCTCTATTTATTAATGCACCCAAAAATAGGTTCTGATTCCCCTTCATTAATATACTGACACTGCCAACAAAACCCACATTTTTTTTCATGCAAGTCTAAGCCCTTACATCCATTCTCTTTTCTGTTTGCAAAATATTTTTAATATTTGGTCTCATTTTATATACCATATTTGTACATGAACCAATAATGTCAGATGACAGGCCAGAATAAATAAGAACCCCTCAATATTTAATAATCGCATCTATAATCACACCACAGTCAACCAAAAACTGCAAAACCATGCAGTTATTATTGTTAAATAATTACAGCCTCCCACAAAAAAAAGTAAAACCAGCTTTTAAAATCGATTTGTATTTATTGTTCCTTCCCTCAGTTATTTTACTCGCCATTTTGCCTAACACTTCAACATGGTAGCCCCTCTCTAAAAGCATACTTTTCAGTAAATTGATTTCTGAAAGAAAAACATCATTGTCAGAGACTAAGCTGGCCATCCAAATCATTTGACTTTTCACCAAACCTCTTTTCTGATGTACAGGATGGTAACTTGTGAAAATAAAAATTAATTACTATAGACTGGCTTTCTGTACATGCTGGATAAAATGCCAACAAATACTTACACAGTGTAACATCTAAAAAATTGATGCTATCAAAATACATATTATACATGAATCTAAAATCAGTGGTGGTGGTGGTTTCCAAATAAGAAACAAAATCAATAAATTGTGGAGTGACTACAGACAAACCTTCTTTCTCACTAACATACTACACAATTATCATAAATGGGGGCATAGACGGCATTCATCACAACACCAACCACCTGCCTGAAATATTCCCTGTAAAAATCACATAATCGTCCATCAATATAAATTTCATGATTTGCATAATGAGTCTGTATTGCACATTGTTCACAAAGGTTCTCTATTAGAAGGCCAAAGACGCATTCTTTCGAATGCGTTTTGGTGGAACTCAAAAGCCTGAAACGGAAAAATATCGATGGGGCTTTTAAGCAAATTCTTTCCCTGGGAAATAATTTGCTTGGCCACTTTGTTACTTTGCCATTTTCGGCATTGTAGTGTGCTCTCGGAGTTGGTATATTTAAGTAGGGGGTGTAGGGGTGAAGCCCCCCACTTAATGTAATGTTTAAAGTGTTTTTTTATTTTTTATTTTTTTGGAGCAGCGATTTTTTTCCCCCTAGGAAAAAAAATCTCTGTTCCAACAGTTCAAAATTGTAAGCTTTCGCTTACATAGGGTCAATAAATCACTGTTCACTTTTTAAACATTCGGTGATCAAATATAGACCCTTTCACAAAATTAAAATGTAATAAAACCTTGTTAAACCATTCTAGCCAGGTAAGACTAGACACCTTTTTTCAATCTGTCCTAAGATAAATGATTACTGAATGAACTTGTGGGAGATAAATCATTATGGTTCAAGAAACCAGACAAGGAAGGTTGTCTGGAAGCGACTGATTTAACTGATTACACAGGAAGGATGTCAACTGATTTGGCTGATGAGACCTATGTTATTACATCTAAAAATGGAATTACAATTGCTTACAGCAGAATAGATATTACTACATGATTTATTTATTGATGGTAGTATTTCTCAACGTTTGGGATTTCTAAAATCCATACCAGTGTTGACAATCCATTTTTTCATCCAATATTCTCTGCCCATGGTTCAAAGACAGAACTGTATGGTAAATACACTGATTTAAAAATGAAATGCTTTTATGATCAGGTTAACTACATTTTGAAGTTTGTCATTTTTAAACATCAATGGGGTCAACATCAGGAATGAGTGATGTTTTGTTACCCTTGATTTTAAAAATTTGCTTTTGGTAATCCCCCAAAGACAATGTCTAGAAGGATTTAACAGGCTTTCTTACATTTCAGTTTTCTGAACAATGTGGTAGACAACCTTGTTATTAAATTCATGGAATTTATATTGATGGACAATTGTATTTTGGAAGGGGGAATATTTCAAACAGGTGGCTGCTGTTGAGTTGGGTGCCACCTATGCTCACATATATGTTAATTGCACAGTATGGTGGTGGGATGAAAAGGTTTCTCTTTACTCATGATTATTATGACTAGTCTCAGGCATACTCTCATCATCTGGATGATGCATTTATTGTTTAGACAGGCAGGAATTAGCAATTTATTGATTTTGTTTCTTATTTAGAAACTACCCCTGATTTTTTTTAGATTCATGTATAGTACAAATTTTGATACTATCAATTTGTTGGATGTTGCACTGTCTAAGGATTTATTTAATGGCATTTCATCCAGCATATACAGAAAGCCAACCTATAGAAATCTGTTTTTTTATTTTACACAAGGTGCCATCCTGTAGATCAGAAAAGAATTTTGATGAAACATCAAATGATTTGGGTGATCACGACAGTCTCTGACAATGATGGTTTTCTTTCAGAAATCAATCGACTAAAAAGTATGTTTTTGGAGTGGGGCTACCCTTGTGAAATATTAGATGAAATGGCCAGTGAAATAATTGAGGAAAGGAACAATTGACACAAATCAGTTTTAAAAGCTGGTTTTGCAGTTTTCAGTTGAGTATGGTGTGATTTCAGATGCAATTTCTAAATATTGCTGGGTTCTAATTAATTCTGGTCTACCATCTGTCATTACTGGTTTAAGTCCAAATATTGTACATAAGAAGAAACTAAAAATTAAAAATTTGTTGGAGCTAAGACTCGCATGAAAAAAATGTGGATTTTGTTTGTAGTGGCAATATATTAAGGAAGAGGAATCAAAACCCATTTTTGGGTACATTAACAAATGGAGAAGTTAAAGGCAGGTTTAACTGCAACTCTACCAACGTAGTACATCTTGCATGCTGTAAGATTTAGAGCTTTTTACACTGGTAAGAAGGAGCTTTCCTTGAGGAAAAAGAATTTATCAGCATATTTACTAAATAAGCACAAAAAGATGAAATGAACTCACAGGCTAAATGTACACACTAAATGTAGTACTGAATGTTTAGGATTTAGGGTGCTTAAGTTTTTAGTGCTGGAAAAAATTTACTTCTTTGCCAGAGGTGGAAATTGGAAGAAAAAGCTTGAGTACTGTGAGTTGTAATGGCAGTTATAAGACCAACGCACCACAGCTTCTGACTGGAATGACATTAAGTATTCACAGTTCATTAAAATTCAGATCAGAAAAGATCAAATTTGTTGGTGTACTCTTTTTAAAAATGTTAACTTTTTAAGAATTTCATAAATGTTTATGTGATGATTGGAGGAAATTTTTATTGGTTGATGTTAGTCATGTGAGTCAATGTTTTATTACTTAAATAGTCTGGGTACTGAATTTAGCAGGTTCTGATGAAATTCTCATGAAATCCAAATAACTGGAGAAAAGTGGTTAACCAGTGTGTACTTGAATAAATATGATTTGTTTTATGGCAGAGTTTTTGGTCACATGCTTGGGCATTTTTATCACCTTTTGACATTGGTGTATTTTTGACAGACCACTGTGACCATAACAAGACAAATTTAGTTAACTACCCATCTTCATAATATTTGCTTTACCACTTTCCCTTGCCTGAAAGAGACTCACGGTGTTCTGATTTTCTTCATTCTAGTAAAATTTCAACTGTGTGCTCAATCAGGGAATGGAAAAGCTGTCTTCCTTCTGGTTTAAGACTTTAAGAAAGGAGAATAGCAGTTAAGTAGTCTTCTTAAATGTTACTTTTGAGACTACCTTTAGCATGAAGGGTGGGTTAGTTCTTAACTCACTCCTCCAATGGAGCTCTGGAAGTTTGCACCACAGCTTTCAATTAGCAGAAACTAAGCATTTTGATAGAATCAAATTATACCCTCACATTTCAAAAAAAAAATCATATCTCTGGAACCACAGCAGTTACTAAAGAAGTGTAAATGGCAAAATCATCTGCATTAACTATTTTCACAGTGGTAGTATTCTTTAGGTTCTAGGTTTAAACTGGATTTTATGTCACAGTAAACATGGTAACTATTACATTTGTAATATTTTAAACAGCTTACAGTATTTCAGCAACCATTCAAATTACACACATACTGTTAGTAGCATTTTGTTCACCCAGCCTAGAACTTTCATATATGGTTAAGTAGTTCTGTCTGTGCTACTTGGTTGTTGAGAGATGTAGAAAAGTTTTAAATTTATGAAATATAAATAAATAAATATTATCTGAACAGCAATTAATATCTCTTTACCTGCACCAGACAAAGGTCAAATATCAACACAGTTGATGTCTAGAGGGGTCAGTAGGATGTAACTGCAAAAGCACCTACAGGTGTCACTTGGCTGTAATTAGTTAAGGCCAATCTATTCTGTTAGTAGACATTGTAAAGTTTAGTGACTATAACTCATACACCCTCCAAGAAAGGATAATGGTCATCATACAAAATATTTTCCATGGCAGAAGTTTAAAGGCATGATGATTAACTGGCTCCAACAAAGGAAGCACAAGCTTCTCCAAGAAAAAAATCCAAAACTCTTTAATATAAAGATACAGATCTCCCTCACTATACAGCAGTTAGTTGGAATGACCGTGTCTTACTTAAATGTTGTTTTAAGCAGTATTTTTATTTGCAACTAAGGAAGAGAGTTTTACCCAAAAACATGTCACTGTTAAAACCAGAAATTATTATTTTACCAGTTTCAGTGTGCTATACATTTTTGCACTTTACATATGGAGTATTTGCACATCTGGTTCTTGTCTGTGCGGGCAGCCTAATTTTTGGAACTATATGCAGCTTTCCTGTCTTCCTCTTCAACGATGTTCAAGTCCCCTTCATTTTCACTGAGCTGTTGGGGAAGGGTGACATTAGTGACTTTCCATGTGGCAACATACTTTTTGGCAACATTTCAATACTCAAAAATACCCAGGATAGAAGCTGGAGGAGCAAACACCCACTGACTAGGTGCCTGATCCAAAATTGTGAGGCCTGTGAAAGAGAGGAAGTAGGTCAGCTGAGTTTTCAATGACACTTACTTCAGCCCCAGAACCTATGAAGGCCAATTAAGTGCTTGCTTTAATTTAGACCTTGCAGTATAACAAGTTTTTAAACCATAAGTCTAATACCAATTTAAACTATATGAACACCTAATATGTGTAAGTACAGTGTTCAGTAATCTTCCAGCTCTAGAATGGAAAAATGAAAACTTCAATCTACAGTTAACACTGGGTAAATTAACTAATGGTCACTTAAAACCATCTACCAACATTGCAGAAAACACTTCATCCATAAATCACTTAAACACCAAAATTAGATCAGTTCTCAACAGTATATAAACCACTCAGTGCAAAAGTTGTAACACTGCTGTTTATAAATTATAACATTTCCTAACACACAATTCACAAGGAGATTAAAAGAAAAAGATAAATCAACAATTACTCCTAAATTCTTCACTTGTTTAACCGAGATGTACATATTTACCCATAAGATGTTGACAACTCTATTATTAATAGTACCAAAACGAACTGAGCATTTCTTACTAAATTTCACATCCTTATGTTGTTTGCACCCATGCAGTTAATTTATCTAAATAGTTCTGCAAACACTAATGATCTACTGTACTTGTTATTGCACCTCCAACCTTTAAATCTTCTGCAAATTTACTCAAGTGAATTAGTTCAGATGTCAGACAATCACGCATATGCAAGTCCACAAATAGCCAAAACCCAACACCTGGGGAACACCACATTTAGTGTATAGATATTCTGAAAATGTATTATTAATCTTATCTTTACTCTTCTGACCTACCAACCAATTTACAACCCATCTCTTTATGAAAATATTGTCTACCCTACCCAGCATATCAATAAAGACAAAGGGTGGAACTGAATCAAAGGCGTTGGTCAAATCAAAGTAAACCACATCTCAAGCCAGGCCTTTACCAAACACATTTATTATATATTCATGATAATAATCATACATCATCCAGACAGGAATCCATGTTGATATATATATATATATATATATATATATATATATATATATAAAATCATATGCTCAAATGATACACTCAATGACTTCTCAAAGCACTTTCCAAGGATACATGTCAAACTAGCTGGTCTGTAATCTCCAATAGTAAAATCGTGGTGATTTTTATGTATTGGAACAGCAATGGCATCCATCCAAATATGTGGAACCAAACCTTCCATTAAAGTTTTCTGAAACAGACTTAACAAGAGTACAATCACTTATACTTCTCTGAAAATAACCATTCAATCCATCTGGCCCAGCTTTTGAGTTCATTTTAATACAATCTAAAGAATACCTTATATGTTTCTTCCTTTCATGGAAGACAACTACCTGCTAAATTTGGTGGAAAATCAAAATCAATACCATTTACAGAAGGCTTACCAAAAAAAGTCAACAAATAAATTAACCAACTTCTCAAAGTCAATTATATACCCAGAACTCTCTTTTAATACCAAACTTGAGGCATCATCCAAACCATAGCCTCATAAGTGTATTCAGTATACTAGTAGCCAGCTTGATTTCATAGGCAGTCCTATGCCTGCGAAAATCCTAAAAATATTTCTTGTGCCTATTATAAACAGACTAGATTATCACAACTGGATGAGTCCTATAATATCTAAACCTTTTTTTCTTTTTTCTTCTAACTGATAATAATTTTCTACCCCACCAGGGAGATCTAAAAGGCTCCTTTCCTGTAGAAGTACATGATGGAACAAAACAGTCAATCAGACTGTCCAAGTGACTAAAAATATCCCAACATTCACATATAAATTTATCTTTCATCACAAAATTCTAGCCCAGTTGTATGATTTCATTTTAATAGCTGGAAAGCCTGATCTCTATTTTTACCTGCACTCTTTCATTACCTTTTGAAAATTAAAGTAAATAATTTCAAAAATGATGCACAAATGGTCTGAATTCCTCATCTATATAGATGTACTACAATATTTAGAGTTTGATTTGTTAAGGAACCAGACTACATTCAGTACTTACAATATGTGAGTATCCTCATGTGATACTCTAACTTAAGATCTTATTTTCCGGTCAATATTAGGAGCATTTAAGTCACCAGCAATTACATCATAGTTCTTCTCAAAATATGTAATTATTTGTTGACTCAACAAAACATCAAGTTCATTAGGTAAATTTGGTAAACAACAGAACAGGGTCACATTCTTACTTCCATCATTAGTTAATTTCACAGCCATAAACATTAACTTCTCATTACTAGAAAATAATACAGAAGAAAGCTTGGTGTAAATGTAAATAGATACTCCCCCCCTCCTCGTTAGATTTGTACGTGTGATCTCCACTGAGACCTTAAATATTCAATGGAATATTATGACTACTGAATCAAGTTTCAGTTATAAATAAGACGTCAAAAGAATCAGTTACTAAATAAGCTTCCAAGTCAGATAATTTACTGTAAAAACATTTGCGCATTAGTTAAACATTTTATAGAATTCCTTCTTCCATTCAAATCATACCTCTCAACTGTATCGAATTCCACAGAAATTACCATATGTCGTCTCAAAACAATAGGGTAACATGAATTCCTGAGTGGCCCCTTTAAATTCTGATTTCTTTTTCATATTTATTTATGTTTTCCATGTGTTAGCTGATGTCATCACACAGTACTAGCATGCCCCACAGTGTCATCAATGTGCAATGGTGGACGTGATGATGTCAGAACTGTGACAGTGCTCTGAGGGAGACAGCAATTGATCTGATTTGGCCAAAGCACTAGGAACTACAAAGAAGAAAAAGTTTAAACCTTTTCTTGAGTGCAAAGCTGTGAGCAACTGTTCATAGTGTATTGTAGCCACTGCCAAGTCTGAAGGTTAAAAAAAAAGAAAGAAAAAGAAATGTCTTCAGACTCTCTGGGGTCTCAGCTGCCACTCACATGCATTACTTTTTCATTTTTTTTTCTAACTTCTTGCAGCCACTCTGGACTGGGAAGCAAATCAGCAGAAGAAGCAGTGAGCACAACATGCAGGCAGGAACAAACTAGTAACAAAAACATCCATCATCTCCACTCCCCTTTCAAGCAAGATGAGAAGAGCATTTAGTTTGTGGTAAATTAAATTAAAAGCAACTCAGTGGAAATATTTGTTTATGTGATGATGAATTAGGTAGCAAAGAACACTGGCATTGTGCAGTGACAGGAGTAGGCCAGCTGAATTAGCTTCTCGCTGTTTATTGCTGGAACTTGTTGTTTGGGTATATTTTGCTTTTGTAGAAGGAATTAAGCTGCAAGCATGCACAATCCGCACATGATTGCATGAGTCTCTGTACTGAAAAAAGGATAAGATTATTTAGATAATTTTAATAAGAAAGATTGGAATATAGTGACACTTGAGTTAGTGTGTACTAAATGGCATGATAATGTAGCAGTTAATTTTGATTTTATTTTAATAAAAACATTTTTTTTAGTTTTTTTTACAAGTTCAAAGTTTTATACAAGTTCAAATGTTAATATAAATAAAACACTATTGTTTGGATATATTTTGTATTATTTTGTCTGTTTTTTAACTTGCATTTGAATATTGGTATCCTACAATTCCAGCAGAGTGGGTAGGCTTACATTATTATGCATGTACTTTTTATGCTAATTAACATCCAGATTTTTTAGACAGTTGTTCCTACTTTTCATGGGACTTTGTCCAGCTTTTTGATTTATCTAGGTTAAGAGGTATGAATCACATTAATCACATCCTCCACCCTCAAAAAGTGTTAACTAATTTAGTCAGTTAGATATACAATGCACAACTGCCCACATGGCTAAAATGCAGTAAATCAGTAGTAAACATAATCATACTTGCTACTAAAGTTCTGAACAAGTACTAGCCTGCAAGCCAACAGACCCAACATCCAATCAACAAAAAATGGTTAAGTACGTCCTCTCCTTCTTCCCCTTGCACCTGCACCAAATGACTGCTACACAAACATTAGCTATTGGTATTTAGGCAAAAGCAGATGTCATTATCCCTTTGGTGGATTCCTGAACAACTTCAACTTATGACTGATGCAGACACTGAAGCCAGGATCTTAAAAGCTACCATCTCCATGGTACTGGAGTCATCAGGCCTACCTGGACTGATGGGATTTCTGAGAAAAGGCAAACCCTGCCCACTTCTCTAGCTACAGTCTTATAGTTTGTTTTTTCTTTTTCTTTTTTTTTTTTAATTCTCTTGTGGCTTTTTTCCTTCATTTTTAGATGCAACAGGGGAAGAATGTCCTACTGACTTGGAGGGTGGGGTGCACCCTCACCTAGGGAGAGAGACTACCTTCAAGTCCCTTAAGAAGGAATTCAGCATTTTAGCCCTACTTTTCAACATTTTCTTCCTTCCTGCAATAGCAGCAGTGTTTGCACTTCTCTATGAGGCACTGAAGATAACAATACTTTGGTAGAATGTATCTATTAAAAAAGTGTATTTTTGAAAACTTTTTCCAGGGTTGTTGTTGTGGCTTGGAAAAACAGCAGAAGCCTCAATCCAGTTACAGCAATACTCAACATTTTATCACAAAAAACAACCAACAGACACAAATGTACAACTCTACATGAGAAGAAGGCAAAAAAATCCCAAACAGGGCAAATATCATTCTAGAAGAAGGTCTTTTATTATTCTGGAAGTAGGTCTTTCTAATTTAACCACAAACTGACGACCAAAAACTTGGCAGCAGAAAAAAATTAAGCTGAGGGTAAAATGATCTTCCGTCCATATCTGGCACTGATTTGGCAAGGGGAGAAGACCAGCTTATGCAGGAGATGCCCAAGGCTCTAAGAGTCAGGCCAGTCAGCTGAGACTCCCCTGTGGTGAATACCCATTCATCATGAATGCTAATGTAGTAGTGACACCTGTGGTGAGCACCTTTATTTTACAGTAATTCACTTCTCAAGGGCAGGATGTGATGAATTGATAGTAAATGTAACAGCAAGAGTAAGGTGAATAAATCAGATCTGATTATAGGCAGTTTTCCTTCATTATCGACCAGTGTTCAGTGTGCCATTTTAAGATGTACCTTATACATATATATTGTTTCTGTGAGGAACAGCAGGTATTCACATTATAACAAAGGAAGTATAGGTATGCTACACACATTACAACTTTCCATACAATATTCCTTCTCTCTGATCTGGATACTGCTACTTAACATTGTTATTTACCATACCCAGTGATGCCCACTGTTGCAGTAGCAGGACCATTCACCTACATCAGTGGTCACCCTGGATTGAATGGTAACCAGAGAATCCTGGAGGCCATACGAGGGAAGAGGGGAGGCAATAGCTAGCTCACTTACTCTGGGTGAGGGTAAGTAACTGAGTTATGTCTGCAGCAGTACCAGTCTCTAGTGGTGAAACTAGGCAGAGGAACCATAAAGCATGATACTTTTCCTGAAAAGGGATGTACAGGTCAGATATGATGCACTGAAAAACACACACACACACACACACACACACACACACACACACACACACACACACACACACACACACACGCACTCCCGCACACACACACGCACACACACACACACACTTACTTGAGAAGCAACTTTGCGCCACTAAAAATCTGTTCCCAAAGATGAATTACAGTGTTAGAGCTTATCAAAAAAATCCAAGTGGCAGCATTATTGACATTATGACCAAAACAGCTCTCACCTCCACAATACCTCCTCAAAACCTGTTCCATCAATAAGTTGGGGGCTCGATCAGACAGAAGACTGAAAAGTGAGGAAAAGCACAAGTCAGCAGCAGATTATCTAGCTGTCACAGGGACTAAAAGAAAACATCTATTACCTATAGCTGGATTTAATGGTTCATTTACTTAAAAAATAAGAGACAAGTTAGAAAAATAAATAAAATACGTATTCATTCACTACACTGAATTACAGGATTTTTCCAACTTCCTTCTATTTTTTTTATTTTCTATGTCAAAAGAAGCAAAAGAAGAATATCCTGCAAAAATGTATTAAAGTCAGTGTTGGGTTGAAAAGCTCACACTTCGCAATGCCTTTCAATGGATGACAATTTTAAACTTAATCTTCACTTTCAGGATTTATATTCAACATCCCATTTTGAAATGCATAATATTCTCAAAATATTGCCATAATTTCTAAGTGGTTTTGTCCACATCACTCCACTTCACTGTATACATCTATGTCTTATAGGATCCGGCTTTCGAGAAAAATTCTTGTGGCAATTTTCACACTTATATGGCTTCTCTCCAGTGTGAGTTCGCTTGTGGTTTCTTAGGCTAGTCTGATAAGTAAAACTTTTACTGCACTGAGTACATTTATATGGTTTCTCTCCAGTATGGACCCGCTGATGCAGTACCAATATGCTTGGTGAAGTAAAGCTCTTAGTACAGTCACTACATTTATAGAGTTTCTTTCCACTGTGAATTCGGCGATGTGTTATAAGGCTAGTCTGTGCCTTATAACTCTTGTTACATTCAGTACACTTATATGGTTTATCTTCAATGGACACATTTTGATTTGCCAACAACTGCATAACTTCTTCACTGTGAGCTCGCATATGTGTTACCAAGCTAGACTTAGCTTTGTAGCTTCTATCACATTCAGTACACTTGTACGGTTTCACTCCACTATGCATCTGCAGATGACTCAAAAAACTTCTCCTGTCTGTGCAACACTTGTCACATTCAGTGCATTTAAATGGTTTTTCCCCAGTGTGACTACATTGATGTTTTAAAAGCATGCTGTGCAAGGTAAAACTCTTGTCACATAAAGTGCATTTATGTGGTCTTTCTTTAGTATGTATAATCTGATGCCTTTTAAGCCAACTCCGCATGGCAAAACCTTTTTCACATACACTACATTTATATGGTACATCCTCTGCATGAGTTCGCTGGTGAGTTAAAAGATTTAGCTGTATAGCAAAGCTTCTGTCACAATCACTACATTTATATGGTCTATCCTCATAGTGCATTTCCTGATGCAATAACAAGGAAGACTTTTTACTGTAACTTTTGCCACAGTTGAGACATTTATAGGGTCTGTCTCCACTGTGAATTTTCAGATGGTGTGTAAGGTAACCTCGAGCAGCAAAACTTTTGTTACACATCAAGCATTTATGTGGTTTTTCACCTGTATGCATTCTCTGATGGATAATTAAGTTACCAGGTACTGTAAAACTCTTGCTGCATTCTATACATTTATATAATTTCTCACTACTGTGAATTCGTCGATGTACAATTAGGCTAGTCAGGGCTTTGTAGCATTTATTACATTCAGTACATTTATATGTTTTTTCATCAGAATTTAAATGGTAGCTCTCAGAATGGACTTTTTGATGCCTCTTAAGGCCATTTAAATGACTGTAGCTTTTATTACATTCTGTGCAGTTATATCTCTTACCACTGTGAATTTGTTGGTGAGATAACAGACTGCGCCGAGCAATAAAACTCTTGTCACATTCAGTACATTTGAATGTTTTTTCTGTAAAGTGTGTTCGCTGATGCCCAAGAAATGTGCTCTTGAAAATAAAACTCTTGCCACATTCATTACAATGGTACGGCCTTTCTCCAGTGTGAATTCGGCTGTGTGTTAAGAGGCTCATCTGCTGTATAAAAGTTTTGTCGCATTCTGTACACTTATAAGGCCTCTCACCAGTATGGGTCCGCAGATGAATTAACAGCCTTTTCCGCTCTCTAAAGCTTTTGTTACACTGTGTACACTTATGCGGTTTCTTTCCACTGTGAATTTGCTGATGTCTTAAAAGGTGATTCCTAGTTCTAAAGCATTTGGCACATTCAGTGCACTTATACAGTCTCTCTCCTGTATGAATTCTTTGGTGTGATAACAGACTGCTCCTCACTCTGAAACTCTTGCTGCATTCCGAACACTTGTATGCCTTTTCAGCTGTATGAGTCAACCAATGCTGCTGAAAGAGATCTTGTTTTTTACTGATCCTGTAACAGAGAGGACACTTATACTGTCCATCTTCAGTACAAATTGGCTGCGGCCTTATATGGCTACTCTGCTGCATAAACCCACTACCAAAATCATAACTTTTATCTGGTTGATGCAGTTTCAGATTAGATGTCTGATTAAAGGTTTCATTACATTCTATGCTTGGATACAAACTTTCTGCACAGGTACTTTGACATGTTATTTGACCAGTGCTGGGAACATAAGAGATTTGACTCCCACTGTACTTGCATGTCTTTGGCAAAATGGGAATATAGAGAGGGCTGCTCTGAGTATTAACACTGACTAAACGCTTTTCCAGCTCTGCAGAACTATTCAGATTTGGTCCTTTGGAAACCCACTGTGGTACAGCAAAGATACAAACATTCTGAAATATCTTCTGAAAGTGGGCATTGCAACATTTTTTTTCCATATTATTCAGATAACAGCCACCAACTGTAGACTGCTGACTGATATCAATGTGTTCAAACCTAGAGACTGAGAGAAAAACATTAATTGAGATTTCATATCATGAAACAACATGATTTAGTACATTTCCTTAATCTTAATACTTTAAAGAACCACAAATATGACACATCAAGAAATGCTTTTAAATCACTTTAATCTAAAAAAATGTTAGGTATTTTATTGAATCTGTTACTTTAATTGATAAACATATTTGGAAATAAATTTACTCAGCTTTTTTACATGAAGTCTCTGAAAATAATTCACTAGGATAAAAAAAATATTTGTAAACGTTAACAAAAAAAAAATATCAAGTAGGGCACAGCATGACTGACACCAGTGACTCAACTTGGTATGTCAAGCACATGCATACATAGCAACAGCTCAAGACTAAAACACAGGAAGACGAACAGATCTATACATTTCATGTGAGAGGGAAAGCTCACAACCAGACATGTACACACACTTCTAACTCTGAGGTCACTACATGCCAAAAATAATTTGCCATGTTTTTACCATTAATTCACTTGCTTTACTTTACAGATGCAGCAATCAGTCCTGCTGTGCTATAGAATACAACAGTTTCATGATTGAGAAAGAAGAATCAGCTGAATAGAATAAGGGACATGCAAGGGTAATAACGCCTCTGGCTGAATCTGTGACTGGGATCACTTGCCTTGCATCCTTTATGTAGCATACCACCCTTTCTTTGACAAGATGAATTCAACTTTATAGTGATATATCAACTATAGGTGTGTTCAGAAAGACATGAAAGGGCTCTGTATGTGCTAGGTCTAAGATAAACTGCAGCATTCCATGACAGTGAACCAAACAGGGTTAAATGAGGAAAGAGATGACTGACTCCTATTTCAGTTTGTTCCATCTAAATGCTGTCTAAACAGATACAATATAAGAGGTTGTCAGTAACGTGTCATAAATCCTAGTTGCCACTGCTGTAATCCCAATCAAACAGCAACGTGTTGCTCCCTTCATGGTAATCAGTGAACCTCCAGTAAGTGTGCCTTGTACCAGTGCCTACTGCAAACGAAAAAAACCTTGGCAGAGATGTCTAGGAAGAGTGGAAAAATATGCAACACTACGGACTGTCTAGTCCTTGTTAGTATACCAAATTTACTTGATCATTAAGTATAAGCAGGATATTAATCCATCTATAATTATAACAAGTAAAAATAATTCATAGATTGTTAATACAGTACTAAGAAACATTAGGTATAATATAAAGATAGGCCCACTGCCACCAGTCTTACATACTAGAACAGTGCAAATGTTACAATTTGTAACTAACAAAAGCTGAGCATATGATGGAAAAGTAATCACTAATGTGTGAATCTTTGTAGAAAAGAGACATAAAAGCTAGGGCTAAATAATAGGAAGTGGTGAATCTATTCATGTCAGGAAGGCAGCACTGACTCAGGACACAAACTGAACCTATGCAGGTTTATTACATAAACTTAGAGATAAGATTACGGCTGGGTGACTATGCTGACAAAAAGCGGCTGGGTGACTATGCTGACAAAAAGGAAAATGTGCATTTTGGCCTTGAGAAACATCATCCATTTACTAGTGTTACTGAAACTGATGCAAGGAAAGAAAAAGAACAAAATAATAAATTCAGGAGACTAAAGCGCTTCCACCTAACTACCAATAACTAGATGAGGCTTCAACAGATCAGTGTAAAACAGCACACTGGCATTAAGTGTATTCTTATAGTTAACTCTACTATAATAAATATGTGTACATCATCGACTTGATTTCAAGAGAAAAGAAAACAGATTTAGTAACGAACAATGAGTAAATGTAAACCAGTATTAAACTCTTGTACAACTTGATGCAGGAAAGTTTTAAAAACTTATGCTTACTAGTAATACTATTCCCCACAAATGCATTGGAAATTGAAATGAGAGAATTCTGTTACAGAAAGCACTGTTAAGTATAAATATAAAAGTACTTCTAAGTCCATGATGTTAATTAAAAGTTACGTACTCCATAAATTGTCCTTGTAGAAATTGGTGAACTTACTACCTAGTTCTCCTGCCAGAAAGAGTATATGGCTTTTACGACCTATTACTTCTGTTATATATTTTTCATGCATCATGATATAACTTGCATATTAGGAGCTCTCTTCTATCTTGTACATAATGTATGATCAACTTTACTGCTTAATATATTTTGCTTATTTTCTTTTACTGTCTTCACAAATTGTATTACTTTGTTGTTGTCTTAATATATTTGTAACCACTGTTCAATTTTTCACAAATTATATTACTTTGTCATTGTCTTAATATTTGTAACTATTGTTTCATTTTTTTTTTTTTATTCTGTTTAATTTGCACTGTGGAGCTTTTCTCTCCAAGCCTCTGTTGAAAATGGGTTCATACCCAGTTGGTAAACAAATGTCAAATAAATAAATAAAATAACTAGGAATCTATGTTCATAGGTGTTTACTAGGCTAATGACCACAGGAGCCTTTTTAAGCCTAGCCATGCATCCCAAATCTCTGACAAGTTCTGATACCCTTGATAAGTGTAAGCATGGGCCTGGGAGATGAACCATTTACAGGTTACCTGTTTGCATTAGAGACAAAGGTGCCAAACCAGGGATGAATTTCCAGTTTCCCATCCAATTGTCCAAGTTGCACTTGAATTGGGTTAGGGAGGAACTTTGCTTCACATGGATGGGGAGCTTGTTCCATAGATGGGGTAGTCTCTGGGATACATACCTATCTTTCCAGCAGGTCCTGTTTATATCACAGGCAAGGTTTAAGTCTTTAGAATGGGTAATTCTGGTACTGTTTGTTTTGTGGATATGCAGGAGGTCCATTAGAGTGGGGTCTGATAATGCCCTATATGCCAGGCATAGCTCTCCCCTCAAAAGCCTGTACGAGACAGAATACAGGGATAGGGCTCTGAGATGGTCCGTACAGGACATATTACTTGCACCCTGTATTCTTTTAGTGAGGAACCTCTGTGGACGTTCCAGTTGTTGGATATACCTGGTTAGGTATATACCAAAGGGTGCATTGTACTCAGTGACAGGTCTGATGAATGCCGAATACAGTGGAACAATGACTTCCTTGGACTTAGATGCCATACCTTTGTTTATATGTTGCACAACACAGAATGATTTCCTCTTCACTGTAGGCACATGATGATCAAAGGCTAGATTATTATTTGTGTGTGTCCCCAAGTCCCTGACTACTGGGTCAACTCTAAGGGGTGTGTTGTCAATAATGATAGTTACCAGGTATGGATGACTTCCCAAAGGATACTATTATGCATTTCTTAGCATTTAGTTTTAGTCCATGCCTCTGACACCAGTTATTTGTCTGTGTCAGCCCCTCTTGGAGAACATTTGTGTCAGTGTGAAATTCAATGAGAGCTCCTAATTTGCAATCATCTGCAAATTTAGTCAGCCAGAGACCAATGTCATTGGCCTTGACTTCTGAGAAGTAAATGACAAAAAGGAGCAGTCCAAGGGTTGATCCCTGAGGAACTCCACTTGTAACTGGCTTCTTTGTAGAGGTGGACTCCCTAATTCTAACTTCCTGGGTCCTGTCTGTGAGCCAGTTGGCTATCCACTGGGTGACATACGGGTTTGTACCTAACCTCTTGAGTTTGTCAACAATGCTCGAGTGGGGTATTGTGTCAAATGCCTTGGCCAGGTCAAGGTAGACAGTGTGAATGATTTTGCTCTCATCCATTGCTTTGGTGACCTTCTCAAACAAGTCCACCAGGTTGAGTAGGCATGATCTGCCCTTGACGAAACCAAAATGGGTTGAGTCCAGTGTCTCGTGGTTTACTACATCTCTGTTGATCATCTCCATGATAATTCTTTCCATGGCTTTACATATAAGACGAATGAGACTTATGGGTCTGTAGTTTCCAGGGTCTGTAGATGGCCCAGCTTTGTGCAGAGGGATGACTATTGCCTTTCTCCATTCATAAGGCATGAAGCCTATTTGGAGCCTACAGTTAAATTGTAATTCCAGAGGCCCTGATAGGTCATGTTTCATGCGATTTAGAAAGCATGATGGGATACTGTCTGGGCCCATTGATGCAGTGTTGTATGTAGTACAAACTGGAGAGCACCACCACGTAACAAAATCTTCTTTATTTAAAATAACAGAATGAGCGCTTTCGCGTGCATCCACAAGGCACGCTTCTTCAGATTCAATGAACAATAGTAAAAACACATTCTTTATATCCACAAGCATTATTGAAATTAGGAATTAATTAACCTATAATGATGGTTATTCACTTTTTCAATTAGTTATGGCAGGGTGTAGCCTGAAAATAATTAGCTACATGTTTTTAGAAAATTCAAGTTAAAGTGCCAAGCTTATAAAAAAGAGAATGTTTGCTATTTATACGGCCATTAAATACTTCATTCTTATAGTTAATAAAACTATTTCTAAAATCTGGTAGATAAGCTCCATATTATGAAAAACCTCTATATACACAAAACTTAAAAAGAGTTTAGTATATGCATACAACTGCTCCCTAAAAATTACTAATCTAAGGATATATATATATCATATTGTAACTTATATACACATCAAACGAAAGAAATATAGCTAATTAAATATTAAACACCATCATTCCATTCACAGCCTCTATACTAAAGTAACTCATAACAATTCCATATAAAGATGCATTTTTATATAAATATGTGCTAAACCATAATCTGTACAACATATAATAACAATAAACAGATAAATAACTGAGTAAATAAGTAAATATATATTCTCATGAATTCAAGAAAAAGAATTCTTCATACAGTATGAAATGTAATACTGAATGCAGAACTAAAAACTGAATAATAAAACAGGAGGGACCATATACAATAGACAAATATTTCATTTTGTATTAATACTTTCGTCTTTTCAAATGTGATCTAATACTCACATATACATTCAAACCTGGAGGACTTTGAGCTCTAAATTTAAAGATCCAATTTAATTCTAAGTTCTCAAGGTCATTAAAGTTGTCACCTTTTCTAGTATTCATTTCTTTCTTTTGTAGTACTCTAAAGAGAAACTTATGTTCTGGATAGTCTACAATATGTTTGGCCAAAGCATTCTTTTTGTCAGCTTTTTTGATAGCATAAATATGTTCTTGTATCCTATCCCTGAGCCTCCTTGTGGTCATGCCTATATAAAAGGCCGGGCATGACTCACAGGTGGCCAGGTAAATAACATTGCTATCCTCGCAATTTGCAGTGCACTTAAATTCAAAGTTAAATAATAACTCAGAGTGGAAGAATGTCTTTTCCTTAGATATCCACTCACATGAACTACACTTCCCACAAGAGTGGGTTCCTCTAGTGTTATTCTTGGATGGATTATAGGGTGTCAATGATCTGTGCAGTTTTTCATCACATAGTATCCGTTTCAGGTTCTTTGAATTCTTATAAACAAAATTCGGTCTTACACCAACCAATTGTTTAATATCTTCATTTGTTGTCAGGATGGGCCAGTTCTTTGAAATAACTTCTGTTATATATTTATTATCACTTGTATATGTAATAATACATCTAACATAGTCTGAATTTATTTTTGAAGGGTTTATATAGTTACTTCTAGATGAAAAATTCCAAGTCCTTCCTATACTAGAGTGACTAGAGTACTTTTGACCCCTAGATATATCTTTCTCTTGTATAAACGAATCTTTAATGTTTCTGACCATGTCTGGGTTATATTTCCTATCCTGAAACATTTTTTCTAATATGTCAAATTCATGATTCCTGACATTGAAATCTTGACATATTCTATCTACCCTTACATATTGGCTCTTTACTATATTTTTAAAAATGAATCTAGGGTGCATGCTGTCATATTGCAACAAGTTATTTCTCCAGCATGCTTTCCTGAATAATTGATGCAGTGTTCTTGGTCTTAGAAAGAGCATTAAGGACCTGTTCCCTAGTGATAGTAGGGGGAGTTGTATTTGGTGATATTTCCTGAGGGAAGGTTGAGGTGGAGAGAGGAGTAAAGTTGGAGTGAATTTATCAGCCAGGAGGTTTGCTATATCTTCTAGCTCAGTATAGATGGTTCCATTTACAATGAGCGCTGCACACAACTGTGTATTGCCTTTGAGGCTGTGAACATAGCTAAAGTATGCTTTGTGGTTGTCCTTGACCTGGGAGGCCAAACTTACCTCAAATATGGCTTTGGTAGACTTAATTTGTCCTCTGAGTTGTTTGTTTAGTTTAATGAGAGTGCTTTTATCCTTCTGGGTGCTGCATCTCCTAATTTTTGCTATGATTTTCTTCCTCCTGTTATATATCTGACTGATTTTGTGATTCCACCAGGGTAGCTTGTTTTTTGAGTTAGTTCTGTACTTCTTCCTGGTGGGTACAGCTGCCTCTATGCAGCTATTAACATGCTTGTACAGGTTTTCTGTGAACAGTTCTGCATAGGTTGAGTAAGAATGAAAAGAACATAATCAGATTTCAAAATTATATATGCACCATGGCATCTATGTTCTCCATTTTCATTCTTCCTCAACTTATGGGTATGGATCAGATCTTCAGATCAGACTTGGCCAGATACACCAGACCTGGGATCCAGCTCTTGAACTCCTCCCTCTATCCACAATGCCCTACTCTATCCCCATTTCCTCACATCAGGTTTGTTATCATATAGCTCTACATTTAATCAGACAGGCAGAGCTCACACCCGAAACTCTAGGTTCCAAATATAGTCCAATAGGTATCACCAGAACAAATGATGGGGGATGGGTGGGAGGGAAGTTGAGGAAGAATGAAAATGGACAACACAGATGCCATGGTGCATACATAAATCGGAAATCTGATGTTGTCCTTTTCATTCTTACTCAACGTATGGCAGAGCATCCCCAGCTACGTTGATCTTGGGTGGCCCTCATGTTAGGATATTCCAGAGTACTGCCAAACCAAAGGCGGCTCTATTTCTGGAAATGATATCCAATTTGCAATGAGAGACACAGGTATGAGTTTCAGACCATGTACCAGCAGCACAAATATTATCAATTGACATTCTTGATCAAAAAGCAGATGAAGCAGCCATGGATCTGGTTGAATGAGCTCAGAGAGGTTTAGCTAATATCATAACTCTCAGAGTTGTTGTATCTTTCGGCTTTTCCCGGTTAGGGGTCGCCACAGTAAAACTCCGGTCCGGTAATGATTGGCAGTAGATTTTTACGTACCGAGTTGCCAGCCCTGCCATACAACCTTCAACGAAGGTACACCCATTCACGCATGTCTCCACACAGAAGACGCTTCAGCTGAGAATCGAACAGGACGTCTTACTGTGAGGCGACAATGCTACCGCAGCACCACCACCGCAGCACAAATGAAGTTGTTGTGTCTTTCGGCTTTTCCTGGTTAGGGGTCGCCACAGTAGAACTCTTGTCCGCTAATGATTGGTAGTTGATGTTTACGTGCCGAGTTACCAGCCCTGACGCACAACCTTCAACAAAGGTATGCCCATTCACGCATGTCTCCACGCAGACGACGCTCTAGCTGAGAATCGAACCGGACAGCGTCTTACTGTGAGGCGACAACGCTACGGCAGCATCATCACCGCTGGTATCATAACTCTCAGAGTAAATCCATGAAATACAATCCCTGATCCATTTAGCTAAGGTAACTTTAGAAACTGAATGACCTAGGTGATTTGGAGAGACAAACACAAAAAGTTGGTCTGATTTTTCTAAATTGTTTTGTCCTGTGAAGGTAAAAACGTAGTTGTCTCTGCTCATCAAAGAGGTGTAACATGTACTCCCCTTTATTGGAAAAATTCGGAAAGAAAACTGGCAAGTGGATGGACTGGTTGACATTATTTTTAGAAGCCACTTTAGGTAAAAAGAGAGGGACTATTCTGTAAGGAAACCCTATCTTTATGAAAAATAATATAAGCAGTTTTAGATGAAATAGTCTGGAGTTCAGATATCCTTTTTGCCGAAGTGATAGCTACCAAGAAAACAGTCTTCCATGATAAAAATTTTAGATCAGACATGTCTGATGGTTCAAATGTTTTTGTTGTCAAACCCTCAAGTACAGCTGTTAGATCCCAAGGCAGTGTTGGGTCCTTAATAATTGGAGGTCTCAGAAGAAAAATGCCTTTCATAACAGCTTTACACAAGCTAGAGGAAGCCAAGGACAAACATATGTTCCCTGTGTGAAAATTAAAAATTACTGACAACTGAAGCTTAATTGTAGAGAAGCTTGCTCCTTCCTTAAAAAGGTTTGTCAAAAAATGAAGAAAAGCAGAAACTAGAGCAGAAAAAGGATAAATTTCCTTATCTGACACCCAAATGGAGTACCTGGAGTGCCTCTTCCATTTGCTCTTGTAGACCTTTTTGGTACAGTCTTTTTGAGAATCAAAAATAATGTCACATACAGGTGAAGAAAGCCTGGGCTATCTAACTATTACTGGTATTGGAGAAACAATGCAGTTAGCTTGACAGCCTGAATGCTGGGGTGCTGAATCCCTGATGGGTGAGAGAGGAGATCCTGAGTAGGCTCCAATATCCATGGAGGATAACAAAGGTGAGACCATAGAAAGGGAAACCATATCTGCCAAGGTCAGAAGGGGGCAATGAGGATTACTAAGCTCTTCAGCCCACTTGCTTTCTGTAGAATTTTGGGAATTAATGGCATAGGAGGGTAAGCATAAAGGAGACCCAAGGGCCAAGCGTGCATCAGACCGTCTCTTGGTGACTCCCCCTGAGGGAGGATAAGAGCAAAGTACTTGCTGTACTTGACAGGGGTGGCAAATAGGTCACAGTAAGGTTAGTCCAATTGCCAAAGGATTACATCTGCAATGGACTGATTAAGAGACCACTCCTGAGGCATCAGAATGGACCTGCTTGGTTTGTCTGCAAGCATGTTGGTCTTCTCCCGGAATGTGCTTCGCAATTAAAAAGCAGTCTGAAGAGATCGCCCATTTTCAAACCCTCACAGCCTCTCTACAAAGGGTACAAGACCGAGTTCCTCCTTGCTTGTTGATGTACCAGACTACTGACATGTTTTTGGCCTGAACTGCAACAGTCTCCAAGGGGAGAGTATTTTGAAATGCCTGCAATGCTAAGAGAACTGCTCTCATCTCTATGACATTAATATGCAACTTGGTCTCTTGGACGGATAACATGCCTTGGACTGTTTTTCCCAAGAAATGCCCCGACCCCACCCGAGAAGTGTCCGTGGTCACTCTGACTACTGGGCTCAGTAGAAGAAAGGGTATGCCCCAGAAAAAGATCATCAGATTGTATCCACCAGCGAATGCCTTGTTTGCAAATCGGGGTAAGCTTTACTTGAAAAGAGAGGGGTTGATACAGAATGGACTACTGTGCAGCTAAGGTCTATTGGAGAACCCGCAGAAAGAAGTGTGCTAGAGGAACCATTACTGCTGCCACCACTGACCCTAGTGCTTGAAGTACCAACCTTGCTGGTGGAGATGGGAGGGCAAGGATAGCCTGAACCTGGTTTCTGATAGATGTAACAAGAAGTGTGGCCATATCCAAAACTGAACCAATGAACTCCAGGATCTGAACTGGTGCAAGTTTTGATTTGGCAAGATTTATCATAATTCCCAAAGTTTTGCAAATCTGGAGCAAATAGTCCCCGGTCTGCTGTAGTAGATGCTTGGAAGGGGCAGTGAGGAGCCAGTCGTCTAGATATAGAAACACCTGGAATCCCTTCAATCTCAAGTGAGGTGCCACTGCTGCCATACATTTCATAAACACCCTGGGGGCTGTGGTGATTCCTAAGGGCAGAACTCTGAATTGGTAATGACTGGCTCTTGGCCAAAAGCAAAGACGTCTTCTGGATGTTCTGTCTATTTTGATGTGACAGTACGTATCCTGAAGATCTACAGAGCACATTCAATCATCCTTGTGCAGAAAAGGGAGGATGGACTGAACCATGACCATTCAGAACTTCGCTTTCTTTACATAATGGTTCAAACTGCTTAGATCGAAAATGGGTCTGATGTCCCCTGTCTTCTTTGGCACCAAAAAGAGATGCAAATAAGTTCCAAATCCTATCTGGTCTGTTGGGACCTTCTGGATGACTTTTTTTTCTAGCAGCTCTAACTGCGGCCTTTCTCTGACTGGGTGGAACATTGGGAAGTTTCTTCCTTTGGGAATGAGGAAGAAGGGAAAATAGTATGCAACAGCCTCCGGATATTATTCTTAATACCTATAAATCTCATGTTATACTTGCCCAGTTGTCTAGGTGTAAAGAGAAATGACCCCCAACTGCCACCAGAGCTGGACAGTCATGCAGCAGTTCAGGAGCGCTGAAAGAGTCTGTTTGAAAAAGAATCTCTAAAGACCTGGTTCTGCTTGCCTCCTCCGCCTCCACAGCGACGTCTCCCATTAAAATTTCCTCCTCTCCCTCTGGAGAAATTATCCCCACATGAATCATGAAACGGTCATTGAGATTTATGCAACCACATTTTCTTATCACCTCGCTGGTTCCTACAGAAAGTTCTCTGAAGCATATAAAAATTGATGCCTACAGCAGTCAGGGTCTTTTCATCTTGTCTGCTGCTGGTAAGCGTATCCTTTACTAGTGACCCAAACAAGGAAGTGCCATCAAATGGGGCATTAATAAAGGACATCTTAAGGAACTTTGCAAAGTTGCATAGCCACATCCAAGCATTGTCTCCTTATGGCAATGCCTAAACTGGCTGCTCATGAGGTATCTTCAGCTGCGTGAGAGATTAACCTCATCGAAGTATTTGATATAGATAAAAGAGTGGCCAGTTGAGAGGATGTTCTTTTGAAATCTTCGGCACACATATTTGAAAGTTCCTTAGTTAAATCTTTCTGAAGTCTAGTAAAATGTGCCAGATAGTTTAGTAACCTCAGGGCGAAGGTAGCTGAGGCAAACACTCGCTTTTCAAATCTGTCCATTGTTCTAGACTCTCTATTAGGTGGATGGACAGAAGAGCTGTGTTCCACTAGCTCGACCTTAGTGGCTGCCACCACCATAACATCAACTGGGACTCCTTTGCTCCAGTGTGGTCTGTCCATAGGTGGGGCTAAAAACTTGTCAGGGTGTTTGGGGATAGGCTCAACCATATCAGTCTACTTCCATGCCCGGCAGGAAAAGGAAACCAGATCAACAAGTTCATCTGTCGGGGGGGTTACCCAAGAAGTAGAAGGGCCAGAGCCAAAAGCCTCCAAGAACACCGACTCTTCCGGTTAGGGATTTTGGGATGATCAACCACCTTTCTGTTTCAGGCTTTCTAAAATATCTCCAAAGGAGATGTCATCTGGTGGTGACCTGGGGGATACCTCTCCTTCATCAAAGTCAATATCCTCCATGAGGGACTCCATGGGGGAGACTATGTGCCTCCTTTTGCATGTTCTCTTCTGATGTACCTCCTCTGTGGGATGTTCTGGAGAAGTGTCTGATGAAAGGGAAGTTCCTCCATTGAAACTGGCTGGAGACTTGTTGAAACTGGCTGTACCGGTGGAATAGGCCTGACTGACTCAGAGCTTGGAACCAATGAGAGAAGGGGAGTAGGATCCAAAACATGAGAAGAGCCTTTTCCACCACCTTGAAAGCCAAAGAACCAGGAGAAGCCTCAACCTGCTCTCTTGGAGACAAAACTCCCAAAGAAGGCAGATCTAAGCTGCCACCAGGTAGTAAACAAAGCCTTAGGATCCAAAGGCTTTGGATCTGAATGATGGATCTTCAGATCTGATGGGGTCAGAACTGAGATCCTCTTGGATTGTGAGTGAGTCTCCAAGGAAGACCTAGGGGACTTTGATGGAGAGCTATTGCAGTGCTCCAAAGTAGCAGATTTATGAGTTTTTGAGGGGGTTTTAGCCTTTGATGAAGAAGTAGAGGGAAGAAGACTCCTAAAAATGAGTTTATTCCTTCTATCTGCCAGAGCTCTAGGATTGAAAGTAGAACAGATTATACAAGGTATATCCAAAGTGCCCAGCTCCCAGGCAATAAACACACTCCTTATGGGCATCCAGGGGTGGCTCAGATCTGCCTTCTTTGGGAGTTTGGTCTCCAAGAGAGCAGGTTGAGGCTTTTCCTGGTTCTTTGGCTTCCAAGGTGGTGGAAAAGGCTTTTTCTATCAAGAGCGACTCAAACCCCCTCAAAAATTAGTACAAGTACTCCCCTTTTCCTTTGTCCCTGATACTCTGCTGAATATCCCTCCTGAAATAATTTTCATATGCTCACGCTTTTCCAAATGTGTCATGTAGCATTCCTATTTGCACTCTGCATATCTTAATATAATTCAATACTCTTCATTTTGTCTATACCTGTGAGGCCATTCATGTTCCAAAATAACACACACAGAGCAACCATTATGATAAGAAGTTATTATTCCCACCTACTATATATGACAGCATTTTTAAATGTCTATTTCCAGCTTTTGTGTTACATGAAAAAACTAACGTTTGGCATGTTGCTCTTTTATACAGTCGTTTCTTGTAATTTTCATTTGAATCTATGTCACATTTTCAAGAATTTCATTTCAATTAAATCCCTAAAACAAGAAAACAAACACATCCCAAGAACACCCCCATAAACTATTAACTTAAAGCAAACACACAAAGCTATGTACATACTCAAATAATGAAGTGTAACCATCTTGCTAGGAACAACTGTCCCAAATCAACAACCGCATACAGAGGCATAAATAACTTAAAAAAAGAAGTTATGTCATACCATAATGTTCCATTTGTATTGTCAGTCTTCATCTATTCTTGACTTGTGGGTTTTGGTTCCGATCCTCGGAACTGATCCTGCCATTATAAATCTTGCGTCAGCCAAAAAACTCTCGAGCTGTTAATCTACCCATATTGCCCCTCTCCACATTATCTCAGATTGAGTTTGCTATTATGCAAAAGAAAGGGTTCTATAATATAAGACAGAAACCTTGTCTAAGGTATCCCTAACAATAAGAAAGCAGGACAGGATGTCGCTCCACCAGAAGTGTAAGTGAGGGGGGGCAGGCAGTAGGGACGCAAGAACAGATGAAGATCGACAACACAGATGGAACACTATGGTAAGACATAACTTCTTTATCTGATGTTGTCAATCTTCATGTATTCTTGACTTGTGGTACACAGTCCCCAGCTACCTTAGATCCTGGTTGGAGGAATATTCCTGAGAACCACAGAACCAAAAGAGGCTCTCCCCCTGGAGACCATATCCAATTTGTAATGAGTAATAATGGTATATGGATTAGCCCACATTGCAGCTGTGCAAATGTCTGACACAGAGGCTTTGGAATGAAAAACAGCCGATGTCACCATAGATCTGATAGAATGCGACTTGACTGGCAAAGGAAGCTTCATGTTAAGTTTCTTGTAAATGAAAGAGATGCAGTTTCTTAACCATGTGGATAGAGTCACCTTGGATTCTGGTTTGCCCAATGCTGCACTGGCAAAGGACACAAATAATTAGTCTGACCATCTAAATTGTTTAGTTCTATCAAGGTAGAAATGTAATTACCTGTGTACATCCAGAAGGTTCAGGCAGTACTCGCCTTTATTTGAAAAATTTGGAAAGAATAAAGGCAAGTCTATAGATTGGTTGATATTGGCCTCTGATATCACTTCAGGAAGGAAAGTAGGGTTCATTCTGAGTGACTCTGTCTTTGTGGAAAAATAAGTACAAAGCTTTAGAGCATAAAGCCTGTAATTCGGAGACTTCCCTCGCCAAAGTGACAGTATATGGAACAATGTCTTCCAAGAAAGGAATTTTAAATCACAAGTCGCTGCTGGTTCAAATGGAGGTGAAGTAAGCGACTGTAATACAAGTGTTAGATCCCATGGTGGAAGAGGGTCTTTGAAAGGGGGCTTCAAGTGAATTATACCCTTTAGAAAAAGTTTACAAAGTCTGTGAGAAATTAAGAGTTGATCCCTGATAACATTACGGAAATTTATAGTAGCTGCTAGAATAACTTTGATAGTAGAAGCAGAAGCTCCTTTACTAAAGATGGCAGTTAGAAACTCCAGAACTTTTTTCTACTGGTTCTGAAAAGGGGTCTAGACCATTGTCAGAGGCCCAAATAAAAAATCTCTTCCATTTTCTAAGGTAGAGACTCCTAGTGGATGGTTTGTGTGAAGCCATTAAACTGTGTCGCATGGGGGAAGGAATACCATTATGCCTAGCGACTACCGGAATTGGAGAAACCAAGCCATCAGCTTGAGAGACTGAAGACTGGGATGTACTAGTCCCACGGGGTGGAACAAGAGATCCAGAACTGGGTCCAGAATCTAAGGGCGGTGTAGCAGATGAGGCCAGAGGAAGGGAAACCATATCTCTTGAGGCCAGTAGGGAGCAATGAGGATCACTTGCTTCTCAAATGAACTGCTGTCTTGAGAAAGACAGAGATCAGAGGGAAGGGGGAAAGGCGTGGAGAACAGCGTCCCTGGGGAACTTCCCTTGAGGAGGAATTAGGGCAAAGTAGCTTCTGCACTTGTTGTTCAGGGGTGAGGCAAACAGGCTGCAGCAAGGCTGGCCCCAGTGAAGAAAGATCTCCTTCGCTACTCTGGAGTTCAGAGACCACTCATGAGGATGCACCTGCTTAGTTTGTCCGCAATCACGTTGGAACTCCCCGGGATGTGCATTGCTGTCAGAAAGCAGTTGGAAGTTACAGCCCATTGCCACAGCCGACAGACTTCTCAACACAGTGGGTAGAACTTGGTCCCCCCCCCAACGTATGCTGATGTACCGACATGTTGTCCGACTGTATAGCTATCATCCCTTGAGGTAAGGCAGAGTGAAATCTTGCAACACCAGAAGCACTGCTCTTAACTCCAGAACACTGATATGTAAATGGCCTTGGAGGAGGGCCAAGTGCCTTGGACTATCTTACCGAGATAATACCCCCACCCCATCAGAGAAGCATCCGTGGTTACTATGGGCTTGGGCTGAGGAAGAACAAAGGGGCGGCCTAGAAGAATCTCTTCTGACTGCATCCACCAGGACAAGTCATTCTTGCATTGACTGGATATGAAAACCAAATGGTTCATGGGGTGAGTTAGAATAGTCCATTTGTTTGCAAGTAACCATTGGAGAAGTCTCATGTGAAATCTTGTCAATGGAACCAATGTGATTGCTGCCGCCATGGAACTCAATGCCCACAGAATCAGATCAGCAGAAATTTTGTTTGAGCGAAGAAGAGGAAGGATCTGAGACTGAATTTTGTGTAGCCTGTCTAGTGGAAGCAATCCTATGCAAGAGACAGTGTTGAGGCTGAGAAGGGGTTAGCTGGGACTTTGCAGGATTGACGGTTATTATGCCTAACTGAATGGCTAGTTTCAGAATGTAGTCCATAATTTGAAAAAGTAGATGGCTGGTGGGAGCAGTCAAGAGCCAGTCGTGTAAGTAAGGAAACACCAAGAATCTGAGCAGCCTCAAATGTGCTGTGACTGCTGCCATACATTTGGTGAACACCCCGGAGACTGTGTTGAGACCAAAGGGCAGCACTCTGAATTGGAAATGACTGCCTCCCATTCAGAAGCGGAGAAACTTTCTCAAGCATTTGTCCACCTTTATGTGGTAATACACGTCTTGAAAGCCAAAAGAACACATCCAGTCATCTTTCTCTAAAGGGAGAATTGACTGAACTGTGACTATCCAGAATTTTGCTTGTTGGATGAACTTGTTCAGAAACTGGTTTCAAGTCCCCTGTTTTCTTTATCATTAAAAAGAATCTTGAGTAAAAAATTATCCTAGTTGGTCTGGTGGGACTTCTTGGATGACTCTTTTCTAGCAGCTTTTGTATTTCTATTGCTGCTTGAACTCTCTGGCTGGGTGGAACGTCGAAGAGTCTTGCTGGGGATCTTGGGTAAAGGGTGAAGAGAATTAGATAACCTCTGGAAAAGATCCTTAGCACCCAGGCATTGGTGGTTATATGTTGTCAGGCATTTGGGTGCAAGGAAAATCTTCTCCCGACTGCTTCCAGAGGTAAGCAATCAGGCCTCCCTTCAGGAGAGCTGACAGGGTTGACCAGAGAACGAATCCCTGGAACCCTGATTCTATGGACCACCCCTGCCTCTGGGACAGCATCTTCCACTATAACTCCCCCATCTGCCCCGAGGGGAGTCTGAGTCACATGCGTCCCGTAAAGGATTCTGGGATTTCTTGAATCACATTTTACCATTCCTTTGATTCCTGGAATAGAATCGTTGAGAAGTGGAAAAAATACGCCAACAGCAGACAAAGTCTTTCCATCCTTTTCACACCTGGATAGAGTTTCCTTTACTTTGGGACCAAACAAGGAGGACCTGTCAAAGGGGACATTGACAAAGGAAGACTTAAATGGCTCCGCAAACCCACACAGGCACATCCAAGCATGTCTCCGAATTGCAATGCCTGAAGCTACTGACCTGGTCGCCCCTTCGGCTGCATGTGCAATGAGCCTCATGGATGAGTTTAAAATGAACTCCAGGGTGGCTAGTTAGGAGGCCATTTTTTCCTAGACCCCCTCAGTCACAGCTCCCAGCTCCTTGATCAGATCCCTTTGGAGCCTTGTGAAATGTGCCAAAAAGTTCAAGGACCTGACAGAGAAGGTCGATTCAAGGACCTGACAGAGAAGGTCTATGATGCACAGATCCACTTCCCAAATCTGTCCATCGCTCTGGACTCCCGGTTCGGAGGATGGACAGTAGAACTTTCCTTGGCTAGTTCTTTTTTCGTGGCAACCACTACCACCATGGCATCTACTACCAACCCCTTAGCCCAATGTGATTGGTCTTCTGGAGCAGTAAAGATTTTGTCAGGTCTTCGGGGGACTGGTTCCACAGCATCAGGAGTCTTCCAAGCACACTGAGCAATAGTTTAATCAAGTCATCAGTGAGTGGGATCACCCAGGAGGTAGATGGGTGAGCACCAAAGGCCTGCATATACACAGAATCCTCGAAAGATGTGTTTCTGGACTTCCAATCACCCCTCTGTTTCAGGATCTCCAGAATGTCTCCAAAATAGACATCTTCCAGAGGTGACCGAGTGGGAACCCTCACTTTTACTGAAATCCATGTCCTCTGTAATGGATTCTTCAGGAGAATCAAGGTGTTTCCTCTTACACAATCTCTTCTGAGGGGGCTCTTCAGTGGGAACAACTGAGGAGGACTCAGAAGAGGGAGAGCCTTTAGAAGGCAAGTCTTGCAACCATGGTGCATGCTTGTCCAGGGGTAGAGGTTGGTGGCTGAAATGAAGAACCTGGGGTCACAGGGGAAGACTTCAATAACCCAGGAGCCACCTGAGATGAAGCAGTGGCTAAAGCCCTTTCCATAGCCTGAAAGGCAGGACCCCATGAAGAGGGATGGGAACCTGGAATCGAGACAAAAAAAGTTGGAACCAGGGTCACACCCCTCCCCGAGAGCCCCACCTTACAGGTCGGAACCAAGGAAGGGTCCACCCCCGTTCAGCCAAAAGGGACACAATCTGCTCCCTGTAGAAACCAGGAACCAGCTCAAATCTCCCAGGCCTTATGGCAAAGACACAGCCCCCTGGGACCACATGGTGCTGAAGGCACTGAGGGAGCCAGAGCTAGACTTTGTGCTAAAGACAAAAGTGTTGTTGGTACCTGGGACTCTGAAGTCGAAATCTCTGAAGCCTGCGTCGAGGTTAGAAGTGGAGAATATGTAGGGCTGGATGGAGAAAAACCCACTCCACCAGAAGGGAGAGGGGCTTGAGAAGAGGACATAAGACCATGGGCTGCCATGATCTGATCCACCAACCTACCAATATCAATCTCATAAAGACTTCTGGTGGAGCACATGGATAAACCATAGGTTCATAGGTTGATACTAGGCTATCTGCCCTGGGGCACTTATAAGCCTAGCCAGAGTGTGTTTGGCTTTCGCCACTCTTTTTAGATTAGCTGACTGTGCCTCTGTATAGTAGGTCACAGAAGGTAGCCCTATTAAGGTTAGTTTACTGTACCTCTGTCTAACAAGGACACAGAAGAGATCCCAGGGGTAAACTTACGATCTCCCATCCACTCGTCAAGATTTCTCTTGAATAGGGTCAGTGAGGGGCTCTGCCTAACATGGATTGGGATTTTGTTCCAGAGTGAGGGGAGCCTCTGGGATATGAATTTGTTCCTCCAGCATGTCCTATTTATTTCTGTGCTGAGGTTCAAGTCCCTGGAGCGTTTAGCTCTAAGGGATTTGGATTTTCTGCGGTGGAGAATGTCCATTAATTCTGGGTTGGACATGGCTTTATATGTCAGGCACAGATCGCCTCTAAGTAGGCGGTACACAACTGAGTAGAGCTGGAGTTTCTTTAGCCGAACTGCATAGGGCATCTGTTTGAGTCCCTTGATCCTCTTGGTGAGGTACTTTTGGGGTCTTTCCAGTTGCTGCAGGTGTCGGGTAAGGTACATCCGAAATGGGGCACTGTATTCAATTATGGGCCTGATAAGTGATGAGTAGAGGGGCACAATGAGCTCTCTTGATCTAGACGTGAACCCTTTCATGATAAGGTGGGCTATATAGAAGGTCTTTCTAACTACTTTGGTAACGTGATTGTCAAAGGAGAGATTACTATCTACTTGGGTCCCAAGTCCCTAATTACTTCTTCAGTACTTAATGGATTACCACCTATGTGGTAATTTGTGGGCACTTTGTTTTTCCCAAAGGGGATGACTATGCACTTTTTGGCATTTAGCTTTAGGCCATGGCTCTGGCACCAGTTATCCATCTCTGTGAGACCCTTTTGGAGGATGCTCGGGTCAGCCGGAGAGTCGATTATGGCACCCAGTTTGCAGTCATCTGCAAACTTTGTCAGCCATAGTCCACCCGTGTTAGCCTGTACCTCGGAGAAATATATACTGAACAAGAAAGGTCCCAGGACTGAGTCTTGTGGGACGCCACTTGTAACTGGTTTAGAGTCTGACATGGCACCTGCAATTCTGACCATGTGGGTTCTATCCCTGAGCCAGTTTGGAACCCATCTTGTGACATAGGGGTTGATATTTAAGCTGGTGAGCTTATTTATGATGCCCGAGTGGGGTATTGTGTCGAAGGCTTTTGCAAGGTCCAGGTAGGCTGTTTGGACTACCTTCCCTTCATCTATGGCTTTGGTAACAGTTTCAAAGAAGTCAACCAGGTTCAAGAGGCAAGATCTGCCCTTAACAAAGCCGAATTGGGTAGGATCCAGTGTCTGGAGGTTCCCAATGTCTTTGTTTATGATTTCCATGATGATACGCTCCATAGCCATGCAGACCAGGCTAGTCAGGCTTACAGGGCGATAGTTTCCGGGGTCTGTTGTGGCACCACCTTTGTGGAGCGGGGCCACTGTTGCTGTACGCCATTCCTTGGGTACATATCCTGTAGTAAGGCTGAGATTGAACAGTGTCTTTATGTGTGGGTTTAGTTCTTCTTGGAGCACATGTAAGACGCAGCCCGGGACACCGCCTGGTCCCGTTAATGCTGTGTTTTTTGCTTTGGAGAGGGCAGCTCTCACCTGTGCTGTGTTTTTTGCTTTGGAGAGGGCAGCTCTCACCTGTGCATATGTGATCACAGGGAGGCTACATTCTGTTGGGATAGACATTTGGTCTTTTGGATGGGAAGTGGGGGAGAAGTTTGCACTGAACCTTTCTGCCAGGATGTTGGCAATGTCTGTGGGTTCAGTGTATTTTTTGTCATTTTGCACTAACTCAGAGCATATCTGGGAGTTGCCTCCCAGGTTCCTGACATAACTAAAGAAGGTCTTGTGATTATCTTTAGTGTCTTGTGCAATTTTTCTTTCAAAGCTGGCCTTAGATGATTTTATAAGGGATCGTAGTTTCTTGCTAGTACTGATCAGAGATGCCTTCCCTTTTTGGGATTTTGCTCTATCATGTAGTAGCTTCCTCCTTCTGTTATATAGCTTATTTATGGCCGGGGTCCACCAGACAGGTCTCCTGCCTTTGGAGGAGTGAGTCTTGGTTTTATTTGGGATAGCATGCTCTATGCATTCCTGTAGGTGTCCACAAAATGCTTTTGTAAAGGATTCTGCATTTTGGGCCGTAGTTTCCACTGGCCCAAGGCGTTTGAAGGATTCCACCTCGGTTTTCAGAAGTGTGAAGTTTGCTTTTGAGAAGTTCTTCACCGTGGTTTCCTTGGCTGGGGGTGGGGACAGAATATGGATGTCCAGTGAGATTAATTTATGGTCTGATCTTACCAATGAGGGGTATACCTCTGGTATGGAACATAGAGATCCCATGTTGGTGATGACCAGGTCTAATGTGTTTTCCCCTCTTGTAGGAGTGGTGACCAGTTGTTACATAGCATTTGAGTTTATAAATTCTAGGAACCGTTGGGCGAGGGTGTTTGGGCTTGAGTAGTTTTCCCAATCAATGTTTGGGTAGTTGAAGTCACCCAATATAATGGTGTTTGGAGAGACCTTCATATTTTCCAGTGTTCTCAGGAAAGCCGAGTGGGGTTCCTGTGTTTGGGAAGGTGGTCTGTAACAGGCTACAATCTGAAAGGCAGTTTTATCCACTGTTAGTTGCACATGGATGGTCTCCGATGCTTCGTGCACTGCCACTAACCTGGAGGTGTGGGTATCTTTGATGAATATGAATACTCCCCCTCCTTTTGTGGTTCAGTCTGAGTTTTGTGGCCGAAAAGCATGGTATGAAGTATAACCTGGTAGTGCTGGGGTGCTTTCAGGAGCCATGAACCAGGTTTCTGTTACTGCACAGATATCGATATTCTCCATACTGAGGACAGTCTCGAGTGCGTGCATCTTGAGGTTTAGACTTCTGGCGTTTAGCAGCATTACCCTTAGTTTTTTTTTCTTTGTGTTGTCTATGGAGGAGGGTTTGTCTTTTGAGCCTTGCCTAAAAAAAGGCACTATGGGGGAGGCAAGAGCCTTTGCCAGTATTCGAAAACCTAGGGGTGACAGGTGCAAGCCGTCCCTAGCGAAGCAACGTGGCTTGCCGAGCATGTCATCCCAGGCTGACAGACACTGGATCCCCCCCTTTGAATGACACCAATACTTTAGCCAATTGTTAAAATTGATCATTTTGTCTTTATACTGAGGCATCATTCTTGGTGAGGGCAAGATGCTACTCAAGGTCAGGGTCATACCGGCCTGGGCTACATGATCAGAGAGCTCCTCTATATCTCCTTTCATGTAGTCCAGGGAGGTATGTCTCAGGTCATTCACACCAGCATGGACAATGACGGAGTCATATTTGTACTTGCTTGGAGTGACCTGAGTGCATGTGTTATGTGGCGGATCCTGGCACCTGACAGGCAGCTTACAGTGACCTTCTCCTTATTCAGTCTGGTGAGTGGGACGTCAGTGTGTCTGACAACAGAGCCACCTATTACAAGTGTATTCGGTGTGTTGTTTAACCTTAAGGGCTGTGACTGTGTGGCACACTGACTTTGTGAGCTATGTGTTACGTGGGTATTGTTGCATGGTGGGGGTTGCTTGGATGTCTGCTTTGCAGGTCTCTGCTGCTTAGGCAGATATTTGTTTAGAGCCTCCGAGTATGTTTTTGTGTGTTTATGTGTTTGGTTTGCTGATGCGATGGGTCTATGTGAGACTGGATTTGTGGTGTGTGTGGTTACCTTTCCCTCCTGACCGGCTGTGACAGTACTGGGTTGAGAGAGCTCAGCCTCCAGTTTGGCTATATAGTTGCATCTCTCACATATGTTTGAGCTTGTTGGGAGGAGGAGAGGGTGGTCTGTGTACATAAGGCAGTTGTAACATTGCCTCAAGATTCCCAGATTCACCAGCTGGACTGGGGAGTAAACCTGAAACTGGCCTTTGGACATGCCTGAAAAGTATAGGGAACTACTTATTGACTGATCAGAAAGGACCAATAGGGAGCAAGTAATTAAAGGAGTATAAGAGGGTGCAGTGCTTACGTTTATTAGTGTTTACCTGTAAGATTACTTATATGAGCAAGTGCCGGGTTTTAGAATGAAAATAGAGTGCTTATTTTGAGATTTAGAGCAGTTCTAAAGGAAAAAGTGAAGAACAGACTTTGTGGGGCCGGAAATAGTTTAAACCCGTTTAAGCGGCGCTGCCCGATGCTGCGCTATGCGCAAAATCACGCAAAACCGCGCTAAAGCGGGTTTTAAAGCAGAGGACTTGAAAGAGCTAGGAATTAGCCCAAAACGGCCAACATACAACTAGTTTCTGGGCTGAGACCACTCCTCCAGGGACAGATAGGCTGCTCACAGCTCCCCACTCTCACTGGTGAACAGAGAAGCTTCCTCCTATCCAAGTAAGGATATGGGCAACACAGGTACTTGTACTAAAGTCCAGAATACAGCAAAACCTGAATTCAGGAGTATTCTAGCTTAGAAAAGGCGGGAAACAAGGATATATATATATATATATATATATATATATATATATATATATATATATATATATATATATATATTTTTTTTTTTTTTTTCAAGACAGTAACAGATAGCAGGAAAACGCAGTAAATGCTTTGCACAGGCTAGCACACTTGAGTGGGCAGCCTCAACAGTTAAATTAAACAACAAATAATGACTTTAAAGTGCAGGTAAGCAAAAATGCAATAACAAGCTTAATTAAGTAGTACAGCAGTTACAAACTCGCTTTTTGGCAAGAAAATGCAGTCGCTAATGTAAAGGTAGTAAAGAATACTTAAATCAGGTAGCAGTGATGTCATCCAGCTGACACAGCAGTAATGTTTGACAGTAACTTAAGAACTCTCTCAGAGACAGTCTGTGCATTTTGTATTTGTCTTTGGACCTGAAAACATCCTCTCATCAACACTTGCCTTGCTAATAGTAAGTAATCAGGGTATAGTAATCTCTCTTAGATATAGATAGGAATATAGTAAAGATTATAGGTTCATAGGTGTGTACTAGGCTAATGGCCCTGGAGCCTTTACAATCCTAGCCTAAAAAACTGCCCAGGCACTGTGCCACCAGATGTTAGTTCACAGTGCCCCTATCCAGTGGGACAACTGGAGTGATCCCTTGGGTGAACTTTCTGCTACCCATCTACTCATCAAAATTTCTTTTGAAGAGGGCCAGCGAGCTACTCTACTTGACATGAATGGGAAGCTTATTCCAGAGTATGGGCAGTCCTTGGGAGATGAAACTGTCCTTCCAGCATGTTCTGTTAATTGTGGTAATAAGGTTGTGATCTCTGGAGTATGTGGTGCGGGGGGAAGGATTAGGATTTCTTTACATGTAGCATTTCAAGTAGGGCTGGGTCCGACATGGCTTTGCAAGTCAAGCAGAGATCCCCTCTAAGTAGATGATGAGAGACTGAGAACAGCTGAAGTTTCTTGAGACTGTCCATGTAGGACATGTGTTTAAGGCCCATGCTACTTTTTGTGAGGTACTTTTGTGGCCTCTCCAACTGTTTAGGTGTTTGGTCAGGTACATGCCAAATGGGGCATTATATTCAATGACTGGTTTAATGAGGGATGAGTAGAGAGCTATGATGACCTCTTTATTCCTAGATGTGAAACCTTTGGTTATAAGATGAGCCATGTAGAAGGGCTTTCTGACCACAGTGGCAATGTGGTGGTCGAAGGTGAGGTGGCTGTCGACCTGGGTGCCCTGATCTCTTATGGCCCCTTCAGTGGTCAGTGGGCTCCCATTAACATGGTAATTTATGGGAACTGATTTTTTTCCAAAGGCGATGATAACCCATTTTTTGGCATTAAGCTTCATGCCATGGTTCCGATACTAGTCATTGGTCTCAGAGAGGCCCATTTATAGGATGTCTGCATCACTTGGGGAGTTGATAATGACTCCTAGCTTGCTGTCATCAGTGAACTTGGTCAGCTAGAGTCCTTCTGTGTTGGCCTGGACTTCTGAGAAGTAGATGCCAAACAGGAGAGGGCCCAGGACTGAGATCTGTGGGACTCCACTCGTGACTGGTGGTTGACAGTCTGACTTGGAATCCGTAACTTTCACTCTGTGGGTCCTGTCTGTGAGCTAATTTGCAATCCATCTAGTGATGTAAGGATTGATGCCTAGTTTGCTGAGTTTATCAATGATACCTGAGTAAGGAATGGTATCAAAGGCCTTGGCCAGGTCGAGGTAGGCTGTATGCACTGCCTTACCCTCATCCACAGCCTTGGTGACTGCCTCGAAGAAGACAACCAGGTTCAGCAGGCAGGATCTCCCCTTGACAAAGCCAAACTGTGTGAGGTTAAGAGTTTAGAGACTGCCTATATATTTAAGCAGGTCCATGATGATGCATTCCATACCTTTGCATACCAAACTCGTCAGGCCAATGCGGTGACAGTTCCCAGGGTCTGTAGTTGCTACCCCTTTATGGAGCAGGATGACCACAGCAGTGCGCCATTTGTTAGGGACATAGCCTGAGGTAAAGCTGTGACTGAACAGGGCACACAGATGTGGTGCCAGTTCATTTTGTAGCTCATGTAGGATGCAGCCAGGGTTATTATCAGGTCCCATGGATGCTGTATTCCTGGCTTTGGACAATGCAGCTTTTACCTGTGCTGCAGAAATTGTGGGTACCAGGCTTTCTTCTGGTATTGTGATTGGGCCTTGGGGGGGGGGGGGGGTAAAGTTGGCACTGAATCTGTTGGCCAGTATGTTGGCTATATCTGTTGGTTCAGTATAGGAAATGCCATTTTGCAATAACTCAGAGCAAATCTGGGTATTGCTCTTGAGGTTTTTGATATAGCTATAGAAGGCGTTGTGGATGTTTTTGGTGTCAGCCGCAATTCTGCCTTCATAGCTAGCTTTAGAGGATTTGATAAGGGATATCAGCTTTTTGTTGAGACTGACAAGGCAGGTTTTCCAGTCTTGTAACTTCATTTTTTTCTGCAACAGTTTCTTCCTTCTGTTGTAGAGTTTAATGATGGCTGGGGACCATCAGATTGGCTTCCTTTTTTTGGAGAAGAGCGTCTTCGGTCTAACTGGTATGGCAAGGTCCATGCATTTGTGTACATCCTTGTACAGTGTATTGGTGTATTGGTGTATGATTCAGCTGTCATGCAGCTATTTCCATTGGCATGGGTGTCAAGAAGTTAGCCACCTCTGTTTTTAGGAAAATCGGCTTTAGAGAAGTTTTTCAAGGTGGTCACCTTAGCAGGGGGTGTAGGTGAGATGGAGATTTCCATGGTGATCAGTTTGTGGTCAGATTTAACTAGGGAGGATTTGACTATAGGTGTGGAGCCACGGTCTTCCATGTTGGTGTTAACCAGATCAAGGATGATGCTTCCTCTAGTGGGGGTCAGAATGAGTTGGTCCCGGGCATTGGAACGGATAAACTCCAGAAAGCGTTGGGCCTGTACATTGGTACCTGAATAGTTTTCCCAGTTGATGGAAGGGTAGTTGAAGTCACCCAGTATGAGAGTACTGGGTTGGACCTTGATAGATTCCAGGGTGCTTAGGAATTTGGAGTGAGAGTCTAGGGACATGTTTAGGGTTCTGTACCAGCCTATGACTTTCATCGCCATCTTAGTTGTACCTAAAGTATCTTGGATTCATTACGCTGGACTACCAGTCTAGAGGTGTGCATATCCTTTAAGAATATGGAGACATCACAGCCTTTGGAGCTTCCGACCGTATTCTGGGGCCAAAAGGTATGGAATGAGCAGTAGCCTGGGAGCACAGGGGTGCTTTCTGCCTCTTTAAACCAGGTCTCTATTACAGCACAGATGTTGACATTTTCCATTTTGAGAACTTCGAGTGAGTGCATCTTGAGATTTAGACTTCTAGCATTGAGCAGCATGACTCTCAGAATGCATTTGTTTGTAGCAGTTATGGTGGAATTTTAATCTTTGGAACACTGGCTAAAAAAGGCACAATAGGGGTGGCAACAGCCTTAGCCAGTACCCGGAACCCCAGGGGTGACAGATGCAGGCGGTCTCTGGCAAACCATCGAGGTCTGCTGATCATATTGTCCCAGGCAGACAGATACTGGGTCCCCTTAGAATGACACCAGAAACAGCCAATTATTGCAGTCAATCATTTTCTGCTCGTACTGTGGTATTACTCTGGGAGACAGTAGAATACTGCTCAGGGCTAGGGTCATACCTGCCTCGCCCACATAATCAGCAAGTTTCATCACATCTCTTTTCATGTAGTCCAGGGAGGTATGTCTCAGGTCATTCACACCCACATGGACAATGACCGAGTCATATTTGTACTTGTGGAGTGACCTGAGTGCATGTGTTATGTGGCGGATCCTGGTACCTGACAGACAACTGACTGTCACCTTCTCCTTGTTCAACCTAGTGAGTGGGACATCAGTGTGCCTCACAATTGAGTCTCCTATGATTAGTACATTGGAAAAAGTGTTTTGCCTTAAGGGCTTAGGTTGAGGGGCACACTGTGGTGGTGAGCTATGTGTTCTGAGGTTGGTGTTGTGCTGTGGTGGTCGAGTGCATTTCTGTCTCGGGGGGGGGGGTCTCTGTTTGGGTAAATTTTTATTGCCAGCCTCCGTGAAGGTGAGTGTATAAGTGCATCTCTCACAAGTATGAGTGTTGGGAAGTAAGAGGAGATGGTTGTCTGTGTACATTAGACAGTTGCCACACTGTCTCAGAAGACCCAAGTGCACCAGGTTAGCAGGAGAAAGCAAAGGAAATTGCCCTACAATCATACCAGGAGGGGTGGTCACAAGTAATAGGTACTGGTGCTGTTACTGCATAGATGTTTTCTGTATTTATTTGAGACTGTCCTGCAATTTTGTTTTAAAATATTTCCTGTGATTCTGAACTGTGCAGTCACTGTGCTGAGTTACTGAGTATAATCTTTTTTTTTATTTATTATTAACTATATTTGATCCTTTTAATTGTATCTGGTTTGTTTAGAGATATTTAAGCTCTTAAAGTACTTGCATATGTATTTGGTGACACTGTACAGGCCACTCCGATAGCCTTGAAAGTCTTGGTCACACTTCCCATTTGGATAACAGTAACATTACACAGTAGAATTGGTCACCCTTTGTAAGGGCATTACAGTAGCTGATAAAGAGCTGGTTGGCGGCAGTGATAACTACCTTTTAGTCTGGGCAGAAGGGGGTATAGCTAGTAAACCTGTGCCAGCCTTTTCCAAGAGTGTGTGTGTGTGCGTTTGTATACAAATCAAATCTCAAAGTGTGTCAGCTACTTGGGCAGGGATGCGAAGCACTGGTTGGACAGAGAGGGTGCTGGAGGTTTTGGCTTGACCACTCGGCTGAGATCTTAACCTATAGCTGTGCCAGTGAGGAGTCTTATTGGAGACCTGGAGAGAGAGAGAGAGAGGGAGAAACCAGTCCCAGACTGACTGTAGTCTCTTTGTGCTCTTAAGGGAAATTGTACTTTACTGTGTGTGTACTTGTCATCCTCCCAATGTGCATGTCCCTCACTCGTGCTTGTGGTGAGGATTGAAGCTCCTTGATTACTGGGCCAGTGCAGAGGCTTCACAGTGACAAAACAAGGCAGGAAGGCAGAAAAAGAGAAAAGAAAGAAAGAAAATTAGATTGTCACTCACACAACAGGGAAAGAGGGAAAAAATCTACCAATGATGGTAGACACACTACCAACGGTAGAGAAAAAGGGAAAGACTACCAACAATGGTAGGGATAATTTACCAATGGTAACAGGAAATTGCAGTACACTCGCAATGGGTAGACCAAGATTTAAAGAATAGGAAAGGTTTTAGCAGAAAAAGATAATAATAATATATAAAAATATACTTAGCTACATGAGAGATGGCTGACTTGTCTTGTCGTAAGAGAGGTAAAAACCAGATCTGAGGTAATGTGGAGAGGGGTATTTTGGGTAGACTAACAGCTCAAGAGATTTTTTTTGGCTGACGCGAGCTTTATAACAGCCGGATTGGTATGGAGGATTGGAACTGAAACCCACAAGTCAAGAATAGATGAAGATTGACAACATCAGATGTAAGGTCAGCCATGCTATGACGCATGTTACAGCCTGTGTTACTAATTACATTAATTGTTGTCTATTCTTGTCTTACAGTTATTTCCCTCCCAGGTATGAAAAACAGTTAATATACTTTTAGAAAACATTAAATTTTAGCCTTAAAAACTGCTTTGGCTTTTATTGATTGCCGCTACAGTCAGCTAGTCTCCATGGAAATTCAAGTACAAAATGTACAGCTGCCCTCAACTGTAGGCTTCTCAACTCATACTAATTTGTTTGCTAAAGGAAAATTTTTCATTATGTTCAGTGTTCTCTTGCTTATACACAAAAAAACTTGCTACTAGACTAAGACAAGGACCTTAATCCAGAGATTCACCCATGCAAAAGTAGGAGAAAATACATCAACTCTACATATATTATAATCTGTGCACTTTTACACCCTACCCTCCACCTCAACAATCCAAGACTATACCACATTAACTTAAACATGTTTTTGTCCAACTTTTCTTTTCTTTGTACACTGTAATGTCTACATTTCTTAAAACTAGAAAAGAACAAAAAAGGAACTTATTTACTTTAGTATCTCTATCACATACAATAACTGAAAATGCTTTACTACATAAGTGAATTACATCATGAACTGTTTTATACAAATACTGTTAAGAACAAAAATAGCTTTAATTACAATTACTTTTTTCCTTTCTTTTCGGTGTTCTTCAGAACATTTATGACAAGAAGTGGGGTACATACATTTCAGTCCCCCACAAGTTTAACAAAGTCAACAGAAGTCCAATATTTCCACTTTTTCTTGTAAAGCCGTATTTCACTAATGCGATTGATGCTTTATAATCTCATATTTATTCACTAATTTCTGTATTGCTGGTCTTCTTCCTGTTCATCTCAATCTCCCAACCCCACACTATGGTTCAGGTCCAAAGTTTTTTTCTGACTCTTGAGCATTTTCCTTTGGAACTCTGGAAAGGGTTTCAATGACAAAGTCTTTCTATATTATCAGATTAAGAAGTGCAGTCCCCTTCTCTTTGATGACTTACTTTCTGTTGGACAAATATTTGTACTTCCTCCTTAGACTGTCCTGCATCAAAAAATGACTTTGATCCTCCATGAAAAAATATTCTAAAGACAGCTGAATACAGCAGCTTGAATCTCCAAACCTGCCTCTTGAAATTCCCTGATTGCTGGATAAATCTGCCTCTCTTCTGCCTGGAGTACAGTGAATAATCATTTTCCACAAAAACTCTACTGTTTCCTGTTTTTAATACTTTGCCCTTCTGCAACAGTTTTGTCAGGATCAGCTCTTTCTGCTGGTATGACTGCATCTTTACTAATAGAGAGCTTGCCTGCTTTCTCATGGTCAGCTTTGGAGCATGCACACAATGTGCCTTTTCAATTAACAAATCCTTCTGTGTATTACTAGTCCAGCTGCTTATCTGCTTTCATAAAATTAATACTGTCTGTTTCTTCCAGTTTCTTTGATGCAGCAAAACAATCTCAAATATTCCCCGTGTGCTCTGCCCTCTAACTCTATCACTTTCTTTAAACATCACTTCTTACGCAGTTTCATACTCAGCATTTTCTTTATTTTGACCTCTGTTTTTTGTAATTTTATCAGTTCATCAAAATAGCTGTTTAAAGCTTCATTTTTTCAAGCTTATTATTATTGAGTTTTTCAATGTTTTGTTTATTTTAATCAGCTCTGTGAACAGTGGATTTATTTTTTCCCTGTAGATTACTGGAAACCATGTTTTGAAACAAACTGGAGCTTGAACTGCGTTTTGCTAAACAGTTGCATGATTCTTCCCAGTCAATGCTTCCTCTTCACCTTTTCTAGCTGATTTTCTTTCAGGCTCTCTTAAATTTCTTCTTTGCTGACATCTAGACAGTGTACTTACTAGCCAATAACTGAATTTACTAAAACAGAGTTACTGGCCCTTACTTCTCAGTTTCTTTTTTCCCACTGGTTGGGCTGAAATTAAATTGTTGGTTAGTGTGAAGTCATCTTGGAAGTTCACTTGGAATACTGCTGAGTTTATATCTCACTGACCTATATGCTTTTCTTGATTCAGTTAACTTAATTCTAAGCATCGCAATGAGAAGCTGATGGTCTGAGACACAGTCAGCTCCACGTCTTATTATTCCTGACTATATAGAACTCTTCCATTTCTGACTGCAAAGTATACAAGTCAATATTGCTTCAGCACTGAATAACAAATATGACTCCGTCATTGTCCATGGTGGTGTGAATGACCTGAGACATATCTCCCTGGATTACATGAAAAGAGACATAGAGGAGCTCTCTGATCATGTGGCCCAGGCCGGTATGACCCTGACTTTGAGTAGCATCTTACCCTCACCAAGAATTATACCACAGTATAAAGACAAAATTATCAATTTCAACAATTGGCTAAAGTATTGGTGTCACTCAAAGGGGATCCAGCGTCTGTCAGCCTGGGATGACATGTTTGACAAGCCATGTTACTTCACTAGGGATGGCTTGCACCTGTCACCCCTGGGTTTTTGAATACTGGCCAAGGCTCCTGTCACCCCCATAGTGCCTTTTTTAGGCAAGGCTCAAAAGACAAACCCACCTCCTTAGACAACACAAGGAAAAAGAAACTAAGGGTAATGCTGCTCAACGCCAGAAGTCTAAACCTCAAGATGCATGCACTCGAGGCTCTCCTCAGTATGGAGAATATCGATATCTGTGCAGTAACAGAAACCTGGTTCAAGGCTCCCGAGAGCACCCCAGCACTACCAGGCTATACCTCATACCATGCTTTTCGGCCCCAAAACTCGGAACGAACCACAACAGGAGGGGGAGTATCCATACTCATCAAATATACCCATACCTCCAGGCTAGTGGCACTGCACGAAGCATGTGAGACCATCCATGTGCAACTAACAGTGGGCAAAACTGCCTTCCAGTTTGTAGCCTGCTACAGACCACCCTCCCAAACTCAGGAACCCCACTCTGCTTTCCTGAAGACACTGGAGAGTATGAAGGTCTCTCCAAACACCATTATATTGGGTGACTTTAACTACCCAAACATAGACTGGGAGCACTACTCAAGCCCCAACACCCTAGCCCAACGGTTCCTAGAATTTATAAACTCAAATGCTATGGAACAACTGGTCACCACTCCCACAAGGAGGGAAAACATATTGGACCTGATCATCACCAACATGGGGACTCTATGTTCCATACCAGAGGTATACCCCTCATTGGTAAGATCTGACCATAAATTAATCACTATGGACATCTATATCCCGTCCCCACCCCCAGCAAAGGAAACCACGGTCAAAAACTTCTCAAAAGTAAACGTCAAAACGTCACACTTCTCAAAACCGAGGTGGAATCCTTCAAAGCCACAGGGCCAGTGGAAAATACGGCCCAAACCGCAGAATCCTTTACAAATGCATTCTATGGATACCTACAGGAATGCATGGATCATGCTATCCCAAATAAAACCAAGACACACTCCTCCAAAGGCAGGAGACCTGTCTGGTGGACCCCAGCCATAAATAAGCTGTACAACAGAAGGAGGAAGCTACTATATGATAGAGCAAAATCCATGAAAGGGAAGGCAACTCTGATCAGTACTAGCAAGAAACTACGATCCCTCATAAAATCATCTAAGGCTAGCTTCGAAAGAAAAATTGTGCAAGACACTAAAGATAATCACAAGGCTTTCTTTAGTTATGTCAGAAACCTGGATGGAATCTCCCAGATATGCTCTGAGTTAGTGCAAAATGACAAAAAATACACTGAACCCACAGACATTGCCAACATCCTGACAGACAGGTTCAGTGCAAACTCCCCCCCCCCAATGAGCAAATGACTATCCCAACAGAGTGTAGCCTCCCTGACATCACAGATGCACAAGTGAGAGCTGCCCTCTCCAAAGCAAAAATCACAGCATCAATGGGACCAGACGGTGTCCCGGGCTACGTTTTACATGAGCTCCAAGAAGAACTGAACCCTCGCTTAAAATCACTGTTCAGTTTCAGCCTTACAACAGGATATGTACCCAAAGAATGGCGTACTGCAACAGTGGTCCCACTCCATAAAGGTGGTGCCACAACGGACCCCAGAAACTATCGCCCTATAAGCCTAACTAGCCTAGTCTGCAAAGCTATGGAGCGTATCATCATGGAACTCATAAACAAAGACATTGGGAACCTCCAAACACTGGATCCTACCCAATTCTGCTTTGTTAAGGGCAGATCTTGTCTCTTGAACCTGGTCAATTTCTTTGAAACAGTCACCAAGGCCATAGACGAAGGGAAGGTAGTCCACACAGCCTACCTTGACCTTGCAAAAGCCTTCGACACAATACCCCACTCGGGCATCATAAATAAGCTCACCAGCTTAAATATCACCCCTATGTCACAAGATGGGTTGCAAACTGGCTTAGGGATAGAACCCACATGGTCAGAATTGCAGGTGCCATATCAGACTCTAAACCAGTTACAAGTGGGGTCCCAACAAGGTTCAGTCCTGGGACCTCTCTTGTTCGGTATATATTTCTCTGAGGTGCAGGCTAACACAGGAGGACTATGGCTGATAAAGTTTGCATATGACTGCAAACTGGGGGCCATAATCGACTCGCCGGCTGACACAAGCATCCTCCAAAAAGGTCTCACAAAGACGGATAACTGGTGCCAGAGCCATGTCCTAAAGCTAAATGCCAAAAAAGTGCATAGTCATCCTCTTTGGGAAAAACAAAGTGCCCACAAATTACCAAATAGGTGGTAATCCATTAAGTACAGAAGAAGTAATTAGGGATTTGGGGACCCAGGTAGATTGCAATCTCTCCTTTGACAATCACATTGCCAAAGTGGTTAGAAAGACATTCTATATAGCCCACCTTATCATGAAGGGGTTCACATCTAGATCAAGAAAGGTTATTGTGCCCCTCTACTCATCACTCATCAGGCCCATAATTGAATACAATGCCCCATTTGGGATGTACCTTACCCGACACCTGCTACAACTAGAAAGACCCCAAAAGTACCTCACCAAGAGGATCAAGGAACTCAAACAGATGCCCTATGCAGTTAGGCTAAAGAAACTCCAGCTCTACTCAGTTGCTTACCGCCTGCTCAGAGGCGATCTGTGCCCGACGTATACAGCCATGTCCAACCCAGAATTAATGGACATGCTCCACCTCAAGAAATCCGAATCCATGAGAACTACACGCTCCAGTGACTTAAACGTCAGCACAGAAATAAATAGAACATGCTGGAGGGACAGATTCATATCCCAGAGGCTCCCCTCACCCTGGAACAAAATCACAATCCATGTCAGACAGAGCCCCTCAATGACCCTCTTCAAGAAGAATCTTGACGTTTGGATGGGAGATCGTAAATTTACCCCTGGGATCTCTTCTGTGTCACTGCTAGACAGAGGCACGGTAAACTAACCTTAAATGGGCTATCTTCTGTGACCTACTATACAGAGGCACAGTCAACTAATCTAAGAAGGGTGGTGAAAGCCAAACACACTCTGGCTAGGCTTGTAAATGCCCTAGGGCAGATAGCCTAGTATCAACCTATGAAGCTATAATAAGGACCCCAACATCACAGTTGCATACAATGGGAAATTCTCTGATCTAGAGTTAGAAATCCTAGAGAGTAAAGTTAAAGCCTTGTTTACATGTCTGTAGGAAATAATGAAATTCCAGCTGAACTGTTTAAAATCATTCAAAATGAAGCTGTTACACAGCTGCTTAGAATTTACCATCAACCTTGGAAAACTCAATAGTGGCAGAAGATTGGGAAAGGTCAACTTTCACCCCAATCACAAAAAAAGGGCAATGCTAAAAATGTTCAGATTAATGAACAATTGCAATTTTTTCACAAGCTAGCAAAGCAATACTCAAAAACCTGCAAGCTAGACTCCAGAAGTATATGCCAGATATACCAACAGGATAAGGCACAGAAGCACCAGAGATAAAATTGTCAACATGCACTGGATAATGGATAAAGCAAGAAATCTCCAGATGTTTTACTTCTGCTTGATTTATTAATCTAAAATCTTTGAGTGTGTGGATCATTACAAACTCTGCCAAGGGTTAGACAAACAGAAATAATGAGCCACTTTATTTGTCCACTATGGAATTTGTTTACAGAGCAAGAAGTTGCAGGTAGAACCACATATGGAACTGACTGGTTTAAGACTGGGAAAAAAGCAAGACAAGGCTGCATACTGTCACTCTACTTATTCAATTTATGTTAATATATCATCAAAATACTCGGTTAAACAGATCATATGCTGGAATGCAAATCACTGGAAGAAATATTAACCTTAGATATGCAGAGAACACCACTCTAATGGCTGAAAAGTGAGAATAAGTTGAAGTTGATGAAGGTGAAAGTAGAACGTCTAAAAAGCTGGTTTGTTGCTCAGTAATAAAAATTAAAATTATATGCACTTTATCCATAAATTACTTGCAAACAGATGTGAAGGAAGTGGAAAAAGTAACATATTTTATTTTCCTTAGCTCAAAGAGCTCTACAAATGGTGACTGCAGCCGAGAAATGTAAAAAAAAAACATCTTTTTGGAAAGACAGCTATGGCAAATCCAGATAAGATTTTAAACAGCAAAGACATCACACTGTTGACAAAGGTCTAAGTTATTAAAGCTGTGTTTTCCCCCAGAGATAACACAAGGCTGTGAAAGTTGGACTATAAGTATGGATATGCAGTTGAAAATTCATGCTTTTCAGCTCTGGTGCTGGAGAAAAGTTTTGAAAATTCCTTAGACCGCAAGAAGCTCAAATCAGTTAATATTTAAGGAAATAAATCCAGACTGGCCTAACAGTAAAACAAAAACTCAACTACTTTGACCACATAATACAAAGAAACTGATGGTGGGAAAGACTGAAGGCAAAAGAAGAAAAGGGAGGCAGAGGCTAAGGTTGGTGGAAAGCATTACTGAGGTAATGAATATGAATTTGCAAGAAATTAAAGAAGCAGTTCTTGACAGACAAGCCTGGCATACTAAAGTCCTTGAGGTAACTAAGAGTCGGATTCAGCTAAGTAACTAAATGACAACAAAAACAACAACATACACAGTGCTGCAGTAAAACTCATCCTTATTCTTCATATAACAATAATTCCAACAACTAACTCTGGAAAAATAGTTTCATTTTATCTGTTATAATGTTAGTGATGGCTATTAAAGAATTAGTATCATTGGGTCTGGCTGTAAAAGAGTTAGTCTAGTTGTAAAAGAGTTAGTCTAGTTAGGAGTTCTGAAAAGGGCTGACCTTGTTAGTAACAAACACACAGGCTAAAAGCTAAACACAGCATAGTTTTCAGTCAGTTGACATACAGATGCAAGATAATTCTGCAAAGCAGTACAAATCAGAATAAAAGAGTCACTGAATTGGTCTGGAAATTAGCACAGAGGATTAAGGTTATGTGCTATTAACAAGCTGCTTCCTGTTACACAGGATTTGAGTCCTCCTGTCTTCTTTTGCCTACTGTGTGATCTTGAGCAAGTTATGCAACCAGATAAATGTTTGGGGGCAATACGGAAATTGAGCTATGCACCTCAATGGTCTCCTGGCCCACATAAATAGCAACAACCTATGAACTCCTGAAATGCTTTGTGCTACCTGTTTGTGTGTAACTTAAGACATGTTAGTGGAGTTTGCTGGATTTTCTTGGAAGAAAGAGCAACTCTAATTGCTGTGTGCTATCTAAATGACTAGTTATGATGGTGGTTTTCATAGTTTTGCAGACGGAAGAGAAACTGCTGCATGTTGTGTGGAATGTTTTCAGACTATTTCTGACATGAACAGAAACTGCCAGAATGGGGCATAGTCAGGGGTGGCTTGTGCTATTGGACTGCAGGACTGAAGCCCCCCCAGCTGTAAAACATGAAAATAAAACAAAAGAAAATAAAACAAGAATGAAAAAATAAATAAAAATCAAACCGCAAGTCCTGGAACATCGTGCATGCGCACTTGTGGCATTTCCCGATTTCCGGACTGCTGGTGAACCAGTCTGGAGCATGCGCACAGAATCCAGACTGTCTCCACCAGCAGTCCGGATTATGAAGACAACATGCAAGTCCAAATTTTCCCAGCAGCTATGAACTGCATAGACTAGAAGGGGATCGGACTGCAACGTCCACAGGCAGGCTGAAGCTGGTGCTCTCGCGGGAAGGACAGGACGACGAGGCTTGTGCAGGCTGAAGCTCTCACGGGAAGGATGGGACGACAAGGCTGGTGCACTCGCGGTCGAGCGAAATTCCTACTAGGATGGATTCAACGTGGAGTTTGGGACTGGAGACTTGTCTGGCTCAGGTAGGGTGTGTGTGTAAAATGCCCCAGTTGCTACATGGTGGTGGGTTTAGAATAAGGCTTGAACTCTGTACCTTGGGCCCAAGTGGCAAGAGCCTGAATTCCCTGCCCACCACCATTTGTAAAAAAATTTGCAGATTTTTGCCTCATATCTGTTCTGTTTTGTTCCTCATAAAATCTGTGGTTTCTGTATTTTTGTTTCTTAACACAGCCAGTAGTGCAGTGGTAACATTGTAGCCTGACAGCTACAGTTTGTCTGGTTTGATTCTTGGCTGGGGTGCCTTCTGTGTGGAGTCTGCATGTCCTCCCTGTGTTTGTGTGGGTTTGCTCTGGTGTTCTCGATGGATATTTGAAATTTGTCCCTATTTTTTGGACTGTATTCCCCCATTATTGACTTCGAGCAGGTTTTTTGTGCCAAGGTTGAGAGCTATGGTAATAACTGATTTCACTGAATATGTTTGGGGGCTGTATTCCCCCATTATTGGCTTTGTTCAGGTGTTTTGTGCTAAGATGTTGACAGCTATGGTGAGAACTGAATTCACTAAATGGTTGCCATTTAAGTTTCAGTCTTCCTTTCTTTCATAAAATCGATGAGTTGGCATAGTGGTATGTTGATCTGACTGTTTTGCACAGGATCCTGGGTTCAATACTTGGCAGTGAAATGTATGGTGGTAACACAGCATTTTATTCTAACAACTTTCCAACATTATACAAGCAATGTTTAAAATGTGTCACTGTTTTTTGGTCTTTTGCCCCCCCCCCCCTAAATTTTGTCTTTTTCAGATTTCTTGTGCTGCAAAGTTTAGAGATACAGCTGAGTGTCAAGCAGATTTTACAAGAAGCTGAGAGCTGCAGGGGAACAAAAGTTTAGTGCTGCTTCTGCTGAGTCTTCCTGCACTGTTAATAACACAATGGGTAGTGTACTTGCTTTTGATGCAGAAGGCTGTGGGTTCTACTCCCACAGTAGGTAGATACATTGCTGATACTGTACTGTACTGTAAAGGGAGTGGATGCTGCAGTCCTTTTTGATGAAGATACCTAGTAACTATGAACCTGTTATCAGTTTACCATCCATTCTCTATTGCAATATTACTAGCTTATCATTTTTTTAATGCAACTTAGGCAATGTATTCCTCAAGGGCAACAGGCACTTTATTTGTAGATGAAATAATGAAATATAGTTACAGATTTCTTTAATGTGGAATTATTTAGATGACTTTTACTTCTTCAGAGATTGTGCATATTTATTGATACTGGTGGACTGTAGAAGTTTGAGTAGACTTTTATTATAGAAATGTTCTGAATTGGGCAGTTTTGTCATTATTGGTGCATGCATTTTGTTTCACAGTTTACTGGAAAAATGTTCTGAATTGGGCAATGTTGTCATTATTGGTGCATGCATTTTGTTTCATTGTTTACTGGAAAAATGTTCAAAACAAATTTAAAATGCCCTCTAATAATTGTACTATATTGTACAAGGAATATAATTGAATACAATCAGGAAGGTGTATCAAAGATCACGTGTATGTTTCGTGTGCAAGGGGCCTATGCTTTGAAAACAGCCCAAAGTTAATCTTTAACTGCCAGTGGCAAAATGTATTTTCTTTTAATGTGGGTTTCAATGCTGTTTCAATGAATGTGAGTTTCAAGGGCAGAGAAGTTTTAATGCGAAGTCTGTTTTTATTGTGAGATTGCACTGCTTTATTTAGCAGATGTCTTAGTGTTTGTGCTGTAAAATGCAAAATAAAACTTTCAAATGAAGTCCAAATCATCGTAGAAGTAAAGCAGTATGCACATTAGTGTTTATGGTAAATGGGGTGAAATAGCCAAGTAATGGTTCATTGGAATGGCTGCAGGGGGGAGGCTCCATTCAACCATGATTTTGTTAGAGAGAAGGGCGGCAAATTCAATGACAGCCCCGGCTGAACTATACCTGTCAACTGTCCAGATTTTCACAGAATGAACAGATTTTTGCTTATTTTTCGTTTGTTCCTCATAAAATGTGTGGTTTTCTGGCAAATAATTACTATCACTAAATAATGACAAACACTGAGTTTCAGACTTCATAACCTTCACAAAAATGCATGCTAAAGCAAGACCTGTTATTCTATCAATTGTCTCAGTTTAAACAACAATTTTTAGTACTGTTTATATGTTCCCCCAGTATATTTGGCCTTGTCCAGATTTCCTGCATTAACAGGTTGAAAGGTACATGCAAATAAATTGCTTTATAGAATTAGGCATATCCAAACCTCTCAACTGTCCCAGATTTTGGCTCAAAATGTTGCTCTTCCCCTAATAATCCCACTGCAAAATGGTAATTTTGGAAGAAAACGTGGAGGGCTTACAATTAAGAAATAACTGTAATAATCAGAGTTATAGATTACTTTTATTTCAGAAATGCATGTAGATTCTTTTATTTTGTCAGCTGCTCAAGTTAGCAGTACTAATATTAAAAAAAGTGTCCCTTCTTTGACAGGTTCCCAGCTGTATTGTGTGGCTATTTTATATTTTTGCATCACATTTTTGGTCTATTTTTCATAAAATTGTGTTTTTTGGCAAATTAGTGGCAAATCATTAAAGACTGAAGTTAGAAAAAATGACAGACATTTGAGTTTCAGATTTCATACCTTTCAGAAAATTCATACTAATGCAAGACCTACTATTCTATTATCTTTCTAAGTTTATAAGAGCAATATTAAAAATTGTCCTTATTTTGGGCCTTTGTCCCACGTCTATGTATGGCTCTGTTCATATTTCTTGTTCTGAGGGTTAGAGGTATGACAAATGTGTCAGGGCCATCACAGTCAGCCAGAGACATTTCAAATTGTGACATACTTGTTGCACCCCACTCCCCCATGTAGTGACTCTGGATGTGTCCAAGCAAGGCAAGGAGCAGTTATGCAGTGTAAATGTGCAGAGTATCCCCCCATCCAAGGTAGACACAAGTGCTACTTTTATTCTGTCCTTGATTTTGCAGAATGTTCTGGTTTCTGTCATATTTTTATACTGTTGATTTATGCTTATTATTACTCAGAAAGTGCCTGTTGCTCTGTGTTTAAGTAGCAATGCTTTAATGACCATCAGGTAATCTTGTCTGAGATTGTAAGATGCAAGTAAGCTTTAATAAGCATACTGTTAAAGAACTGCCAACACTGAAAGCCTTTCTGTTGTTGCCATGCAGAGAATACTTACATAACTAAATAAAGTATAAGCCTTGGATATTGAAATGCATATGACAGTATTTGTAATAAAGGACAGGATTACATTATTTTAAGAAGCTCATTACATTTGTTGGAGCCTTGCAGTAATCTTTGTAGGCTTTACCTGTAAACCAAACAGAATGCCAATCTATCATGTGTGGTCCATTACCTGTACAGTAATCCTTTAAGCAATGTATCTTGAGCTCTTTTCTTGTTTGCTTTTAATTTTTTACTTTGATCATGTTTCCCCATGAAACAAGTAGATAGTTGTTGCCAGGCAGCAGGTCTTTTTTGGATAAGAAACATTTTTACAAGTGGGGGTATCACAGAGATTGCTATTTTCAGCATGTTACTTGGTACCTTAATAAAGCTGAATATAAATTATAATTAGAACTGCAGTGCAAGGAGAAGTGGTTTGAGTTGAGTGCTGCTTGTTTTTCTTATACTTGATTTTGACTGGCATTCCAGTAATGTATTTAAAAAGCAATTTATTTTTTCATGCCTCACAAACTTTTTGTTTCCATCTAGATATTAAGTAAGCTGTCATGCAGCCAATGCACTGAAATATTTTTTTTCTTCTACACTTCATTTTGTCTTGATTGGACTCTCATAATGACGGTTTGGCACCCAGGGCAGCGTATTTAATTAAAGTTACAGTTTTTGTGGTTTTGAGCATAGTTCTTCCCCTTTCTAGTTGGCCGCACCCCTTCCCATTGACCCCACCCATTCAGCTGTCTCCTGCAGCCCCCCTTTGATTTGAAGTCAACAGCTGCCACTGGGCATAGTTCATATGCCTCAGCCTAAAAGAGAAAGTTTTAATGCTAACTCAAAAGGCTGAAGGGCCTTTTGTAATCTTTTGCTATCTAGAAAGAAATTACATGTCATATGTGACTGGATTTTATTGTTCAGGCTTACAAGAAAAAAATGTTCTGCCTTTATTTTAAAATGTGCAGAAAACGTTCAGACTAAGAGTAACATTTATGTTTGTGAACCAGTTAAGCCTTCCTGTTATTTTGGGCTGGTCATGTGTTATTACCGTCTTCAGAAAAGAAAGACAAGTCCTTAAGTAGAGAGCAAAATAAAAATGGACTAACATTTGTCTTTCCTAAAAGTGAACTGCACCAGAGATGCTACAACATTTATAGTACTATAATGATCTCAGCAATACTGTCTTAGGATATAAAATTATGGGCAGTGACCAATAGTAAAAAAAAAAAAAAAAAAAAAAAAAATACAGAATCACTGTTGTTAAGCTTAGGTCATGCAAGAAGAGACAGTCTGCTTTCTGAAGCAATGTGAGATCTAAACAGAAAGAAAATGTTAGAACCTTCATGATCAAAAATACGGAACTGAAAAATATATACATAAAGGTAATAAAAGTCTTAGAGCTGAACAGTCTGTGTGATGACATAGGGAGAAAACATAACAACTCTGCAATAAGGTTAACAACATTGGAGAGCAGTATTTCCCTTTAAAATAACAAAAGTGGGAAGGGACAAATAGGACAGTGTAGGAAGCAAAGCAGGAGACAAAGGATTTGACAAGACTATGAAGAACATGGGGAAGCATCTTCTGAAAGGTGTTGAAAGTGATGTAAACAATAAAAGCACATAAGAAAGTACAGAGGAAGTTAGTCAGTCTTGAGAGAATTGTGCACAGAAAGCACAATTGTGTAAGGAAATTGCCATAGTAGATGTTTGAGTAAGTAGGATCAATGTTGCAATCATACCCTTTGGGAACTTGGCTACAGGTGAGGTCTTCCATCCAGCCTGACTTTCACACCTTTGCACCCTTCCTATCAGACGGGACACATGACTCCTTTCCGGACACCAGCAAATCTCCATTATAAGCAGGTGTTAAGCCACATCACTGTTGTTTCTTTTTCTTGCCCAACCAGACTTGATGGACTGCAACCCCTGATACCTGTGAAGAAAGGAGTAAAGGGGTTGTATGCACTTTCGATAACCATATAGCCACAACAGTCAGGGAATCCTTCTCTGTGGCATACCTCATCACTAAGGGCTTTTCATCCAGAAAAAAGGAGGTCATTGTCCCATTGTACTCATCCCTCATTTGACCCATTATAGAGTACAACGCCCTGTTTGGTATGTACCTCACAAGACATCTGCAACAACTGGAAAGGCCACAGAAATACCTCGCTAAAAGAATCACAGGCCTAAAGCAGATGCCCTATGCTGACCATCTAAAAAAACTCCAGCTATACTCTGTCGCATATCGTCTACTCAGAGGTGATCTTTGCTTAACATACAAGGCCATGTCAAACCCAGTGCTGTTGGACATGCTACACTTAAAGAAATCCAAATCCTTCAGAGCTACACGCTCTAGGGATATAAACCTGGTCATCACAATGAACAAAGCATGCTGGACGGATAGGTTCCTGACCCAGAGACCCCCCATACTCTGTAATAGACTGCCCATACATGTCAAGCTGAGTGCCTCTTTGGCCCTCTTCAAAAGTAACCTTGACGATTGGATGGGAGATAGGAAATTCACCCCGGGGATCACATCAGTTGCCCTGCTAGACAGGGGACCAGGGAAGTAAATATTCTGGGAAGAAATAGCCAGGGAATTGTTATGGCTAGGCTTGTATAGGCCCTAGGGCCAATAGCCTAGTACCAACCTATGAACCTATGCAAACAATGATTCAGATGACCTCCTCATAATGTTTTTTTCTGGTTCAAGACCAGGTTAAACAAGATGACTGGTTCCTCAGAAAGATGGACAAAGACTAAGAGAATGGAGGTATATATGAGGGAGTTAACTGGTACCAGTGTAGACCACAAATGTCCAGGATTGCCAAAGGGCGGAAAACAGGAAGAAACCTATACAGCAACCACGATTATACTCCAACATCTGCTATTATGTAAGTTCTTACATAACTGCTTTATGTTCCCTGAATGGATAATGCATGGCCCAAAGTTGGGAGTTTGGCTACTTGCTTGAGGCACATGCAAGACCCCCTTGCAGAATGACAACTGCAAAACTTCCGCTTTTCCTAAATAGGAAGTTCAGTCTGTAGTGACTGGAAAAAGTGGACAGAGGATTTCAAGTAGCTGTCTCCAGAATTACCTGGGTATCCACCCCTCTAATAAAGGCAGCAGTTGTAGGTGTAGCAGACCTGGTTGAGTGCACCCTGACTTTACAACTTATAAGAGTTTCTCATGGTTGGAGTTGCAGAATTTGATGCGATAAACTAGCCATTTACAGATGGTCGGTTTTGAGACTGGGTTCCCCTCTTTACCAGCAGCAAAGGACATAAACAGTCGTTCTCTTTCCTAAGTCTATTTTTCTAAGCAGGTAATATCTCAGCTGTCTGGGAACCTCTAAAGAATGCAATAGCCCTTCTTCCTTATTATGAGAATTGCAGAAGAAAACTGGCAAATGACTGGTGTGGTTCAAAGCCAGTTCTCTAATCACCTTAGGCATGAAGGAGGGGCTGCTACGTAAGCTGACCATATCCCTCCAAAACAAGGGCTTTTCATCCTTATACATAATGGCACAGCTTTCGCATTTTCTCCTGGCTGAAGTCACTGCTAGCAAAAGAGTAGTTTTCCACATCAGCAATTTGAGTGACCTAGACTATTTTCTCACATACAGAATTCAACTTCAATGGTGGAGTCACAGCTTTCCGAAGGGATTCTCCATCTTTACAACTGGGGGAGGGGAGATATCCAATGAGGTGACCTCTGCAACAATGGCCTCCAGTTTGTTTTTATCTAAATAATCCTAAAGGGCTCACTGCCTCCTCCTAAGAGTCTCACTGCTGGAGCTGGTACAAACAACACAAGAGGATGTGTCATCCCAGCAAAACATACACCATTCTTGGAAGTCCCTGTGGAGGATATGATTCTCCCAAACACACAAATTTCTTTTCAGTGATGGACATAACACCAATAGGCTTACTTACACAGGAAAAAAACAAACAAATACAATACCACAATAAGTGGGGAAAAAAATTATCAACCCAGTATACTGACAGGTCTGGTTGTCAAACCAGACTGATGCCACTTACTTTTCAGACACTACAACAACTACAATAAAGAGGATGACCCGTTGCATGTATAGCAGGGAAAACTGAAAATGGCACATATGTATGCATCCTTATACTGGGGATGTGCTGACATACAAGTAAGGATAAATGCAGTAGTTAGAAATCTGGGAACACATGAAACAGCAACCTGGTGTTTGACCAACACGTAGCCAAGGTAATAAGAAAATCATTGTATGTCACCCAACTTATAAGTAAGGGTATAGCATCCAGGTCCAAGAAAGTTATAGTACCACTGTACTTATCCCTTATCAGAAGCATTATTGAGTACAATGCCCCCTTCAACCTGTGCCCGACTTGGTATATGCAACAGTTGGAATGCCTATAGAGTTCCTCATCAAAATAATCCAGGATATTAGCACACTGTCCTATACAGATCACCTTACAGCCCCATCGCTATACTAAGTCTCCTACATGTTGCTGATAGGTGAACGGTGCCTGCCATATAAAATATCCTTAGATCCAGCCCTGAAGGAGCTTTTGCACATCCACAAAATAAGCAACACTAGAAACACTAGACCCACAAACTGAACTTTGCTTGCGACATAAATTGAACATGCTGCCGACACAAATACGTAACTCACAGGATCCCCATGCTCTGGAATAGGCTCACCATCCATGTGAAGCACAGTCCATTCTTAACTCTATTCAAATGTAACCTTGACTACTGGATGGGAAATTGTAAAATCATCCCTGGTTTGGTCCCCATGTCTCCTATAGACAAAAACCAACAGTAAACATTCCGTAACTAACAAGGGATGGGTAATCATAAATTCATCCCTGGGCTGACCCCCACGTCTTTTATAGACAGAGGCTGACAGGAAATATTCCCTAACTAACTTTTTAGCAACCTTCTAACAAATATGTCTCTCCTAACAAACATACCCCCCCCCCCGATAAGACACACATATTACAAGGGAATGTAAGTGGGTTGGATTGCGCAGCTAGGCTTATTAAGACTCTGTTGGGTGTTAGCCTAGTATAATTCTGTGAACCTGTACTCCATTTTCCCTGGATAACATAAGCTTGTCATTATACCAAGTGCCTCACCCTACCATAATATGGCCTATAAAAGGTTTTGCTCACTAGCTAGGCAATCAAGTTTACTATTATCTAAAGAATTATGAAAAGTGTGTGTTAATAACCTTTCAGGGAAGGTGCAGTGGTAGCATTGTCATCTCACAGCAAGAGGTTCTCCATTTCGATTCTCGGCTAGTGTGCCTTCTGTGTGGAGTCTGCATGTCCTCCCTGCGTTCGTGTGGGTTTCCATCTGGGTGCTCCGGTTTCCTCCCATGGTACAGATACATGCATCTGCAGTGTTTCTCCCTGGGCCTCCACTGAAAACTGGCTTCATTCCAAGTCAGACTTTCCCAGTAAACAAATGTTAAATAAATAAAAACAAAAAGTACATGTATTCCTAAAATAAGAGTCTCACATCAAATACTCAGATCTATATTTCATCTTTAAATCAGTCCACTATCCTTCCCAAGTGAAGTCAGAAGGATGTACGCTAAAATTGTCTATCCGTAATCTATTAACAACCTCTATTATTTTTTTTAAGCATGTATAATAGGACCAACCTTTTTTTTTTTAATTTCTTCCTAGCTGTATAGAGTAGGAAAGGTGTCCAAACTAAAAGCATATAGCTAAACGGTCAGAAAATCCTACAATGTTCCAGTTTTAACAGACAAAATAAGTTCAGAAAAAGGAAATAATCAAGCTCAGTCTTGAATCTCTCTCTGAGAATGATCCTATTACCAAATTCCTTATCAGTAAAGTATGTTTCTCAGGTTTCAATTAAAATCACCTGTCAATTATATACCCAAGGTCATAAACAAGAAATACTCAAAAATAGAAAATAAGGTCTGTTTGGCCACAATTAATCTAGAAAAAGAAGAAACAGGTAAATCTAAACTAATTATGTTAGGATTATTAAACACAACAGCAATGTCAGAACAAGTATTAATGCCCAAGGACCAAATTACAAGTTTACCCCTCAGTGTTTTCATTTGTAGCCTTTGAGATAAAGAAAGATTTCTTACTTGTTATAAGAAAACAACATCAGCATGTAGAGTATTACACCATTCTAGGATCACCAGACATCTAATATTACTGATAACACTATTAATATTAAGAGAAAGAATAAGACTATCCTTTTCCCTTTTTATGTTCAATGGCCTTTTCAAACTTTAATTTCAGCTTTTGATTCATTTGCTTGACAAAAACAGCTATAAAAGTCTTAGATAAGGCATCTATAACTATTCACCCCCCCCCCCCAATATTATCATCCCCTTCAGAGGCGTCAGTAACAACAGAAAGTAAAGTTGTGTAAAATCTTACCATAACAGTAGATGTCCTTGCCTTTACTGCTGCAGTATTCCTAACATATGGGATTCCCTGCTGTGGAAGCCCGATGTCCAGCCAGTCTACCAAAAACTCCTGTTGCTTTAAAGGTATGCAGAACGTCACCCAAATGCTCCTTGCATAGTGTAAAGCATAAAGGTGACATTCAGGCCTACCACAGTCAGAACTGATTTTCCTAGTAGGAACACCAGTCCAAGGAACCCAATAGGTAATCTGTACATCCAGGAAGGCAAAGGACTAGGGGGAAGGATGGAGAGAGCAAATACTGCAACAGTGAAGGTAAGGACATCTACAGTTATGGTAAGAACTTACAAAACTGCACTAATGTCTTTACATCCACTTAACATATGGTAGAATGCCAAAGCTCAGGAGGAAACTAGGGAGAGGGAAAGAGTAGCAGAGTTCCCTAAAAAGCCATGAAGAATGGCACTAGAGAAACCAGCCCTAGTTCTAGAGATACCATCCAACTTGTGGTGCTTGGTAAAGGTATGTGCAGAAGTCCAGGTAGATACTTCAAGAACAGAATTAGTATCCAAGTCTTGAAAAGAGCACCGGAAGAAGCCACAACTCTAGTAGAATAAGGCTTGACTGAAGAAGGAAGGCTCTTGCCACTAAAAGTGTAACAAAAAAGAAATAGCCTTAGAAATCCAAAAAGAAACTGTTTGGATACAGTGAGTTCCAAAGATTTAGGATGAAAAGAAACAAATAATTGATCAGATTTTCTAATAGCCTTTGTCTTATCCAAATAAAACCTGAGTTGCCTTTGCCCGTCCAAAGAATGCAGCACTCTCTCACTGTCATTTTGCGGAGAGGGGAAAAAAGTAGGCAGATTAATAGACTGATTAAGTGATAGCTCAAAAGCCACCTTAGGCATAAAAGAAGGGATAGTGCACAAGGGCACTCTGTCCTCATGAAAGATCAAAAAAGGAGAACAAGCCGTAAGGGCCTGTAACTCAGACACCCATCTGGCAGAAGTAAGAGCTAACAAAATAACAGTCTTCCAGGAACAATGGTGCAAAGAAGCTGAAGTAGCAGACTAAAGGAGCCTGAGTCAACTTTTCCAAAACAAAATTAAGATCTCAGGGAGGAGGAAAAGTCTTCCTAGGAGGTCTAATATTAAGGATGCCTTTAAGAAATTGTTTCACCTCAAATCTAGACACTAAAGGAGGAGAAAAAGGCAGACATGCAGAGATAGCTAATAAGTGGGCCTTAACAGAAGAAGAGGCCAAACCAGCATCGAGCAAATTAGACAAAAACACAAATAAGAGAGAACCAAAGGAACATCTACAGTAAGTGGGTCCAGGTTACGAAAGAGACACCAAATAGAAAATCTCTTCCATTTGGATAAGTAGGATTTCCTAGTAGTAGGTTTTCCTGGCCTCTTGCAGGACTTGCAGCATGTCCTCAGAAAAAAGGTGTCTACGACGAATCAAAATCCTATCACCCACAATGTCAGCTGAAGCATGGACAGGTGGGAATGAACGAGAAATCCCTTGTCTTGTGAGAGTCGATCCACCTTGTGAGGTAACTTCTGATGATTGCCCCTGGCTAAATGCAGAAGAAGAGGGAACCAGTGCTATCGCAGCCAAAAGGGAGTCATCAACAACATTTTGGGAGCATCCTGCTGAATTATGAACAGGACTTTCGGGAAGAGAGGAAGGGGAGGGAATATATAAAGAAACATCCCCTTCCAAGAAAATGAGAGGATGTCTACCTTCCACACCAGAGAACCTGGGACTCTGGCACAAAACAGAGTAAGTTGTCTGTTAAGAGGGGAGGCAAAAAGATCATCTTGAGGAGTATCCCACTGGTGGACAATGTCCAGAAACATATCCCTGTGAAACATCCATTTGTGGTACTGAGTTAAGGACCTGCTCAGAGTGTCTGCCACAATGTTCTGACCAGAAGGGATATAAACTGTCTGAAGAATCACTTGATACTTGACAGCAAGAGCCCATACTAGAAGTGCCAACTGGCAAAATAGACAACATCTCGTCTCTCCTGTCTGTTGATAAACCACATCACTGTGGTATTGTCTGTGAATACCTTGAGAGGCCCTGGAGAGAAAAGAGGATGAAAGACCTGAAGAGCCAGAAGAACAGCTCTAATCTCTTTGCAATGGATATGCACCTTCAGCTGACAAGAAACCACATCCCCTTAACTTTTAGGGAACCAAATGCCATCCCCCCATCCCAAGTCTGAAGTGTCTGAGAACAATTCCTGAAAGGGAAAAGGGGGATGAAAGGGGATCCCTGGATTCAGAGACAACTGCAAAATCCACCAGTGATGTTCCTGTCTGAGACAAGGAAGAAGAGGAATTACAAAGTCTAGAGGATATGCATGCTAAAGCCTCACTGACTTCAGGAACCACTGTAACTTTCTCATGTGAAGTCTGGCCAGAGGGAGCATTGGAATGGTGAATGCCAAGAAACCCAAAGCTCTCAGAAACTCCCTGGAAGCAATGAAAGCCAGAGGAAGAAGAGTGTGAAAGAAATAAATGAGAGTTAAGGCCTTTGGAGGGGGCAGGGAAACCAGCAATGGCGCTGTCTGAATCCTGCAACCCAGAAAAACATGATCCTGAAAAGGAGTCAGAGAAGACTTTTTGAAATTTATAGTGAACTCCAGACTCTGAAAAAAGGAAACGGCAAAATGAGGATTTTGCAAAATGGTTTCTGGAGAGGATGCCTGTATAAACAGGTAATCAAAGTAAGGAAGTATTTGGATCCCTTGAAATCTGCAAAAAGCAATCAGTGGAGCAAGGCATTTGATGAACACCCTTGGGGCAGTAGAAAGGCCAAAATGCAAAGCAGAGAACTGAAAATGCCAGGAAGCAACAGAGAAATGCAAAAACTTCATGAAAAGAGGCTGGATCAGAATACAGAGATAAGCATGCTTGAGATCCCTAAACACCATACAGGCCTGGGGGAGCAAGACAGGAAACAGAATCTGAAGGGACAACATCAAAGGATGGCACTTTTAGAAAAGTGTTTAGATGAGAGAGGTCTAGAATATGTCTCCAAGTGCCCTCTTTCCTGGGCAACAGAAACAGTTTGGAGTAGAATCCTTTCCCTCTTTGGGACTCAGGCACTTCTTGAATAGTACCCTGAGTCAAGAGATTTTGAAGAAACCTCTGGGAAAAATGGAAGTTGTTCCCAAGGAGGCTTAGGAATGTCCATAAAAGGAAGACAGGATTTCCACACCAGGAAGTACCCCTGATGGATGATTGACAGAACCCAATAATCCTAAGTGATCTGAAGCCAAAAAGGAAGAGAAAGAGAAAGGTGGAGAGAAAGAGAAATATGGCTGGGAAGGGACAGATGGTCATGCAGCACCTGGTTTGGCTGGAAAGAAAGGCTTTGGTGTCCCCGAAAACAGAGGAGCACCATCAGAAGGAGACCATTTGCAATTCTTCTTACCTTTAGTAGAATGGCGACTGCCTACAAACAAAGGCAGGCTTAGTGGGTTATTTTCTCAAAATTTAGGCACAGGAAAAACAAACACGTTTACGCTCCTGTAAGGCCCTTATCCTGAAGGGACTTAAACCAGCAGGAGCTTCCCCAAACAAAAAGCTTACACTCCAGAGGAGCATCCATCAACTTAGCCTTAATATCATCGGGTAGAGGTTGAAGCCTAAGCCAAGAATACCTCCTCATCACTAAACCAAAAACAGCAGCCCTAGAAGAGGCATCTGCCCCATCATAACTACATTTAACAGAATGATGAATGACTTGACAAGACGTCCCTAGCAAAGTTCATAGGTGTGTACTAGGCTAATGGCCCTGGAGCCTTTACAAGCCTAGCCCATAGAATTACCCTGGCATCGTGCCACCCAACCTTAGCTCCCAGTGCCTCTGTTGAGTAGAGCTACTGGAGTGATCCCCGGGGTGAATTTTCTATTTCCCATCCACTCATCAAGATTTCTCTTGAAGAGGGCCAGTGAGGTGCTCTGCCTGACATGTATGGGAAGTGTATTCCATAACATGGGCAGTCTCTGGGTTATGAACCTGTCCCTCCAGCTTGTTCTGTTGATTGTGGTAATGAGGTTGAGGTCTCTGGAGTGTGCAGTGTAGAGGAATTGGGATTTCTTTAGATGTAGCATTTCTAACAGAGCTGGATCAGACGTGGCTTTGTAAGTAGGTGATATGAGAAAGAGAATAGTTGGAGTTTTTTTGTCTGTCCATATAGGACAAGTATTTAAGGCCTAGGATCCTCTTTGTGAGGTACTTTTGCAGCCTCTCCAGTTGTTGCAGGTATCTAGTGAGGTACATGCCAAATGGGACATTGTACTCGATGACTGGCCTAATGAGGGAAGAGTAGAGAGAGACAGTGACCTCTTTTTTTCCTGGATGCAAAACCCTTAGTAATGAGATGTGCCACACAGAAGGACTTTCTGACCACAGTGGCAATGTGGTGGTCAAAAGAGAGGCTGCAGTCAACCTGTGTTCCCAGATCTATTATGACGCCTTCTGTGTTCAGGACTACCATCGATGTGGTAATTCATGGGAACCGGGTTTTTCCCAAAGGGGATGATGACATATTTTTGGCATTGAGCTTAAGGCCATAGTTCTGACACCAGTCATTGGTCTCAGTCAGGCCTTTCTGTAGGATGTCAACATCACTTGGGGAGTTAATTATGGCTCACAACTTGCAATCATCTGTGAACTTTGTCAGCCAGAGTCCATTTGTGTTGGCCTGGACTTCAGAGAAGTAGATATCAAACAGGAGACGACCTAGGACCAAACCCTGTGGGACTGGGACTCCACTCGTGACTGGTCGGCAGTCTGACTTAGAGTCAGTTACTTTCACAATGTGGTTTGCAATCCACCTAGTGATATAGGGGTTGATGCCTAGCTTAGTGAGTTTTTCTATGATTTCTGAGTGCGGAATGGTATCAAAGGCCTTGGCCAGATCAAGGTAGGCTGTATGAACCACCTTGCCTTCATCCACAGCTTTGGTGACTGACTCAAAGTCGTCGACCTGGTTGAGCAGGCATGATCTACCCTTCACAAAACCAAACTGTGTGGGATGCTGAGTCTGGAGATTCCCTATATCCTTGTTTATTAGGTCCAAGACGATGCATTCCATAGCTTTGCATATCAGACTTGTCAGGCTAATGGGGGCGATAGTTCCCAGAGTCTGTAGTCGCTCCTCCTTTGTGGAGAGGGATGACTGTAGCAGTGCGCCATTCGGTAGGGACAAAGCCTGAGGTGAGGCTGTGATTGAGAACAGGGCACACAGGTGAGGTGCCAATTCACTTTGTAGTTCATGCAGAACACAGCCAGGGATATTTGTCAGGTCCCATAGAAGCTGTATTCTTGGCGTTGGACAATGCTGTTTTAACCTGTGCAGCAGTAATACTGGGTGCCTGGCAATCTACTGGTATTGTGATTGGTCCTTTGGGGAGGGGGAGGTAAAGTTAACAATGAATCTGTCGGACAGTATTTGGCAATATCTGTTGGCTCGGTATAGGAGGTGCCATTGTGCAACAGCTCCGAGCAAATCTGGGTATTGCCATGGAGAATCTTTACATAACTATAGAAGGCCTTGTGGTTGTCTTCACTATCTGCTGCAATTCTGTTTTCATAGCTAGCTTTAGAGGATTTGATGAGGGATCTCAACTTTTTTTGTGGCTGATAAGGGAGTTTTTCCAGTCTTAGCACCTTATTTCACATCAGTTTCCTCCTTCTGATGTAGAGTTTGTTTATGGCTGGGGACCACCAAATTGGCTTCCTTTTCTTGGAGGAGAGCGTCTTGGTTCTATTGGGTATGGCGAGATCCATGCATTTGTGTACGTGTTCGTACAGGACATTAGTGTATGATTTGGCGGTCAGGCAGCTGTTCTCCAATTGCATGGGTACCGTGAAGTTAGCCACCTCTGTTTTTAGCAGCCCAATGTTAGCTTTGGAGAAGTTTTTCATGGTGGTTACCTTTGCGGGGGGGTGGATTTCCAAGGTGATTAAGCTTGTGGTGAGATCTAACCAGGGAGGAGTTGACTATTGGTATAGGGCAACAGTTGCCCATGTTAGTAATGACCAGGTCAAGGATATTGCTACCTCTAGTGGGGGTAAGAACGAGCTGATTAAGGGCATTGGAATTAATGAATTTCAAGAAACGTTGGGCAAGTGTATTGGTACACGAGTAGTTTTCCCAGTTAATGGAGGGGTAGTTGAAGTCGCCCAATATGAGAGTGTTAGGTTGTACCCTAATATTCTCCAGGGTGCTTAGGAATGTGGAGTGTGAGTCTTAGGTCATGGTTTGGGACCTATAGCAAGCTATGACCTGAATCGCTGTCTTACCCGATGTTAGCTGCACCTTAAGTATCTCTGATGTATTATGTTGGGCTACCAGTCTGGAGGTGTGTGCATCATTTATGAATATAGAAACACCACCGCATTGGAGCTTCGGTCCAAGTTCTAGGGCCGAAAGGTGTGGAATGAGTTATAGCCTGGTAGTGCAGGGGTGCTTTCTGCTGCCTTGAACCAGGTCTCTGTTACAGCACAAATGTCGATGTTCTCTATTTTAAGGAGTGCTTCAAGCGAGTGCATTTTGAGATTTAGACTTCTAGCACTGAGCAGCTTGATGCCAGATTGCATTTGCTTGTAGCTGTTACAGTGGTGATTTGGTCTTTGGAACACTTCCTTAAAAAGGCACTATAGTGGTGGCAGGAGCCTTGGTCAGTATCCGGAAGTCCAGGGGTGACAGATGCAGGTCATCTCTGGCAAAGCATCAAAGAAAGAGCATAAGTTTTACCCCCAGAGTCTGGAAGATCAGAAAAAAACAGACAGGCCTGATAAAGACAAGCTAACACATACCTAGACATATGGGTCTGATAATTAATAGCCTTAAAAACTAGGGTAGCAAAAGTATAAACCTTCTTACCCAGCCTTTCCATAGCTCTGCTGTCCTTGTCAGAAGGCAATAACTTGGGTGAAGGAAGCAAATGAAACGGCTTATCAGAGGCTACGGACAATACAGAGGGGGCAGAAGCAGGACATTTATATAAAAAAATAACAATCCTCAGGCACCCTATAAAACCTATCAGGTTTCTTGGAAGCAGGGGGCAAAGAATCAAGTGCATGAGAGGCATTGGAAAAAGCATCCAGCAAAGCAACCAAAACAGGAGGAATAGCCACAGGCTTAGGAGATTCTAATTGCAACAACTCATAGTCCCTCTGATGGATATCAGAGACCTGAGCACAATCCCACTTAACAAAATCCATCATCCTAGAGTGCATATCCCCAAAGGAAATTTCCTGAAAACGAACATCAGGACTAATAGATTTCTTCTCCTCTGACCCACAGTCCAAAGCAGAAGGAATTTGAGTAGAATAAGTCAAGGATTCATCATTAAAATCTGACTCATCCTCAGAAGAATCCTGTTCTCTAGGTCTTTTAAAGGGGAGTAGAGGACCAAGGAGGAACAGGAACTGAAACCCCCTTGCTTTATGGACATTAAAGCAGTAAACAGCTCCTGAGTAAAGGCCTGCTAGTCACTCTGTGGATCCCTAGGAGCAGAAGAAACATGTTTAAGTTTTGTTTCTTTTTTAAGGGAACATTGCCTCCAAAAACTGAGAAGTCTAGGACCCAGGATGATAGTCGAGAACTGTAGTAGGAACGTCTTCCCCAAATAAAAACGGAGGAACTCCTCTAGGAAAAAAAATCTACTGTGGCACCCCATGAACATCCTAGATGGACGTCTACAAAGCCTCTTCAGAAGTGCTGCCAGCCAGGATCCTCCAGCCTCCAACACGGTTGTAGCAGAGAAACCTGACAACACAGTTTGGTGGGCATCCAGGTTTCTAACAATCTCGGGAGAAACAACTGGCAAAGGCTGGACAGAGGAAGATTCCGGTAGTACCTTTTTCACCTTCTTCTTCCCTAAAGGTTGACCCTTGGGGTGGGAGATTCCTTCCACTGTATCTTTAGTGAGACGCTTAAGATGCTGGTTCTCAAGATACAAGGAAAAGGAAAAAGTTAACTGAGAAGGGTTTTGCTACAAACTCCTGACAAACTGAACAAGACATGTGGTCATGAAAAGTTCCTAGACAAAAAAAAAAAAGACACTTACCGTGGCAGTCGTCATGAGGAATCTGTCTCCCACACTGGCATTTACCCTTTCTGGATGACATTAACCCCAAAGAGCACAAAGCAAGACAAGAAAAACAAAAAAACTCAACGGGGCACTTATCTGCAACTGCAAAGAAGTCAGCAAACAGGCGCATGTAGTCACTGGAGAAGGAAAATGTACTTAACTATCAGAAAACAGACACAGGTTAACAGACTGATGGTGAAAAGATACATTTGGACTGGCAGCAAAGAAGTTCTGACTATGGCAGGCCTGGCAGTCACCTTTATGCCCTACACTGCGCAAGGAGCATTTGGGTGATGTTTGGCGTACCTTTAAAGCAACAGGAGTCTTTGTTAGACTGATCGGTTGTCAGGCTTCCACGGCAGGGAATCCCACATGTTAAGAATACTGCAGAGGTGAATGTAAGGACATTCACCTAAACCTTTAGTAGTAGTAAAGTTATTGTCCACAACATTCACATTTGGAGCAGAAACCTCATTATGACTGCTCAGGAGGTCCTTCCTATAAACTTGTAGCCACTGTTTCTTAAGCAAAAGGAAACAGTTGCCATAGCTGTTTCCTAATCAATATTAGCTTCCTGTTCGAAAACGTCAACAAAAATAGAACAATCTATCCAGGCATGCCCCATAAGGTTACATTTACAGCAATGCAATACAGTTACTAGAAGTATGACTTAATTTGCCATAAGTAGACAAATGATTTTTTTTTCCAAACACAAAAATGACGATGAAACCCCTCACAAAGAAAGCAGGACTTAGGCTACTCCATATACTTAAAAGAAGAATATTTATGCCCATTTAAAGTCATTGCATTATGCAAATGTGCTGTTTTTATTATTGTCCATTTTAACAACAGCCCCAAAAGTCCATCTCCCTGTCCACAATTTCCTGTCATCTAAGACAGGTTATATATCAGAAACTGAAGCACAATATGTTGAAAAAATAAAGAAATATATCAGGCTTCAATTTCAGAAGATCTCAGCTGTAGAGTGAGTTTATACTTAGTTTGAAAGTTTTTAGCTAGAACAGTATAAGAGTTCCATGAGAAAGCATGCTTTTTAATTCAAAAGCATTAAACAATTAGTAAGACGTCATAAATTATCCAAAGTCAAGTCAGCATAGTTTTCATGCCCTAACTTAATAAGGGCCCAAACATCTTTAAAAGATATGCCCCATCAGAACCAAAGCAATGTCCCACAAATCATACCTATCAATACTTTTAGTAATCATCAGTGTAATCTGTAAAACAGAATGACATAGTTGAAAAGTAATATTACATTCTTATCGTCATCAGCCACAGAAAATGCAACTTCTGCATAAAACTTAAGTTGCCACACCATTTGCTGCAGTCAAATTCTTTACTAGAGAAAATACAGCTGTGTAAAATCTTACCATAACAGTAGATGTTCTTCTCTTCACTGTTGCAGTACTTTTCACTGTAGGGATCTCCTACCAAGAGTAGCTCAACATCCATCCAGTATACCAAAGCCTTTAGATCTTGCATATGATGTACTTCACATGTATGGTCCCCATTTAGGACGCAGGGCATAAAGGTGACATATGGATGCAGTTACCCAGAACTAAATTGCCACAATAGAGAACAGTCTCCAAAGGACAAAAGAAGTTATGTACATCCTGAAGGAGAAAATGCAGATGGAAAAGGAAGACCTTTGTCCAGGAGTGAAAAAAAACAAAGTCCAAAAGCAAAAAGGGGAATGGAGGGAGGGAGGGAGCGAATACTGTAACAGTGAAGAGAAGTACATCTACTGTTATGTTAAGACGTTACACAACTGTACAAAGTACTTCAGTACCACTGTCACAGTATTCTTCACAGTAGGGACTGTATAAAAGCTCAACAAAAGGATTGGGAGGTGGAAGGCTGGGAAGAGCCCTCAACAAACCTATGCAGAATAGCTCTTGCAAAACCTGCTCCAACCCTAGAAACCATATCCAATTTATAATGCTTGGTAAAGGTATGCATTGAAGACCAAGTAGCAGCTTCAAGAATGGAATTAGTGTCCAACCCCTTGAAGAAAGCACCAGAAGAGGCAACAGCCCTACCAGAGTGAGCCCTAATGGTAGCAGACAGACATCTGCCATGAAAAGAATAACAAAAGGAAATGGCCTTAGAAATCCTGGAAAGATGGTTTGCTTAGAAACAGCCAAACTCAATGTCCTGGGATAAAAATGGCCTTAGTTTTATCCAAATAATACCCAAGGTGTCTGGGCAAATCCAAGGTATGCAGTAAGCTCTCACTAGCAGACTGAGGAGAAGGAAAAAAAGGAAGAGAGTTGCACTGCCTAATTCAAAGACAACTCATTAACCACCTTGGGCATAAAAGAAGGATTAGTATGAAGGGACACCTTATCCCTGTGAGAAAAACAAAAACAGAGGAATGTGATAAGGGCCTGAAGCTCAGAAACTCTCCAGGTAGAAGTAAGTGTAAGCAGTCTTCCAGGTATAATGTTGCAGAGAAGCTGAACCTGTGGGATCAAAAGCAGTGTGGGTCGATTCTTCTAAAACAAAATTAATGTCACAAGAAGGAGGAATGGGCTTCCTTGGGGGCTTAAAATGCAGGGTGCCTTTAAGAAATTGTATGACCTCAAATCGAGAAGCCAAAGGAGGATTCAAGAACAGATTGGTAGAAATAGCTGACAATGGGCCTTTACAGAAGAATAGGCCAAGCCAGACTGGAGCAACTCACACAAATAAGAGAGATCTAAAGGGACAACCACTGAAAAAGGATCTTGGTTATGAGCATGGCAGGAGACAGAAAATCTCTTCTATTTGGACATATAAGACTTTCTGGTAACATTTTTTCTTCCCATCTGTAAAACCTTGAGCACGTCCTCAGAAAAGTGGTGCCTAAAATGGATTAAAAGCCTATCATCCACAGTGTCAGATGATGAGTGGACAAGTAAGGATGGATGAGTGATTCTTTGTCTTCTTATGTGAGAATGTCCAACCGGTGAAGTAACTTGTAGTGACTGCCCCTGGCCAGATGCATTAAGAGAGGAAAACAGAGTTATATTGGCTAAAAGGGAGTCACTAACAACATTTTTGGTCTGAAGGACCAGAGTCAAGGCTCTCATCTCTTTCATGTTGATATGGTCTGACTTCTGATGGGGGGATGGCAAAGACTTTGAACTTTCGGGTGATGACAGGAGGTCCCCCTCCCCATGTCTGAAGCATTGATGAACAATTCCTGAGAAGCAACTGGAGGCTGAAAAGGGAAACCTGGTTTGAGGGAAAGTAGCTGAATCCACCACTCAACTCTTACTTCAGACAAGAAGGGAGAAGCACTCTGAAATCCAGAGGGTGGCAATGTTGAAACCAAAGTGACTTAAGGTACCACTGAAGCTTCCACAGGTGCTGTCTAGCAAGAGGCAGCACTGGAAAGAGGAGGGCATGAATCCCAGAGTTCAAATAAACTCTCTGGCTGGAATAGCAGGCAGAGGAAAAAGAGACCAAAAGAAAGCTGTCAAGGACAGAACTTTTGGAGGTGGAAGACAGGCAAAAATGGTACTGTCTGAATCCTGCAACCTAGATAAACATGATCATTTTTTTTTAACAAGAAGTATCTTATCACACATGACATAAGCAATCACACATTTATATAAATGAAAACAAACTATATTGACATTATTTTAGTTGCAAAGATTATACATCACAAACCACATTGACATAATTTTAGTTGCAATCATTATGCTTCACTTATGCATCCAGTCATTGTCAGTCAAACATTACACAGCTCATTCAAATCCTGACCTCTTTTTAACCCTCATTCCTCCTCTGCATGTACTGTTCCCAAAATTCCCATTTTTTCTATGTAATTTGCTCCTACCCTTTTCTAAAGATCCCAATTCCAACCATTTTATCTCTGTTACTGCATTCACTACTTCTTATACAGTTGCTTTAGACTTTGATTTCCATTTTCTAGCAATTGTTTTTTGTCAGCCACCATAATTAGACTCAGCAAGGCCTTACTGTGTCTAGACAATTCAATTCTGTATCATAGCTCAAAAAATCATTTCCTTAGTTACATCAATTTGCTCACCCAGTATCTCTGACAGAGTAGTCTGCAGGGAATCTTTAAAGTCTGCCAACTCATTTCACTCCCAGAAAATATGTTCCAATTACCTATTTCCTCCCCCATCACACCTTCAACATTTGCTGTCTACCTGAGGAAGAATTCTTTGGAGTCTACTTGGGGTATAAAAATAGGGTCTATGTTAAAAGAATGAACGATCATAATGTTGAGTACAACATACTCGACACACTATGATTGAAAGTTCAAAACCTCGAAACCTTAAAACCCTGAAATAAACAAAATCGAAAGATTTTGTTTGTCCCACACCTTCCCTACACTAACATACAAAACAAACACAACAAATGCATACAAACCCCTACACATTCACATCATTCAAACACTTACACACCTACACAAACACACCTACTTTTAAAACAAAGTGGGGGGCTTTGCCCCCTACACCCCCTAACTAAATATACCAACTCCAAGATCGCTGTACATTGGGGAAAAGGCAATTTCCTGGTAATCGCAAAGCAACTTCTTACACCAGCGATTACCAGGAAACTGCCCTTTCCCCAATGTACAGTGATCTTGGAGTTGGGTATATTAAACAAAGCAGCCTCTTACCTAGACATTCCGAACAGTGTAGCGTGTCTACGTCACACGCTACACTGACTAGGATGGCCGACCAAAACATTTCAGAACTCCAAATTTCGACATTTGGAGTCTCCGATTACATGAATGTTCGATCAATGTTTTTGAGTATGTTGTACTCGACATTTTGATAGTTTGTTCATGTAACACAGACCCATAAAAATACCTATGTAAACACTTTCGAGCAAAGATCCCAAATCTTCTAGACTTCATTGCATATTTGGGAGACATACATATTATATCCCCATTGTTTCTTTGTGAATTGCTTATCAAATCTCTCTTCCCAATTCTTTCTAACCTCCTCTGATTGATTCTTATAGTTATTATGCAATATGTTATATGCTCTACTAATTAGTCTCTTTTATAACAGCAGCTTCTGTTCTAGATTCTACTGAAAACTGTACCAGTACCATTGGTGGTCTTTCACTTAGGACCCCCCCCTATTTCCTTCTCTTTGCCTACACTGAGATAATAAACCTTGATAGGGAAGGCAATCTCTCGCCTGCAGTCCAAATAAATTATTGTTCTCTTCCCATTCGACCTTTCTCTCTCTAATTATTTTCTTCCAATACCTTGGTTCTTTTGCCAGTTTTCTGCAATAAATTCCAGCTCCTCTGACGTATTGTCTATATCACTAACTGCAGTCATCCCTATTGTCAGAATCTTTCTCCATTCCCGTGTTAGCTTAGTTCTTAGAATACTTTCTGCTACTTTCTGAATATAATATTCCATATGGTTATTGTAATTCTCCTTAAGGATGTGCATCCAAAATTCCAGTCTCTCATTGTTTCTTGGGCATCTCCCGTTTCATCATCATCCCTTCCCACTTTCAATTAAAGGTTTTTGTTTGTGCTATGTCTAGGAGCCTTAACTGTACAGCTCTGAACTACCCTATCAAATCAGGTAATCCCACTCTGCCATGTTCAACTGGAAGTCTCAGCTTATCCCACTTGATGCTTGCTGTCTTCCCCTCTCAGATAAAATTATTCAGCTCTTTATGAATTGCTATCCACAACTTCTCCTCTGATTGCTAAAAATATGCCTGACCTGTGTATAAAATTAAAGGGACTGAAAACATTTAACTGCTTGCATCATGCCATGCACATCCATATAATAGAGCTTCCAATTTCTCAGATTTTCTATTACCTTTCTGTTAGTCTCTTCCTACTTATCCTTAGCTGCCAAACCAGAATCCTTTTTAATCCATACTCCTAAGTACTTAATTTTATCATGTCCTCATAAGCATGGATATTGCTGAACCAATTTGTGTATGGCTACATAAATTACAGCTATTGCTTTTGTTTTAGCTTCATTAATTTTGTATCTCGAAAAGATCTGAAACTGCCTCAAAATGTTCCACAACACTGAAATGTCCTTTTCTGGTATTATCAGGTATAAAATAATATTATGCAAATACAGCCAGCTTTTCTTGACAACCATACCAATTATATCCTTGAATTTCTGAGTCCCTTATTTTGTTTGCCAATGGTTCTTAATATAATTCAAATAAAGGGAAAACAGTACACCCCAGTCTGGTTCCTCTGATCAAACAGAAATTATCAGAGAGGAACCCATCTACTATAATTTTCACCTACAATCCCTAACATATCCTCCTAATGAAACTTATACTTTGCAAATGCTTCCACTGACCTGTTCATAAACTCCCAGGTTACTCTGTTAAATTCTTTCTCTGCATCAAGACTCACAAACAACAGTGGTGTTTTCTTACATTCTGCTACTCTATGGATCATCAATGTTCTGTTAATGTTGTCATATGGTTGCCTCCCCTACACAAAACTACACTGATCCACATCTATCAATTTTGGCATTACATCACCTTTGCCATTCTTTTAGCCATTATAGGCATAAACATTTTATAATCATGGTCGAAATGGGCCTGCATGAAGCTGGATCTGATGGATCTTTACCTTCTTTAGGTACTACAGCCACCACCACTTTCTTACAGAATATTGGTGCTTCTCCTCTTCTTAAAATGCTGTTAAACAAAACCTTCCAGATCATTACCAGTTTTTTCCCTCCTAGCTTCCAAACTTGCATAGGAATACCATCTATTTCTGGGGACTTTCCTGTGGATTAGTTGTACATCACCATTTTTATCTCATTTCCTCCTATCATAACTGTTAGCAACTGAGTTGAGCCTCATCTACCTCTAAACTTGGCATATTTAATTTTCCATAAATATTTCCATTTGTACCTTTTCTTGATTTCCATATTTCTCTGCTTTACACAGACTTTCATAAAGTTTATGAACTATTTCTAGTACCTGTACAGGATCTCTTGTTATCTTCCTTGTTATAGGCTCCCTAAGCATGGCGACAACCCTTTTTACTTTCTGTTGCCTGAGTCAATGTGATAAAAGATTTTGTGCTCTGGAGTATTTATCAGAAAACAGTTACTCAACAGCAATCTTTCTAAACTCATGCATATTATCGAGGTGAACTATTTTCTGCTTAGCATTCTGCAATTGCTCCTCTTCTTGTTCTGCGAGATTCCTCCTATTTTGCAATACTTCAACATTTGTCAGTCCCTCTACATAACTCTTGTTACTTCTTAACCATATCTTTCTTTCTTTAATTTCCAACCTATTTTTAAATTCCACTTTCATTTTATCCCACTCCCTAGCTGTATTTTCAGAAGACATTTCTATCTTCTCTAAAATAATTTCCACTACCCGTTCCTTAAATTTCTCTCATTTCAACAGATAGGTGAAAAAGCATCAGTGCCTCATTTTTATTTTATTACCCTGTGTTTTTATTTCAGTTATTTGCACGTGATCTGAAATAGCTACTGGATGTGTATCAAAACTTTCAATTAAATGCACATGTTCTTGTGAAATGTTAAGTTATGTCTACCCTAGCCCAGTTTTTGTATCTTGAGGAATAATATGTAAATTCACTCTAAATTCCTACTACTATATTCACATCTTTAATGCCAAATGTTTTCATAAATTTAATTCAAAAATCTACCCTTCTTTGTTATATTTTCCCTTTTGAGTCCCCTAGACACATCTCCACTGCTGCAAATCAAATCCCACCCCCCACCTATAAGTAATATTCCCTGCTGAAAGCTGATTAGTTCTCCCAGAATTTTCTTAAGCTCCACTATAGCAGTGTAATCCTTCTCTCTTGCCTGTAGCTCCTTAGTACTACAAATCTACCATTATTATTTTTTTATCATCTTCTAACACTACTGGAGCTCCTCTTGTAATTAATATAAGTACTCCTCTTTTCATCGATCCCAGGTATTCAGCTGAATAACTGTTCTGAAACCTTTTCTTTATCAAATTTGCATGTTCAGTTCTTTCCAAATGTGTCTCCTGTAGCATAACTATTTGCACTCTACATTTTTTAAAACAGTTCACTACCCTTTCTTTTTTGAATATATCTGTGAGACCATTTACATTTAAAGATAGTATAAAAAGCATATTTCCATCTTTTACGTGCAACGGCTTTTTTGTTAAGTATCTAGTTCTGGCTTTTGTGTTACATGCATACACCAATGTTTGGCAGGCTGATATTTTATACTGTTGTTTCTTGTTGTATCCATTTGAGCCTATGTCACATCTTATAAAATGTTTTGTTTTATTGAAATGCCAAAACTTGAATGCTTTCAGAAAACATTACCTCATAGCCACTGAAAGAAAGCCTTTGAAAGAAAGAAGTATTCGGCTTCTATTGTTCTTTTTTCAGATCGTCTCCATGGAGACATTAAAACCAGATAAGGAGTTGCTTCTACAAGCATTTATTTATTTGTTAGAGGAAAACTTTATTATACTCAATATTCTTTTTTATTTATTTGCTTTCTCTTAAAACTTGTTTATAGATCAAGCCAAGGACCTTAATCTAGTCATTCCCCCTATGCAGGAATGAGAAAAAAATACATCAATTCTTCTTGTATCATGCTCTTTTGATCAGACATTTCTTCTGTTTTTACACTGTAGTACCTACATTTCTTAAAACTGAGCAAAGAGAAAGAGAGAAGAAGAAAAAACAGGGGGACCTTTTTTTACTTTAGTATCCCCACTACACTTCAAAATAACATAGAAAACTTTACTTTATTGCTTGCAGATTATATCATGCACTATAAAAATACTACTGTTAAGACCAAAATTGAACTTTACTTACAGTTAACTCTCTCCCTCCTCTTCTCTCCTAAGTGTTCGTCCAAACATTAATGAAATGAAGTATGGCATATGCTTTAGAGTCCCCTACAAATTTATGAAAGTCAAAAAGTCCAATATTTCCAGGTTTTCTTGTTCTGTCATGCTTCACAGATATAATTAATGCTTTGTAATCCCACATTTATTTGTTAATTTCCAAGCTGTTGGTTTTATTCATGTTTATCTCCATCTCCCAAATCCAGTCTCTGCTTCATTTACAACATACTCTCAGTTCTTCTAGTCAATTCCTGTGCTTTTTCCTGTCTTTCAAGCATTTTTCATTGAAACACTGGAAAAGATTTCTCTGGCACAGTCACTCTGGTGTCTTTATTACCAGAAGAACAAGAAGCAGAATCTCCTTCTGTTTCACAGCTCACTTTTTGTTGGCCAAGCTTTTGTATTTCCTCCTTAGCATGTTCTGCATCAAAAAATTATTTTGTTTCTCCAGGAAAGAATATTCTGAAGATAGCTGGGTACAGCAGTTTGAATTTTGTGCCTGCTTCTTGGCATTCTCTGATTAGTGGAATACATTTACTCACTGTACACCAGGCAGAACAGTAATAATTATTTTCCACAAACACTCTACCGTTTCCCACGTTTAGTACTTTGTCTTTCTGCCACAGTTTTGTCATAATCAACTCCTTCTGCTGGTAGGATTGTATCTTTACTATTAAATGTCTAGGTTGCTTTCTCATGGCCAGGTGTGGAGCATACACATGATGTGCCTTTTCAATTAACTCCTGCTGTGGAATACCAGTCCAGATGCTTATTTGTGCAATACAGTCTATTCCTTCCAGCTTGTCTAGTACAACAGAACATGTTAGGTTTTCCCTACATGCTCCATCCTCTAATTCTATTGTTTTTTGAAACATCTCTTCTTGAGCACTCTCATATTCAGACAGCCTTTTCTTCAATTCAACCTCTGATTTTTGCAGTTTATCAGCTCAACTGAATATCTGTTTAAACATTCTTCCATTTTCTAGCCTACTGTTATTTGAGTTGATACATACTCTATCAGTGTTTTATTTATTTTAATCAGCTCTGAGTATATTTGACTTATTTTTTTTCCTCTAGGTTACTAGAAGTCATGTCTTGCACCAAAACTAGAGCTTGCACTGCTTTTTGCTGACAGCTGCAGAATTCTTCCCATTCAGTGGTTTTTCCTTACCTTTTGTGATTGATTTTGTTTCAAGTTCTATGAATTTCTTTTTTGTTGGCATCCAGGTAGTGCACTTACTAGCCAGTTACTGAAATTTAGCCAAAAATACAAGTTTACTTGTTCTGAGTGTCTGTTTTCACAATGAGAGAGCTGAAATTAAGCTGTTACTGAATGTGCAGCCATCTTGGAAGTCCTAGATACACATGATCTTGAGAGTGTCAGGAAATACTTTTGGAAGTTGATAGTGAACCCCAGACTTTGAAGGAAATAGTGAAACCCAGACTTTGAAGAAAAGATATGGTGAACTCCAGATCCTGCAACAGGCAATTGATAGAAGGTGGCTGCAGTAACAGATCTAGATAAGGGAAAATATTAATGCCTTGAAGCCTGAAAAAGGCAATCACAGAAGCAAAGTATTTTCTGAACACCCTTGTGGCAGCAGAGAGGCCAAAGGGCAAAGCAGAGAACTGAAAATGAGAGGAAGAAACAGAGAAATGTAACAACTTCTGAAAAGACAGTGAATAGGAATGTGAAGGTAAGCATCCTTCAGATCCAAAGACACCAGAAAAGCCTGAGGTGTTAAAAAAGGAAACATGGTTTTGAAAAGACGGAACCTTGAAAAAGTGTTGCGCAAAGACAGATCCTGAACAGGTCTCCAAGTGCCCTCCTTTTGAGGAACCAGGAACATCCAGGCGTAAAATTCCTTTCCTACTTGGGAAACAGGGACAGAATGAATAGCTCCCTGGCCCACTAGGGGGATCCAAGGACCTCTGAAAAATGAGGAAGTTTTCCAGAAGTTGGGGGAAAAGCAGGGAGAGACTCTACACCATGAAGTAACCCTGATGGACAATAAACAGAACCCAAGTATCTGAGGTGGTGAGATGCCATTTTGGAAGACAGAGGGAAGAGACAGGGGAACCTGGCTGAGGGTTGAGAGGGGTGAGATGTCACAGATAAAGGAGGCTTCTGAATTACAGAAGTCTGAGAAGACTTAGCAGGAGGAGCTCATCTACCACTCTTTCTGCCTTTAGTGACATGACAAGACTGCCTGTGAAAAAAGCAGGCATAGTAGGATAATTCATCTCTGACTTAGGGATAGGAGAGACAAAATATGTTTAAGGTCCTGTAAAGTATTGCTTTTTTATTGAAGAGACAAACACAGCAGCAGCTTTCTCAAAGAGATTTTTATTATCCAAAGGAGCATCCAGCAACTTGGCCTTAATGTCTTCAGGTAGTGACTGCAGGTGAAGTCCAGAACAGCATCTCATGACAGACCCAAAGACAGAAGCTCTGGAAGAGTCATCAGCAGCATCATGGTTTCACTTGATAGAGTGATGAGCCACCTGAGAGGTAGACCCCAAAATAGAAATAGCAGAATACTTTACCTCAGAATCAGAGAGGTCAGATAAGACCTAAAAATCTTGAGCAAACAAGACCAGGGCATATCTGGTCATGTGGATCTGGTAAATGATGGCCCAAAAGACCAAAGTATCAGCAGCATAAACCTTCTTACAAATTCTCTGCATTGCTCTACTATCCTTAACTGATGGCAGAAGTTTGTAAGAGGGCAAGAGTTTAGAAGACTTGTCAGAGGAGTCTGACACCACAGCAGGACCGACAGAAGGACACAAATTGGGATTGCCAATCCTCAGGAACCTTATAGAACCTATCAGGTTTTTTTGGAGCCTGAGGCTGAGAATCAGGAGATTTAGAAGCAGATATAAAGGTGTCCAACAAAGCAGTTAACACAGGATGTACTGCAGTAGGTTTAGGAGTGTCCACCTGAAGCAGCTCATAATAACTTTTCTGTACATCAGACACTTGAGAAGAAGCCCACTTAAAGTATTCCATTATTCTAGCTATAGTATCTCCAAAAGACGATTCCTCAAAAGCAGACTCAGGACTCACAGACTTTTCGTCATCAGAACCATAAGCCAAAGGTGACAAGACCCTTTCATCAGACTCTGAATCATCATTTGAGGAATTGGGTTCCCTAGCCCATTTGGAAGGGGTAGAAGACCAAGGGAGAAAAGGCAAAGAAGCCCCTTGGGGAGATGTCAGGGTGATTAAGGCATTAAATAGGCCCTGATTAAACACATGCAATTCCCTTTGAGGATCCTTACGGCATACATAAGTATGCTTACTCTTCTGCTTTTTTTCTGGAAAGGACATCAGTCCTAACAAACACTGGGAGTTCTGACCCTTGATAAGATTCAATAAGAGTACCCAGAACCTCTTCTCTGAGCAGAATCTCCAGAGTCTTTCTAGGGCTCACCAAGATGATCAACCACAGTTCCTCCTCAATGTCCAGTGCAGATGCCTGCAAAGCTTCAGAGGGCATGCAAAAGGAAGGATCCATGCTGGTCTACAATGGGGTCAACGCAGAGGAATCTGACGTAGACAATGGACAGCCTACAAAGCTATCACTTGCTTCTAGAGAAACATTTGATGGAGGCTGAACAGCCAAAGAATCAGGCAAAGATTTCTTGGCCTTCTTCTTGCTTAATGGCACCTTGGCATTAAAAGACTCCACCATGCAACCTTGGGCTAATAGTTTGAGCCTCTGGTTTTTGAGATAGATGGCCAGAGAATACAACCAACTTTTAAGAGTCTTAGACACAAACACTTTCCAAGTGCTATAGGACGTAAGATCATGGGAAGCACCCAGACAAAAAGGACACTGGTTGTGACAGTCTTTATGGGGAATATGCCTCCCCACTGACAATTTCCCTTGCTGGATGTCATGATCTTTAGGTAACCAAAAAAGAACAAGACCAAAGAAAAAAGACCCCAAGAGGGCACTCATCTAATGGCTAGGTATTAGGCACAGCAAAAGGGCGTTCAGACTGGTCAGCAATGGTGGTGTTTGGACTGGTGGCAAATAAGTTCTGGGTAACTGCATCCATACACCTCACCTTTATGTCCTACATTCTAAACAGGTAGCATAAGTGTGATGTATGGTGCATGCAAGATCTAAAGGCTTTGGGCTACTGGCCGGACATTGGCCTATCCTTGGCAGGAGATCCTACAGTGAAGAATACTGCATCTCCAAGGATGTAATGTTGCTCTTCTCAGACTTTGAATTCACCGTGGACCTTTGCCAGAGGTATCGTGGGAATTATAGATGTCATGTGACCCAAAATCCTGAGATATTCCCTCGCAGTGACCAAAGTCTACGTGGAAGACCTTTCTAACAGATCTAGACATAGAGCTATTTTTTCCTGTGGGAGAAACGCTCTTTGAACTGAGGTGTTTAGCTGACACCCCAGGAATTCAATCCTATGTGAAGGAGTCAAAAAGGCTTGTGGATGGTCTCTTGGAATCCCAGCGTGTGTAAGAGAGCTCTCACTGAAGTGACAGATTCCTGACACTTTGAAAACAACAAAGCAAATATAAGCAAGTCATCTAAATAAGAAAAAATATGGATAGCCTATAAACTATAATGAACTATAAATAGCACAAGGCACTTTGCAAACACTCTTGGAGCAGTGGAAAGTCCAAAGGGTAAGACAAAAAACTGATGTTATTCAGAGACACAAAACAGTACAGTTGTATACACGTATCATAAATGTAGATGTTCAAGTGTATTCACTGTTTCAGTCCTAACAGGTGGGATTTCCCGCCGTGGAAGTCCTTGGCCAACCCAACTACCAGAATTTTTTTTCCTCCTACTAAAGGATGCCCTGGCTGCAAGATGTCTAGGTATAAAGGAAGTCAGCTGGCACCATAACCTCAGTACTTTCTTACCCCCAACAGACATAAGCCCCTTAACCAGACCCTAAGGTCAAGGGCCTAAGCTCAGAAACTCCAGAGTAAGTACAGAGGAAGATGGAACAACTTAGAACTAGAGAGGAGAATGCTCAACCCAAACACATGGGGCAAGAGGGAGGGAAGGAATACTGCAGCAGTGAATACACTCAACCATCTACATTTATGGCAAGTGTACGCAACTGTACTATGCTCTTCATGCTTCACTGTTACACTCCAAACTGATGGGATGACGCCCAAAGCTGAAAGGAGAGTGGGTGGAACGTTTAAGGAAAGGAAAGGATGTCCTGAAAGATGGTAGTGGCAAACTCTGCTCTGGACTTGGAGATGGTAGGAAGGTGATAATGTTTGGTGAAGCTATATACAGAGGAACAAGTAGTGGCTTCTAAATGTCCTTTTTGGTCACCCCTTTAAGAAAGGCTGTAGATGCAGCAGTAGCCCTCACAGAATCTGGTGGCTTCTTCCCATAATGGTTGTAGCACAAGAAGATACAATGTGAGATCCATTTGGATATGGTTTGCTTAGAAACTGGTCTTCCCACAGAGCTATAGGCAAAGGCCACAAAAAGCTAGTCAGACTTCCTGAAATTTTTTGTTCTGTCAAAGTAGAAACGCAGTTGCCTGTGCACATCCAGTGTATGGAGGATTCTTTCCCCATTGTTTTGATGTTTAAGAAAGAAGGTAGGCAAGAGGATGGTTTGGTTTAAAAAGATCTCTGTAGCCACTTTAGGCATAAAGGAAGGATTTGTCCTAACACAGACTCTGTCAGGATGGAAAATTATGAAATGTTCCACACACATAAGGGTCTGAAGTTCTGAAACCATTGTAGCTGAAGTAATGGCTAGCAGAAAAGCTATCTTCCAGGTCAGGAATTGGTTAACTGCAGTGGTAGCAGGCTCAAAAGGAGGAAAGGTGAGGTTCTCCAGAATGGAACTGAGATCCCACAAGAGAAACGAACGTTATGTACTTAACATAATGTTACATCCATGTTGTCTCATTTTTGTCTGCTTCAAACATGGGAGTTGCCAGATCCGATAGGATCTGACCTCTGCACTGATCCAAGCTTATTGGTTCCAGAGCTCTATCTCCTCCCCTACCCATAATTCCCTGGGTTGAACTTGAGATACTCAGATCAAGTTTGCCTCTATAAAAGTGTAAAAATTATAACTATTTATATATTTGTAAATTAACCTAGGGAAAGGAAAAATGTACTAAACAGTAACAGTAATGGCTGTTGAAAAGTATGTCAGTCTAGTGAGACTACGCACAGACAGGGAGTAAACTCTACTCGATCATCTAGAAATCATAAGTGACGATTTGGAAGCGGGTAGGAGGAAAGAGTTTGAACCAGACGAAAATGAGACAACAAGGATCTAACAATATGGTAAGCACCTAACTTTTGCATGCAATGTTGTCTAGTTTTGGTCATTCAACCATGTGGGACAAAATCCCAAGCTATTAATCTGGGTTGTATCAGGGAAGGACATGTCTCAGTATGGCAGAGCCAAAAGATGAGTGTGATCTTGACTGTGCGTCGAAGTTAAGGGTTCATAGGTGTGTACTAGGCTAACGGCCCTGGGGCCTTTACAAGCCTAGCCCACAGAAGTGCCCTGGCATTGTGCCACCCATCGTTAGTTCCCAGTGACTCTATCAATTAGAGCCACTGGAGTGATTCCTGGGGTGACCTTTCTATTTCCCATCCACTCATCAAGATTTTGCTTGAAGACGGCTAGTGAGGTGCTCTGCTTGACATGTATGGGAAGTCTAATTCCAGAGCATGGGTACTCTTTGGGTTATGAACCTGTCCCTATGGCATGTTCTGTTGATTGTGGTAATGAGGTGGACGTCTCTGAAGCATGTGGTGCTGAGGCAATGGGAATTCTTTAGATGTAGCATTTCTAACACAGCTGGGTCAGACATGGCTTTGTAAGTCAAGCAGAGATTGCCTCTTAGTAGACGATATGAGACAGAGAATAGCTGGAGTTTTTTGAGTCTGTCCATGTAAGACACATGTTTAAGGCCTAGGATCCTCTTCGTGAGGTACTTTTGTGGACTCTCCAGCTGCTGCAGGTGTCTAGTGAGGTACATGCCAAATGGGGCATTATACTCTACGACTGGTCTAATGAGGGAAGAGTACAGAGAAATGATGACCTCTTTCTTCCTGGATGCAAAACCCTTGGTAATGAGATGTGCGACATAGTAGGACTTTCTGACCACAGTGGCAATGTGGAAGTCAAAGGAGAGGTTGCTGTCAACCTGTGTCCCCAGATCTCTTACAACGCCTTCAGTGTTCAGTGGGCTCCCATTGATGTGGTAATTAGTGGGAACTGAGTTTTTCCCAAAGGGGATGACAACGTACTTTTTTGGCATTAAGCTTAAGACCATGGTTTCGACACTAGTCACTGGTCTCAGTGAGGCCTTCAGTAGAATGTCTGCATCACTTAGGGAGTTAATAATAGCTCCCAGCTTGTAGTTGTCTGCAAATTTGATCAACCAGAGTCCCTCCGTGTTGGCCTGTACTTCTGAGAAGTAGATGCCAAAAAGGAGAGGACCCAGGACTGATCCCTGTGGTACTCCACTCGTGACTGGTCGACAGTCTGACTTGGAATCCGCTACTTTCACACTGTGGGTTCTATCTGTGAGCCAATTTGCAACCCACCTAACGATATAGGGGTTGATGCCTAGTTTGCTGAGTTTATCAATAATTCCTGAGTGAGGAATGGTATCAAAGGCCTTGGTCAGATCGAGGTAGGCTGTATGAACTGCCTTACCTTCATCCACAGCTCTGGCATGATCTATCTTTCACAAAACCAAATTGCATGGGATCTAGAGTTTGGAAATTCCCTATGTCCTTGTTAATTAGGTCCATGATGATGCGCTCCACTGCCTTACATATCAGACTCATCAGGCTAATGGGGTGATAATTTCCAGGGTCTGTAGTTGCTCCTCCTTTATGGAGAGGGATGACTGTAAACAGTGCACCATTCAGCAGGAACAAAGCCTGAGGTGAAGCTGTGAGTGAACAGAGCACACAGATGTGGTGCCAGTTCACTTTGCAATTCATGTAGAACACAGTCAGGGATATTGTCGGGTCCCGTGGAAGCTGTATTCTAGGCCTCAGACAATGCAGCTTTAACCTGTGCTGCAGTAACATTGGGTGACTGGCATTCTTCCGGTACTGAGACTGATCCTTTAGGAGGGGAGAAATGGGTAAAGTTGGCTCTGAATCTGTCAGCCAGTATGTTGTCAATATTTGTTGGCTCAGTATCGGAGGTACCATTGTGCAGTAACTCAGAGCAAATCTGGGTATTGCAGTGGAGATTCTTGATATAACTATAGAAGGCTTTGTGGCTGTTTTTAGTGTCTGCCACAATTCTGCCTTCATAGCTGGCTTTGGATGTCTTAATGAGGGATCTCAACTTTTTGTGGAGGCTAATAAGGGAATTTTTCCAGTCTTGGGACTTCACCTTTTTCTGCAACAGTTTCCTCCTCCTGTTGTAGAGTTTATTAATGGCAGGGGACCACCACATTGGCTTCCTTTTTTTAGGAAGAGAGCATCTTGGCTCTGTTGGGTATGGCTAGTTCCATGCATTTATGTACGTGTTCGTACAGTGCATTGGTGTATGGTTCGGCAGTCATGCATCTATTTTCCATTAGCATGGGTGCCGTGAAGTTAGCCACCTCTCTTTTTAGGAGTCCAAAGTCAGCTTTGGAGAAGTTTTTCCATGGTGGATACCTTTGCGGGGGGTGTGGTTGAGATGTGGATCGCCATGATGATTAGTTTGTGGTCGGATCTAACCAGGGAGGAATTGACTATTGGTGTAGAGCAATGGTTACCCATGTTAGTAATAACCAGGTCAAGGATGTTGCTTCCTCTAGTTGGGGTAAGAATGAGCTGGTCCAGAGCACTGGAACTGATGAATTCCAGGAAGAGTTGGGCCAGTGCATTGGTGCATGAGTAGTTTTCCCAGGTGATGGAGGGGTAGTTGAAGTCACCTAGTATGGGAGTGTTGGGTTGGATCTTAATAGTTTCCGGGCTGCTTAGGAAACTATAGTGGGAGAAAAGGTATGTACAGATGCCCAAGTCGTTGCCGCACAGATTTTATCAATTGACGATACTCTGTTGAAAGCTACAGAAGTAGAAACTGTTCTTGTCAAGTGTGCCTTAGGTTTACTTGCTAAAGGCAAATTTTTCTTATGATATACAAAGGAGATGCAATCAGAGAACAATCTGAACAAGATCACTTTAGAAACTGCCTTTTATAATTTTGGCTTAGCAAAGCAAATTAATAATTGGTCATAATTTCTGAAGTCCTTTGCCCTGTGAATACAGAATTTTGAGTTATCTGTGAACATCTAATAAATGCAGAAGGTATTCTCCCTTGTTAGAGTATCTTGGAAAGAGCAAAGGAAGATGTATAAATTGATTTAAGTTAGTACTGGATGTCACCTTAGGAATAAAGGATGCATTAGTTCTAAGGAAAACCCCATCCTTGTGAAAAAACAGATATGGGGGCTTTAGGACTTGTAGTTTTGAATTCATCTGGTTGATGTTACATGGAAAACTATTTTTTCTAGTTGCAGAAAGAAATTTTAAATTTATTGTATTATCAGGCTCAAAGGGTGGCTGAGTCAGAGCATGTAACATAATGGTGATGTCCCATGGAGGTGCAGGGTCTGTAATGGGAGGTCTCAACAGAAATTTACCTTTAAGAAAGGCTTTTGAGATCTTTAGGGATGCAACTTGAAGTATCATTAACTCCAACATGAAAATTCAAAATAGCTACCAATTGAATCTTGATAGTTGCAAGACCGGAGCCTTTGTCAAAGAGATTAGATAAAAATTCCAGTATGGAAGGAACTGGTGTTGAGAAGGTATCTAGACTCTTGAAACATGAAATAGGCCCAATTGAAAATCTCTTTAATTTGCGGTGGTAAACTTTTCTGGTAGATCGTTTAGGTGAAACATAAAAAGTATTAACTACTGCAAGAGGAAGCCTGTCATCTCTGGCTATGGTTAAAATTGGAGGAACCATGTGGCTAGCTTCATGGATTTCTGATCCAGAGGAGGCAGTCTAGATGGGTGGGATGATAGATCTGGATACTGATCCAACATCCATGGAGGAGGTACTAGAAGAGGGCATAGGAAGGGGAACCAAGTTTGTTGGGGCAAAAGGGGGAAATGAGAATTACTCTGGCCTTTCTCTGTCTTTCTTTCTGTATGAACTTGCTTATTAGGGATAAAGGTAGAAAAGCATACAGGAGACCCTTGGGCCAAGTGTGGACCAAAGGATCCTTCAGTGTCTCTCCCTATGGGGAGATCAGGGCAAAGTACCTGCTGCATTTGTTGTTTATATAGGAGACAAACAGATTGCAGCAAGGCGGTGCCAGTGACTGAAAATTGTTTGTCACTACAGGGTTGAGGGACCACTTGTGCACCATTAGTAGTGCCCTGCTCAATTTGTCTGTGAGCACACTAGAGGTCCCTGGGATATGCATTGTTATCAGAAAGAATTGTGAAGTCACTGCCCATTGTAAACCATTACGGCTTCCTGACAAAGATGGTAAGAACGGGTTCCTCCTCGTTTGCTGGCATAGCATACAGCAATCTTGTTGTCTGTTTAAATGGATATCACACCCTTGGGGAGTAGGCTCAACCCTCACCTCTAAGATACAGATGAGAATTGGCCTCTATTGTCAACCATGTACTTTGGACCATCTTCACTTCAAAACGCCCCTCCCCCCAACCTAGAAGGGATGCGCCCATGGTCACCATTGCTATTAGAGGATCCAGGTGGAAAGATGGTCCTTGGTCACAAACAGGGAAGTTTATCCACATGATGTGGTTTCTGCAGACCTCTGTAATCTAAATGTTTGCACATAAGAGGGTGAATGGATTGTGACCATTGCACTGATAAAAGTCCACTGCAGTACTTTCATGAAAAATCCTGCGAGGGGGAAATCATAAGAAATGAAGATGCCATGAGGCCTAAGAAACGTAGAATTAACCTCGCTGATGGTTTTAGTTGATGGAGAACTTGCAGGACTGCTAAGTGATGTGACTGGACTCTGTGCTAGGAAGGCTGACAATCTGAAGTTTGTGTTTAGGTGGCATCCTAAGAACTCTATGGTTTGAGTTGAGGATAAATGACATTTTGGTAGGTTTATTGAAATTCCTGAGTTCAGAAGTAACTGGAGTACATGGTCCCAGTGTTTGAGTAAGAGATGCTCCATGGGGACAGTGAGAAGCCAATAGTCTAGACATGGGAAGACCTGGATCCCCTGTAGGAGCATGTGTGTCACTACAACTACCATGATCTTGTTAAACACCCTGGGGGCTGTGGTGCGACCAAACAGCAGAGCTCTGAACTGGAAATGATTGGCTCCCAGCTGAAAGTAGAAGAATCTCCTGGAAAGCTTCAATATTTTGATGTGACAGTAAGCATCCTGGAGATCTATACAGGGCATACAATCATCCTGCTTCAGAAGAGGCAAAGTGAACTGAACTGTGACCATCTGGAATTTTCTCTATTTTATGAACTGGTTTAAGTGACTTAGATCCAAAATGGGTCTGAGGTCCCCAGTCTTCATTGGCACTAAAAAGAACCTGGAATAAACTTCAGATTCTAACCTTTTGTGGGGAACATGTTGGAGGACTCTTTATTTTAACTGCTATGGAATTTCTATGGCTAAGTCCCACTGATTGAGTGAAACATCGGGGACTTTATTCTTTTTCTGGGGTTCCTCAGGTCTTAATGACCACCTGTAGCGGGAATAATATAGAATAAATAATATATAATGTTTGGATTATTAGGGATTTTTTTAGCTCTTGTTATTGCTGTACCTTTAAATGCTTGATTGACATGTAGTGCTTGGTGTACATATAGATTGTTTGTTAACTTAGATGGCAATCACTGATGAAGGCAGAGTTGCTGAAACCCATTTGATTTGTCAATTTTTGGAATAAACCAAGTTTTCACTCTTGGTGCTGGCCTCCTTTTTTGACGTTGAAGGGAAAAGGGAATTGAATAGCCTCTGGATATTATCCTTAGCATCCATGAATCTGATGTTATCTTTTGCCAGGCTTGAGGATGTAAGGGGAGATGCCCTCAAGACTGCCTCCAGAGTGCAGAAGTCGGGCAACTGTTCAAGGGAGCTGAAAAGCTTTCTCAAATAAAAGATTTCAAAAGCTCTGATTCTGGGATCCGCCTCTGCTTCTTGGGCATCGCCCATTAAAATTATCTCCCCTTCTGCCATGGGAAGGTCTGTCACCTTGGCAGTCATGGAAAGAACTCCATGACTTGTCAGACCACATCTTCATCCCCAATCTCTGGTTCCTACAGAATGTTCTTTGAGAGGTGGAGATGCATAATCCCACTGCAGAGAGAGTCTTGCCATCTTGTTGACCACATGACTTTAGTTCCAAAAAAGGTGGAACTATCATGGGGGCATTACTGAAGGATGACTTGAAGCATTCCGTGGAGTCACACAGTTGCATCCAGCCATGTTGATACATGGTGATAGCAGTGCCTGCTGTTCTGGCCGCGCCATCAGCTGCATCTGATAGCAGATGCATGGCCACATTACAAGTTGATTGTAGGGTGGAAAGCTGGGAGTCGACCATCTTCTTAACATTTGTTGACAGTAACACTGACAGAGACTTGAAGATCTACGTTGTCAAGTCTGTCTGGAATCTTGTTATAGTTCAGATAGTTCAGTGATCTAAGGGAAATGTCTCTGATGTATAGGTCCACTTTACATATCTGTCCAATGCCCTAGATTCTCTATTGGGAGGATGAACGGATGAGCTTTCTTCTGATAGCTCTTTCATGATGGCTGCTGCACCACCATAGCATCTACAAGTGGACCTTTACTCCACTGCTTCTGTAGGTCAGTGTCTTGGGATGTCCATCCCCCTTCCCTGCTTCATTAATTCTAGAATGTCCCCAAAGTAGACATCTTCAGAGAGGGAGTGAGGTGATCCCTCCCCTTCCTTTAAGTCGGTATCTTCCATGAAAGACTCTGATGATAAATTTAAATGCTTCTGCTTGCATGTCCATTTTTTGGGAACATCTTCTGGCAGTTCTATAGAAGGGTCAGAATCAAATGTAGAACTGACTAAGCAGACCCTTGTTACCAACGATTCCTGTACAACTGGATGAAGACATTACGAAGCAGAAAGCAGTTGGGGTTTGCATAGAACCAAACTTGTTGAAGCAACCTTGCTTTTGGAAGTTGCCAAAACCTTTTCCAAGGCTTCAAAACCAAGGCTGCTATTGACATTGACCACTCCCTCCACTCCAAACAGGAAAGGGAAACCTCAGCACCAACAAGCCCTGGCTCTGAAGTGGATCTCGGGTCTGAGCTATCTAGAGCAGAAACACTGAAAGGAACAGACAGCTCCAAGAATCTCACAGTTGATTCACTCGGCTCTGTAGCTTCAACTCTAAGTATTATTCAGATCTAAATAAAAAACAACAGAAGCAGAAATTGCTGATTCAAGGCTTTACTATTTATTTATACAACCCCTGGTACCTCAGCCTTTCTCCTTCAAAGGATAAAATACAATAGAAACAGCCACTTTTTATACAGGTGGAACCCCCATTAATTACATTCAATTAAGATTTTACTTTGTAATTTAAAATGCCAACATAATAAACTTACAAATTTAACAATTCCTATACACAAATAACAAATACATGCATACGTATATACATTCAATAAATAACCACTTAACTTATCTAAATATATTTAGATAAATATTTGTTCCTAAGTCAATTTTATATCACTATGAAAAACATATCAATTTACCAAATTCACCTCAAGGTTGAGGCCTCTAGTATAGAAAGTTCTATAATTCAATATAAATTTACTCTCTAACTTATTTAACTTTTTAACAACATCACCGCCCTCTGTGCAAAAAAGGCTGTGCCAACACACAAAAAAAGAAAGAAGCAGCATTACCTTCATGTGCATTAACAATGTGTTCAGCAACTGGACTTTTCAAATTTTTATTGCGAACGTCACCTGAATGTTACATAATTCTCACTTTGACTGCTCTCTTAGTTTGCCCAACATACCATTTAATATTTCTGCATCCACACCCCACAATGTATACCACTTCACATGAGCTACAGTCAAACCTACCTCTACATATAAACTTTTTTCCATTAATGTAGGCACCTGAAACATTCTTAATACAATTGCATATTTACAGCGGCCACAAGTAAACACCCCAACAGACTCCTGAGGAACACTAGTAAGGGCCATATTTAATAATTATTTTAAATTGGCATATCTTCTATACAAAAATTTTACAAATTATGGAAACAAATGATCCGATTTTTCATCTTCATACACAATATACCACAAATATAAAAATTGCCTTTCTCATTACTTCTGAAAATAAAGAATATCTATTATTCAGATCTGGCAGAATCAGAATCGAGAGACTGGGAAACACAGCCAGCACTGAAGATGCAAGAAGTTCCGGTGACAACAAAGGAGCTATGGTTCCAACAGGTTCCAATAAACCCAAAGCCAAAGTATGAAATGGTGCAGACTCTTGAATGGAGGGGGGATGGCAACACTCTGTACCTTCCCAGGGGATGGTGCCAAGAATCCCAAAGCTGAATCTCCATCCTCAGGAATTTCTTCAACATCCTGTCAAAGTTGAGCTCTGTAAGGCTTAGAAATTATGGAGATGATCATGCTATTGATAGAGGTCTGGAATATCTTCTCCTGGAGAATGGGAAATTGAAGCCTGGAACTAACCAGTCCCAGAAAATATCTGGTTCTAGAAGCAGGAGATCAGGGCGAGGAGTAGATAGTTCCAATCTCTTGGAAATCTTCGGGTCTGGACCGACCAATGTAGACAGTTCCAGAGATCTCTTTCTGATACGTTTTGAAGGAAACTTGCTCCTTTCCTTTTCTTTTCCATCTTTCTCTTTTTCTTGTACTTTAAGTTTAGACTTTTCCTTCTCTTTTTTAGAAGTAGAAGATGAAGGGATAAGCCTCCTTCTGTTCAAAAAGAAGTCCCTTTACTACTAATTTGTCCCTGCAAGTCTGCAGGGACGTGGCATTGAAGGCTGCACAACACTGATACTCTGTGTCTAAGTGGGCAGCACTGAGGCAGTAGATATATTTTGAGCGTGGATACTACGGTGGTCACTTATGCCAACACTGAACATTTATTGAAACCCGATGTCTCTAACATTATTAAGAAAACAATCAAAAAACCTGCAAAAAGAAAGAAACACACTATTCTATGTAAAAAAAAATAGAAAGTGCAGAAATGATAGAAGGCCTGAAAATACCTAGAAGCTACTAGTAATAACTAGCTAATAAAGACTACGAAGAATTAAAATAGTGAGAGTATAAACTCTCATAGTTGGAGAGGAGCATAGCTATTCAAAAACTGGAAAAAATCCTACTTTGAAACTTCTGAGAGCTATCTGTACGTCTTAAGCTTCTGAGCGGCAAACTAGATACAAGTATCTGAAATGCAACCTAGGGATTGACGGTTAGGGGAAGAGTCATAGCTCTGGAATGGATAAGCTCAGGATCGGTGCCAAGGTCAAATCCCATCTGATCCAAAAACCCACAAGTTTGAATGGATGAAAATATACAAAATTAAATCAGGAGGTTTTCTCGGGAATCTAGTGCAAATAACCCCTCTCAGGAACTGCTTCATGAGGGGATTGGACAAGAAACGGCAGTAAGTAGACAGACAAGCAGAAATTGCTGAAGCATGGATTTTAATGGAAGAATAAGGAATTTCTTTGTCAAAAAGTCCTGATAAGACTGCAACGATCAGAGGCATCTGAGCTTGAAGAGGGCCCTGTCCCTTTTGTCTGAACCATAAAGTGAATCTCTTCCATTTACAGGACTAAGATTTTCTTGTGCCAGGTCTCCTGGCTTCTTTAAGAATGTCCAGAACCTGTTTGTTAAGTGATGCTCCCCTCCAGGTGATCAAGGTATCATCCAAGCTGTCAATTAGAGAGTGCTCAAATTGGAGTGTACAATGGTGCCCTTGTTCTCTGTTAACAGATCCACTTGTTGGGGCAGTAACCGTGGTTCCTTCCTGCTTAGATTGAGCATTAGGGGATAGCAGGACTGCCCTGGCCAATCTGTGGCTATTAGAATGACCCTTAGCCTTTCATCCTTTATCTTCAGTAGTACCCTCGGGAGCAAGGGTAATGGACGGAAAGCACAGAGGAAAAGGTTTGTCCAAGGGAAGAAGAAGGCATCTGTCTTCCAGGCTGACCTTGTCTTGGACCTTGAGCAAAACTTTTTCAAATGAGAATTTTCTTTTGTTTCAAAAAGGTCTATCTTTAGCATGCCCCATTCTTTGCCGATGCTGCGAAATAGTTCCCAATGCAGTTGCCAATCAGGAGGGTCTGGCAGGCTCCTGCTTAGGTGATCCACCAGCTGATTTGCTTCTTCTGGTAGGTATTGAGCCATGAGGTGCAGACCTAGACAGTTTGCAATTTTCCCATAGGTCAATGGCAAGGTGGCAGAGAGAGTAAGATTTAGTCCTCCCCTGCTTGTTTGTAGACCACATAACTGTGCTACTGTCTGCCTTTACTAGGAGTATATCTGGTTTCCACTGATCTTTGAAGGCAAGCATACCTTTTTGGACTGCCATCAGTTCCTTTAATTTGATGTGTTTGTTCTTGAACTGAAAGTCCCATCTGCCCTAAGTCTGCAAGTGGATGTATTGTGCTCCCCAGGCTATTTCAGGGACATCTGTGGTCAAAGTCTAGTCTTGAGAAAGAAAACTGAAGGGAAGGCCCAAGTTGAGGAAGCAGTTTTGGGCCCACCAAGAAAACTCTCTCCTGAAGCAGGGGAAGAGTTTCACCTTGAAGCTGAGGGATTGAGAATGTTGGCACCACACATTTCCATGTTATCATTGTACTTTCTCATATGGAGTCTGGCCAGGGGAATCGTGAGGATGCAACAGGCCATGTAACCCAGAGATCTGTGGAACTCTCTAGCTGTGAGGCAGTTCCTCAGAAGGAGCTTTTGGAAGTACAGAGATAGAAAGATAACCATGTCTGGAGGAAGGAAAGCTTTCTGAAGGGAGAAGTCTAGCAAAGCCCCCAGGAACACAATTCTGTTTGTGGAGATGGTCCGAGACTTTTGGGTGTTGATTGTGAACCCCAGAGAATATCTTGGGTGTAAAGCAGATCTGCTTTGAGTTATTCTAGATCTATAGCTTGAATGAGGCAGTTGTCTAAATAGGGGTAAATCTGAATGCCTTTTGACCTGCAGAAGGCTACCAATGGAGCTAGGCATTTTGGGAAAAACCCTGTGTGCAGTAGACAAGCCAAAGGACAGGGCACAGAAGTGATACTTTTTCAGGTTCAACTTCCTCACTTCAGCTACAATTACCCTACCAAACACTGGTCCACTCCAGTCTCCTAGTTTAAGCCTAGACATAGGAGAATTCAAAGGAAAAATAGTCAAAGGCAACACCATTGACCAAGACAGTGGCAAGCAGATTCTAGTACTCCTGTGGGATCCCGTCAACAGGGACCCAGCAGGGAGCAATCATGACTCTTTCATGTGACTCCCTTTCCCCCTCCCTTCAAGTCCCTCCCTTTCTTCCTTACCCACCCTCACACTAGGAGGATGGCTGTCCCTCTTATTATTTATTTTTATTTTATTTTATTTTTATATTGATTTATTTATTTGCAGTTTGCTACCTGGGAAAGTCCATTGGGCCAAGATGAGCCCTTTTTCATTTGAGGCCCAGGGAGAAAAGCTCCACAGTATATACATACAAAAAAATCAGCAAGAAGTAAGACAAAGAGTTAATACGGTATATTGCAAAAACAAACTCAGCAGTAGTTAATACATAATGTTATACAATAGAGTTCAGTTACACAAGTAGCAATAAGAGTTTTGCTATGAACACAAGTAGTACAGGACCTTAAAGAGAGAATATTCATTATATCTTATGCAGCAGACAGATTGCCTACCCAAGCTAGGGTAATTAGAGGGAGGTAGGATGAAGGAGGAGAGAAAGCCAGAGAGAGTTAGGTAGAACTTAAAAGGAGAAAGACTGAAGGAAGTGAGAGGGAGAGTGGGAGTAGTAGGGAGGAAGTTAGGAGGGGTGGGAGCAGGAACATTCCCAGATAGTGGAGAGATATGAATGGAGCAAAGACCTGAAAGAGGAGGGATACAGATGTGGAGAGGAAGTGAGTTCCATTTTCGTGCAAGGGAGAAGGATAGAAGAAGTTGCCCAGGGGTACGTGACAGTTTGTGTACTTCAAGGAGGTTTTGATTATTAGATCTGAGGGTTCGATCAGGAAGGTGCATAGTATTAGGAGGAGAGGGAGAGGCATGGAGAAGGGGTGAAAATAAGTTTATGAGCAGTGGAGAGTTGAATATAAGAGTGAGAGTTAGGGAGTTCCAGCTATTTCAGTGAGTGTAAGGAGTCACAGTTGTGGGATAAGGATTTTGAGCTGGTAGCAAACTTGGAGATTTTATTGTAAATGAATGCCAGTTTAGCTTTGGTGGTGGTTTGCAGATTGGTAAGGAGAGGAGCTCCGAAGGAAAGAGGTATGTGGTAGAGAGTGTGAGCTTAGTCAAAGAAGTGAATTAGTGATTGTGCCGGTAAAGCATTCCTAGTTTCTGGTGGGTTTTTTTGATGTTGGTTTGGAGACGAATGTCAAATTTTAGCTGTTCATCAATAAGGACACCTAAAAGCTTAGTTTGGGAGACCATTTTGATGGGGGGGTTATTTTGGCTTACTGTAGAGAAGGAGTTTGAGTCTATTTTGGCATTTTGAGAATGGGTAAAGATCATGATTTTGGCTTTGGATGCATTAAGAGCTAAGCGATTACTTTGCATCCATATCTCAGTGCTGGAGTCATTACTTGGGATCAATGGGTACTGAAAACCATAAAAGGGGTTAAAAACTTCATTTCAAACAACCTTTAAATTGACCAGATTTCCCAGGAATTCTGCCTAGCCCACAAATAGAAGCCTTAAAGGAAATACAGCTCCTATGCACCAAAGGAACTGTGGAATCAGTGCCAAACATATTACAAAGAAAAGGGATTTTACTCAAGGCTTGTCCTTGTCCCTAGAAAGGAGGGTAGTTCCCAGAAAGGAAGGTACCTGGATGCCTATTCTGGACCTGTCCAGGCTCGACAGATTTTTGCAGGTACCAAAATTCCAAATGCTAACCCTTCAAGAACTGCTGCCCATGATTTCACCGAATGGCTACATGGTAACCATGGCAACATTTGATCTAAAGGACACATATTTCCACAGTTCCATACAAAAATCTCATAGAAGGTTCTTATGCTTCAGAGCACATTTGAGTCATTATCAGTTCTGTACTTTGTCCTTTGGCTCATCTGCTGCACCTAGGGTTTTTCCCAAAATGCTTAGCCTCAATGATAGCCTTCTGCAGGTCAGAGGACATTCAGCTATATACCTGCTTAGATGACTGCCTCACATTCAAGCTACAAATCTAGAAAAACACAAAGCAGATCTGCTTTACACCCAAGAGATTCTGCCTTCTCTGGGGGCTCACCATCAACACCCAAAAGTCTCAGACCATTGCCACAAACAGGACTGCGTTCCTGGTGGCTTTGCTGGACTCCTACCTTCAGAAAGCCTTCCTTCCTCCAGACATGGTTAACTTTCTAGCTCTGTACTTCCAAAAGCTCCTCCTTAGGAACTGTCTCACAGCCACAGAGTTCCTCAGAGCTCTGGTTTACATGGCATATTGCAATCTCATGATCCCCCTGGCCAGACTCCATATGAGGAAGCTACAGTGGTAACAGAAATGTGTATGCTAACATTCTCAACCCCTCAACTTCAGGGTGAAACTACTCTCCTGTCTCAGGAAAGATATGATTTGAAAACCGTAAAGCTGGAACTACCCATATGCCCAAGTCCTTACATGAATCTACAGATTTGATCACTGTGTGCTGTATTAAATATTCACTTTTCAGTTTATGTCTCCCAAATCTCATATGCTTAGTTTTTGATGTATTTATCATAGGTTCATAGGTAGGTACTAGGCTATCAGCCAAGTTCCCTGGCTTACGCCAACCCAAGAAAGCTAATTTCCTGTGCCCCTGTCGAGCAGAGCCACAGAAGTGATCCCCAGGGTGTATCTCCTATTTTCCATCCACTCATTAAGATTTTTCTTGAAGAGTGCTAATGAGGAACTTTGCTTGACATAGATGGGTAGCCTGTTCCAGAGTATGGGAAGTCTCTGGGATAGAAATCTATCCCTCCAGCAAGTCGTGTTTATTGTGGTGACAAGGTTTAGGTCCCTAGAGCATGTAGCTTGGAGGGATTGGGATTTCTTTAGGTGTAGCATGTCCAACTGCTCTGGGTTTGACATAGCATTATATGTTAGGCAGAGATCACCTCGGAGTATGCGATATGCTACAGAGTACAGCTGGAGTTTTTTGAGACGATTAGTGTAGGGCATCTGTTTGAGGCCAGTAATTCTCTTTGTGAGGTACATCTGTGGCCTTTCCAGCTGCTGCAGATGTCTTGTGAGGTACATTCCAAAAGGGGCGTTCTACTCTATAATGGGTCTAATGAGTGTCGAGTAGAGGGGAACAATGACCTCTTTTTTCCTGGATGAGAAACCTTTTGTAATAAGGTGTGCCATGTAGAAGGATTTCCTGACTACTGTGGCAATGTGATTATCAAAGGAGAGACTACTGTCCACCTGGGTCCCAAGGTCTCTTATCGCACATTCCGTGTTAAGAAGACTGCTGCCTATGTGGTAGTTTATGGGTACAGATTTTTTACCAAAGGGGATAACAATGCACTTTTTGGCATTGAGTTTGAGGCCATGGCTCTGACACCAGGCATCTATCTCAGTGAGGCCCCACTGTAGGATGTCCACATCATTTGGGGACTCTACTATAGCTCCTAGTTTGCAGTCATCTGCGAACTTCGTTAGCCAGAGGCCTTCTGTGTTAGCTCTGCAACTTTTACAGTGTGGGTTCTGTCAGTGAGCCAGTTGGCAACCCATCTTGTGACATAGGGATTTATACCTAGTTTAGTGAGTTTAGCTATAAACAGATAGGCTGTGTGAACCACCTTACCCTCGTCTACGACTTTGGTGACTGCCTCAAAGAAGTCAACCAGGTTCAGGAGGCAAGATCTGCCTATCACAAACCCAAACTGGGTGGGGTCCAGAGTTTGGAGGTTACCAATGTCTTTGTTTATGAATTCCATGATGATACATTCCATGGCCTTGCAGACCAGGCTCATCAGGCTAATAGGGCGATAGTTCCAGGATCAGTGGTGGCTCCTCCTTTGTGGAGTGGGATAACTGTTGCTATGCACCATTCAGTGGTTACAAAGCCTGACGTGAGGTTATGATTGAACATGGTGCTTAGGTGGGGAGCCAGTTCGTTCTGAAGTTCGTGTAAAATGCAGCTTGGGATGTTGTCCGGTCCCATGGATGCTGTGTTTCTGGCTTTAGAGAGTGCTGCTTTTACCTGTGAAGTTGTGATTATGGGGACTCTGAATTCTTCCGGTATAGATATGGGCCCTTTAGGGGGTGAGAGGGGGGTAAAGTTAACATTGAACCTATCTGTCAGGATGTTGGCAATATCAGTTGGTTCTGTAATTTTTGTGCCATTGTGCTGTAACTCAGAGCAGATCTGGGTGTTGCCATTGAGATTCTTGACATAGCTATAGAATGCTTTCTGGTTGTCCTTAGAATCAGTGGCAATCTTGTTTTCATAGCTAGCTTTGGAGGATCTTATAAGGGATCTCAGTTTCTTGCTGAGGCTAACCAGGGAGCTCCTCCACTCATGGGATTTTACTCTCTTTTGCAACAATTTCTTCCTTCTGTTGTAGAGTTTCTTGGAGGATAGCGTCTTGGTTCTGTTTGGGATAGCACGATCTATGCACTTGTGTAAGTGCTTATAGTGTGCATTTGTGTAGGATTCAGCAGTCGTAACTGTATTGTCCATCTGCATGGGTGTCATGAAGTTCATCACTTCTGTCTTAAGAAGCATGAAATTGGCTTTGGAGAAATTTTTACCATGTTTTCCTTAATGGGGGGTGGGGCGGGATGTGGATATCTAGGGTGATTAGCTTATGGTCGGATCTGACCAACGAGGAGTTGACTTCAGGTATGGAACACCGGTCACTCATGTTGGTAATGACTAGGTCTAGGATATTGTTGCCCCTGGTGGGGGTGTGGATAAGTTGATCCAAGACATTGGAATTTATGAATTCCAGAAAGCGCTGAGCGAAGGAGTTGGTACATGAGTAGTTTTCCCAGTTAATGGTGGAGTAGTTTAAATTGCCCAATATTAGGGTGTTTGGTTGACCCCTAATATTTTCCAATATATCAAGAAAAGAGGAGTGGAAATCCTGGGGCATGGTGGGGGATCTGTAGCAAGCTACAATTTGGATTGCAGTTTTGCCAAGAGTTAGTTGCACTTGGATAACCTCGGCTGCAGTATGCTGAGCAACTAGCCTGGAGGTGTGGATATCCTTAATGAATATGGACACACCTCCGCCTTTGGTGTTCTGGTCCAGGTTAGATGGCCGAAAAGTGTGATATGAGTTAAAGCCTGGTAATGCAGGGGTGCTCTCTGGAGCCTTGAACCAGGTCTCAGTCACTGCACAGACATCAATGTTCTCCATTTTAAGGAGTGCCTTGAGTGAGTGCATTTTGAGATTTAGACTTCTAGCATTGAGTAGCATTACCCTCAGTTTTTTGCTTGCCTGTTCCTGTTATGGTGGTGAATTTGTCATTTGAACCTTGCCTAAAAAAGGCACTATAGGGGTGTCAAGAGCCTTTGCCAGTATCCGGAATGGTGCAGGCCATCTATGGCAAAGCATCATGGTCTGTCGACCATGTCGTCCCAGGCAGACAGATACTGGATCCCCTTGGAATGACACCAGAATGTTAGCCAATTGTTGAAGTCAATCATTTTGTCCTTATACTGCGGTATCATTCTGGGCGATGGCAGGATTCTACTCAAGGCTAGGGTCATACCTGCCTGGGCTACAAGATCGGAGAGTTCTTCCATGTCTCTTTTCATGTAGTCCAGGGAGGTATGTCTCAGGTTGTTCACACCAACATGGACAATCACAGAGTCATATTTGTAATTGTTGTGGAGTGACCTGAGTGCGTGGGTTATGTGGCAGATCCTGGCACCTGACAGGCAGCTGACAGTGACCTTCTCCTTGTTTAGCCTGGTGAGTGGTACATCAGTGTGCTTGACTATAGAGCCACCTATGACTACTAGTGTGTTGGGTACGTTGTTTTGCCTTATGGGCTGTGGTTGAGTGGCACACTGAGTCTGTGGGCTATGTGTCATTTGGGTTATGTTGGTGGTGGGAGGCTAGTTGCGTTTCTGCTTTGGAGGTCTCTGTTGCTTGAGCAGATTATTATTTAGAGCCTCCACAAATGTTTTTGTGTTTCTACGTGTGGATTTTGGTGGTGTAGGATTAGTGGGACTATGTGATGTGTATGGTGTGGTGCAAGTGTTTACCTTCTCCTCTTGACTATCAAGTTCAGTCTTGGTTGGAGAGAGCTTTACCTCCAGTTTGGCTAGATAAGTGCATCTCTTGCAGGTTGTAGTGTTGGGTGGTAGGAGGAGAGGGTTGTCTGTGTACATGAGGCAATTGCTACGTTACCCCAAGATGCCCAGATTCATCAGATAGACAGTAGAGAACACTGGGAGCTGACTCTTGGACATGCCTGAATAAAGAAATATTTTCCTCTAGACAAGTGAGGAAAGTGAGTGCAAGAGCTGTTTTTTTCTAAGCAAGTGAGGAAAGTAAGTACCAAAACTGTTTTCCTCTAGGTAATGAGGAAGGGTGAATGCTTTAGTAATTTGTAGTTTATTTAGTGCTTACTACAATTTCTGAACAAGTGCTTAGCTTAACTAAGAATCTGGATCTGGATCTTGTTGTAGATAGACTACCTAGTGCTTACCACTCCCACTGATAAGCTAGAAGGCTTCCCACCAACACAGAAAGGCTTGGGGGCCAGAAGCTTACAAACCGTCCTGGATACAGCAAATCTGTATCTGGACTAAACTAGTTACAGGGAAGGTGGGAAGCAAGCGCAAATGCAGGCTTTTAAACCAGAAAGTTGAAAGATATGGAAAAACTGCCCAAATGGCCAATAAACTACAATTTCTGGGCCAGAAACCACTCTTGTGTTAGATAGGCTACCTAGTGCTTAGCACTCCCACTGATAAGCTAGAAGGCTTCCTTCCAACACTGAAAGGCTTGGGGCACAGAAGCTTACAAACAGTCCTGGATACAGCAAATCTGTATCTGATTAGAATACTTACAGGAAAGGCAGAAGACAAGCTTGGAATATATATATATATATATATATATATATATATATATATATATATATATATATATATATATATATATATTTTTTTTTTAGTTAAGTGCGTGGGCTTTCTCAAAAAGTTCTTTCTGTATTAGAAATAATGAGCTAATGACCATAGCAAAAATTCTTTAAATGCCTTTTTATATAGGCTAAAGGTTATCTGATAGAAAAATGTTATCATTCCCTGTAATCTGTGTGTACATAACAAAGCAGTGCCCTTTTTAGTATGTATTCTCTTTCATTTACAGACTTCTATCAGTTTCTTTTTCTTCCTTGTTGTTTTGAACCTCTTCCTTTATTTCCTTCCAAACACTGAATCTTCAGATTGCTGAATACTTGTATCCAGAATTTCAAAGTTGTCAGGGGCTTCATGTTGTTACATACGGATTGAATGATCTTTACAGACAATAGACACGCGTTTTCCTAAATGTGTTCTATTTGCTCTTTGTCTAACATTTATCTCATCAGTTCAGTCATTAATATATGTAACAATAGTTCTCCAAGCCATGCCAACTGCACAAGCACAGTCATCATCAATAAGTGTAGATTTACTATTAATAGTGGTAAGCAAATCATCCGACTTTTGACATGAGGACAAAGATCACCAGTGTTATCAGGTGTTACCCTTTAAATACACATAGCATTTACTACACTGCACAATATTTGCACTTTAGTGAATCATTAATGGCATACTCATTTAAGAAATCCATATTCAACTTCACATGATTAAAAAGATATAAAAAAAGAATAATCAAAATCAGTTACCACAGAAATCAAACAGAACTTAAATCAACTTCTGTGACAAAAATAACACAACCAATACACAACTAAATACTAAAGTAAGTACACTAAAGTTGTTGCTGTGACTGTACAAGTTCTGAAAGTCAGACAAAAGCTGGAATTTCTTCATGTTGCGCGAGAATGCACACAGTAGCTTCTGCTCATAGTTGCACCTCCTCTTAACAGTAAAGATCAGTAAATCACAAACCAAGACAGAATTGTTTAGATAAGGTCTGGACTGTCCTCTCTGCAGTCTGTGTGACTTTATAGCTAAATAGGTCCCTTAGGATGCCTAGAGTTTGCCTGTCTAAAACCTATCCCTTTCTAACAACAAACAACTTAAAGGTAAAACAACAAAATATAAATCAAAGTAAATCTTCTTGTCTACAAGCTATCATGTCCTTCCTATGAGCAGTGAAAAACAGAGTGAATAAATAAAATATAAATTTAAATAAAACTTCTCTTACTAGGCAACTCCACAGTAAATCACAAACCAAGACAGAACTGTTTAGATAAGCTCTGGACTGTCCTTGCTGCAGTCTGTGTGATTTTTATAGTTGACTAGGCCCCTTAGGATGCCTAGAGTTTGCCTGTCTAAAACCTACCCTTTTCTAACAACAAACAGTGAAAATTAAAAGCAAAATATAAAGCAATGTAAATCTTGTCTAAAACTATCCCTTCCTCCCTATGAACAGTGAAAAACAGTGGTACGAAATAAAATAGAAATTCAAATAAAACTTCTCTTACCACTCCTCAGTAAATCACAAATCAAGACAGTATTGTTTAGATAAGCTAAGGGGGCTAGGGCCTGCTTCCTCCCGCTTGCTGATGTACCAGACAATGGACAGACTGTCTGACTGAACAGCACTCATTCCTGTAAGGAGAGCCTCTTGAAAGGCCTGCAACACTAATAGGACTGCTCTCATTTCCAGGACACTGATGTGAAGATTGGCCTCCACCTGGGCCTAAGTGCCTTGAACCATTCTTCCAAAGTAATGTCCCCTCCACACCCTAGTTCGGAGGCATTTGTAGTCACTGTAGTTGTGGGTAGTGGAAGGATAAAAGAGCAGTCCTGAAAAACTTCTTCTATGGTGATCCATCAGGTAACATGTTCTTTGCAAATTCTTATAATTAGCATTGGAGTAGAGAGGGTGTGCCGTCTGACAGACCATTGTACTTTAAGTGTCCATTGTAGTACCCTCATGTAATATTTTACTAGAGGTAGAGTTATGAAGTTGCCACAGAACCCAGCTCTTGGGATAACCAATCTTGCCAGCGGGGAAAGAAAAGAGAGGATGTGAGATGCTTGACTCTGTAAAGCATTTTTTCTTTAGTGAGATAGGCTTACAAATTGGGTCACAATGTTCAGGTGAGCACCAATAAACTCCAAGAATTGAGTGAGGGAGAGTTGACGCTTGGCATAAATCACTGTAAAGCCCAGATGAAGACAGCTGGAGAAAGGTAGTTCCTGGCTTGAATCAGTAGAGGCTTGGTGGAAGCAGAGATGAGCCAGTCACTGAGGTATGGAAACACCCAAAATCTCAGCAGTCCCAGGTAAGCTGCAACCACTGTCATGCACTTGGTGAACACCCTGTGGACTGTAGTGAGACCAAAGGGCAGGGCTCTAAATTGGTAATGACTGTCCCCCAGCCAGCAATAAAGAAAACTCCTGGATTGTCTGTCTAGTTGATGTGACAGTACATATCCTGGAGATCTCTTGAACACATCCAATTGTCCTTGCTCAAAAGCTGCAGAATGGACTGGACTGTGACCATATGGAACTTGCAGCATTTGACAAACTGATTTAAGTTGCTGAGATCTAACATAGGTCTCAAATCCCCATTTTTCAACGGCACCAAAAAGAACCTTGAGTAAGTTCCACATCCTTGTTGGTCTGGAGGAACCACTTGGATGATTCTTTTGGCCAGCATCTTTTGTATTTCTATGGAAGATGGTTTTCTCTGACTGTGTGGAATGCTGGGAAGTTTTGTAGATCAATGGGGGGGGGGGATGGCTAGGGTATGTAATAACCTCTGGAAATAATCCTCTGTTCCCAAGTGTCTTTGGTGATGGCTGTCCAGGTTTGTGGATGCAGGGATAAGTACCCCCTGGCTGCCTCCAAAGTGCAGCAGTCAGTCAGCCCTTCAAAACCGCTGGTAGGGTTTTTCAGAGAAGGGAACTCTAAAACCCTAATTTTATGGGTCTCCTCTGCCACAAAGGTATCATCTATTATTGAAGACCCCCTCTGCCATGGATGACCTATCCCACTACGAGTTCTGGGAAGAGCCTTGTGACTTCTGGAACCACATTTTCCTACCACCTCCTTAGTTCCAGGAATAAGTCCTTTCAGGTGTGGAAAAATGGATCCCTATGGCAGATAAGGTCTTCCCATCTTGTTCACTCCTGGACAGGGTTTCTTTAACTTTGGGACCAAATAAGGTAGATCAATCAAAGGGAGCATTGATGAATGATGACTTGAAAGGCTCTGCAAAGTCACAGAGGCACATCCAGGCATGCCATCTAACAGCTATTCCTGAACCTGCAGCTCTCAAAGCACCTTATGAGGCATGGGAAATGAGTCTCATACAGGAGTTTGATATGGACTGTAGGGTGAAAAGTTTTTTTGTCCTCCACACGCATGGAAACAAAGAGGGCATTGGAAAATTCTTTGATGAAGTTCCTATGAAATATTGTAATGTGTGCCAAATAGTTCACCGACCTTAGAGCAAAGGTCACTGACATAAACATGTGCTTTCCAAACCTGTCCAACACCCTGGATTTTCTACTGGGGAGCTGGACAAAAGAACTTTGCACAGCAACTTCTTTCTTGGTGGCCTCTGCTACCACCACAACATCTACTGGGGGACCCTTGCTCCAGTGGGCCTGATCCTTATGTGCAACCAAGTATTTGTCAGGTCTTTTAGGAACTGCCTCAGTGACATCGTGATCCTTCCAGGCCCAGTGGGAGATAAGGTCCACCATTTTATCCATCAGAGAGACTACCCAGGATATAGCAGAGCTGGATCTGAAAGCTTCAAGAAACACAGACTCCTCTTGGGAAAGTGGGTCAGAAGATCAACCACCCTTCTGTCATAAAAAACCTGAGTATTTCACTGAAGGAGACATCCTCAAGGGGTAATCTGGGAGCCCCTTAGCCTGCCTTGAAGTCCTCTTCTGTCAGGGATTCCTGTTTGGAATCTTAGTGCCTCCTCTTGCACGTATGTTTCTAAGGTGCTCTGCAATGGGATGCTCTGGACAGGATTCAGAAGTGTGAGACAAGTCCTGAATGAGGACTTTCTCAAGTCTTGTATGGACCACCTGCCCCACAATGACAGGATGTAGAGATGCTGAGACCACAGCAGACAGCTGTGTAAGGACTGGACCCTACAGGGACACTTGTGTCTTATCCACAGTGGCAGAGTAGGCTCTCTCTACTACCTCAAAGATGGAAGACATAGGAGAAGCAAGTGGTGCCTGCTACAAGCTGAAGACAACTGCTCGGGGTGGCTCAGAGCATCACCCTGACTCTGCCTTGAGGCAGAAGTGGGAGCCAAGCTGTCCAGTGCCAAAGCTCCAAGAGGGAGGGATTGCTCCAAGGGCATCAGAGTTGAACCCAACACCCCAGATCTGGCACCAATGTTTCAGCTCCAAGAGCCCTCCAGCAAAGTTACAGTCAACTGGATCAGAGACACTGATGGAGTTGAAGACAGCCAAACCTTTGGATCTGAATCAGACAGACTTGGAACTCTTGGGTCTAACAGCTCTGATACCGAAGGTCAGATCAGAATGTACAACTGGGTAGGGGCCAATGGCAGGCTCACATGTCTGATCACTGATGGAGCTGGTAGAACTCCGAACTGAATCTGCGCCTGAAGAAACTTCCTCATCATCCTGTCCACATCTGCTTCTGTTAAACTTCTAGATGACCTGAGAGGCAATGCACCACAGCATGACCTGGAAGTCCTTCTCAGGGTCTCCTGCAGGAATGGTGACTGGATCCAGGAAGGAATCGACTCCAGAGTGAAAGTGGGAGAGTGGTAAGCTGGAGATTTATAGGATCATACGATCATAGGAAGTTACTAAGCTATTGGCCATGAGGCCCTTACAAGCCTAGCCAAGAATTTAGCCGATGTTCCAACAAGTCAGCACGCTATGCCACTGTCTAGCAGGGACACAGGTGGAATCCCAGGGATGTGTTTTCTGTTCCCCATCCAGTTATCCCAGTTGTGCTTAAAAAGGTTTAATGAGGTACTCTGCTTTACATGGAGAAGGAGTCTATTCTACAAAAGGGTCCAATGACTTAGACTTCAATATTGTCAAATCCGATAAGCCAGATGGACCCAACAGTTTAGCAATCTTCTCAGGTGGAACTGAACCTAAAACCCGAGGAGGGAGAATGATCAGATGATCAGGGGATCATTTCCTACTCTCTCTCTGCCCTTGGTTGATGAATCTCCCTTAGCCTTCTCAGGGGGATTCTTGGAAGGCCGGGAAGCTCCAGCAGAAGACAAAGAGGTAGATGGAAACAAACCATTATGGACTAACTTGTAGTGTTGTTCAACCAAGGTACAGTTATTGAACACCACACAGATTACAAACTCAACGTCCAAATGGGCAGAGCCCAAACAATATACACACTACTGGTGGGCATTAGAATTAGGGATCTTATGCCCACAAGAGACGTATTTTTTAAATCTGGTCAGTTTATCTGACATGGTAGAAACATAGAAAAGAAAAGGGAAAGGGATTAAAAAATAGCACAGTCAACCAATGACGGTAAGAATAACTATCAACAATGGTAAGATAAGGAGTACCTATAAAAAAGTAGCAGTAATAGAAAAACAGAAGTTCAACTATGCCAAGGAAACACAAGGCCTAAGTGAAAGAAGAGCTATAAATAAGGTTAAACAGACTTTTTTTTTTTTTACTACTGATATTACAAAGGGAGGAAGAACAAGAATAAAGATGGTTATAAAATAAATGATAGCACTCATCCTATCCACCCTAAAACACTTGGACCACATCAATTCTCTGACAAGGCTATCGAGATCTGAGGTAATTCTGACTAGAAGGGAGGATTATGGGTACTGGCAGGAGCTCAAGCTATGGAGCCAAGTCTTTAGAAGTGGTTGAAGTCAGATCCAGGGTTGGATCTGAGATCCCATCGGTTGAGGAGTGGATGAAAAAGATAACATCAGGTCTAAATGTTTAGCAACAGTAGGATTAACTTAAGCTATAGCTGTTGGGTCAGGTTTGGGAAAAGTGTGTAAAAACTTAAAAGAATGAGGCACTTTATATATCTTATCTACCTTTTTAGGGGCATCTGGCTAACTACCATGAAAACTGCAGGCAGTAATGCACACATCCTCCAAAGCTGACAAAAGTGGAGGAATAGGTGAAGGTTCTGGAGATTCCTTCTTTAACAATTCACAGTACTTTCTGTGGGACTGAGAAACCTCAGTGCCCATCCTACTGAAAACACCGACACATTCTGGAAATATTCTCAGAGAAACAGAAAATCCCACAGGAATATTCAGAACCTGAGCCCTCCTTTGAGTCTGAATCAGAAAACTTAGGAGAAAACCCTGTACCTGCCCCTTCATCTTCTTGTCCAGATTTAAAATCTTGAATCTCTTCAGGAAAAGAGGTATCCTTTTTTCTTTTACCAGAAACTACCTTATAAGTAGGATTGGTAACCTGAATTAAACCCCAAGCAAGACCCAGTAAACTACTGGTATAAAAAGAAATTTTTGGAGGAGTAGATACGTTTAGTTTTCTATTTCTTTTTGACAGGAAAAATGGGACCAATAATGTCATTAATGGCAAGAGCAGCTTCCCCAGGGATGGCCACAAAATTATGACAAAACAGGGAAGGCCTTCTCTGTTCTCTTTCCAAGGGCTGACAAGAGTGGCTCTCCCCTGCTCACTAAGTGGAGCCCAACAGCCGCACAGGAAGTGGTTAACCCCCGGTCCACAGAGGGTGTGGGTGCTACATCAGAGGTACCCAAGTAAAAGATGAGTGGTCTAAGGTACAACCAATGGCCAAAGAAGAGTCACCCAACTGCAGCTGAGAAAAACTGCTAGCCTGCTTTGGTGGCAAAGGCTGTTTGCGTAACATTTTTTTTTGTGGATGGAAGAAGGACAGACTATGGGACATACAGTTTCTTACATGATCAAGCCAAAAATGCTGCCACTTTCACAGGAAAACAAGCAGCAAATGCCAGTAAAAACTGAAAATCTTTTAAAAGACACTTTTAACATAAACAAACACAGTAAAAGCACTTAATAAACACAATTTCACCAGAGAAAAAATAGTTTTCAAATACCTTAAAAAACTTTTAAACGGACAGGGAAATAAGACCCTCTTGTTTAAAAGTAAAATACAGTCTCATAACAGTCAATTACAACACAAACTCCTAGCTTTAAAATAACTTTCCTGAAAGGGAATGTTTTATTAAACAAAACAATTTTCAAAACAGAAGGTTTTCCCCCAAAGGGAACTTATCAGCCTAGCAAAGGGATAGCTCAAGCTCATTCTGGATCCTCAAAAGCCTCACAAGACCATACTCTTCCATGGCAGGCAAGCTCGGAAGGGCTTGTTACCCAAACCTGTCCTTTTTAGTCAGCTCACCTTGAGCTGACTTCACTGGTGGTTTGCTGTATCAAAGGTGCCCTGATGCTTTGAAAACTGGCCTGCTGTTATCATCCTTGGCAGAATATAACCCATATAGTTAAGTCTACTGCAGCAGTTATCAACATGATAAACATTAAAAGCTTCTGTCCCATACAGTAGCATCAGCATAATCATTAGCTCTGAAAATGTACACTGTTACAGCTGCATCAACTGTTTCAACAGCAGCTGGCACTTGGACGAAAAGCCACATATTTTAGCCAGTTCACAGAAAATGCAATTCATTATTGGGACTCAATGCAAGATAGATAGCTATTTACTCTCAAAGTATAACAACCCCAGAGCTGATTATTTTAGGTAAGGTGATGAAATCTTCCATATAGGTGGGGATTCAACACCGACACTAATAATATTCATGTGAAAATACACCATGAAAAAAATTTCTTCTGTCAGGCAGAAGTTCCGAAGGACTACTTACAGTCTTTGGATGAATTTGTATCCAGCTATCTTCAAGAGTAATTTTTTCCTGGACAGTCAAAGTCATTTTTTGATGCACAACATGCTAAGGAGGAAATACAAAATGGCATTCTGCTTCTTATTCATCTGATAATAAAGCTCACAGTGAGACTATGCCAATGAAACATTTTCCAATGTTCCAAAGGATAATACTTGAGAGAGAGAAAGAAGCAGAAGAGTTGACTAGAAGAAGAGTTGACTAGAAGAACCAAGCAAAATGGAAATGAACAACAGACTGGATTTAGAAGATAGAGATCAAAAGGGAAAAAAAAGCATCAACTCGGAAATTAATGAACAAATGTGGGATTACAAAGCATTAATTACATTTGTGAAATATGACAGAACAAGAAAATCAAGAAATAATGGACTTTTCTTTACTCTGTTAAACATGTAGGAGACTCCAAAGCATATGCCTTACTTCATGTTATTAATGTCTGGAAGAACATTAAGGAAGGGGAAGAGGAAGAAAATAGGTAACTGTCCAACGTTCAGCATGGCTTTAAACCACACCACAGTAGTAATTCTGCCCTCCTCTCTAACGTCATTAACCACAACCGCAATAATAACAAACTATCCTCAGCACTCTTTCTAGATCTATCCAAGGCTTTTGACATGGCTGACAACAAAATGCTTAATACCTTGAAGGTCTTCTCCTTAAACAACCATGCACTCCAATGGTTTCAATCCTGCCTGCAGGGCAGGCTACAGGCAGTCCTATGGCAGGAGAAGTTACCATCTTGCCTACCCATCACATTAGGAGTCCCCCAGGGCTCGATACTAAGACCCCTTCTTTTCTCCATCTTTATCAAAGACCTTCATTCAGTCATCCCAGATGTGACCTGCATTCAATATGCGGATGACTCCACCTTGATTTGTTCTGACACCTCACCAGCTACTTTATTCACACTAACCCAAAATACCTTCAATACAGTGGAAAATGGCTCTCCAATCAACAACTCATCCTAAACCCCAACAAAACTAAGCTGCTCCTCTTCTCTCCCACATGCAGGACCCCCGTGCCATCCTTCAACATAACCGCTAACAATGGCACTATCATCTCCCCAAAAGTCCAAACTAAACTACTGGGTGTCATAGTTGATAACAACCTGAAGTTTGATGTGCATATCAATCAAACTATCAAAACCATTAATAAAAAACTTGGCTCTCAGTACAGAATCAAATCTTTCCTTACCCCACTTACTAGAACTGCAATTGCCCGTTCCCATCTGCTATCAACTCTTCTCTACGCCTCACCTCTATTCTCCAACTTAAATAAAACAGATCTTAACAAACTATCATCCTGCTATAACCACACTGCCAGATTTGCTACTGCCACAGCCTACCGGACACACCACTGTCACAACTTAAATTGCCTAGGATGGCTTGAACTGCCAAGCCTACTGCAGTTCAACCAGCTAATAGTGGCACATAAAGTCCTTTACCAACCAGAAATTACACCTGCACTAAAAAATATTATCAGCCCCTACACCAGCACCCGGCCACTGCGATCATCCACTAGACTCCTAGTTCAAACATACAAATCCAGCTACTCAGCTGGTGACTCTCTGTTTGCCAACTCTGTAGGAAAAACATGGAACACAATCCCAGCTGACTTGACCCTAGAACCCTCCTAACTCTATTCAAAAACAAACTCAAGAAATACTTCAAAACTCATTGGTTATGTCCTTGCACTAACCCCGACTAGTGACCTCTCTATTTCATAGGTGCCTTACCTTCAACTACTTCTAACTTTTTTCTACCACTCCATTTCAGGAAGGGTCAACTGTATAACTGCTGCTCAATGTGTCTTAAACCTGAATGTAATGTTATGTTTTGTAAAGTGTTTTATAATAAGTTAGTACTATATGTGCTAAATGCTGGTGTTGCTTATGACTGTAATCTGCTTGAAACTAGCATTTACTAAATGTTCAATGTGTGTTATTATCTTGGAGCTTTTCCTCCCAGGCCTCCGCTGAAAATGGACATATATCCAGTCGGACTATCCCAGTCAACAAATGTAAAATAATAAATAAAACAAATTTTGTTCTTAACAGTATTTTTATAAAACATGACAAACTGCATGCTATAAAGTAAAGCTTTTTCAGTTACTTGTGTGTGTAATAGGGATACAAAATAAATATGTGCCCTTTCTTCATTTTCTTTCTTCTTGTTTAGTTTTAAGAAATGTAGGCACTACAGTGTAAAAAAAGAAGAAAGCCTGGATAAAAGAGCATGATACAAGTAAAATGGATATGCTTCCTCTTGCTTTTCCATAGGGGAATGACAGGATTAAGGTCCTTGGCTCAATCTAATAACAAGTTTTAAAAGGAAGCAAGAAAATATAAGAACGCTGAATATAATGAAAATTTTCCACTAGCAAATAAATATTCACAGTGCAATATGAGAAGTTTGTAGCAGAAGGCAAGTGTGTATCTGGTTCTCATGTTTCTATGGAGACAATCTGATAAGAGGGAAATAATAACAGAATACTTCCTTTCAATGGCTAGGAGATAATGTTTTCTGAAAGCATTCAAGTTGTTTTCTATATCTGGGAGAGGAACAGAAATAAGACAAAAGCAGACGGCACCTAGTGTAAGCAGAAGCACAGACTGCACCATGCATCTTAGCATGATTACCTTCACTATAGGTTAATACAAGCCTGTGCATGTGGTTGTTGATCTGGGACAACTGTTCCTATTAGGAGGGTTAAACATCATTATTTGAAGATGTATACAGTTTTGAATGTTTGCATTAAGTTAATAGGCTTTAGGTGTGTGTTTTTTTTTTGAGGGTTTTCATTCAAAGAAAACAATCTTGTAAGATGTGACCTAGGTTAAAATGGATATGGCAAGAAACAACTGTATACAAGTTCAACCTGCCAAACATTAGTGTATGCATGTAACACAAAAGCTGAAACTAGACATAAAAAAGCTGTTATACATAACAAGTAGAAATAACTTATCATAATGGCGAACTAACGAAAAACAAACTCAAACTAAATGAAATGGAAAAGGCAAATGTAACTCAGCCTCCACAGCTATAGACCATGATTCCGGCAGTTTTCAAAAGACACTTTATTAACAAAAATAAATCACTGTGTTAGCACTTTCGTTTAAAACCATGTTAAACTTCATCAGACATTTTAAAAATTGCTACATCACATCCTTTTATACTGACACTTCATTTTTCATTGGACCTTCAATATGACTGACATACATATGCAATAACCTAATAAATATTATGTAGATCTATTAAATGTTAAAAATATATATTAAAAAATACTAAAATATATTGGATTTGCTCATATATGCCCCTAAAGTATAATAAATGCATCAAATAGCAAATATGACTATAAATACGTAGTTATAAATTTATCATTATAAATACATATAAAAAAATTCATGTAAAAAATTCATAATATTACATGGACAATGCATAGGAAGTACATGCATTAGAAAAGCAAGACAACTACCTAATGAATTGCACCTTAATTAATTAATTTTCTTTCTTTGCAGGGCTTTCAGTTGTAAAACTGGTGCAATAGAGATACGTTCATTGATTCCAGGCCAGTTATCTGCCTGTACTCTGATTTGCCATTTTAATTCTTTAAGCTCTGACTGCGCCCCCCCCCCCTCCCATGGTTGTTTTTCTTCGACATTCACATGGTCAATGGCCATATAAGAAAAATAGTGACTATTACATTCACAAATGTGCTTTGCTAAAGCATTATTTGGATTGTTTTTCTTTATAGCATACTTGTGTTCGTATATTCTTTGGGCAAGGTGTCTCAGTTTTTCCAATATAAAATATTGGACATGAGTTGCACACAGCTAAATACACAACTGCCTTGGAATTGCTGTTGTATTTGCCTTTTAAGGAATATCTTATATTTTTTAAATAAAAATTGTCACCAATATTTATTTTATGGCACCAATGACATGCCCCAGACCTTGTCATACCTAAATTCAATTGGGCAGGCATGTAGGTGGCTTATTTAAAAATATCCTTAAAGCTCTTGCCTTTCCGGTACACAATTTTTGGTTACTCATTCATGTGGTTCCTTATGTATGGGGTCTTCTGTTAAAATAGACCAATTGTTTACAAATACATCTTTAATTAATTTATGATCCTGAGTAAACGTAATAACTAGTGCTTTGGTAAAGTCAGACTTATTAAGTATTCCACAATTGTGTTCATACTGCACAACAGACACATCACTAAAATTCAGGCTGATGACATCATGGGTATTTTCTTGGATTGATCCAAGATAGGTTTAAAATGACCATTCAATCTTTTACTGGTTACTTCCTGAATCAATGCATCTACAAATTTACTAGGATATTCCCTATTGAGAAACATGGTACGCAGGGTAAGACATTCATCCATAAATTCCTCATATTTCGTTACCATCCGGGCTGTCCTAACAAGTTGTACTTTGACAACAGATCATTTTGGTGCTCCGGATGTGAACTACTATAATGTAAGAAACAATTAGAATAGGTTGCTTTCCTATGGATGACGGCTGCATACATCTCATTAGCCCTATCTTTTTCTAGGTGAACATCCAAATAATTCATATAATCAGCATTGATGTCCCAAGTAAACGGCAAAAACTCAGTAGTGTCATTTATATATACAAGAAATTCATTCAATAATTCATTTGCCCCTGTCCATTTAATACTGATGTCATCCTGAAATCTCTGGTAAGACTTTAAGCATGTCTTAAACTTGGAATTGAATATAAAATTCCTCTTCCAATAGGCCATCACCATGTTTGCATAGGCTCCCCCACAAGGTGACCCCATGGCGATGCATTTTTTCTGCAAGTAATACTTCTTATCAAAAGTAACAAAATTATTGCTCAACACCATTTCTAGCAGTTCCATAATAAGATTAGTTGTCTCGTGTCCAACTTTATGATGGATAAGCATCTCATTAACCCATTCTAAACCTATGGTCTGTGGCATTACCCTATAAAGATCACATCTACTGTTATCAAGATGCCATTATGGTCAAATTGAATATTATTCATATGTTGTAAAAATGACCACAAATCTTTACATATTTGTGATTCTTTTCCTAAGATGTTCTTGAGCTCATAATCTATATATTTCGCACATGCAGAAGTAATGGAATCCCTTCCATCCACTAATGGGTGCATAGGGGGATCTAATATACTTTTGTGGATTTTAGGGGTTCCAAAAAAACAGGAATTCTTAGGGTAGTTATATTCAGATAGTTACATAAATCGCAGTTAATCCGTCTTTCCAAAAAATATATAATTTAATTGTTCATACATCTTTCTATAAGCCCCATTATCTCATTCAGAGAAACTTAAACATAAGTATCTGTGTTTAAAATATTATTCAATTTCATATTATAAGTATGTTGACTCATAATAACTGCTCCTCCCCTCTTGTCTGGTTTCATAATCCTTACACCTTCACTTTTTAATGTTTTTACAATATTTTGTTCTCTTTCATTCAAGTTTGATGCAAAATTTGCCCTCTTATTTAATGTATTTATACACTTCAACTCAGTTTCACACATTTTTTCATATGTCATTAGTCTAGGATGCAAGGGGGATTATATATGCTACTAATAATAAATTTACTTCTCTCATTGTCTATGTTGTTTTGGTATAATAAACTGAAATTCAATTTCCTTAAAAATACTTTCAAATCAATCATGGTATTGGTGAAATCAAAGGGACTTGTTGGTACAAATGTTGTACCTTTAGATAATACATCGGCCACATGCTTATCTATGTGCATGTTTGACAAGTTATACACTTTAAAATCTCCTTTTGAATTATTTACAATCACATTAGTATTCACATTTACATTAATATTATCATAATGTTGTTGGTTGATGCATACTCCAGAAGGTTGTGCATGGTTAGTGAAATGGGGGTCCAGCCTATCACCACAGTCATTATTTAACTTCTCCAATGTTTGGTTTTCGGCCAGGCCCCTTGAAACCCCACTGACTGTACATATTTTGGGGGTTACTTTTATTTCTTAATCATTCTGACCTCCTTAACTAAGAAACTCCTGATTGTACAGTCGGTCATGTTCTGATTCACCATCTCTAGTGTTACTTTCATCATTGTTAATGTTACCAGCATTGTGATAAAATCTATTTCTCCTATGCCCCCCCAGGTGGTTTTGGGTAGGCAATACCATTAGCACACTGGTTTAAGTCTCTTTCAAGCTTCTCCATTTTACCATTTTTTAAATTTTAACAGTTGTTGGTCAATGCTGTTGTATATCCTTAGAATTTCATATTTAGTGTTTTCGTAGGATGAATCATCCCTAATGTCCTTATCCAAAACAGTCAGTGCATTAATCAGGACATCTATATCAAGTTGGTGATATCTGATAAATAATGTCAAGAAACTTTTTCTCACATTTCTCAAACAATTTGAGCAAATCCATATGCAAAGGAGAGTTATTAACTAGAATAGTAGGGTAGAGTCAGAACCACAACCCCTTTGGAATAATATTAAGCCTGTTACACACTCTCAAATACGCATTCTCTAACTGAAGCTTTCTGCATTTGGCCAACTTGGTATCAAATGCATTAAGCTTATTATCAATTAAGTCAGTACCTTGAGGTTGTCCAGTTGAGAAAGTGAATGCTGACCCCAGCCATTCTCTTAATGCTGGTAATTCCCTTCTTGTTCCACCATTATCGGCGTTCCTGTGTTCTCTATTCAGTGCGCATGCTCCTGTATGTGCACTCACTTCCTGCTGCTCTGTATATGAACGGCTTACAGCTCCAGATTCATTATTGTGAAAACCAGAGCTGTTATTGCCAAAACAAAGTGGCGTTAGATTAAAATCCATAGATAAAGTCTCTCTCTGGGCACACTGAATGTACAATTAGATGTGGCGTGTTCAGGAGAATTAATCCGTTCATACAGTCCATCAACAGGCTGTGTTAGCTGCATAATTAAAGCAGTTAACTTTCCAATAGACCCTTCGGTCCCATTTTCTTCCTCATTGAGCTGTATAGGAGAGCCAAGTAAATTGCCTGAAGCCATACGAGCGAACTGACGAAAAACAAACTCAGACTAAATAAAATGGAAAAGGCAAATGTAACTCGGCCTCCACAGCTATAGACCACGATTCCAGCAGTTCCAAAAGACACTTTATTAAAAAAAAATAAATCACTGTGTTAGCGCTTTCATTTAAAATCATGTTAAACTTCATCAGACATTTTTTGCTACATCACATCCTTTTATACTGCCACTTCATTTTTCATTGGACCCTCAGTATGATTGACATACATAGTAATAACCTAATAAATATTAAGTAGATGTATTAAATATGTTGAAAATATATATAAAAAATACTAAAATACATTGGATTTGCTCATATATGCCCCTAAAAGTATAATAAATGTATCAAATAGTAAATATGACTATAAATAAGTAGTTATAAATTTATTATTATAAATACATTATAAATACATATTAAAAAATTCATATAAAAAATTCATAAAACTACAAGGACAATGCATAGGAAGTACATACATTAGAAAAACAAGACAACTACCTAACAAACTGCACCTTAATTAATTAATTTTCTCTCTTTGCAGGGCTTTCAGTTTTAAAACTGGTGCAATAGAACTACATTCACTGATTCCAGGCCAGTTATCTGCCTGTACTCTGATTTGCCATTTTAATTCTTTAAGCTCTAACTGCACCCCCCTCCCCCCACGGTTGTTTTTCTTCGACATTCACATGGTCAATGGCCATATAAGAAAAATGGTGACTATTACATTTACAAATATGCTTTGCTAAAGCATTATTTGGATTGTTTTTCTTTATAGCATACTTGTGTTCATATATTCTTTGGGCAAAGCGTCTCTCAGTTTTTCCAGTATAAAATACTGGACATGAGTTGCAGACAGCTAAATACACAAATGCCTTAGAATTGCAGTTGTATTTGCCTTTTAAGGAATATCTTATATTTCTTAGAAATTGTCACCAATATTTACTTTATGGCACCAATGACATGCCCCACACCTTGTCATACCTACATTCAATTGGGCAGGCATGTAGGTGGCTTGTTTAAAAATATCCTTAAAACCCTTGCCTTTCTGGTACACAATGTTTGATTTCTCATTCATGTGGTTCCTTATGTAGGGGTCTTCTGTTAAAATAGACCGATTTTTTACAAATACATCTTTAATTAACTTATGATCCTGAGTAAACATAATAATTAGTGCTTTGGTAAAGTCAGACTTATTAAGTATTCCACAATTTTGCTCATACTGCACAACAGACACATCACTAAAGTTCGGGCTGATGATATCATGGGTATTCTTGGATTGATCAAAGATAGGTTTAAAATGACCATTTAATCTTTTACTGGTTACTTCCTGAATCAATGAATCTACAAATTTACTAGGATATTCCTTATTGAGAAACATGGTACACAGGGTAAGACATTCATCCATAAATTCATCATATTTCGTTACCATCTGGGCTGCCCTAACAAGCTGTCCTATGACAACATATCTTTTTTGGTGCTCAGGATGTGAACTACTATAATGTAAGAAACAATTAGAATACGTTACTTTCCTATGGATGATGGCTGTATACATCTCATCAGCCCTGTCTTTTTCTAGGTGAACATCCAAATAATTCATATAATCAGCATTGATGTCCCAAGTTGAACGATTTTATCTGGGAGGGGAAGAGTACAAGAGTCAAGTGGGATAAGTTGATCCTTCAAATAGAACATGATGATTTGGGATTATCTGACTCGAGGGGGTATTTCAGAGCTACACAGTTAAAGCTTGTACACATAACACAAGCAGAAAGCTATAATTCAAAGAGATAAAGGATGTAAAGTATGACGATGAAACAGAGGTGAAGCTCAAGAAACAAGGAGAAACTAGGATTTTGGATGCAGATCCTTAAGAGAAAAACAACAACAACAATACCCATACGGAATATTATATTCATAAAGTAGCAAAAAGTATTCTAACAACTAAGACAACACAGGAATGGAGAAAGGAGATTCTGCCAAGAGGGATGACTGCAATAAGGGATATAGAGAATAGGCAAGAGGGCCTGGAATTTACTGGTGGAAACTGGCAAAGGAACCAAGGTATCAGGAGAAATTAATTAGAGAGGGAAAGGTAACAGAATGTGAAGAGGCCAAGAATTGATTTGGACTGCAAGCTAGAAAGTGATTGATATTGGTATAGATGTAAAGAGAAAGAAACGGGGATCCTAAGTGAAAGAGTTTTTAGCAGAATCAAGAACAGAAGCTGCTATTAAAAAAGGGATAATTAGGAGGTCATGTAAAATATTAGATGTTAACTATAGGAATGTGTTAATTATAGGAATCAATCAGTAGAGGTTAGAAAGGACTGGAAAGAGAGAATGGATGAGCAATTCACAAAGAAACAATGGGAAGATGGATGTATGGCTGCCAAACATGCAACAAAGTCTAGAAAATTTAGGATCTTTGCTTAAAAGTGTTTGCATAGATATTATTACACCCCAAGCAGACTCCAAAGAATTCATCACGTAGATGACAAATGTTGGAAGTGTAAGGGGGAAGAAGGAGATACTTGACAGCATATGTACTCTGAGTACAGTGAGTGTAATGACTTGGTAGACTTTAAAAATTCTCTACAGAATACTCTGTCAGGAGTACTGAGTGAGCAAATAACTGCAATTAAGGAAATAATTTTTTTGAGATGGGACAGGATCTGAATTACCTACACATAGTAAGCCCTTGTTAAGTTTAATTCTGGTTGTTGCCTAAAAATCAATTACTAGAAAATGTAAATCAAAACCTAAATGAACTATACTTGAAGTAGCGATTATTGTAACAGACATAAAAGAACCGAAAGTGGGATCTTTAGAAAAGCGTTGGAATAAATTAAACAGAAAACATTGAAATTGTGAGGACATTATATGCAAAAAATATTTCTGATGAAGAATGAGATTTAAGAGAAGCAAGCAAATGAACAATTTATGTAATGATGCTTTAACTATATGTTATATAACAATAAGCGTGTGATGTATAATGTTTGTAAATGTGAACTTGTTAGTACTGTTTAATTACTTTTATAAAAATTTAAGTTTGCCTATGTCAGAAATGTGGTGCTTAGAAAAATACTTCTGTTACTCTGATGAAACACAAAATGAGAGAAATGATAGTTAACATTCATGCTTGTACAGCCAATAACTCTTTGTTAAGCAACATAAAGTAACTCTTCAACAAGGTCTGAAATTCAGCTCATTCAAAATGAAGAAGTGACAGTGAGTGTCTTTCAATGGCTGGGCAACAGACATCACAAGTTACGTACCTATCATAAAGTACAGCTGTGTAAAATCTTACCGTAATGGTAGAGGTCCATCTCTTCAATGTCGCAGTATTCATTACACTAAGGGATTCCCTGACAAGGGTAGCCCAACATCCGGCCAATATATAAAACCCTTTAAGTTGTTTTAAGGTACACCGTACATCACACATATGCACTTGCGCAGCACACTGCGTAAAGGTGACATCTGGCTATACCATCCTCAGAACTGAGAGCCCCAAGTAGGAATACCAGTCCAAGGAAAAGAAAGGATATTAGTACACCCAGAAGAGTAATGGACCAGGGAATGGAGGGAGGGCGTCAATACTGCAACAGTGAAGAGAAGGACATCTACTGTTAAGGCACACAATTGTACTATGTCCTTCCGTTTCCCTGTTGCAGTATTCATTATACTAGGGAGAGTGCCAAAGCTCAAGAAGAAGAGAGAGCAAGGAGGAAGGACCAGCAGAGCATTCTAGGAAGCTATGAAGGATGGCCCTAGAAAAACCAGCTCTAGCTCTGGAAATTCCATCCAACTTGTTGTGCTTGGTAAATGTATGCACAGAAGTCCAGGTAGCTACCTCAAGAATAGAGTTAGTATCCAAACCCTTGAAAAAAGCACCAGAAGAAGTCACAGTTCTAAGAGAATGAGCCTTAACAGAACAAGGAAGGCTCTTGCCATGAAAGGAATAACTAAATGAAATCGATTTAGAGATCCAAAAAGAATCGTCTGCTTGGACACAGCCAATCCTAAGGACCTAGGATGAAAGGAAACAAAGAGCTGATCAGAATTTCTAATAGTCTTAATCTTATTCAAAAAATATGAGTTGCCTATGCACATCCAACATGTGCAGCACCTTCTCACTGGCAGACTGCAGAGAAGGGAAAAAGTGGGCAAATGAATAGACTGATTAAGGGACAACTCATTTACTACCTTAGGCATAAAAGAAGGATTAGTACATAAGGACACCTTGTCCTTATGAAACACCAAAAAAAAGCAGGAAAAGCCATAAGGGCTTGAAGCGCAGACGCTCAGAGTGTCTGCCACAATATTTTGACATGAGGGAAAATAAACTGCCTGAAGTGTCACATGATACTGGACAGCTAGATCCCACACCAGGACTGCCATCCAGCAAAGAAGATAAGATCTTGTCACCCCTTTGCTTGTTTACATACATCACTGTGGTATTGTCTGTAAACACTCTGAGAGGTCCCAGGGAGAAGGGAAGATGAAAAGCCTAAAGAGCCAGCAGAAGATGTGCTCTTTCTGTTGAGAAAGTGACCAAACACCCTACACCTTTAATGAGCAAATGCTGCTCTCCGTCCCATATCTAAAGCATCTGTGAACAGCTCCTGAGAGGGAAGTGGAAGATGGAAAGAGAGCCCTGGATTTAGAGACAACTGCTGAATCCACCACTGAAGTTTCTTCTTGAGACAATGCAGAAGAGGAACTACAAATTTGAGGGGATCTGCATGTTGAAGCCAAAATGACTTCTGAACCCAGTGAAACTTTCTCATGTAGAGGTTGGCCAAAGTGAGCATAGGAATGGTGTAGGCCATGATCCCTAGAAATCTCAGAAATTCCCTGCCTGTTACACAGGTCAAAGGAAGGAGAGTCTGAAAAAAGGAAATGAGTGGTAAGGCCTTGAGGGGAGGCAGGGATGCTAGCATAGGCACAGTCTGGATCGTGCACCCCAGAAAAACATGGTCCTGAGAAGGAGTCAGAATAGACTTTTTGAAGTTTATTTTGAACCCCAGGCTTTGCGGAAGGGAAATGGCAAAATGAAAAGTTTGCAATGAGATCTCTGGAGCAGATGTCTGAAACAGGAGTATGTTGAAGTAAGGAAAGACTTGGATCCCCTGAAGCCTGCAGAAAGCAATCACAGGAGTGAGGCATTTAGTGAATACCCTTGGGGCAGTAAAAAGGCCAAAAGGCAAAGCTGAGAACTGAAAATACCAGGAAGCACCAGAGAAACGTAAAAACATGAGGAAGCAAAACAGGGAACAAAGTCTGAAGGATCAACATTCAAAAAGTGGGCACCTTCAGGAAAGTGCTTATATTAGAAAGGTCTAGAATTGGTCTCTGGCTACCCTCTTTCCTGGCCACTAGAAACATCCTGGAGTAAAACCCTCTCTCTTGGGACACAGACACCTCTCAAAAGATCTTGAAGCACCCCTAGAAAGAAAGACGGCTATTCCTGAGGGGAGTGAGGAATTCCCATAAAAGGGTGAAGAGATTTCCAGACCATGAAATACCCATGGTAGATAATGGAAAGAACCCAGAAATCCTGAAAAGACACCTTTAGAGAAAGAAGAAGAGAGAGAGATAGGCAAAGAGAAAGAGGAAAAGGAAACTGGCTGGGAAGAATAGGATAGTCAGACAGCACCTGGTTTATCAGGAAAAGGAGATTTCTGAGGCACAGAAGTCTGAGTAGCCTTCACAGGAGGAACCCACTTGCCACCCTTTTTATGCTTAGGAGGAGGATGAGATTGCCTCCAAAAAAAAAAGGCTGGCTTATTGGGATAGTTTCTCTGAAATTTAGGCACAGGAGAAACAAAAACATGTTAAAGTTCCTGTAAAGTCTTGCCCTTATCCTGAAGGGACTTAAACAAATTATCAGCAGCTTTGCCAAACAAGTGCTTATTATCTACAGGGGCATCCGTCAACTTAGCCTTAATATCATCAGGCAAAGTTTGAAGCCAAAGCCAAGAATACCTCCTCATCACTGACCCAAAAGCAGCAACTCTAGAAAAAGCATTTGCTGCATAATACCTACACTTGATGGAATGACAAGCCACCTGGGAGGAAGTCCTTAAAAGGGAAAGAGCAGAAGTTTTACCTTCACAGTCTGGAAGTGCAGAAATCACCTGGCAGGCCTGGGAAAGCACAGCCAACAAGTACCTGGACATATGGGTCTGATAATTAACAGCCCTAAAAGCCAAGGTAGCAGAGCTATAGACCTTCTTGCCTAACCTTTCCATGGCTCTGCTATCTTTATCAGAAGGCAGTAACTTAAGAGAAGGAAGCAACTGAGAAGGTTTGTCAGAAGCTGCTGGCACCACCAATGGGTCAGCAGAAGGCCACTTGTACAAAAAATTACAGTCCCCAGGCACCCTGTAGAACCTATCAGGTTTCTTGGGGGCTGAAAATCTGGAGACTTACAGACATTAGAAAAGGCATCCAACAAATCAGCCAAAACAGGAGGAACAGCAGAAGGTCTGGGAGAATCCATCTGCAGTAGCTTATAATACCTTTTTTGTATCTCGGAAACTTAAGCACAATCTCATTTAAAGATCATCATCCTAGAGATAGTGTCCCCAAAAGAAATCTGTTCAAAGGGAGTATCAGAACTGGTAGATTCCCCTTCCTCTGATCCATGATCCAAAGGAGAGGGCATCTGGGAGGAGTAACCAAGGGATTCTTCATCTGAATCTGCCTCCTTCTCAGAGGAATCCTGTTCTCTGGGTCTCTTAAATGGGGTAGAGGCCCAAGGGGGCCTGGAACAGAAATTCCCTGTGGAGGTTTTAAAGCCATCAAGGCACTAAACAACCCCTAAGTGAAGGATTACCATTTACTCTGTAGATCCTTAGGAGCTGAGGAAATTCTGCTTTTTCATTAAGGGGACGTCCGCGTTAAAAAAATTTGGAAGGCTCCGACCTTGGACAGCATTAAATAATTGTAGTCAAAACCTCTTCTCTGACTAAAATTTGGGGAATACCCCTAGGCCTCTCAGATATAAATCAGCTGTGGTTCCCAATAAATGTCTGAAGCGGACATCTGCAATACTTCCGCAAGTGTGCCGAAGGTCGGACCCTCGACGGCTTCCCACCCAGTCACAGCAGAAGAATCCAACAATGAAGCCGGGCAAACCTCCAAGGTATCACTTATTTCAGGAGTGGCATCTGGCAGAGGATGAACAGCAGAAGATTCCAGCCTATGTTTCTTGGCCATCTTCTTCCCAGACGGCTGTCCCTCACAGATGGAAGTTCCCTCCATTGTGTCTCTAGCAAGAAGCTTAAGATGCTGATTCTCATGATAAGCAATAAAAAAAAGAATAATCTGCTGGTAAATCACAGTAAAAACAAGTGCAGAGAGCAAAAAAAGAGAAAAATCCACTGTAAACCATATAGCACCAAATTAGAGTCAAATGCTTTAATATGCAGCTAAGGTTTCGTGCCCACTGAGTGGCGCAAAGCTACAGTTATCCCACTCCACAAGGGGGGATCCACCTTGGATCCCGGAAACTACCATCCCATCAGTCTGACGAGCCTTATCTGCAAGGCCATGGAGCGTATTATCATGGAACTTATAAACAAAGACATTGGCAACCTTCAAACACTGGACCCCACCCAGTTTGGGTTTGTGAAGGGCCGATCTTGTCTCCTGAACCTGATTGACTTCTTCGAATCAGTCTCCAGAGCCATGGACAAGGGTAAGGTGGTCCACACAGCCTATCTAGACCTTGCCAAGGCCTTTGACACCATCCCCCACTCTGGAATCATAGATAAACTTACTAAGCTGGGCATTAATCCCTACATCACCCAATGGGTTGCTAACTGGCTTACTGATAGAACCCACACTGTAAAAGTAGCCAACTCCAAATCCAGTTCCAGACAACTGACAAGTGGAGTACCTCAGGGTTCAGTCCTGAGACCGCTCTTGTTTGGCATCAACTTCTCTGAAGTACAGGCCAACACTAAGGGACTCTGGCTAACAAAGTTTGCAGATGACTGCAAACTGGGAGCCATTACTGAATCCCCAAATGATGTGGATACTCTACAAAAGGGCCTTACAGAAACAGATGCTTGGTGCCAGAGCCATGGGCTCAAGCTCAATGCCAAGAAATGCATAGTTATCTCCTTTGGGAAAAAAAATGTACCCGTGAATTACCATATAGGTGGCAGTACACTAAACACCGAAAGTGCGATAAGAGACTTAGGGACACAGGTGGACAGTGGTCTCACCTTCGATAACCACATCGCCACAACAGTCAGGAAATCCTTCTATGTGGCACACCTCATCACTAAGGGCTTTTCATCGAGAAAAAAGGAGGTCATTGTCCCACTGTACTCATCCCTCATTGGACCCATTATAGAATACAATGCCCCGTTTGGTATGTACCTCTCAAGACATCTGCAACAACTGGAAAGGCCGCAGAAATACCTCACTAAAAGAATCACAGGCCTAAAGCAGATGCCCTACGCTGACCGCCTTAAAAAACTCCAGCTATACTCTGTCGCATATCGTCTACTCAGAGGCGATCTCTGCTGAACATACAAGGCCATGTCAAACCCAGAGCTGTTGGACATGCTACACTTAAAGAAATCCCAATCCCTCAGAGCCACATGCTCCAGGGATCTAAACCTTGTCACCATAATAAACAAAACATGCTGGAGGGATAGGTTCCTGACCCAGAGACTCCCCAGACTCTGGAATAGATTGCCCATACATGTCAAGCAGAGTGCCTCTTTGGCCCTCTTCAAAAGGAACCTTGACGATTGGATGGGAGAAAGGAAATTCACCCCGGGGATCATGTCAGTCGCCTGCTAGACAGGGGTCCAGGGAAGTAAATAGTGTGGGAAGAAATAGCCAGGGAATTGTTATGGCTAGGCTTGTATAGGCCCTAGGGCTGATAGCCTAGTACCAACCTATGAACCTTTGTAGTTTCACTTAAAAGCTTCCTCAAGCACATAAACATTTAAAACGGTTACTAAAGCCATTTAAATAGATAAAAGTCACATGATGCAAGTCGCATGATATAATTACACCCTCTGATGCAATTCTAACAAATAGGACTTAAACATTACAAATTCATTTAAACCTGATAATATATAAGCCCTGAGTCGAAAAATCCATCTATATTCCTCTAATTCAGTACACTGAGCAATATCACCACTATGTAGGGAATCATTAACTTGAAATAAAATCTTAAATTTAAAATAGTGTGTGTTGCCTGTAATATAAAATGGCTATATAATGCATCTGTGTTAAGTTTCCTATTAATTTCAGAGAGATGACTACTAATACGATCTTTCAACCATCTGTTGTTTTTTCCTCACATAATATGCATCACATAACTGGCAAGTAGCTAGGTATATAATGTTCCTAGAATCACAATTTCCAAACACCTCTACATTAAATATTTTGCCAGTGACTGGATGGGTAAAAGTTTTATTAGTATTAATACTGGTACAGTGCATGCATCTGTTGCATCTATGTATTCCTACTTTATTGGTCTTAAAATATATAATACTTCAAGGTTGTTCTTTATAACATAGTTTATTCTTTAAATTAGGACATCTTTTATAACCAAAGGTTGGTTTATCACCTATAGAATTCCTAATCCCTGGTACTGCAGAAAACATGGACCAGTATTTATTAATAATGGCTTTAACAGCCTTGGTAATATGCATCACATAACTGGCAAGTAGCTATAAACATTACTGTCTGTGTGGACAACAAGTGAGACTTGGCAAGATCTTACTATGATCTCCAAGGAATTAAACTACTGTAGTACAGAATTATGGATCGGTAGTGGCTTTTGTAAGGCTGGCGCAGCAGAACCAGTCATATAGATGAAAGAAAATTCTCAACATTCTTTGGCCCCTTGGCCATGTACTCTGTGAACAACCCAAGGCAGAATTCTTCCAAGGAAGAACTACAAAATGATAATAACTAACATCTGCCAAAAAGTACAGGAATCTTCTTCACTCCTCGGCAATCTTTAGATGCAATTTTTTTGTTCTGGAGTTTCAAACGGCATACCTAATCTCCTCTTGACAAACAAGGAAGGGTCAACCACACCATGACCACTCAGATTTTTGTTTTGGAATTAAATGATCAGTCTACTTAGGTCTACAGTGGGCCTGAGATCCTTCATCTTTTTGTCATTAAAATAAAATAAAAAACAAAATCTAAAAGGACTCTGCAGTAAAATTCAGACCCTCTTTGATCAGATGGGACCTCCTGGAAGGCACGTTTTAGAAGGATATTCAAGACATCACTTAGTATTTCCCTCTTCTCACAGAGACATCAGAAAGGGGGAAGGAGTGCTGTGTGAGCTGGGAGGGAAACAGGATTATATGGAGTCTGGATACTATGTGCAGTACTGCAAGTTTGAAGCGCTGTAACAAGTATCCAATAAACAAAACACAAGCATTGAGAAAAAAAATAAAACTTTATAACAGCAAAGCTTTCGGGTTACACACCCTTCCTCAATACTAATACTTTATTAGTATTGAGGAAGGGTGTGTAACCCGAAAGCTTTGCTGTTATAAAGCTGTATACTATGTGCAGTACCCAGATGTTCCATGTGATGGTCTCCCACACTAACAGGAGGAAGAATGGACAAACCCAATTGTCTCACATGCAGATCAGTCAGGCAAGATCTCAGGGAGCTTGCTACTAATCTCGGGATTATGGTACTCCTAGTTCTGGTAAGAATTCCTACTGTTAACTACCAAGAACACTGCCACACACCATCACCACTAAAACACACCACCGCATCAGCTTTGGGTCTTTCCTCCTTGCTGATTTTATTGCTGCTGGCCGTGCCTAAACCACATCTGACAGGGGACATTTTTGCATCCTGTAAAATTGGCATTGAAGAGTCATAAACTTGAAACAAACATCTGTAAGAGTTTAAACCTTCTTTTCACTTTCCCCCAACTTTTGAGTGGTCTGAACTACTAAATGGTGCATTAAGAAATGTTACCTTGGACTCTTTCACAAGGTCTGTAGGGTGAAACAAGACACAATGATATATGGTTACTTTTACACCTGACACACCCAAATGCACCATCCACTCGCTATGAGCTAATCACTAGTCAAGGTATTGAGTGTGGTTTACTTTGAAAATTACGAGTACAGGTTCGACGAAAATGGGAATGTCAAACCACTGTTGGTTGACTCCCATTTTCACTGACCTGCACTATTGCAAGTGTGCAGTTTAGTGAATGCCACTGTGCATTCGCACATATGTTACTGGAGTTATGACTACAGATTGCGGTACAGTGGGGATCAGGAAATTACCCTTTTCCCCACTGTAATGTGATCTCGGAGTTGGAATATATTATTTGCAGGGGGGGAAAGCCCCCCCTGCAAAAACATTACACTATGTGATATGCAGTAATGACGTGCAACACAGAATGTCGAAAGTGCAAATTCAAATGTTTCACTATATACACTTTGACATTCTGTCTGAATTAATATGCTGCACGTCGCACATGTGAATCGAAGATGTGAATGGATTTTGTTCTGTACTTCAATATTCTCATAGTAAACCATTGACAGTACATGTGTAAGCAGACAGCTTCTTTTAAGCTCAGTGTCTGACATGTGATTCTACATCTTGGACTTGTCATCAATAACAATGCACTGTAATTTCAACATGTGTTTCTGGAAGCTAAGTACCCTAGGTGCAAAGGTGGAAAATGTACAGGCCCACCTTCCAAAACTGTCTACTGCCCTTGACTCTTTCTTAGGAGGGTGGACCACGGGGCTCTGAGGGGTTAACACCTTTTTCAGGGCTATAGCAACAATGAAAGAGTTCGCCAAGGATTCAGCACCCAACAGTTCAAGGCCTTAGGGAAAGAGTGAATCTTTGTCAGTTTCCTAGGAATAGGGTTCACAGCACAGGAACACTTCAATTCTGCTATGAAGACAACCACTACATTTTCTACAAGAAGTACAATAAATGAGGATGAGGACAGTGACCTGAATGTTGCTTGCAGGAATAATATGCGAGACTTGCAGGGCAGGGGGGGGGTATCGCCAACTCCCTCTTTTCTCCTGTAAAATTTCACTAAACATTAGGTCATGGCAGGGAGACTAGAGAATCAGCCTCAACTCTTTCATTGGTGTCTGACTCAGAATACTCTCATAGGAGTCAATATGCTTCCTCTGGCATGATGTTTTGCCATGATTCCTCAGAGGAGAACTATTTCGTAAGAAAGAATAAGAAGTAAATTCTACGTGTCTGATGGAGACCTCTAGACTTCTGCCCTTATGCTGTAAAGTCACAAGAAGCTCAAATACGGTGTGGAAATGGTCTCACAGTAAGGTGTACGGTGAAGCATGCACTAGGGGGTGCAAGAATGGCAGAACCTGCAACATCAAGCCCATGACTAAATTCTACTGACATGCAAACCCATGAAGCAATGACACCACTCCTTGATATTGGGCAAACATCCAGTGCCAGTGTTAACCCTGACTGTATTTAGGCCGAAGAGTTCAAAGCAATCTGAAAGTCAGCACTGAAAGGGTTGGCACCAAAATCAGGCCCAAAAAATAAAAGACAGTCTGCACTGATGACAGCAGGATGCCTTGGTACTGGTACTCAGGCTAATAGGGAGCACAGAATGACAGAAGGAAGGCTAACACTATCCCAGTCGAACCTAGAATGAAATGTGAGGTTGAAAGAGATCCAAAACCATCTTTGCCTGCAGCATGGCCTTTGACAACTTCACACAGTCTACATAGAGTGGGAAGTGACTGAATGTAAAAACCCAGCAGAAATGTCCACTTCTGATAGGGAAGATATAAAATTCCTTTCCTGTATTCACAGATCTTGCATGTTCAGGCAGCCCTCTATTACTTGAACTACCAATTTTGAAACACTAGACTCAGAAGAGGCTCCCCTAACTTTCCTTCTTGGAATCTGGAAGAATGGCAGAAAATTCTCAAGATGAAGAAGCCTTTTTGGTTTATCTTTGGATTTAAGTCAATAAGTCTCCAATGCAGAAACTCAAACCATGGAGTCAGATGCCTCCAGAGCTTCCTCTCTGGGCAAAAAAAAAACACTAATATAACTTTGTTTCTTCTATCAAAGTTTCTGCATACCTCAGAGTCAATCCTCAAATAGGAAGCCCTAAACAATTAATAAAATGAATATGTCTGTCTTGCAGTGGATCTTGTGGCTGCAAATTTCACACCAGTTAAAACCAGAAGCCTTACCCAGAATAGTATTAAGCACCAGCAACCAACAACAAAGTGAAAAAAAGCTGACTGCAACAAAATACTAATAATGAAAACATACCAGAAAAATAGTCCAATCTAGAAAAAAAGAGAAAGAAGCAAATAAATAAAAAATAAATAAATAAAACAAAAAATAACACAGCAAGGTGAATAAACTATCAAGGTGTGAAATTTGTGACATAAAATGAGGTAAGACAAAAAGCATCCAGAAAGATGAAGGAGATAAATGTAATTCAGAAAAAAAATGGTATCCAGCAAAAAAAAAAAAAAGATCACGAAGCCTGGGGCCATTTAAAACCTTAGACAAGTGGCATGCAAAATCTGAAGAATGTTAACAGAGCACTGTGGATAAGGGGAGGAGTTGAAGCTGGGAAACTTTAGACTGGTGACAGACTGAAATCCGGAGTTTCCATCCTAGTTGTGAGGCAGATGAACCAGATCATGCCCGCAGATTCAGTATTACAGCACTGTTCAATAAACAAACCTCTGACCAGTTTCTGTATCAACAGTAGAGCTAAGAACACTGTCTGGCACAGGTGAATTTAAATTTAATTTATTAATCTTAGTGATAGCACTCTGACTGCTATTCAATTATCACTTTTTACAAAAAGGATTCATCTTTACTTTTACTCCCAGCCGTAAGATAAATGTTTCTGATGCACCATTTTTTAAGCTGTAGACTGGATAGTTGAACTTGAATTCTCTAATAGTCAGTGATGTGCTAAGACAGATCTATAACTTTTAAAAGACCTAACACTCCAACCCAACTCTACTTCCCACAACTTACTTTTAAAGTGGTCTGTGAAAAAGACAATAAAGTTATCCAAAAAAGTTGCCCTAGAAGTACCGAGAAGTGACAATTCTCTGCACTTTCTAAGAGTGGACAAGTGGGACTTGATTTAGATTATGGGTATGGACTTATATAAGGTCAAGAAACTTACTTCATTATATAATGCTCTTTCGCTGTGCTTACTTTACAGATCTTATAGAGCTTAAAAAGCAACTGAAGTTTTGCAAGATACTGTAATCACTGATCAAACTGCAGAATCCTTGCAGTACTTCAGTGTAGAACAGAAACCACAGAATGCAAATTTTTTTGGAATAGAGAAGTCCAAAAGAATGCCTTAGAATCTCTGTTCGGACCTATCATACTGGCTAGAGGATCTCAACTGGAAATGATGGCATTATCTTTGCGCAGAAAGTTAAGCACTTTAGTGCAAGAAATGCCTTATTTTACTAAGGATTCCTATGACTTTACTTAGCAAGGTTAAGACCCCCAAGTGAGGACACTTATTTGTTGGTTACAACTGATATTGGATTACTTTATTAAGTTATCACTCAAGAAAAAAGTATCTGGATATTGCTTGAGATGCTAGGGAATATTTATCCAACATGGAAATGACAGTTATTTGCTGCTGAACCTCATGCTAGCAAATAACATTTTTTTCATTTCTAATGATATTTGATAGGTAACGATACTTTAATGTATCTCAAGGACTTCAGATATTGTTAAAGGCATTCATCTCCTTGCTACAGTTGCTGACATTCACCAACTGCTATTTGAGCAGTCACAAAATCACTGCTGCTTAAATGCATATGTAGAATTAGCTGCTACCATGGACTGTTCAGCACCTCTTCTAAATATCTGTTTGTACCCCCCAACAGCTTGCACCCAAGACAGCCCCCCACTTTAACTCACTCCTTTGGACTAATTAGATTATTATTTGTGCCCACAAAAATACAAGTTCAGATGATTCTGAAAAAAAAATATTCCGAGAAAAGTTTAGAAAAAAGCAGGAAAGAGGTTCTTCATACCCTTTCTTAAAAACAGGCAAAAAGTAATGCCATGCCCTGTTTAGGTTCTCACAGATCTTCTGAATGCATCAGTTAAAGGCTCTACTGAGAAGATTGTTTTGGTGTTACAGTGTCTTATTACTTTTTCACATTTTTTGTTAAAATCTTAAGAAAAAACTGTCTGCTTCTTCATATGGATAGTAAACATAAAGATGTTTTACCAAAAATTTCAATTATCCTCTTATAAGAAAGAGCAATGAATTTAGGAAAACTGTGTTTGAACTTTCCATTACAAAAGTGTCAAGTTTTTCTCAGGGCATGTTTAAATGTTTGAGATGCAGTGTATGTTAATTTATGTTACAAGATTCAAAAATTACGATAAATCATAAAATATTACTTTACATCAATATTTTTCTTGTTTATTGCTGATGTTTGACGGCATAAAATGCAATTGTGAAGTGGCAAAATGGTACAGAGGTCAAACCAAATGAAAAGTTAAAATCAAGAATACAAGAACTTATATGAGATATAGTAAACAAAAATTCAACTTGTTACATTTAATGAAGTGCTATGGATTTTCACAAAGGTGAATTCATTGACTTTATTTTAACAAAGTTAACTGCAATTTCTTTTCCAAGCGTTAAGAGTTAACTTACAAGTACTAAATGAAATGGAAACTCAACTGATTGTTAAATCTGAGACATTATTTCCCAGAAGTTTAAATCTGAAAATCCCAATGCATTTTTTGATCTAAAGGAGTGGTTGTTCTAACATCAGATGAATCATAGAATTTTTTTTTGCAGTTTCTCTATGGAATTTAATGTCTACTCAATGCCAGTAACTTCTTTTCTCTTTAAATAAAGAGGTAAATTATCTATTGGCATCTGAATGTTAGACAGGAAAGAAAGCTCATTTAAGCTGTATCTCAATGCAAATAAATGTCATTTCTCTAGAAGACATCTTAGCCAAAGTACTAGGGACACAATAAAGAATTTTTATCCAGCAGTTACAGACCCTTTGTCATGCTTTACAACTCTGGAGTTATTGTGCATTAAACAGTTCTGACAGACTAGTGGAGTTGCAATGGGGCACAAAGCCCCCCCCCCCCCCCCACAGTTTTTTTAGCTGGTCATCTGTTCAGGTGAAAAAAAAAACATCTGGAATTCTGCTTACAAGCATCATATCTTATTCAATGTTCAGTTTACTGACTAAGTATTTTTAGTCTGAGAGAGGGTTGGAACTCTGCTCAATGATTTTACTGTGAATGTTACCTCAATAACTTCACAGACTTCTCTGTTAATAAATACAGGAAGTATATTCAGCCCAGAAAGTATATTAATTTTCTCAATATCCTTATCTTTAGGGATGTTCCTGGTAACAGGCATAAAGAGAGTAAAGCCCTAATGACAGCCCAGGCAAAATACAGTTGTGTACACTTAACATAAACGTAGATGTTACAGTCATCACCTGTAGGTTATCCCTGCTGTGGTAGCCCTCGGCCGGCCCGAATACCAGAGTCAATGTTTTTGTGTGCCAGCTGCTGTTGCCTGTAGTCTGATGTCAGGTCGTCAGTACTATAAAGCAAAGCAGCTGACGTCATTACATCAGTTTTTCTTGCCCTAGCCCTTCAGAAGCACAAGGGAAAAGAGAGAAGTGGTCCTGGTGGCTAAGAGCCACCCTGGGAAGCACGTGTCCCACTAGGGGAAGATGTGAAAAGGGGGATGGAGGGAGGGAAACCAACAACAGTGAATACACTCAAACATCTGCATTTATGGTAAGTGTACACAACTGTACTATGTTCTTCGTATTTCACTGTTGCAATCATCACCTGTGGGAGGATTATCAAAGCTGAGGTAAAGGGTGGAAGGAAAGATAGAGTCCTAGGTGTGGTTTAGGAGGCCCTGCAGAATTGGAGAGGCAAACTCTGCCCTAGACTTCGAAAAGAGAGGTAGGTGGTAATGCTTTGTAAAGGTATGGACAGAGTTCCAGGTGGCCGCTTCCAATATGTCCCTGGTAGGAACTCCTCTGAGGAAGGCAGTGGATGTGGAGGTTGCCCTAGTGGAGTGGGTACGGACTGACCTAGATATGGGTTTCCCATGTAGTCTGTAGCAAAAATGGATACAGTGTGAAATCCATTTGGAAATGGTTTGTTTAGAGTTGGGCTTCCCCTCTGCCCCTGGGGCAAAGTTTATAAGAAGCTGGTCAGTTTTTCTGAATGGCTTAGCGCAGTCCATATAGTATCTGAATTGTCAGTGTACGTCTAGTGAGTGTAGAATTCTTTTCCCCTTGTTTTGAGGGTTGGGAAAGAAGGTGGGAAGGTGTATGGCCTTATTAAGCGTCACATCAGATACCACCTTGGGCATAAAGGAGGGATTAGTCCTCAGGAAAACTCTGTCTGCATAGAAAATTATGAAGGGCTTGACAGCCATGAAAGAATGAAGTTCTGAGACCCTTCTGGCTGAGGTGATAGCTAGTAGGAAGGCAATCTTCCAAGAGAGGTACTTTAATTCTGTTGAAGCAGCAGGTTCAAAAGGAGGCAAGGTTAGTTTCTCTAACGCATAATTCAGGTCCCAGGGTGGAGTAGGAGGTCTTTTGGGAGGCCTGATATTAGACGCCCCTCTGAGGAATTGCTTAATCAAAAGATGAGAGAAGAGAGGTGGGTCTGAATCATAATGGGCAGAGATGGCCGAGGCATGGATTTTAACAGAGGAGAAGGAGAGGCCACTATTGAGCAACTCTACTAAGTAATCCAGGATGAGAGGGATGGAAGGTTGGGAGGTACTGCCCCCTTTTGATTGTTTCCAGGAGTAGAATATTTTCTATTTTCCTGCATAAGATTGTCTTGTTCTGGGCCTCCTGGCCTCTGTGATGATGTCCAGGACCTGTTTGCTTAACAGTGACTTCTTGTTAGTTTTTAGTGTATGAGCCATGCTGAAAGTTTGAGAGTCAGTAAGTCTGGGTGCAGTACCGTCCCCCTCTCCTGGGTCAAGCGGTCTGACCTTAGGGGAAGCAACTTGGGAGCTGTAAGGTCAGACTGCATAGTAAGGGATACCAATGCTGTCTGGACCAATCTGGAGAGATGAGGATGGCCTTTGGTCTCTCCTCTATTACTCTGATTAGAACCTTGGGAAGAAGGGGCAGAGAAGGGTATGCATACACAAAGAGGGAGCTCCAGGAGAAGATCAAGACATCCACCTTCCATGCTAGGAGGTGAAACTCCCTGGTGCAAAACTTGTGCAGCTGGCGATTGAGGTGCGAGGGAAAGAGGTCCACCTCTGGGGTCCCCCACTCTTGGGTGATTTGCACAAAGATTTCTCTGTGGAGCTGCCATTCGTGGGGGTCCAGTAAGTTTCTGCTTAGGTGGTCTGCCAGTGTGTTGTTGATCCCTGGTAAGTACTAAGCAAGTAGGTGTAGCCCCATGGAGATGGCTGTAAGCCACAGACTCATTGCTAACCTGCACAGGGGGTAAGATTGAGTGCTCCCCTGCTTGTTGTTGTACCACATTACTGTGGTGGTGTCTGTGTTTATAAGGATGACCCCTGGCCTGAGATGGGGTTGGAAGGAAGTCAGAGCGTTTTCCACTGCCATCATTTCTTTCTGGTTGATGTGCAAGTGAAGTTGCTAGGTATTCCAAAGGCCCTGGGTACACCTGTCTGCTAGGTGAGTGCCCCAAGGTATGTCTGATGCATCGGTGGTGATTGTCTGGTCGGAAGGGCGGAAGATGAAGGGAAGACCCTTTGTTCATGGCACAGGCCTCTGTCCAACAGAGAAATTTGTCCCTTATGCAAGGGATAATTGGGAGAGTGGTCTCTAAGGACTGAGAGTGTTTACACCAAAGGTTCTTTAAGTATCACTGAATCTTTCTCATGTGAAGCCTGGCAAGAAGGATGCAAGATGCCATGCATCCCAGGGCTTGCAGGAACTTCCTCACAGTGAGGTGACTTCTGGAAGCCAGCTGGGTGAAGTAGAGAGGCAGGAAACTCTGCTTTACTGGGGGACAGGAAGGCCATTAGGGTTGCTGTGTCTAGCACAGCTCCTAGGAAAACAATTTTCCTGGTGGGGTTTTGCTTTGATTTTTTCTCGTTGATGGTGAACCCTAGGGAAGTTAGGAGCTTTTTGACAAAGAGAAGATCCTGGAGTAACTTTTCTTTGCTGTTCGCCTGAATGAGGCAGTCGTCCAGGTAAGGGAAAATCTGTATATTTCTCAGTCTGCAAAATGCTATAGCCGGGGCCAAGCATTTGGTGAATACTCTGGGAGCGGTAGATAAGCCAAAGGGCAGTGCAGAGAACTGAAAGTGGTGACTGCCTGTCCTGAAGCATAGGAATTTTCTGCATGATTCTCTGATGGGGATGTGGAGGTAGGCATCTTTTAGGTCTAGTGTCACCAGCCAGGCATTTTGTGTGAGCATAGGCATGAGCTGCTGCAAGGTTAGCATTTTGAATCTGGGGACCACCAAGGAGGTGCTCAGTTTGGATAGATCCAGGATGGGGCAGCAAGTGCCCTCTTTTGTGGGGACAAGGAATAGTCTGGAGTAAAAACCTTTTCCTGTTTGATATGGAGGGACAGGTTCTACTGCCCCCTGGGATATTAGGGTTTTTACCTGTTTTAATGCCTCTACCCACTGGTTTGGAGGGAGGTCTGGTACCCGCTTGGAACTGGGAGTTCGCTGAAAGAGAATCTGTATCCCTGAGAAATTATTTTTAATACCCATTGGTCCTTGGTTATAGAGACCCAATTGTCCTTGAAGAGGGTGAGTCTTCCTCCTAGTTTTAGATGAGTGAAAGGAGGGCAGAGGGGAGAAGGAGAGTCATTGTGAGTGCTTACCACAGAAGCTTGGCTTAGAACTCTCTGCCTTAGTGGCAAAAGTGGTCCATTGTTTGCTTCTTTGCTGGCCCTGGGATGGGGGCCTGGATGTCCTGTCTCTGCGGGGCTTACTTTGGCCCTGTCTATTGGGTGCAGAGAAGGCCCAGTGTTTAGAGGGGAAGTTCCTGCTGAATCTGGGCGGTTGAACTTGAAAGAAATCTTTTACTGTTTGCATAGATTTTGCTTTGTCTTCCATCTTTTTAAGCACTTCTTCTGCTTTACCTCCAAACAGGCATTCTTTATGTAGGGGTGCATCAATAAGTTTAGACTTGACATGATCAGGGTGAGGTTGTTCATTCAGCCATGCATGTCTTCTAATAACAGATCCTGTCACTGCTGCCCTGCTAGAGGCTTCTAGGGCGTCATATCCACATTGTAATGAGTGCTTGGCCACTTGACAAGCAGAGTGTAGTAATTCTGCCAGCTCTTTTGAGTTGGCACCATCAGGGGAGGTAGCAATCTTGTTTTAATTGTTCCAAAGTGTGTTGTTGATATTTTAACATATGGAACTGACAATGGAGTGCTCTGATAGCTAAGGTTGCAGAGGTGTATACTTTCTTACCCCATCTGTCCGGAGCTCCGGAGTCTTTGTCAGAAGGAAGAGGATTCTTGGCAGAACTAGTTTTAGCTCCTTTGGGTCCCTGTGTAATGACCTCAGGGTCTGGAGCAGGGTTCCTGTACAGGTATTTGTGAGAATACGGTATTCTGTAGTACCTGTCAGGTTCAGTTGGGCCAGGAGGCAGGGCATCAGGGGCTAAACTGAATTCAAGGAAAACATCATCCACCACTTCTAGAATAGGTGGGATGGCCAAGGGTCTGTGCTGGGGCAAGTCCAGAAACTCTCTAAGACGTTTCTTTGACTGTGGGTATTCCTGAGATTCCCACTGAAAATGTTCTCTGAGGGAGTGAAGGGTTTCCCCGGAGGGGAGGCAGAGGGGATGGATTCCTCGGCATCTGAATCCTCATAAACACTTAAGGGCTGTTGTTCCTCTTCAAAGGCAGAATAATCACATTCCACAGACTTCTGGTATGTTATAATTTCTGGAGATGGAGTCCTTTTCCTTTATGGAGTGGGGGCTTGAGTACCTCGGTTATGGGAGGGGAGATGAGATCCTCTGCCATTTAAGCATTTGAGCTTGGGGTAGGGGAGCAGTAGCAAGATGGTGGCTAGAAACAGATTTCCTAGGAGTGGCCTGGCTTTGAGGCCTAGGAGAATCCGTCTGTTTCTGAAAACTGGTAGTCAGAAGAGAAGTCATTTTTTGTCTAGAATCGGGAGTGCAAACGGCCTCCTCGGAAGCCGGTGCCTGCGTCGTGGCTCCGGACCCAACCAAGGGAGAGACAGCCAAAGGCTCAGAAGATGAAGTGGATTTCTGTGGCATACCAGACTCCAAAAGGGTCTAGGCAGAGGCCTGTGTAGAAAGCGAGTTGGGCATCAGGGGCGGCAAAAGAGCCTCACTGAATTCCGGAGAACTGACGACTTGCTTATCGGTAGCGGCGTCGGAAGGCTTAGCCTTGTGCGGCCTGACTCTATCTTTACATTTTTTCAGAGTGTCGGCAGATTGTTGGCCATGCCATATCGAAATTCAAAGACGGAATATGAAAATAATCGTCTACAAAAAGAGCTCTACGGCGAATGGTTCTTGCATTAAAGGAGGCACAGAACCAGCAACGAGGGACGTTGTGGTCTGGGCCTAAACAAGTGATGCAGTAAAAATGAAAGTCTCGGTGTGGGATCTGCTTTCCACAGGCGAGACAATTGTTAACTTTTTCGGACACTGGTTAGAGCAACAAAAAAGGGTCCCAAACAGGGTACTTAGCTTTAGATGTTTTCTGCTGAAATTCGACTTCTGGTAGCGACCGACCGGCACTCGTGCAAACTGCTTCTGCTATGGGCTCCACGGCAAGAAAGACTGATGTAATGACATCGGCTGCCTTGCTTTATAGTAATGACGACCTGACGTCAGACTACAGGCGACAGCAGCCGGCGCACAAAAACATTGACTCTGGTGTTCGGGCCAGCCAAGGGCTACCACAGCAGGGAAAACCCACAGGTGATAACTGCAACAGTGAAACATGAAGAACATCCAGAATTCAATTAGCATTTCAGGTGCTTGACAGAGCTGGCAGGAAGGATGAGTATACCTACGCTGGAGGTAGGAATGCAGAGATGGTTAGAAGCTGTGGCAGTCCTTAAGAGGAATGAAGTGAGTTTGTGGCCTGCTGGCAGTTGTGTGGTGTACAAAACCACTAATCAGCAATCACTGCATAACTGCACAGGGGCATGCATTTCAGTAGGGGAATACAATGTGGTGTCCACAGTGACAAGGGTTGAACATCCCCCCCCCCCCACTTAGGGAAGGGGGTTAGATCAAAAAGTGACTCTCATAGCTGTCTGAATGATAGCTCCCCAGATGCCTCTCACTCTAGTGAACTGGGAGGATCCCTACCATTAGGGAACAAATTGGTTCAAGTGCAACTGGGAAGGCAGGACAGCTGGCAGACACGAGGATAAAAAGCAGTTAAAAGAATGTTCCTGCTAATAAATTAAAACAATACAGCAACAGCTATCTGCATTTCCACATGTAGCCATCCAGTGTATGTGATGAAACAAGCTGTTTAGACTCAGGAAAATATTTCTCTAGGCTTACTTTTTTTAAATAACTAATGTGATTCAGTACTGGATGACATTAAAAAAAGTCTATTCTTAGTGGGTATAATGAGGAAGAAAGGAAAACATTTTTGAAGAAGTTAAACATATCACTACTTTGCCTGCTAGTGAGCTGAAATACCACGTAAACAGACCCAGTGTAGCTCAATATATACTTTTATTTTAAGAGCTTTCATCCTGAGTGAACATAGGACTTCATCGGAAAATTCACCATCCATGCTAAAAACATTTAAATGCATGCAAGTCATAATTACATGACTTTCACATCCAATAAAAATACACATATGCTTAAAAACATATTTAATATAATGAAGTTAAATGTAATAAAGTGACAAGTAAGTTACAATACATGTAAAATGATAAACTATAAATAATCCTTGCATTTAATATATATTAATTATATCTATTTATTTCTGATATGCTTTTATGGACAATAAATCATTGAGTCCTGGTGCTACAATAACATTGAGGTTAAGCTACCACCATAACTCCCTCTTCTCTAGCAGCAAACTCCAATGTTCACCCTTTGGATTATGAACTACATTCTCCAATATAAAAATAAAAAAATGACGTGTAGGCAAAAAATAATGTGCTTATATTGTGCATTTGTATTTCTCTACTTCTTCATTATGTTGTACACATGTTCATATACTCACTCTTTTATTTTTCACTCCATTTTACTTGTGTAAAACCCAGTACATTCTTGGCATAATCTATATAAGCAGCACCTTGGGTGTTGCAATTAAATTTTCCTGTAATCTTAATAGTCTGCTGTTGGTCAGTGGCAGACGCTCCTACATACGTGTACTTACAATAATTGCAATGGCCACATATAGACACCATATATAAAGTGTGACTTTTATTCTCTTCAATATTTTTGAAAATGTTTTTAAAACATTTCCCTCTCATAAGTAATTTGAGGTTTGTTACCTAATTCATCACTTAAATCTATATTAGTGGTGACAAAGTTCCAATTTTTGTTAACAATTTCACCTAGCAAGTAGTGATAAAAGTTTATCATAAATCTTAATTTGTTCCAACCTTTGGTTTTCACAAGCAATAACATTTTTAACATCAGACATGTTGCAATTATCACTAATAATTTTAGTTGTTTGGTTAGTTTAAGCTCCGTTTCCATCAGGAGACAACAACGGATGGTTACAACCCTTCTACTGCTTTGTGATAACTTCTTCCATCCGATTACTGATCAACACTGTAGGATATCTTCTATTATAAAACATGTCACTTAGCAACTGATTTTCCTTAACAAAGTCATCATATAAAGAGACCATACGAGCTGCTCAAACCAACTCCCCTTTAATGACCGCCCTTTTCTGATGTAATGGATGGCAGCTGATATAATGAAAAAAGGAGTTTGAATATACTGGTTTCCTATATATTTGTAAAGTTAATATTTGCCTTGTATAGTCTTTTTTTAATCAAAATATTTAAGTATGAAATTTCATGCTCACCTATATTATAGGTAAAATTACAAAAATTAGCAGTATTATTTACGTATTCAATAAATTCTGGGATATTTCCTCTATTGTCCACTGCAGCTATGGCATCTGGCAAAACTAGTGGATCCCAGTCTATGCTCAACTTTGTGACATGGAAGGACTTAATCATACTGTGGGCAACCTTGCATTATTGTGACAGCAGTTTACACAACAGTTTACACACTCAAAAAAAAATTCACCCCGGGATCACTCCAGTGGCTCTACTCGACAGACGCACTGGGAACTAAGGTCGGGTGGCACGATGCCAGGGTAATCCTATGGGCTAGACTCGTAAAGGCTCCAGGGCCATTAGCCTAGTACACACCTATGAACCTATGAAATTATCAATGGAACTACGAATAAGCTCTGTTAAATGTCAAATAGATAGATGATAGACCAGGCATCATGTAAGTTGAAAGAAATGTGGTCTGAGCCCACCCTTGAAGTCCTAGACTTTCTAAACAATTTATTGTATTTATGGATACCTCTGAGATAACCTAAGAGCAGTAATAGTGCAAATAATAGACAATGATGAATACCCAATATGTTATATAAGCAGAAAATGAGTAATGCTGAATAGAGGTACTCAGCAGTTCAAAGAAAATGTTTAGGCATTAAGTGGGCTCTCTCCACTCAAGTAATATCTAATAGGCAAAGAGTTTTTCAGAGTTATAGACCATGTCCCTCTACAATGGCAACATAGACAAAATTATAGTAATTCTAAGCTGCCAAGTTCTGCCTTATCTTCACTACCCCACCAATTCAAAATTTTGCACACCCAGAACAATATAACTGCATATAAGTTGTTACAGGCTAATACACAATCTGAGGTTGCAAGAACCCATGGTTCTAAAAGGGGGGGGGGGGTCACGTAATATAAGGACTGCTAACCTGGCACTGAACATTATGGGGGATATGGGAGAAACCAGACCAGGACTGACTGTGTTCCCCATGTGCTCTTAAGGGAAGGTAGTTCAAAAGTATGGATACAGTACACCTGGAGCCACAATTCAAGATAAAGAGGTTGCTTTAATATTGAAATACTGACAAAAAAAACAAGTAAAATGTAAGCGCTTTCATCTTCTTAATATAAACCTCTTCAGATCCAAAGAAGTTTTACTTTAAAAGATAAAAGCGCTTATCTTTTACTTGCTTTTATCAGCATTTTAATATAAAAGCATCCTCTTTATTGTGAATTGTGGCGCCAGGTGTACTGTGTGAATACTTTTGAACTACTTTGGTTTGCAGTTTGTTCATTGTGCTCTTAAGGGAAATTGTGCTCGATTGTGCTTGATGTAGAGAGCTGCATCTGGAGATACTGTGTGCGTACCTGTTATCCTCGCAATGAACAGATGCCAGTGATGAGGACTGAGGCTCCTTGATTACTGGGCCAGACGTGGTAGGGTCATCACAATTGCTATAGTGTGTTCTGTTCCCCACCCATGCTTAATATTAGCCTCATATTTTTTACTTCCACATAAAGTTGAAAAAGTGGTCTAATTACTCATAAAATCCTACAAAAAGTGGAGAATTTATTTCACTCCTCATTTCAGCCATACCATTCTGACAGCTATTTAGACTAGTTTCTGTGCAACCACATTCTAATTTAAAATATGTTTGATGTATCACTGTTGTAATACAGCCTGCATTGACTAATTTAAACTCACACTCCAAATATATTTCTGTATAGATATACTGGTGGGGTACTGCATTAAGCTCTAACTTATACACACTTGTATAATTTTACCTGTCATTTTCATTTATACATTTTAATTCCATGTTAAATTCTCATTTTTAGTTCTGCATCTAGCAAACAGCAGTTCATAGCTATAGTTTAAATACTTTGTATGACTCACCATTATAAATGGTATCTACCGTGTTAATAGCTCATCCATGTGTCTGACTTACTCTGGTGGACTGATTAAAGCTCTCTTCCTATTTTCTTTTTAAACTACCCTTTTGTGCTGTGTTTTTCACTGTAATTGTTGCTACTCTAGTGTGACTGAATTTCAGCATTTTCTTCACAAAACAGTTAAAGGTGCAGCTAAAGAATTAAACCTGAACACTTTCTCAAATATTAATCCTTATATAAAAAATCATTCTTGGACAAACCACCTTAAGTGGACACTGGCAGTATCCTGCAAACATTAGCACTTCTGAAAAACAGACACTCATCAATGTAAGAAGCAAAGGTCCTTTCTTAAACATCACAGCGCAAATTGTTCCTTAACCAGATACCACTTTCAGGCTGTGTCTGAAAAACGTCCATGTAGATCAGTACTCTACCCCAGAAAACAAATTCAAATTAAAACAAAACAAAAAAAAAACATGACCTTAATGTGCATACCTCTTATTACACTTAATTTCTAATACTGCACATCCTCAAATAGACAATTCACAAAAGTTTAAAACCTCTATTGCCCCAATTAGATTTCTAATTATAAATTATATAAGTGCTTGCCTTAAACAAAATCTCGTGGAATACCTGTCGAGAAATGCAATCTATATGTATGTATGATTAAAGTTCATTCTTAGACTCTTCTACTTCCTGTCAAACAGATATAAAAATCAGTATGTATTTACCTAGATATACTAAATATCCATATTGCATGAGACATTAATCTGAATCCTAGCCCAAACAACACTCAACACACACAAACCCTCAGAGTCCCTGCTACCACATCCACTAGCAGTAACTTAAACCATTCAAACCAGAGCAAATAAAATAGATGAGACAGAGGCCTGGGTGTTACACAGCTCACCAAAAATTCTAACAATTAGTGACACATGACTTAAAATTCCATCTGTTCTTCTGCTTAATTATGCAACAGCTACTACATTCACCTTAATTTTAGTGCTGAAACCAAATAAGGAGGAACAATGCTTGTAAAAAAAGAACCCTAAAGTCACCATAAAAATAACTGCCTAAAGCACAGTTTCTAATGGCAACATAGACAAAATGATAGTAATTCTAAGCTGCCAGGTTTTGCCTTATCTTCACTACCCCACCAATTCAAACTTTTGCACACCCAGAACACTATAACTGCAGATAAGTTGTTACAGGCTAATACACAATCTGAGGTTGCAAGAACCCATGGTTCTACATGGGAGGGGGGGGGGGTCACGTAATATAAGGACTGCTAACCTGGCACTGAACATTATGGGGGACATGGGAGACAAAAGACAAGCCACTGCTCATCCTAGGATATAAGGTTGATCTAAAGTCTTCAGGCAGCAGACAAGTACTGAAGCTAATGCTGTGCAACCCTGGAGCTAATATGTATAGCAAAACACATGTAAGAGTGTGCAGGGGCATTCATAACCTCCCCCCATCAAAAACTGTTTTTACTGTTTAGCAGATAAGGCAGTGAGTTACAGCAGAACGGCACGAAAATTACATAAGCAACTGATATTGCTAACATCCTGGCAGATAGGTTCAGTGCTAACTTTACCCCCCCTCTCACCCCCTAAAGGGCCCATATCTATACAGGAAGAATGCAGAATTCCTGTAATCACATCTATGCAGGCAAAAGCTGCACTCTCTAAAACAAAACACAGCATCCTTGGGACCGGACAACATCCCAGGCTGAGTTTTACACGAACGTCAGAACGAACTGGTCCCCCACCTAAGCACCATGTTCAATCATAGTCTCACATCAGGCTTTGTACCCACTGAATGGCACACAGCAACAGTTATCGCACTCCACAAAGGAGAGCCACCACTGATCCTGGTCTGCAAGGCCATGGAATGTATCATCATGGGACTCATAAACAAAGACATTGGTAACCTCCAAACTCTGGACCCCACCCAGTTTGGGTTTGTGAAAGGCAGATCATGCCCTCTGAACCTAATCAACTTCTTTGAGGCAGTCACCAAAGCCGTAGACGAGGGTAAAGTGGTTCACACAGCCTATCTTGACCTCGCCAAGGCTTTCAACACCATCACCCATTCTGGAATTATAGCTAAACTCACTAAACTAAGTATAAATCCCTATGTCACAAGATGGGTTGCCAACTGGCTCACGGACAGAACCCACACTGTAAAAGTTGCAGACTCCAAATATGACTTCTAACCAGTGACAAGTGGAGTACACCACAGGGTTCAGTCCTGGGACCTCTCCTGTTTGGTATCGACTTCTCTGAAGTACAGGCTAATACAGAAGGCCTCTGGCTAATGAAGTTCACAGATGACTGCAAACTAGGAGCCATAGCAGAGTCCTCAAATGATGTGGACATCCTTTAGAAGGGCCTCACTGAGACAGATGCCTGGTTTCAGAGGCATGGCCTCAAGCTCAATGCCAAAAAGTGCATTGCCATCCCCTTTGGAAAAACTCTGTACCCATGAACTACCAAATAAATGGCAGTCTACTTAACGCCGAATGTGTGATAAGAGACCTTGAGACCCAGGTGGACAGTAGTCTCACCTTTGATAATCACATCACCACAGTAGTCAGGAAATCCATCTATGTGGCACACCTCATCACAAAAGGCATCCAGTAAAAAAAAAGAGGTTATTGTTCCCCTCTACTCAGCACTCATTAGAGCCATTATAGAGTACAACGCCCATTTTCAAATGTACCTCACAAGACATTTGCAGCAGCTGGAAAGGCCACAGAAGTACCTCATAAAGAGGATTACTAGCCTCAAACAGATGTCCTACACTGACCATCTCAAAAAACTCTAGCTTTACTCTGTAGCATATCGCCTACTCCGAGGAGATCTCTGCCTAACATATAAAGCTATGTTAAACCCAGAGCTGTTGGGATATGCTTCACCTACAGAAATCCCAATCCCTCCGAGCTACACACTCTCGGGACCTAAACCTTGTCACCACAATAAATAGGACATGCTGGAGGGATAGATTCCTGTCCCAGAGACTTCCTATACTCTGAAACAAGCTACCCATCTATGTCAAGCAAAGTTCCTCATTAGCACTCTTCAAGAAAAATCTTGATGGTGCGTGGCCAAGGATGAACACAGGACAGCAGCAGATTTCTTTAGCTCCACCAAGACAATATCATAAACAGGGAAATTTATCATCAAAACTCGTCTAATGGAATATATTTCTTCATAAAACCATTTGGAATATAATTTTCTACAATAATATCCAAAAAAGAAAGAAAACTTGACTGATTTTCCTGTCAGACATCTCCTTGGAAATTTCTCACTCATCTCAACTCCTCAGAATGAGCTACAGTAAAGCTAACAACCAGGATTCTACCCTTAAGAAAGAACTCCAGGCATTACTACTAAATATGCAGGAACTGACAACTAAAATAGACCGAATTGATTCTAAAATAGATAACTTCAAAAAAAAAAAAAAACTACCAAACAAATGGATATATTACATGAAGACTTACAACAACAAAAATCACAGACTTCAGGTATAGAGGATGCTCTCAATGACATCGACAGTAGAATTAAAGAAGGGGAAATGAACACTGAATTTCTACTCAAACAGAACACTCATCTCCAGTCTAAGTTGGATGATTTGGAAAACAGATCTCGACGTAATAACATAAGGATCTTTGGGCTACCAGAAGGCATAGAAGGTAATAATAATATTATAACTTTTTTAAACACTTGGCTAACAGAAACTCTAGATTTATCTGAGGCATTTTCTTTCAGTATAGAAAGAGCCCATAGATCTCTATCATCTTCTGCCACTAACAAGAACATTCCTAGATCAGTTTTAGTAAAATGTCTATCTTCATTTGATAAAGAGATGGTGTTAAAATCTGCATGGGCAAAAGCACCTATAAAAGTTAATGATGCAGTAGTGCGCTTTGATAATGACTATTCCACTCTGGTGATATCTAAAAGGAAAACCTTCTTGCCACTGATAAGAGAACTAAAAAAAAGCACAACTGAAAACTCATCTTTTATTCCCTGCCAGACTAAAAATCTTCTTACCTGATGGTCCTAAAATGTTTGAGAATTTAGACACTGCATTGGATTATAGTAAAAAATATAAAATATTGGACAAGATAGAAGAAATGGAATGGGCAAGTCTTTCGTTGAAAAGACTGGCATCCAGCACAACTTGGAAGACAACAGACAAACAAAAGAGGCTAAAAAATAAATTACTTGTTTTACAGCATTCTGATTATTTCCTTGTTTCCTCAAGTAATCCACAAATAACATAAGATCAACACAAAGCTTCTCAAGTCCTTAAAATATGCAGCTTGTTATACTAACAAATTTTCTCCCTAAGGAGCAAGTAGCCTGATACATATTATATTTGTTGCTTTTCTAATCTCTCTCTGTGAGATCAAAGGTTAGTAACATGTTATACTCATTTAATTTTACCAAAAAATATTTTCATTTTTTTATTATTTTTTTCTTTAAAATTCAAAATATTGCTATGTTTAGTACTGTTTAGTTATAACTGCTTAACATCATAAAACTGAGACAACAACTAACATGCTATGAAGCATAAACAGCTGATTAAATAAAATAATTATAAATGCAGTATTTTATGCCTAGATATAAAAATAGATGAATGATTAATATATACACCATTTTATACCTTGATATAGTAGTAGATGAATGATATAGTACATGTTTTTTCTGGGGGGAAACAGTTATATCCTTACAGCTTTGGTATGTGCTTATAACATTGTGTAGCTTAGGAAATGATATAGGGTACACGTATGTTGTAAATAGACTTCTAATGTTTCCTATGGCCTGATATTACTGAGGCTTTGATTCCTAAGGCTTATGGAATACCTTGAGCTGTCTCTAAACTGCACAGTGCCTTATTACATTCAAAATGTGTTGTTTTCACTTACTTTCATCAAATTTCCCGCTGGAATCTCTCAGGAGACAACTTTAGACACTGGCAACCTCGAAAATAGCGCTCACAAGCCGTTTTCTAAACCTTCATGTTCTAACTGTTCATTAGAGTAGAAGAAAGCAGCCATCATGAACTTTGACCTTTGATTTCACTCATACACGACGTAAAGCTGCAAAGTAAACCAGTTCCAGGAAGCAGAACAGTCGCAAACGTGGAAATATGATGAAAACGGACTTTTCAACACAAAAATGCGAGTTTTAATCATTATAATAACATTCTATTGATATAATTTGTGTTTAGTAAGACTACAGCACATATTAATGTATTATTTTATTGTTTAAACCATATGCTGAAGTTTTGAAATGTGTAGCAGCTGAATTCAGAAGTATATTAGTTAGAATGTTTTTAAAGGTGCTTTAATCAAACACAGGACTGCAATTGCTGTTTCAATGCACATGCTAGAATATGCTTTTGCTTTCTAGCACTCATAGCCGGCCTTAGGCATAGGCCAACTAGGCGGCCGCCTAAAGTGCCGCTGAAGCAGGGGTGCTTTTCCAGTATTTATTTGGTGTAGGTAGACCAGGATGGGGGCACCGTGGAGCCCTTTTTCCTAGGGCACCAGCTGACCTAAGGCTGCTGCTGTAAGATAATCTTATATACTGAACTTTTTTAATTCAGAAGTAGAGATATTTGATGCACTCTTAAGCTAGTATATAGTATTTACATTATATGAAGCTATTGCATACTGTTTTCTGCATGTCATGACTTCCCTTTGATTAACACTATGGTTTTACTATTCTGCTTTTACTTTGATAATTAATTTTCTCACCATAATTCTATGAACTAGCAGATAATACATTTATATATCTTTCTATAGCTGCATATGTTTTTATCTTTAACATTATTATTTTCATAACAACTGTAATGTATAATTCCAACTGAATAATATATTGTGTCATAGAAGCATTAGTAAACAGATGTTTCAAAGCTCAGGGAGGTTAAGTATGCACAAAGCACCTATTATTTATATATTTATTTTTTCCTCTCTTCTTCCCTTCCTAGTTGTGTTGCAGTTATTACTAGGCTATTAAATATAACAGTTATATATAAAGATGCTCTTTTATCTTGTTAAAAATGTTTAATTCTGCTTAATAGTTGGTTAAAATGATTATGCTTCTACACATGATTTGATTTATTTACTTTCTTAAGAAAATGATCTCCTGTTATATTCCAATCCCTTTAAAAGGTTTCAAATTGTGTAATTTACTTTGTAATGTTTCTATTGTTGACAAGCTATTCTAGATATAAATACATATCCTTTACAATATCTGGAATATCTAAGTTGAAATTTTATGGTCTATATAAACTATATTACTTAAAATTTCTGCTTCAAATACCTATATATGTTTACACAAACAAGCCAATGAAAAGTCTCAATGATCTGTCATTCTGATGTATACATTTTTGCTGTTAACCTAAACTGTTCTTTCTAGTTCTAAAGATATATCAAGAAGTCCTTATTATCAAGAAACAAGTACATTAATTGAATTAGTTATTTTATAATACATAGCAAAATGGATGAGTTTAACTTTGCTTTTGAAAGTTGTAGTATTTATAGACATTAGGAGGTAGCTAGAGTTCTGATGTTATAGAGAGGTAACTCGGGTAGTTGTAACTACTCGAATTTGGAGTTTATAACTCCAGGTTAGGTGTGAAGTTCAATCCTAACACTATTTTATCTGATTATTGTTATAGTATGATTACAGTTCTGACATCCACATTGTGACGCCCGTGCCCTGGCCCAGCAATCAAGGAGCCTCAATCCTCACCACTAACACCAGAGAGGACATCTCCTATACGAGGAAAGGATAACAAATACACACAGTAAAGTGCAATCCCTTAAGAGCACACAGAGATCACAGTCAGTCCAGGGCTGGTTGCTCCCTTGCTACCCAGGTCCCCAATAAGACTCCCGACTGGCACAGCTATAGGGTCCAAATCTCAGCCTAGCTGGGCAAGCTAAAATCTCCAGCGCCCTCTCTGTCCAACCAGTGCTTCATATCCCTGCCCAAGTAGCTGACACACACACACACACACACACACACACACACACACACACACACACACTTTGAGATAAGAATTTATACAACCACACAGACTCTCCAGCTGTGTCTTTTTTACCCAGACTATACGGTAATACCACTTGCCACCACCCAGCTTATATTTATCAGCTACTGTAAGGCCCTTAAAAGGGTGTCCAATTATTACTGTGCTATATTATTATCCAATTGGTAAGTGTGACTAAACAGTCTCAAGACTTATTAGAGTGACTTTGACAGTAAACTCTATAAATATGCAATGTACTCTAGACCTTAAATTATCTCTACACAAAACAGCCACAGTTAAAAGATTTTAAAATATTTAATAATAAATAATTAAAACCACAAGACAATACTTTCTATTACACAGTGCTAGTCAAAAGAGTTCAGAGATCACACAGAAATACTTAAAAGAAATCAGTAATACAGTTCTGACATCACAGAAAAACACAGTCTAATCTTTATAATTCATGGCTACTTACAGAAGAAAACACAGTTCTAACATCCTACTTAAATAAAGAGAGCATACAGCAGTGTTGTGCATTGGATTTTCAGACAAAAATGCTTACAGTCTCTCTTTCTCTGAGCAATAGTTTTTAAAATCGCTAAAAAACATTTCTGCTGGGCCTTCCCAGATTACATCACTTTTCTCACTTGGGTTTCCCAGTATACACATTACATCATTTTTGACACTTGGCCTGGTCTTCCCAGGCCAACAGGTTACATTACTTAGCAAGCTAACACCCGCTCAGGAAGCTACAACAATAAAAGACATTTCACATGTACACTCTAGCAATTATTCCTTAAGTTAAAACAATAGAAAGAATGTGCTAGCTCAGACCAAATGGCACCGAGCTCTGGAGATCAAAGGACATACAAGACATAATTTTAACTTCAAAGAACAGATGCAAAATGCTTGACTTAGTTTTCCTTACAGCAGAAGGCAATGTTGCCACATTGTTGAAGTTCATCATTTAATAGCATATTCTTTCTTTTAAGAAAACAAGCTTGTAGTTCAACATTCATATTTACAAATGATAGAATTACCTGCACAATTCTATCTGGCTAGGCTGGCAGCCTTCACCCATCTCTACTAGTCTTCACACACATCATATCTTACAATCACACTTTCATTTCTAATAAAAATTAAAGACTCACATGCCCATATAGTTTCATAGTTTCATAGTTTAGTACTAGGCTATCTGCCCTGGGGCATTTGCAAGCCTAGCCCTAGAGATGTGGCTTTCGCCACCCCATGTAGTGATACTAAGGTGTACAGAATAAATTTAGAATACTGTGCCTTTGTCTAGTAGTAACACATTGAAGACCCCCTTACTTATTAAACTTAGTTTACTGTGCCTCTGTCAAGTAGCGACACAGGGGTGACCCCCGGGGTAAACCTACGATCTCCCATCCACTCGTCAAGATTTCTCTTGAAGAGAGTCAGTGAGGGGCTCTGCCTAACATGAACTGGGATTCTGTTCCAGAGTATGGGAAGCCTCTGAGTTATGAATCTGTCCCTCCAGCATGTTCTATTCATGTTTGTACTGAGGTTTAAATCTTTGGCTCTCCTGGTTCTTATGGATTTGGATTTTTTGAGGTGGAGCATGTCCATCAATTCCTGGTTGGACATGGCCTTGTACGTCAGGCACAGATCACCTCTGAGCAGGCGGTATGCTACTGAATAGAGCTGGAGTTTCTTTAGCCTGGTAGCATATGACATATGTTGGAGACCCTTGATCCTCTTGGTGAGGTACTTCTGGGGTCTCTCCAGCTGTTGTAAGTGCCGGGTGAGGTACATACCAAATGGAGCATTGTACTCAATCATGAGCCTGATAAGGGAGGGGTACAGGGGCACGATGACCTCCTTTGATCTGGATGTGAACCCCTTCATGATAAGGTGGGCAAGGCAGAAAGTCTTTCTAACCACTTTGGCAACGTGGGTGTCAAATGAGAGGTCACTATCAACTTGGGTCCCCAGGTCTCTGATTACTTTTTCCGTACTCAGTGGGTAACTGTCTATGTGATAATTTGTGGGTACTTTGTTTTTCCCAAAGGGGATGACTATACATTTCTTGGCATTCAGTTTAAGGCCATGATTCCAGCACCAGTTGTCCGTTTCGGTGAGGCCTTTCTGTAGGATGTATGTGTCAGCTGGTGTATCGACTATGGCGCCTAGTTTGCAGTCATCTGCGAACTTTGTCAGCCACAACCCTCCCATGTTTGCTTTCACATCTGAGAAGTAAATGCCGAACAAGAGGGGTCCCAGGACAGAGCCCTGTGGGACACCACTTGTGACTGGCTTTGAGTCTGACATGGCTCCTGCAATTTTGACTTTATGGGTTCTGTTCTTTAGCCAGTTTGCAACCCATCTTGTGACATATGGATTTACATTTAAGCTGTTTAGCTTATCTATGATCCCTGAGTGGGGTACTGTGTCGAAGGCTTTATCCAAGTCCAGGTAGGCTTGCCCTCATTAATGGCTCTAGTGACTGTTTCGAAAAAGTCAACCAGGTTCAAAAGGCAGGATCTGCCCTTTACAAAGCCGAACTGGGTGGGATCAAGTGTCTGTAGGTCCCCAATGTCGCTGTTTATGAGTTTCATAATAATTCTTTCCATAGCTTTTCAGACCAGGCTGGTTAAGCTTACGGGGCGGTAGTTCCCAGGGTCTGTAGTGGAGCCTCCCTTGTGGAGTGGGGCCACTGTTGCTGTACGCCAGTGTTCAGGTACATATCCTGTAGTAAGGCTAAGGTTAAATAACATTTTTATATGCGGGTTTAGCTCCTCTTGGATACCATCAGGTCCCATAGATGCTGTGTTTTTTGCTTTGCTGAAGGCGGTTCTCACCTGGACATCAGAGATGACAGGGAGGTTACATTCAGCTGGGATGAGTATTTCTTCTTTTGGAGGTGAGGGAGGGGAGAAATTTGCACTGAACCTGTCTGCCAGAATGTTGGCAATATTTGTGGGTTCGGTAAATTTTTTGTCGTTGTGTACTAACTCTGAGCATATCTGAGGGTTTCCGCCCAGGTTTCTAACATAACTGAAGAATGCCTTGTGGTTATCTTTAGCGTCCTTGGCGATTTTTCTCTCAAAGTTGGCCTTGGATGTTTTTATGAGAGAATGTAGCTTTCTACTATTGCTGATCAGAGATGCCTTCCCTTTATGGGATTTTGCTCTGTCTTGCAGTAGCTTCCTTATTTTGTTATACAATTTGTTTATGGCTGGGGTCCACCAGACAGGACGCTTTCCTTTGGTGGAGAGGGTCTTGGTTTTATTTGGGATTGCACGATCCATGCATTCTTGGAGATGTCCGTAGAAAGCATTTGTGTAGGATTCAGCATTGTTGGATGTGGTTTCCATTGGCCCTGTGGGCTTAAATGATACCATCTCAGTCTTGAGAAGTGTAAAGTTGGCTTTTGAGAAGTTTCTCACTGTAGTCTTTTGTGCTGGAGGTGGAGGTGGTAAATGTATATCCAGGGTGATTAGTTTGTGGTCAGATCTCACCAGTGAGGGGAATACTTCCGGTGTGGAGCATTTTCTCCCCATGTTTGTGATGATCAGGTCTAGTATCTTATCCCCCCTTGTGGGAGAGGTGACTAGCTGTTCCATTGCATTTGAGTTTATGAATTCCAGGAACCTTTGGGCTAGGGTGTTAGGGCTAGAATAGTGCACCCAGTCTATGTTACGGTAGTTGAAGTCTCCCAATATGATGGTATTTGGTGAGACATTCATATCTTCCAATGTTTTCAGGAAGGCTGAGTGGGGTTCTTGAGATTGGGAGGGTGGTCTGTAACATGCAACCAGTTGTACAGCAGTTTTGCTTATGGTTAGCTGCACCTGGATGGTCTCCGATGCTTCATGAGTTGCCACTAACCTGGAGGTGTGGGTATCCTTGATGAATATGGGCACTCCCCCTCCCTTTGTGGTTCGGCCCGGGTTTTGGGGCCAAAAAGCATGATACGAGGTAAAGCCTGGTAGCGCTGGGGTGCTCTCAGGAGCCTTGAACCAGGTCTCGGTTACAGCGCAGACATCGATATTCTCCATACTGAGGAGTGCTTTGAGTGCCTGCATCTTGAGATTTAGACTTCTGGAGTTGAGCAGCATTACCCTTAATTTTTTTCCATTTTTGTTTTCTAAGGAGGTGGGTTCGTCTTTTGAGCCTTGCCTAAAAAAGGCACTATGGGGGTGGCAAGAGCCTTAGCCAATATCCAGAAGCCCAGTGGTGACAGGTGCAAGCCGTCCCTTGCGAAGCAGCGTGGCTTGTCCAGCATGTCATCCCAAGCAGACAGACATTGGATCCCCCTAGAATGACACCAGTAATTGAGCCAATTATTAAAGCTGATCATCTTGTCTTTGTATTGTGGCATCATTCTTGGTGAGGGCAAGATGCTGCTCAGGGTCAGGGTCATACCAACCTGGGCTACATAATCAGAGAGCTCCTCTATGTCTCTTTTCATGTAGTCCAAGGAGGTACGTCTCGGGTAATTCACGCCGGCATGGACAATGACGGAGTCATATTTGTATGTGCTTTTGAGTGACCTGAGTGCGTGTGTTATATGGCGGATCCTAGCCCCCGATAGGCAGCTTACCATTACCCTCTCCTTGCTCAGCCTGGTAAGTGGGACATCAGTGTGTCTGACTATAGAGTCACCTATCACTAGTGTATCAGGCATAGTGTTTGGCCTTAAGGGCTGTGATTTATTGACACACCGATTTATTGAAGTATGTGTTGCATGTGTTATGTTTTGAGGTGGTGGATTTTTGGGTGTCTGCTTTGGGAGCCTCTGTTGTTTTGGTAAGTTTTTTAATAGAGCCTCCGAGTATGTTTTTGTGTTATTATGTGCTTGATTTGCAGTTGGGATAGGTCTATGTGTGACTGGGTTTGTTGTGTGTGTGGTTACCTTCTCCTCCTATCTGGTCTTGCCAGTCCTGAGTTGAGAGAGTTCAGCCTCCAGTTTGGCTATGTAGATGCATCTCTCACACGTATTTGTGTTTGTTGGGAGGAGGAGAGGATTGTCTGTGTACATGAGACAATTATAGCATTGTCTCAAGATTCCCAGATTAACCAGCTGAACAGGAGAAGATGCTAGCAATCTACCACTCGACATGCTAGAATATTATAAGAGAGTGCTGTGCCTTTAAGGGAAGTGGTTGCTTAGAAGAGAAGCTTTGAGAACAAGTGCTATGCTTATAATATAACGAGTAGACCGGTTATTCTAAGAGTAGAGCTTTCTAAGGGAATATTTGAAGAGCAGTCTTGGCGGAGCCAGAAAAGGTTTAACCCTGTTTAACCGGTGCTGCGCTATGCGCACAATCGCGGAAAGCCGCGCAAATGCGGATTTAAAACAGGGAACTTCAAAAGAGCTAGAAATGGTCCAAAACAACCAATTACTACAGCTCTTGTGCTGAGGTCACTCCTTCAGGGACAGATAGGCTGCTCAAGGCTTCCCACTCCCACTGGTGAGCAAAGAAACTTCCTTCTATCCAAGTAAGGTAATGGACAACACAGGAACTACACCACAGCCCAGAATACAGCAAAGCCTGTAAACTGGTCTAAACTAGTCGAGGAGAGGCGGGAAAACAAGGATTATTTTTTTGTTTTTTTTTTGTTTTTAGATCGAAAACGCACAGAAATACAGAAGACAGTAATAAATCAGTTACACAGGCTAGCACACTTTAGTGGGCAGCCTCAACAGTTAAATTAAACAAACAGATTTTCGATCAATTTTCGACCAGGTAAAATTGTAAGTGCAGATACTATATAATGCAGCAAGTAGTTAAAAAAAACAGTATAAGCTTGTTCAAAATAAGCAAGAGAAGGTATTCCAAGTAAAAAACAGAAAAAATACTTAAATCAGGAAATAAGTCACTTTCCTCAGTTCTCTGTAGCTAGGACCACTCTGCAGGACCACGTGGAGCTGTCTTTGAGTAGTATAGCCAGAAAAAAACGCTCTGAGGCGGATTTTAAACAGGGAACTTCAAAAGAGCTAGAAATGGTCCAAAACAACCAATTACTACAGCTCTTGTGCTGAAGTCACTCCTTCCGGGACAGATAGGCTGCTCAAGGTTCCCCACTCCCACTGGTGAGCAAAGAAACTTCCTTCTATCCAAGTAAGGTAATGGACAACACAGGAACTACACCACAGCCCAGAATACAGCAAAGCCTGTAAACTGGTCTAAACTAGTCGAGGAGAGGCGAGAAAACAAGGATTATTTTTTTTGTTTGTTTTGTTTTTAGATAGAAAACACACAGAAATACAGAAGGCAGTAATAAATCAGTTACACAGGCTAGCACACTTTAGTGGGCAGCCTCAACAGTTAAATTAAACAAACAACAGATTTTCGATCAATTTTCGACCAGGTAAAATTTTAAGTGCAGATACTATATAATGCAGCAAACAGTTAAAAAAAACAGTATAAGCTTGTTCAAAATAAGCAAGAGAAAGTATCCCAAGTAAAAAACAGAAAAAAAACCTTAAATCAGGAAAGTAGTCGCTTTTCTTAGTTCTCTGTACCTAGGACCACTCTGCAGGACCATGTGGAGCTGTCTCTGAGTAGTATAGATATAGAAACTTCACAAGTCAAAGCCTTGTTTAATTTAACATCTATAGGAGGGAACAGATTACTAATATGTATAAAAATGATAAACTAAACATATTTTACCTTGCGCTATACATGTCAAATGGTAACCTTAAGAGGGATCTCTCTAAACATTAATGGGTTAAACAACCCATGTAAGAGGAGAAGTTTATTCAGTTATCTCAGCCTGCATATATCTAACCTAATATTTCTTCTCGAAACTCACCTTCTTAAAAAAGACATAGATAAACTAGAAACCAACAAGTACATAACTTTAGTCAGCTTGGAACATACACAGAAAAAAGAGGGGTAGCTATCCTGTGGAACAAATCTGTACCTATTCCCAAAATTATTAAGACATACATAACTGATAAGGGAATGTTTTGCATGGTTACAGTACAGATTAATAGGAAGATTTTTACATTTATTAACATATACTGGATACCAGGCATAGGTATTGCCACAGTGAAACATAATTTCAATCAAGTAGTACTCCACTCTAAAGGAGACATCATATTAGCAGGTGATTTCAATTGTACTCTATATGACAATACTACTACCCTTGAGAAGAGGAAAATTACAGCTAGCACAAAACATCTGAAAGACTTTATTAACTTATACCATTTGAATGACATTAATAACCAAGCTGATTCTAAGTCACTACCATATACTTTTTTTTTCGAATAGACACAAGTCTTACTCTAGAATAGATAGAGTTCTGATCTCTAACCAACTTGTAAAAGATTTATGTCAATCTATGTTCATTTCTTGCCCAATATCGGACCATAATTCAATCACTTTTGAATTTACTGTAAATGTAATACACAATACTCAGATTAGAAGAATTCCTGCCTACTTAACTCAACTGAAAGACTTCAAAGAATTTATAAATAAGGAGATACAAAACGTTTTAGAAATAAACACTACACCAGATATTTCGATTATATATATATATACATGATGCTCTGAAATCATATCTATACGGGCAAAGTATAAGATGGTATAATAATAAAAGGAAAACATGGGATAAAGATCTACTAGACATTCAAAATAAGCTAGACACTTTTAAGCTCAACAAGGGAGATATCACAAATAAAATAATTACAGAAGAAATAAATAAGTTAAATGAGAAGTATAGAGAAATCTTAAATCACAAAATCAAAATAAATCTAGAGAAATATAAATTCCTAACATATTCAATAAATCCCAAATATTTAAATAAACTTAAAAATAAAACAAAAAGACAAACAAAATCATATCAGAGATTTTTTTCCTTGGAGGAAAAAATGTTTCTAACATCAGAAATTCCAGAGGAGTTTAAAGATTACTTTCATAAAATAAATAATGATAGAGTTAATATGGACCCAAAAGATAAAATAAAGAATTTCATTACTACATACTTGGACAAAAAACTTAATAAACAACAGGTTGAGTCATTGGATAAGTGCATCTTATATACAGACATTGTCACTCAAATAAGCAAACTCAAGTTAAACAAAGCACCAGGTAACGACAGTATAATACCCGAGATTTACAACATAATCTCTAAAAACGTTCATACATTAATACATAATGTCTTCCTGGCAACTCAGACTGAATCTACTATCCCCCCTTTTGAAAATACATTTTTATCTCACCAGTTCTGAAATCTAATAAAGATCCTACAAGATGCTCATCATATAGGCCCATCTCACTGCTCACTGTTGACTACAAGATATTTATGAACATATTTGCTGACAGATTAAAGACAATTCTTCCAAACATTATTGACATAGATCAAACAGGCTTTATTATAAATAGAAATACTTTTGACAACATAAGAAGAACCTTAACTCTGATTATGCAAATAAAAATAAGAAGGATCTGACACTAATTAGCCTTGTCATAAACTCAGCCTTTGACTCTGTGAACTGGGACTACTTATTTATCTTGTTGAGGTGTACTAATTTATCTGAAGCATTCGTAAATCTGATTGAAAATCTATGTAAAGGAGCACTGGCATACATAAAAATTGGAACATATATCTCTCAAAAGATACCCATATTAAAAGGTACTAAACAGGGGTGTCCACTCTCCCCTTTATTATTTACCTTAATAATGGAGCCCTGGGCTAATTTAATTAGAAACAACAATGGCATAAGAAGGATTTAAAATAAATGAGAATACAGTATCTAAAATTCAACTTTTTGCTGATTATATACTAATTACATCAGCAGGAAACATACAGTCATTATTTAACACAATGGCAGACTTTAAGAAAATCTCAGGTCTGATATTTAATGAAGAAAAAACAAAGATTCTGCTAATACATTTAGGGAAAAATATTCTTAAAGAAGCTTATCATAAATATATACCCAATTCAGGTCATATAATTTATCTAGGAATTATCTTAGCAAGAGATATTAAATCAATCATTCTACATAACTATAGTAAATGTCTTGAAAACATTCAAACTCTGTTTAAAAGTTGGAATAATATCATTTTCTCCATGGAGGAAAGACTTACAATTATAAAAATGATTATACCTCCGAAGATACTATATATAATACAGTCAATATTACTCCCACCTACCAAAACAATCATTAAAAAATTAAACTCATTAATGTTGAAATTCTTCTGGGCACCTCAGAGACCTAGAGTGACATTAAAGACACATATCAATAAATCAATAATTGGTCCCAAGGAGGTATAGCCTTTCCTGACTTTGATCTATACTCTAGATCCTCTATTATCAAAACTATATCTCTACTAATAGATAATTCATATGTTGCGAAATGGAAAATATATTGGGAATTAATTGGCATGGAACTAACCAGTATACCACTAACACACAAAAATATTATTATAAATAATCCCATATTATGGATACTCAAAGAATTTTGTACTGTACCCGTATCACCGGGACACACATCAAATTAGCCAATAAATATTATTATTACTTTCCATAACTTTATATATAAACATCCCAAATATAAGGAATGGATCTTCATTTTATTTCCCATAACATATACACAAGGTATACTCTTTATCATCTAACCCTGATAAAACTTTTCTATTCAGGCAGAATAAATTAATGTACTGGCATCAGATGCTGCAGGATAATAAAGTTAAAAACTTAGATTTTTTAATTCAGGAATTTAATTTGGATGAAACGTGTTGGCTGGAGATACAGGCTTTCAGACAATATCTTTCTAATAAACTAGATTTAATAACACCAATAACTAAATAATCTGTCCCAATACTGATAGATTACAAGATGCTAAACCTACAACAGAAGGTTTCAGATAAAGGCAAACTTTCTTACATACACAAAATTATTAGAGATGAAACCTTCAACTGTCCAGAAAAGTACTGGAATTACTTCAATTCCATAAACAGAGAACCATCAAAACAAGATAAAGTCATATACTGGTATCTGCTTCTAAAATAACGTCCTCAATTAAATGGAAACTTTATGCCTGGAAATTCTTACACAGGTCCTTCTACATCCCTCTAATAATGAGCAAAATTAATAAAAAAGATAACATATGTAAGAGATGTACTTCAGAGATAAATGCTAACTGGGCACATATGTTTCATGATTGCATAAAACTGAAGTAATGTTGGACATCAATTAACAATTTTCTACAGCTCTCTTACAGATAATTTTACAATATCTAAATCACTAATCCTCTTCAATACCCCCATACCAAAATGTGTTAAAAAGGTTAAACCTCCCTTATTTTGGTCAATTCTAGTAGTGACTAGAAAGATTATAACTAGAAATTGGATTTCAGATACCCCTCCTTCTTTTAATGAATTCAAAAATGTTTTGATAGAGGTATGTCAAATGGAACTAATGACTATTAAATCAAGAACTTCTAGAAAAACAACCAGCTATAATATGTGGGATACTTTACAAAGTTTGTTAAATAAAGTCTTGGAACCTTTATAATGTGTTATAGTTATGTTAGATGATGTATTTAACCGTGGATGTCTTTGTAAATACTTTAGTTGTTTTATGAATGTTAAAATTTCTTATCTGTTAACTGCTTGTATAAATTACTATGTTTTACTGATTGTATGTTAAAACCAATAAACATGTTTAAAAAAAAAAAAAAAGGAAAAGAAAAATCTTGAGTGGATGGGAAATAGGAAATACACCACTGGGGATCACTTCTGTGGCTCTGCTCGACAGGGGCACACAAAAATTAACTTTCTTGGGTGGCGTAAGCCAGGGAACATTGTTGGCTAGGCTTACTTAGGCCCTTGGGCCGATAGCCTAGTACCTACCTACCTATGAACCTATATAATCATTTGTTCTTTGCAATGGGTTCCACCAAAAGTTAATTTTGTTTAAATTATACAAACTCATACACACACACACACACACACACACACATATGTCATATTGAATCCAGCCTGCCAAAAGAGCACCTTTTAATTTTTTTCATGTTAATTTGTCTCTGCCTGAATCCATGTAGTTCAGAAGTATGGGGAATAAAGACTATGAAAAGGATAGGCTTTGGTATATCTCCACAAAACTTTAGGTACAGTACAGCCAAGTATAAGTACATGGGTACCATAGAATTTGGGAAGGCATAGCATATAAAACATAGTACTGAGTTGTTTCCTTTATACAGAGAGAAGGAAATGTAATATAACATGCTACAGACATTTGTGTACCACTCACGGATATTAGGTGTAAGGAAGCAAAACAGAATTCTCCCTATTAAGAGGATAAGAACATGCTGCATGGATGTAGGGGAGATCTAATACAGCATGATAAACATTGTCATGAGATGCCTTAAGGGAAGGCCAATGGACAAAAAGTGAGAAGTGAAGAAAAGAACACATGAGATTAGTCATACAGAAGTTGATGTTGTAAATATGTTAGGAGGAGGGATATTGTGGGAATAAATTAATCAGTGACAGAGCTTAAAGAATTTGTGTATCAGAGAGGGGCAGTAAACATATCTAGAGCTTCAAACCCTTGACAAATCCTGAGGATGGTGGATTAATGGTGGGTAGTGTGGACCTTTTACCACTTCCAGTTTGAGAGAAGAAATAATCCAAAAGGATCTGCAGAACAAAGTTCAGGCATGATCAGATAAGTCAGATAAGTAACTCGAATGGCTACACTGTGCAGCAAGTCAAAGAGAATTCTGAGATTTAAGTATTGTTAGGATGAAAAAAAACAGGGGATAGAGAAGATTAATAGAAATGCAGTGCCTACTGTGTATGTATTAAAAACAGCCCCCTCCCCAATCAACAGGTAAGACAAAAGATTCCACATTGCACTAGTCAATTAGTTCTTCAACAGCAACAATAAAAAATGTTGAAAATATAATGTTACTGCATACTTTCACATTAAAAGATGTGTGTGTGTGGGGGGGGGGGGGGTCGACCGAAGGAAAAAAAGTACAATTGTGTAAGTAAACTTACCATAGCAGCAGACGTTCAAATGGTCATGTCTTTTTATTCAGTTTAGCTGAAGCTGACTGATGGTTTAATCACATGGAAGATGCCCTGAAGATTTGGAAGCTGGCCAACTGTTACATCCTTGGCAGTGGTCAAGCAAACACATTTTTTAAAGGGTTTTAAAATGGAGAAGGCAACTGGATGGAAGCCACTAATCTTGCAGTAAAATGTGAAAATGGAAAAAAAAGATTGCCATATTCTGTACATGTGGTACAGCTCTTTTGGTAATAAAGTGAATGGCCATTGAGGAAGAAACTTTCTTTTAATCCTCCCTATAGATCTTTTTTTTTATTTTTCCATGTATGTGTTTATGGTAACAAGTCCACCTACTACACGCTGGTGCAGCATTTTGGTAATCTTCCTATTTTGGTGACATCCCCTCCATTAATTCTTTACTGGATTTCAAATGTATCATCTAAATTTAAATGGAAATTCTTGCTGACATGTATAGCTTTGGGAATAGTGTTAGTGGTGCGACAGATAGCACAGTTACTTTTGAAGCAGAAGTCTATGGGTTCTATTCCCACACTAGGCAAAGCGACTGTTGACACTGCAGTGCAGCATAAGGGAAGTGCTGCAGTCTTAAGTGTGCCATCTTTCAGATGAGACATTAACCATCAGTCTCATCTACTCGAGTTGGTGGTAGCTCAGGTGGATGTAAAAGATCCTATGGCACCTATCAAAAAGAGAAGGGAAAGTTCCTTTTGCTCTAGCCAGAAAGTATAAAACACCATCTTGGGTCTCTCCTGAAAAGAGCCTACTAACCTAGTGGCACTAACCTGGTCAACAAAAGATAAATAAAATCAAAATAATAAATAAAAAAGGAGTGATCCATGAAACATAAAAGCACTGCACTTTTTGCAAAGGAGAGATTCAGGAAACTGTGTACTAACATGGATAAAGTCCTTAACAGACGTTTGCCTCATCTGGCATTTGGTTTCAACTATCTGTAACAGCGGAGACAAAAAGAAGAAACTGAATCTAGACAATGTATTCCTGTGCTTCTTTATATTCGACAGATGCTCTGAAATTTACAGAAGGAAGAGGTTTTTACCTTACTATCAAAGCATTTATCATCCTTGACAGACGGCTGGCAGTATTATTTTTGGGACTTCAGTTCCTATTTAAATGATGCTGGAGTCTGATAAAATATCAGAAACAGCCTCACTGACATCTGTACCATCCTATTCATCAACTGCTACAGCAAGAATTTTAAAGGACTACTACAGCCGAAACAAGAGACATATGTTTTTAACTTATCTTGATGGTCTATGTTATACTAATGCCTCTATGGCACTCAGAGTAGTCACTGCTAATTTTTATTTTGTTCTAATCCAAATCTTCATTATGAGGGCAGACATAATGATGATTTTGTTTTTCACTTGGGGCTTTTTCCTCCCCCATAATGCAGTATATGTGTCTTCAGAAGATGAGATGACCTAATTTTACTCTTCCATGCCAAATCTTGTTTGCATTTACTAAGAATGCCATAACTCAGGACCTCTGCTAACTCTTCAGAGTCTCTAGTCTAGACAATATGTCTGAAATTTTCCTCTAGTAACACTCTGTGGGTTGACTTCTTTGCTAGGTTTTAAAGCATTACCAATAAACATTTTCTCCTGATACTGCAAAATTGTGCTTAAATTACATTTTTGAAAATACAGGGATTACCTAGCTCTTCAAGTCAGCCTGCTATTAAAAAGTACTGTCAGGTTTCTTCACTCTGATGCTAGAAAGTAAAAGTGCTTTTGAAATTCTCAAGCCTTCAAAGGTTTAAGACCCCAGGGGATGGGAAAAAGTAGCTGTACATGACACTACAGTAAAAGAACTGTCAATTTCAAAAGACTCAATATTTTCCTTGGTCAAAAATTTTAAAAAGTGATGGACCACAACAAGAAAGGTCTAGAATGATAAACTCCTAAAGAAACTACCTTGAGATTTAATTCACACCCACCATGGTGTACAGTGAGAAAACTAAAAGGACAGGAATGTCATAAAGGACAAGAAACAGAAGTCATGCTTTCTAACATATGATAACCTAACGATCATTTTGTAGAGAGGAAAATGCACTCTGGGTAAAGGAAATGGGAAGAGGTATTGCTCTTTTAGAGCTTGCTGCAAGACTGCGACGGTAATTATTGTTTTCCTCTTGCTACAATATGTTTCCTCTACTTTGGCACCATGGAGATTTTTTTTAGCATGCCCAACACTTGCTAAGACTACCCTGCTCCCACACTTCACCCCATGCTTCTGCCACTAGAGAACAGGCAGGCATCTTGAACAATCGATATGTTACTGTCAGGCTGTTCATTTTCAACAACATGCAATTCTGCAGCTTACATTTGTAGATTTGCATAAAGACCACTATGACCCTTGGTCCCTGGGTTGCAGTTTGGAAATACTACTAGAGGGTAAGAAACAGCACTTTATGTTGCCACACACACAGGATTCCGCATAAGGCTGTGGACCTGTATTATTTACTAGTAAAAGTGTTTTTCTGTTAGATAGGTCTACTGTAGGTACTTTTTGACTGCAGAAACAGTAATCTTGAACAACTAAAAGAAAATGCAGTGGGTATCCATGCACAGGTTTTAACTTTTGTGGGGACACTGATAAAAGCATGTTAACATGCTTGAAACACCTAGGATACACTCAGTTAACAACTAGCAGTTTTAGCTAGTGAGTCCCTTTTGTACTAATGTACTTCCAGTGCAATCGATCTTGAATGGGGCAACTGAAGTGTTTACTGATGACAGTAGCTCCCCTGGAATAACTAGCTGCCTTAGTCCAAGCTGTTTTTTTAATACAGCCAGTTCTCACGGGTTATGAAGGTATCATCAACTTCATCTGCTTCTGTATGAAAATATGATAAATTTTATTTCAGCACTGAATCAGTGAAAGGGTACCAAAAAAATGGCTATGAGCAAACCAGCGGTAAAATGCTTTACCAAAGTATTTGTTCTTGCATTTCTCAAAAGTGTTCCTTGGCACTGTATGCTTGCAAACAAACATAAGAGGCAGTGTGTGTGTGTGTGTGTGTGTGTGTGTGTGTGTGTTTACTTCTTAATGTTAAACCTCAAAGATGCTTTTATTGCATTTTTATCCAACACAACAAACTGGACAATTTCCATATTTTAACTTACAATATGCTAGTTTTTTCTTCAAAGAAAAAGGTGGCAAACTTTTTCAAACAGAGACAGAAATGGCCACAGACCCTGCCTAAAAGGTTACAGAAGTACAAGAGAGCTATCTTTCAGTCAAACAAGTTGCTATGCACTGGGGTGTCTGATACAGGTGTCAAAAATCACAGCTTCCAATCCTTTGTACATACATATACACATACAAACAAATATTTCAAGCACAGGCATTAATGCCCTCCTAGCCTCCCAATATACCAAAAACACTTATTCCCATAACAAGTGTCCAGGCTGTTCTTAAAAATATCTAAATAAGTACTTGCTTTAATGTAATTTAGTAGTCTGTTCCACATATCAGCTGCTCTCAGGGCGCCAACTAGTACACTTCTCATTCCTATAGAATCTTCTACATAGGCTTTCTGATGATTCTCCAGTACTTTTTGATAGCCCCAAACATTCCCAGGAATACCTATCTCCAAATGCCCTATTTACCTGAATAAGAAATCTTGTTAGATATCTATAAGGAGACATTGTACAAGTTGAGATAGTTTAGCCTTTCATAATAACTTACATTTTCACATCCATGGATGCCCTTGGTATATTTCTGCTGTACTCTTTCCCATTTACTCATGCTTCTTTTCTTATAAGGTTTCCATATTCTTATTCCAAACTCAAGTTTGGGTCTAATGTAACTAACAAATAATGATTTCATCATTTCTGAGTTCCTAGACTTTATAAATCTTTTTATACAACCTATAGTTTGACAACAATCATTAACCAAGTAGTTGATATAATTAGAAAAGCTCAAACCATGATCTACCCATATACCCAGGTCCTTAAATGCATCTACAGTTTCAGTCACTGTGTGCTGAATTAAATATTCACCTTTCAATTTATGTCTCCCAAATCTTTATGATGCATTTATCAGCATATTATTCTCCTATGCCCAAATTGTTAATTTAGTCAATTTATTTTCCAAACATGCTTTATCTGCAGCACATTTAATCAGTTTACCCAATTTCAGGTCATCTGCATATAGATTATAGAACACCTCAGATAAAAAACATTAGGTCAGAAAGATACAATCTAAACAAATAAGGGCCTAGGACAGAGCCCTGTGGGGACACCCTGACTGTAACCAAGAATTTCACCTGTCCAATTTGTAAGCCATGCAGCTATCCATCTTATCAAGAGTACACTGACACCTATTTGTTCTAATTTATTGATAAGTATTTTGCGTATGACCCTGTCAAATGCTGAAGTTAAATCTATATAAATAAAATCACAGCACAATTTTTAATTCATAACTGTTATTATATTGTTATTGAACATCATGTTACAGGTGGTAAGACATCTAATTTCAACATATGCATGCTGACATGTGGTTTCAAGTCCCAACCTATTCAATTCTGAAAATATGTTATCCAATATTGCCTTCTCTATTATTTTTCCGCAACACGAAAGTAGACTTAAGGGTCTATATGACTCTGGGTTTGTCCTACTCCCCTTTCCCTTAAAGACCGGTTTAATAAGAACATCTCCAATCTTGAGGAAACTCCCCATATTTATATGCCCTAGTAAATAATAGCTATAATGCTACTGTAAGTTTTTGTTGAAGTGTTCTCAGGTTATTATTACTAATTCCATCTCCTCCCAGTGCTTTGTTTGGATCCAGTTTGTGCAGTTCTTTTTCAATATAATCTAATTTGAATCTAGTTTCTGTGGTTTCCTGGATGTCACTAAGACAACTAATCACCATCTTTGTGGAGCCAAACTGTTTGCATAAGATTTTGTAACTATATCTAGAATCTGTTGTGTCTGAGAATAAATTTTAGAATCTGCATACAGTTTTATCAATTTGTGTATCTTTACTTCTTCCACATCTTATGTATCTATAAAAAGGTTTCCTACGATGCTCAATATCTTTATATAAATTTTCTTCAAATTTTTCTTGATCTTGTCTCACACTATGCTTAATTTGTTTGTCCAGCTTGTTTACTTCAGTTTTATAAATTGTAGTTTGGCCTCTCCAATTTCTTATATTTTTTGTTTCTCACCTTAATCAGGCATTTTGTTCTTGGGGAAATATATCCCCCTGACATTGTATGCCTACAGCCTGATGTTAAACATTTTTTTTGCACTCAAATAATTTCTCTTTCAAAACTCTCCACATTCCGTCTGCACTTCTTCCACTGAACACATCACTCCAGTTAGTTTTACATAATGACTGTTTTGCTTGCAAATAATCTGTAATTAATCTTCTGTTCATTGGTTTAGATTTCAGTTTGGCAGAATTATCTAGCAACAAATTAACCTTTATAACCCCATGATCACTGCACATCAAAGGTGGTAAAACTAGTCTTGAAGTAACAGTAATTTCTTTAGGAACACAGACAATGTCTAGTATGTTCAGATGTTTCAGTCACAGAGCAGGCATGCATTTTAACTGAATAAAGTACGCAGCAAGGTTCTTCATGTTAAATATGCTTACATGAAACAATGACAAAAGTCTCAGTAAACTTGTAGGTGTGGGGCTTTGCGACAGAGCTCCTGCAATATAGAGGTCAGATGTTGTGACTGCAGGCTCTGAAATGAAAGAAAGAAAAAATAAACTCTACTAAGCTGTAAAATTATACTGAGGCAATAAAGTTAGTAGTTATTATACAAAAAAGAGATGGAGGAAGAATCACAGCAAGTTACAGCAAGAGAATACAGAGGAAATATGAGAGAAGAGTGAGACTAAAAAAGTAAGTGTACTGACAGAGAACCACAGTAATGTGTGAATATACAGCTGTACTGAACAAATTATCAGAACATGGCACTACACTGATAGGCACAGTACAACACCATCACTACAGTAAGAGTAGACTAATTAAAACAAAATGCATTAAAGTAGATATGACTATAGATTCACTACTGGTGCAGAGGGGCAGTAAAACACTAGAGGACAAAAACTAAGATGGACAAAGAACATCTTTAAAGAAGTTGTTCTCTTTTCCCCAGAACTTAGAGCTGATTATATTAAGTGAGGCACCTGGGGGTACAGCCCCTGCATATATGATGGAGCCAACAACACTGCTGATTGTCTGTCTTTGGCTGTCTTGTTTCAGCTGGAAGTGCTCTTTCAATTAACTTGATAACAACTGCACAACCTGAATCTCTCAATCGCAGTGCTTTTCCTGTTCCAGACAACAGTACCTCCTAAATCTTGCAAGATCAGAGTTTAAGCAGACCATGTACTCAGTGGAATATTTTCACACATATACTTACTGCTAGGGGGTTCTTCAGAGTGATCTTTATGGCACTCCTTTTCTTCTCCCTTTATTTTGCAAGGAACAATTTGTTCATCTTTCTCGTCTTTAAGGCAGACTACAGAGAGCAAAAAAAGAATCAAGGAGTAAGAAATAATTCATAGAGAAAAACATTCCACACTCAGTAAATACATTTATTGTAATTAAAACTTTTCCTATACATTTTACAACCCATATGATGCACAACATGACTGTGAAATGCACAAAAAGCTTTTATGTACACTAAGAACAAAATACATCAATATTAAGTCGAGATCAATAACTGCGGTGGTGGTGCTGCGGTAGCGTTGTCGCCTCACAGTAAGACGTTGTACTGTTCGATTCTCAGCTAAAGCGTCTTGTGTGTGGAGACATGCGTGAATGGGCGTACCTTCGTTGAAGGTTGTGCGTCAGGGCTGGCAACTCGGTACGTAAAAATCTACTGCCAATCATTAGCGGACCGGAGTTCCGCTGTGGCGACCCCTAACCGGGAAAAGCCGAAAGATGCAACATTAAGTCGAGATCAGTTGACCGTTACACTAAATACAAAAGGAAATGGTTAAAAATTAATCTCTTGTTAGGAAGCTTGCCAAATAAAAGAAATTACAGCTCTACAGAATCGTTATGAATGTGCATGTAGTCTCAATGTAGCTGCTTCATCCCCAGTGTTTAATACCTCAATATTTATCTCTAGCACATGTGACACTCTTACAGTACTCCCTTGTTACAACAGCCCTTCCAGCTGTTTCACATACTTCCCCTAGCTTACTTATTTCATTCAACTTCCCAAGCAATTCTCCTAAAGACTTTTAGTCCAAATACTTCTTCCCACTTCTCTACATTTCCAGTATACACTATCCTGCCTTGTCTAATCTGATTCCATCTACAGAGCATGAATCTCAATATCCCTTATTATCAATATGAAGTTCCTCTCCAATCCCTTTACAGGTATCACACTTTTAAGCATAGTTTTTCCACACTGAAAATATCAGTAGAGTGGTAAAATGCCATAGACTCCTATTAACCTTCACTACCACACTTTCACACTGTATGGAATGACCAGGTTTAGGCAGAACCATAACATTGCAACCTCATTTCTTCCCTGCCTCACTCAGTGCTTCACCCCTTTTCTATCAGCTTGCCAGAGTTTTCTCCATCTGAATTAATCACCTTGCATTTATTAGCGCAACATGCCAATTTCTGTGTTCATTCCAAAAATTTATTCCAGTCCTTTCACAGGCCACAGTCCCACCTTCTGACAAATCAAGTGAAATGCTGTTACTATATGAAACTATATTTATCCTGCTTTTTAAACATTAGGCAAAATCAGAAAAAAATTCCAACAGCATCAAATCAAAACCACATATGTATAAGATTAGCACCAGCCTCTATTACATCTGGAAAATAACTGCTACCCCTAAATAATCAACTTAAAAGTGTAATTCTTATTAAAACTAGTCATTAAGTACATCATTCCTGTGCCTCATTGCACAGCTCTTCAAAAACCCAGCTTCCCACTCACTGCAGCATGCTCCCTTTGAGTTACAGGGGCAACCCTGAATCTAGGTCAATGTGTTTGTGTACACCACTGATGCCCAGTTCTTTGGCCCTTCTCAACAAAGTTCAGTTTGCAAGAAATACACTAACTACAAAGTTCCAAACTGGGAACATTTGCTTACAGAAAAGTTCAAATGAAGGTGCAAGAAGTCAACGAACCTCAACACTAAAAGAAGTACAGTGGAGAAGAAATGGGAAAACGCTAAACTCATAAAGAGTCCTATTGAAAAAAACGATATGGCAATTACCTCTCATCTGCATAGGGACCCTTGCAACAAAATACAGCAATGTACTACATTTGGACAGTATCCCAAGTAGCATCACAACTCTTTATAAGTGTCAGAAGACTGACAAACCCGAGATTCAAGATCAGAGAACCATCTCCTGTGCTGCAAATCTAACCTATGAACTACTTGCATGGATGCACATGATAAATGGTGGCAGTGAGGATGCCTACAGTAAACTTTTTGAGGAGACAAGAACTAGATGGGACTACTACTCTAGTACAGTGCCCTATGACTATGTTTCCGAAAGGTTTACTGGTCCTATTTTAAGAATAATAGGGGGCAAGCAGATGAACAGGAAAGTTCCAAGGACTGTAACTGTACCTTTAAATGGGTGTAAACTTAACAGTGAAATAGAAATAATGGAGACTAAGTATAAAACTTTGTTTTAATGTTTTAAGTATTATTAACACTTCCGGTATTGGTCAACATATGTCCTTCTTGGAAGATATATACAAATGGACACACTTAGTGGACCTGCTCATAGTACTTTTATGCTAACTTGTGAAGTACACCAATCTCACATGCTATTGTAAGTAGCAGGGGTATGAAAGGGGCAAAGCAGTTATGCAAACACATTTGTAAGGGTGTATCAACAAGGTATGAAATGTTCTACTAGTTGCTAAAATCACTGTAATTTTCAAAGCATCTCGGTGAACAATATCAGGCCATACACTTTCAACAGGTACCCCTGTGCAAGGTACTCGGAAAGAATTTATTTAGCCAAGAAAGCATCTTGTCTTCCAAAGCAAATGGGAGGAACTGTCTTATCTCCCTACATGTGTGCACTCCAAAAATAAAACCACAACTGGCAATGAGCATCCAGAGTATACAGACTACTTCACCCCTCCCCTCGCCCCCATTCCAAACTTCTGGAAGCAGCACCAGAAAGTTAAAGGACTGGCTGATTGTTACTATAAAAATGAGTACTTGGAGAATATGGACAGCCACCCTGAGGGAAATTTATGTCCCACAAAATGATCATATAATGTTTTTGACATATGAGTCTGCAGACTCTAAATCCAGGGAGCAGAGTGCCAGAATGATGGATATCAAGGACTCAAAAGCATGACAGTCACAAGTATTAAGAGGGAAAACATTTTCATAGGGGTCGTGTAATGCAGAATTCCCTTTCAAAAACCACTTTGCTAGGTCAAGGAGAAAGAAGAGACAGCAGGTAACTCTGAGAAATGCAGTAGCTCAGATAAAGGTCCAACTGATGACTTAGGTAATGTGAGTAAATTTACAAGTTTACCGACTAAAAAAGCATCAGAATTTCAATGTCCACAACAGCCTTTTAAATTTAATATTCTCCAATAGCATCCAGTATCTTTAAAATTTCCTCTGAGAAGTCTGATGTGTGGAAGTCATCATACTGCACTGATACCATAAATACAATGGAAAAGCAAATGACAAGATTAGAGGAAAAGCTGTCAGCCCCACTGCACAAAGGAATGAAAATCTGACTGAACTCCTGATGACAAAAACTTCATTTAATAACCTCAATGCTGGAAGAGTCAGACAAGAAGGAAGGAATGGAAGTGAGGGCCCAGTTCTGGTTCATTCATCCTGGTAGAAGCAGCAGAAGTCAGCTGCCGCATGACAGCCATTTAAAGGAGACCTAATGATGTAGCATCAGGGAGAGGGCAACAACAAATTATATCCAGATCTGATGTTGCTTCTTCCATCCATAACTCAGTGGATGGGTCTTTGAATCCATTTTTGGCCACTCAAGACTTTGGATCCCAAGATCAGTCTTCTCCCCTTACTTATAACCCCATTTAAGTCCATAATCTCAGATCTCATTTGCCACTCCTTTGAGACAGACGCAGATGTCCTTACACAGGTGTGGGTTACGTTGCAAGAAACTTTTTCCATTGTTACTTCATTCTCTTTCTTCTAAAACGTATGTTTCAGTGCTTTAGCCTCTGTACTACAATTATACTCAGTTTCCTTTCATAGCAAATTAGATAGTTGATTATTTACTCTCTTATTTCCTCACACCTTGGCAACATCTTTCCATTAAAAAATTACTCCATTAAAAAAAAAAGTATTTTTATATACTTTTACATACCTCTATATACCCTGATCTTCATATTCCTATTTTAATAACATAGGATTATTTTTGTTGTTGTAATTCTTTACACTATAGATGAGAAACCTTTGGGTTTTAAAAAATGTGTGGCCTGCGACCACAAGATACCAAATTCGGATGCACACTCAAAATGTGTATACCTCCTTGGGGCCACTCACTTAGATGAGCAGTGTGCTATCTGCACTACCTTTGGTACCCAAGCTGTTGTTGTTAAACTTATTCTTAAGGGACTTCTCCCTGGCCCTGCAGCAGAATCATCCAATACTCAACCTGTTGATTCTGCAGCTTCTCCTGTTCCTTCTAAAAAGTCTTTGGACCTAAAGAAAAGATCTCAGAGCACTCTCCTGATTGGTCTTTATCCACTCTTCCTTTTTCGGCTCTGGCGCTGAAATATTGCAAGTCTTCAGGTCTGGTGCTTTTCTCTGAACCGATCCTGATCAGATCAAAAACTCTCCCTTTCCTGGAACCAGTCTCTCCTGGGCTCTGATTGCCCCTTCTTCAAGAAAGACTAACCACCAGTCATCAAGTCCTCCTTCTTTTACTGCTTCTTGGCAGTCAGTGCAGTTAACCAGAAGCCTCTCCAAAGAAAATGCGGATTGGATGATGAGGAAATTCCTCAGAACCCATATTCAGATGGAGATTCTCCCAGCTCCGACCATCACTGGGCCTGGAAGTTATGTTTTTCCCCTCATCCTGTAGTAGCTCCTAGCCTGATCAGCTTGTCAGATTCAGGACTTACATATCTGAGCCTTTCCAAGAGCTTGTCCATGCTGGTTGCAAGTATTTGTCTATCTTCTACTCTGGTACCATCACTGACCTGAATGGTTTTGATCTCATCGGAAACAGAAGGATCTTGAGCCGAAGCATCACCAATCTACCAGGGAGATGAGTTTGACTCTGGGGTTTTTGGAGCCATCCCTTCCTCTTGGATGCTCAGTACTGGACAGCTTGATGCCACTATTAGCCTCGGATCTGAGCCAAAGGAATTTCAGGATTTGTCTGGAGAGGTGGATTTGGCTCCCATCAAACAAATTTCAAGATGTATTTTAGCTTTGGTGTTTGAGACTGTCCAGATAGTACTCTCCAGATAGGATAAGCAGACTTCTTTTTCTCACTTGGGCCTGATCCTTCTCAGCCAGTGCACTTTGGACAACCAGCCTATCAAGTCTCCAGACAGTCCATATAGGAGACTCACAAATCTCTTCGGTTGTCTTTTATAGAAACACAGCTTAGGACAAGTTTTGATTGGATGGGTACAATCATCAAAGACACCACTGATTTTTTACAGCAACTTTATGAAATATCACAGATAAATGAGTTAAGTGACAGTTATTTTGCCACCTTTCATGTTGACTTATTTACTATGATACCTAATGATACTGATGTCCGATATTTAAAAGAATTTCTACTTGACTTCGCTGAGTACACTCAACCATGAATTAATATGTTATGGTAACCTTTAGTGCATGTACTGTCAAATAAAGTTTTTTTTGTTTCAGAAACAACTTTTTAAACAGGTTCGTGATGTAGCGATGTGTACTCCTGTTGCTACCACTTAAGCTAATATTGTCAGGTACATATGGCAGCTTAAATTTATTTTATCATCCAAGAACAGCTCAGAAATAATGTTGTGTTTTATTGATGTTTTGTTGATGATTTGTTTTTTATATGACGTGGGAATGCTGATTTGACAAATTTCATCATTATGTTTCTAATACACTGTTTTTTCTTAAGTTTAAAAATAATTTTGTCTTTGATAGAATTGATTTTCTTGATGCCACAATTTTTTTAAAATACTGATGGTGCTCTGGAAACTATGTTATATAAGAAACCTGTTAAATGGAATTTGTACTTGCATAGGATTAGCATGCACCCACATTTCATATTTAATAAAGTCGCACAGAATCAAATGATAAAAGTCACAAAACTAAACACACTAGATGATATGATGAATACTCAGCTGGACAACATGACAACTGATTTTATTAATAGAGGTTATGCCACTCATAATACAAATCTTATATGTGATCAGACTAACATGGCTGCAAAACCTATATTTTCTAAAAACTTAACAGATACTAAGGAAGCTTATTTTCAAACACACCTAGATGCTTGTTGACTTATAATAAAAATACATTGTATGTTAAACAAATTATTAATACATATTTGCACATTTTACAAGATGTTCCTGAATTCGGTTCCATCATTTCACTTAGACCAAACTTTAGCTATAGAAAGAGCTCTAACTTGAAGCAATTATTGTGCTATAAAGAACAGCCCCGCACAGTTATACTCTTTAAGACTATGACAAAAGGTACTTTTAAATGCGGGGGACGTATATATTATAAGTATATTTATACTAGTAAAACTTCCGTTCATCCTGTTACAGGCCATGAATTCAAGTTAAGAGCATTTGGTAATTGTAATACTAAAAAGTTAGTTTATTTAGCTATGTGTGAGCAATACAATGCTTATTATGTTGGCAAAATCAATCAAAAATTTAAACAATGTATTGGTGATCATATTTCTGAAATCAAAAGACAGATTCTCACCAATACTCTACATATAAACATAACGTTGACAAAGGTTCTGACCATGACTTTAAATTTTGCATTTTACATGTTTTATATGAATCATTACAAGGGGGAAACATTATGCATAATAGAGAAATGGACGAGTATTACTAGATACTCTGGCTAAAAGCACATGTCCCTCCAGGTCTGAATGGTTTTGTCTCTTTAAAACCTCTTCTAAGAGAATTAAATAAAAAAAGCATAATCACTGTTTTACATGTTTTAAATGGTGGGTTTTTTCATAGGTGGTTACTAAGCTACTGACCTGAGGGTCGTTTTAAGCCTAGCCTATTACAATTATTATATTTCAAGAGAAAAATTCTAGTCAATGCCTAAGATTATTATTAGTAATGACTGCCCATGTCCAAGACGGATGTGGGAGCTATTCCCGGAAAGAATTTGCAGTTTCACATCCATTTATCGATGCTCCTTTTGAACAGAGTCATAGAGGTGCTCTGCTTCACATGAATTGATAGTCTATTCCAGAGAAGTGGCAACCTCTGTGAGATGAATTTGCCTCTCCAGCATGTACTACTTAAATCGCAAGTCAGATTTAGGTCGCTGGAGTGGGTAATTCTAGTCCTATTTCACTTACGGATGTGCGGCAACTTCATCAGGTTGGGGTAAGAGATTGCTATGTAAGCCAGGTATAAGTCTCCCCCAAGCAGCCTTTATGCTACTGAGTAGAGTGTCAAATACATCAGTCTGTCTATGTAAGACATATGCTGAAAACCCTGGATCTTCTTAGTTAAAAAATCTCTGGGGTTTCTCCAGTTGCTGCAGGTGCCTGGTACGGTACATACCAAAGGGGGCGTTATACTCAATTATGGGCCTAATAAGGGATGGGTAAAGGGGGCTTATAGCCTCTTTTGCTCTTGAGGCTATGCCTTTGCTAATCAAATGTGCAACGTAGAATGCCTTTCTTACTACAGTGGACACATGGTAGTCAAACTTTAGGTCACAGTCTACCTGTATGCCCATATCCCTCACTGCAGTGTTTGTACTTAAGGTATTGTTGTTTATTTGATAGTTAGTAGGGATATTGCTTTTACCGAACGGGATGATGATGCATTTTTTGGCATTTAGTTTGAGTCCATGGCTTTGGCACCAATCATTGGTCTGTATAAGCCCCTCTTGGAGTACACTGACATCATTTGGGGAGTCAATGATCGCACCAAGTTTGCAGTCATCAGCAAACTTGGTCAGCCTCAGTCCCTTTGTTTTGGCCTGAACTTCTGAGAAGAAAATACTAAACAAAAGGGGGCCCAGTACCAACCCTTGTGGAACTCCACTGGTGACAAGTCTGCTGGTGGAGGTGGAGTCACTCACTTTGAAAGCATGTATATGGTTAGTGAGCCAATTTGCAACCCACCTAACAACAAAGGGGTTGACATTTAGGTGCGTGAGTTTGTCAATAATGCTTGAATGGGGGATTGTGTCAAAGGCTTTCGCCAAGTCCAGATATGCTGCATTTGCCCTCATCTATGGCCCTGGGCACATTTTCGAAGAAGTCTACTAGGTTTAACAGGGATGATTGACCCTTTACTAAGCTGAATTGGGCTGGATCAAGGGTTTGGAGGTCACCTACATCTTTATTTATGAGGTCCATGATGACACATTCCATGCTCTTGCAGATAAGGGTGGTCAGGCTTATGGTTCTATAATTCCCCGGATCTGTTGCTAAACCGCCCTTGTGGAAAGGGATAATGGTCACAGTTTTCCATTCAGCTGGGACAAATCCTGTATTCAGGCTGTGGTTAAATAGGGTGCATAAGGGGGTTGCTAATTCCTGTTTTAGTTTGTTTAGAATGCAGCCTGGGATGCCATCAGGACCCACAGAGGTTGTGTGTTTTGCCTTAGACAGAGCTTTGATGACCTGTTCTTTAGATATACAGGGCAGGAGAGCTGTTGAAGGTATGGTTTGTGATATGTTTGGAGGGGATAAAGGGGAGAAACTTTTGCCAAACCTGTCCACTAGTAGGTTAGCAATTTCTGCAGGATCAGTGTGTGTGAAATCAATTGTCAGTAGGTCAGCACACATCTGAGTCTTACATTTTAGGCAATGGATGTAGCTGAAGAAAGCCTTATGGTTATCCTCAGCTGTGTTTGCTAAATTTTTCTCAAAGTTGCCCTTAGAAGATTTTATATGTTGTCTTATTTGTTTACTTAGGCTTAGGAGGGTACTTTTCCAGTGTTGGGACCTCCCTTTGGTATTCTTAAACAACAGCTTCTTATCCTTGTGGTGTAGTTTATTTATGTGAGATGTCCACCAGGGTGGCTTGTTTTTTCTTGAGACTCTTATTTTGGTCCGATCCAGCACAGCTGAGTCTATACATTTGTATAAGTGTTGGTGCAAGGCTTCAGAATATACTTTAGTATAGTTGCCAAGACTATCTGTGGGGACTGGGGCTTGGAAATTATTTATGCCAACCCCTAGGATGGTACAGTTGACTTTGGTGAATTTTTTAATCTAACTTCACCTCTGATGGGGTACTTTGAAACATTCTGATATTTTTAGAGTTTATATAAATAGTTTTTAGAGCACTACACAAGTAATTATTACTATTATATCAGTTTATTTTATTATTTTTTTAATCGGAGTTTTAAGATTTTTAACATTTAATTGCATTATGTGATCTTAGTAGCATGTGACCTCACAAACAGTATTTAAATGACCGTGTTTGCCTGAAGAAGCCTCTTGGTGAAAGTTTTACTTGCAGTTCATTAAATTTTCATATTTTATTGGGCTTGATGTGGTTCCATTGTGGTTTTTGTCGTCACTACTATTCTTTTTGGAACACCCCACTGGGGGGGGCACCTTGAAAGCGTATGTGTAAGATGAGGCATGTGGACTCCCCCCCCCCCCCCCCAAGAGTCTCTCAGAGAGGACACTGATCTTGATGATGGGGAAGGGTCCCCCAGATCCCCCTTGAAGATGTCTCATTTAGGGACATTCACAAACTCTTGAGACAGAAAGGTGGGTGGGTCCAACAACAGCCCCTCCCAACAGGAGTCCGTGCTCCTGAGACCTTCAGGTTTCACTCAATTCCTCCCGCTGAACAGATGATGGAGTTCATCTCTAAGCGGGCATGGAAGAAGCCAGATGTGACTGAAGCAATTCCCTGTAAACCAAACAAGTACTTAGTCTCCCAGAAAGATCACCATCATTAGCGCAAGGGGCCAGTCACAGATTCCATATTAGTGGTGCTGCGACCAAAAAAACAGCTAGCAGAAGAAAGCTCTTCTGTCCATCCCCCTAACACACAGTTGAGGGCACTGGACAGATTCAGGAAGTGGACTTATGCATCAGCTATCTTATCTGACGGTGATGAATTACATAGTACATGACATACGATTTCAGAGGTTTCGACTACTACATCTGCAGATGACAAGAAAACCTTGGATTCTCAGTTAGCTACCCTTTCCAATGTCTCAATGCATCTAATGTCTTACATGACTGAAGGTGCTTCAAGAGCCTAGATACTGGCATTACGGTAAGGAAACATGCCTGGATGCACTTGTGTGACTTTATGTCGAACTTCAAGACATCCTTTACTAATGCCCCATTTGATGGCTCAACACTCTTTGGGTCTAAAATGAAAGAAACAGTGACCAGAAGTGAACAAGATGGAAAGACTCTTTCTGCTGCTGGAACACGTTCTCTACCCCCAGATGTCATCTTCTAGGAACTAGAAAGGGAGTAAGAAAAAAAAAGTTATGTGCTTACCATAACGTTCTATCTGTGTTGTCCATTTTCATTCTTCCTCAAATATTGGGTTTGGATCTGCTTTGGATCCGACTCGGCCATTACTATAGCTCATGGTAACTTAAAGCTCTTGAGCTCCTCTCTACCCATAATGCACCAAGGTCCTAACATACCTCAGATTTTGCTTGCTAGATAACATAAAGTAAGACTTAGAAAAAAAATGGAACCAGGGATAAATAACGAGCCAAAAAAACACAAAACCCTGTGGAGAGCAGTAATCACAATTCAGACAGCAATACCACATCTTCAAAAAATGAGCCACACTTTAAAGCTCAAATCCATTATTCACATATAAAGTAACAGCTATTAACATAGCAGCCCTGACAGAAGAATCCATTATCGGGAGCTCAGTGCCCTTATGAAATCTTGTTCTTCCAGAAGACGACTATTATGACAAGGATGGGGATTGGTGGGTGGGAAGTTGAGGAAGAATGAAATGGACAACACAGATCTGACGTTATGGTAAGCATATAACTTTTTTGTCTGATGTTGTCCATTTTCATTCATTCATCAACTATTGGGACAGAGTCCCCAGCTGCCTGAAATCCTGGGTGGACTCTAAGGAAGAAAGTTCCTGAGCACGGCTGAATCAAAGGCTGCTCTTCCCCTCGACACCAGATCTAATTTGTAATGAGCAATAAAAGTATGAGGATTATTCCAAGTTGCAGCTGCACATATATCATCCATGGAATGCCTGGATAAAAATACTGACAAAGTTGCCATAGATCTAGTTGAGTGGGCTTTTAAGGGTCTTGGTAATGAGACACCAAACTTACTGTAAACAAAAGCTATACAATCCATAAACTATCTTGTCAAAGTTACTTTAGTAAATGATTTACCCATTTTAAATTCTGCAAAGGACATAAACAGTTGATCATATTTTCTGACTTCTTCTGTTCTATGTAAGCAGAAACATAACTGTCTAAGAACATCTAACTAATGTAACATGTACCCCTCCTTTGTTTTCAAATTTTGGGAAAAAGACAGGCAAGTTAATGGACTGGTTGATGCTGGACTCTGACACCACCTTAGGAAGGAAAGAATGGTTGGTTCATAATGTTACTCTATCTTTATGAAAAATCAAGTACGGTGATTTAGAAGACAATCCTTGAAGCTCAGAAATTCTTCCAAATGAGGTAAAAGCCACTACGAAGATTGATTTTCAGGTCAGAAATTTAAGATCACACTTAGCTGCTGGTTCAAAGGGTGCATGAATTAAAGCCTATAGTATTAAATTTAAGCCCCATGTGCAGTAGGATCTTTATAAAGTAGTCTCAACAAAACAGTGCCTCTTAAGAATGCCTTACAAAGCTTTGATGATGCAAGGGAAGAATTCTCAAATCTGATGTGGAAGTTAGAGACTGCTGCCAACTGAACCTTATTGGTCGAGGAGCTAGCTCCTTCACTGAAACTTTTTGCCAAAAAATTCCAGGAATGTCTGAACTGAAGCTGAAAAATGGTCAATACATCTCTGATGGCCCCAGAAAATAAATTTCTTCCACTTACGTCTGTAAAGTTTTCTTATGGAAGCCTTATGGGAAGATAAGAATATATGACAAACAGCAAAAGAGAGCATAGGTTGTCTGGCTATCAATGGAAGTGGAGAAACCATGCTGTCAGCTTTAGATTGGAGATATCTGGGTGAACCATTCCCATTGGATGAAAGAGGAGGTCTGGAATCGGATCCAGGATCCAAGATGGGTATAGTACATAAGGCCAAAGAAAGGGGGAACTAAACCTGTCGAGGGCAGTGAGGTGCAAGGAGGATAACTTTGCTTTTCAACCTGGCAGCTTTCTGCAAAAATTTGGGAACCAATGGAGTTGGGGGATATGAATACAGGAGAGCATGGGGCCAATCATGTAGTAGAGCATCTCTTTGCGGCTCTCCCATCAGGGGGATTAGGGCAAAGAACCTGCTGCGATTGTTGTTTAGGGGAAAGGCAAATAGGTTGCAGCATTGCTGGTCCCATTGGCAAAAAATAATTTCTGCCACTTTGTTGTTGAGAGACCACTTTTGAGGTAGAGGAATGGACCTGCTTAGCCTATCTGCTATCCCGCTGGATTTCCCAAGAATATGTGTTGCTATTAGAAAGTGGTTGGAAGAGATCGCCCATTGTCACACTCTTAGGGCTTTTCAACACAAAGGGCAGGATCTAGTTCCTCCTTGTTTGTTGATGTACCAGACTACTGACATGCTGTCCATCTGAATCACACCTGGCCCCGAAGGGATAGATTCTTGAAATTCTTGCAAAACTAACACCACTGCTCTCATTTCTAGGATCTTAATATGCGTGTTGGTGTCTTAGGGGGAACAAGTCCCTTGGACTGTTTCCCCAGAAAATGCCCCCTTCACACAATCTGGGATGCATCCATTGTCACTATGGTCTTGGATTGTGGGAGAATGAAAGGATGACCTTGAAGAATTTGATCTGAATGAATCCACCACTGAAGATACCTTTTGCATGCTTAAGTAACTTTTATCTGGAAAGACATGGGTTGATAATGAATCGATCATTGTGTTGGTAGAGTCCACTGAAGAATCCTCATGTGGAATCTGGCAACAGGAACTAAAATTATGACTGAAGACATTGATCCTAGGGCTTGCAGAATCAATCATGCTGAAACTGTAGAGGTTAAAATTATCTTTCTGACTTGGAATCTGATAGCCTGTAGTCTTGCCAGAGGAAGAGATGCTGTTGCTGATATTGTGTTGAAGACTGTCCCTATAAATTCCAGTATTTGAGAAGGTCCTAACTAAGATTTGTTGTAATTTATAGTAATCCCCAGAAGGGAGCAAGTCTGAAGTACCTGATCTCTCGATTTTAAGAGCAGATGCCTGGTCGAAGTGGTAATGAGCCAGTCGTCTAGATGTGGAAACACGTGGAATCTCTGCAATCTCAAGTAAGCTTCTACCACTGCCATACATTTGGTAAAGACCCTGGGGGCCTGTGGTGAGTCCAAAGGGCAGGGCTCTGAACTGGTAAAGACTGGCTCCCATCCAGAAGCGCAAATACCTTGTGGACCATCAGTTCATTTTTATATGACAGTACATATCTTGAAGGTCTATTGAGCACATCTAGTCATCCTTGCCCAGAAAGGTTAAAATGGACTGAACCATGACCATCCAAAACTTTGTGTGCTGGAACTAACTTGTTCAGTTTGCTGAGATCCAAGATAGGTCTCCAGTCTCCTATTTTCTTCAGCACTAAAAATAATCTTGATTAAGTTCTGGATTCTCTCTAGTCTGGTGGGACCTCTTGGATGACTCTTTTTCTAGCAGCTTTTGTATCTCTAGTGCTGCTACTTTGCTATGACTGGGTGGAACATCAGAAAATTTTCCTGAGGGTGGAGTTGGAAGGGAAAATGGAATTCTATAACCTCCGAAAATGATCCTCTGCATCCAGGTGTCTTTTGTGATATCTAGCCAGGCTCTCTGGTGCAGGGATAAATTTTATTTATTTTTACATTTGTTTACCAGGAAAGTCCAGCCGGGCATGTGCCCATTTTCAATGGAAGCCCAGGGAGAAAAGCTCCAAGTAATATATTAGCATAAAAACAAATCAACAAATCAGACAAGTATTAAATGTGAATTATATCAACAACATTTCTGTGATATCACAGCTGCAAAAAAGCTGCACAAGTAGCCTTTGCATAACATACAGTGAATTTGTTAATATTTGCTGTCATGCAGGTACAGTTATTTAATAGTAGTTTAGAGAAAGGCCATATTCAGATATACAGAGGGTTTAGAAAGTGAGTTAGTATTGTAGTAGATGTTTATTGTCTGAGCGGAGGGATCTAGGAGCAGAGTATGGCTGGATTAGATCTCTGAGGGATGGAGTTTTGTTTGGGTGCTGTAGAAATTGATGGGCTAGGCTTAACTGGTTAAAGTGAAGGAGTTGTGGAAGTTCAAGACAACCAAGCTGTTTGAGGGATTGGCAATGGTGTGACTTATATGGTGATTTAGTGGCAAATTTAGCTATTTTATTTTAGCAGGCTTCAAGTTTGTTAAGGTCTGATTTACGAAGGTTGATAAGGATAGGGGATGCATATAGAAGTGTATATAACAGGTGGGTCCTGGTCATGGTGATTATTGTAGTAGTTGTTAGAAACTGGGCATTTCTGTATAGGAGGCCAAACTTCTTGTGGACTTTTTTGATGGTTTGATCTATACGGAGGTCAAATTTTAGATTGTTGTCAGTTACTATCCCAAGTAGTTCGGTATGGTCCGTTGGAATTATAATGGTTTTATTTTTAGAGTAAATGTTGAAGGTTGGGGGGGGGGGTGCAGTCCTAGTGGGACAGAAGAGTAAGAGGTTAGTTTTGTTGGGGTTTAGTATCAGCTGGGAGTTGGTTAGCCATCTTTCCACTGATAAGAAGGGTAAGGGTTTGGAGGATTTTAAGGGATGGGGCTGCGCAGATCAGGGTTGAGACATCAGCATATTGAATTATGATAGCATGGGGGGTTGCAGGGTGTAGCTGGTTGGTAAATAGTGAGAATAGGAGCGGTCCAAGGATGAAGCCTTGAGGGACTCCTATAGTGACTGGGAGGACGTGAGAGAAGGATTGCTGCCAACGGATGGCTTGTTGCCTATCTGCTAGGTAGCTCTGGAACCAGTTAATAGTTGTGATATTAATGTTGAGGGGGGAAAGGACACTGAGTTTGTTGACAGGTCAAGGAATAAGGCTGATACAAACTGGGAGTTGTTTCTATGTTGGTTAACTTTGTTGGTAAAGGCCAGTAGGGCAGTTGTTGCACTATGTGCAGGACGAAAACCATGCTGAGTACTAGATAGTAGGTTTTGTGAGGTAAGGTTTTTCATGAGCTGAGTGTGCACTATTCTTTCTAGGATGTTGGATAAGGGTGAAAGAATGGCAATGGGGAGGTAGTTAGTAAGTTCGTATGAGATCCTGCCTTTGTCAAGGGGTAGTATGTGCAATATTTTCCAGATAGAGGGTATATGTGCTTCTGCTATTGATCTGTTTAGGAGTATGGCTATAGGACAGGAGATGGCTTCTGCTACGATTTTAAGATAGTCTGTAGAAAGGTTGTCGGCAGCTAATGTAGGTTTTAGTTTTTCAGATGTTTATTGATGTAGCTGGTGGATACAGGAAGTAATTTAAATTGGGTGGAGGTGTCTTGTGAGGTTGTATTATTGATCAATTCTGGGGAGGTATTGGTGCTAGAGTTAGAATGGATTCTGTGAAGAAGGTATCGAACTGGGTAGCTATGTCTTCATTGCTATTAGTTGTTTTTGGAGTGGGAGTAGCAATATTACCTGGTTATAATAGGTTTTTAACTGCAGTCCAGTACTTTTGTGGATTTTTTGGTGCTTGTTTTGGATATTTCGGTAGTACTTGGATTTGTCCATTTTAATTTGTTTCTTGGCTTTATTTCAAAGTTCATAGAAGTTTTGTTTAGTGATATTGGATTTATCATTATGGTACAGTGACCAGGCTTTATCTCTGGCTTTAAGTAGGGATCTGGTTTCTTTGGTTAGCCAGGGGACATAATTGGCCTTGACGCTAACATTTCTTGGTGGTGCATGGGTGTTGAGAATATCAAGAAAGGTGTTGTTGAAAGAGTGGACAGCCTCATCTAGGGGTATACGTTTGAGATGTTCCCAGTGGCAGTTTTTTAGGGCAGAGATAAACTTGTCAGGATTAAAATATTTTTTATTCCTGATTGTATGGTAGGTAGATTGGTGTGCTGGGTGGAAATGATCTTGAAGGAGAAATGTAGGGCTGTGGTCACTCAGTTTATCAGAGAGATAGCCTGAGTGGGATACTAGGTGGGGTGAGTTTACTAGAATCCAGTCTAGTATGGACTTTTGTTTGATGACCTTGTCGGTTCGAGTGGGAGCTGTGATGGTTTGGGTAAACCCATAAAGGTTCATATGAATAGTTGGACTTTGTGAGGAGCACAGAAGCCAGTCAATACTGAAGTCTCCCATGATGATGGTCTCTTGGAGGAGGTGAATGGAGCACCACTGTAATAGGTTTTCAACACTAGAACTGTTGTTACCAGGTGATATGTGTCTCCCTATAATGTTAAGGTTTTTGCTGGAGTTAATTTAACTATAATAATCTCTGCTTCATCTATGTCTGGGGTAGAGGAGTTGTGGAGTTGTAGTGAGAGGTGATCTTTGTAAAAGATTGCTACGCCACCCCCCTTTTTGTTTGTCCTGTCTTTACGTAGGATGTTGTAGCCTGGGGGGTGTGATCTCATTACTATTAGTATGAGGTTTCAGCCAGGTTTCGGTTACTGTTAGTATATCAGGGGAGTAGTAGGACAGTAAAGCATGTAGATTATGAGTTTTCTTTGCAATGCTTCTTACATTAATGTTGAGCAGGAGAAGGGATGGTTTGTTTTTTGGTGGATGTTAGCTAGGTTTGGTTGAAGTGGAAGGGGTAGTGTAGGCAGAGTGTTGGTGAGACCGGGGTTGAGGTATAGATTTCCTGCTAGACTTAGTTGCTTGGATATGTAATGATAGAGTTTGGAGAGCTTATATAGGAGCTTAGTGAGTCTAAGTGTGTTCTGAGATTTAGTTTGCTGTGGGAGCACTCTGAAGGTATAATAGTCATTGATGGTTGTATGGAGGAGGGCTGGGGCTACAAGAGATTGAAAAGGGTAATTTGGTGTTTGATAGATGGTGGTATGCCAGGGAGTGTGTGCGATATAATGTAGGGAGGTATTATACGCTGAGAAGGTGTATAACAGGAGCAGTAGTGAACTGGATGTGCCAAGCAGTAGAGTTTGTTTTAAGCCTGTCATTGTGTGGAGGGTGAGTTGATGTAGAGGTGTGGGTGGAGGATGAAGGGGTGCAGCTATATGGCATGTAGAATGTTAGGAAAGGGAGCTTCAGTGGTTAATTGCAAGGTGTGTGTATGTGTGAATGGGATTGGTAGGTGGGTGTGGTTATGGTTAAGTATAAGTTGAAGTGGGGGTGGGTGAAATTTGGGGGTAAGGGAGCGTAGTGAGCCTAAGCATAGCGAGGGTGAACGGAGTGGGTCCAGACCAAGCGGCTGAAGTTATGTCCAAGAAAAACTATCAGCTGGGTAGTAAGAGACAGGTAAGTTTTATTGTTTGATAGAGCTGCCTGTCTGAGCCTGTTTTGTCACTTAATTTAATTTTAGCAGGACTAATCTCAACATTTAGGAGTAAAAATTATGGTAATAAAATAGCTAGTCAGGGTATAGTAGGGACGGGAAGCTGGGTAAATTAGGCAGGTACCTAGCGACTGGCAAGTGTGCATACCAGATAGAGCATAATTAATGGGTTACACAAAACTCAGTTGTTTTAGTTTGTAAAAACATACACTGTTGCAGGGAGTTTTCCTGGGAGGTAGCAGACACACTCGTTGCTTTGCTGATACCAGGAGAGTGGTAAGGACCTTTAGGTTTGAAATTCCCGCGGCTGTTTCTCTTAGCACAAAGTGATAGGGAACTGAAAATGGGGAGAAAGAACAGGCTAATTAGTTAAGTAAGATTGCAGACAGAGATTTTATAGTTGATAGGGAGGTCCGGAGTTAAGGATGGGGTGTAGGAGAGGTAGCAAGGAGAGATGAAATAGGACAGAATAGAAGTGTGGAAGAGGTAGGCATTACACAAATTACTAGGCTACTATTTTAATTAGAACCATAATAACATCAACTCCATGAGCAGCAGAACAGCAATGATTAACTAACTGTTTAGAATGTAGAATAGCAGAGGTAACTACACAGTTCAGCATACGTATTCAGCATAAACATTTGTTTAACACTCGTAACTGCATAACAGTACAATATACATATGTTGCATCAGTCACAACACAGTAAACAGTAGGGAATTATCCTAGAGTTGCTCACATGCATAATGCTGCTTTTTACTAATATATACAGTACTTAGTCCCCTACTTTTAAAGTTTAGCCTGTGTTCTGCATTAAACATTTATCATAGCAAAACAACAAAACACAAAGCAGTTAAAAGTATCCTGGAGTTGCATGCATGCGTAATGCTGTTTGTTACTAATAAATACAGTACATCATTTCCTGCTTTTAAGGTTTAGCCTGCGTTCTGTATTAAGCATTTAACAGTGTAGCAGCATTCCAACAGGTAAAATGTGGCAGAGTAACACACTGTTTAATTTAGCACCTACTATACAAAGCCCATTCCTTTCGGAACTAAATGTCTACTATATTACTAAATCATAAGCTATATGCTTTAGCAACACAGTGCGTCCATTTTTAAAGTTTAGCCTGTGTTCTACAATAAACATTTAACAGCACAGCAGTGTTCCAATACAGCACACCCATTCCTATGTTATGGCAATTATAATTACAGTATTGGTACTGCCAGAGATATCGTTGTTATACAGACATTTCTTGTTCTAGATTTCAAAGTATAATATCATTGCCAAGCCTTAGTTTAAGTTGCAACTGATGGTAACAGGTTATAATACAGAACTTACTTGGTATGCACACTACACCGGGACACTGGAACACCTTACTAGTAGGACGCTAACATTTTGAAAATGGTGCCAGGGCAGACATCAACACTATGTTCCCTCTGTTGTGATGTATGCGGGGGGGTTCAGATTGGTCAGACCACACGGCTGCAGTTATGTCCAGGAAAAACTGGGTAGTAAGAGACAGTTAAGTTTTATTGTTTGATAGATCTGCCTGTCTCAGCCTGTTTTGTCACTTAATTTACTTTTAGCAGGGCTAATCTCAACATTTAGGAGTAAAAATTATGGTAATAAAATAGCTAGTCAGGGTATAGTTAGAGACTAGAAGCTGGGTAAATTAGCAGGTACCTAGCGACCGGCAAGTGTGCATACCAGATAGAGCATAATTAACGGGTTACACAAAACTCAGCTGTTTTAGTGTGTAAAAACATACTCTGTTGCAGGGAGTTTTCCTGGGAGGTAGCAGACGCATTCGTTGCTTTGCTGACACCAGGAGACTGGTGAGGACCTTTAGGTTTGAAATTCCCACTGGTGTTTCTCTAAGCACACAGTGATAGGGAAACTGTTGCAGGGAGTTTTCCTGGGAGGTAGCAGATGCATTTGTTGCTTTGCCAATACCTGGAGACTGGTGAGGACCTTTAGGTTTGAAATTCCCGCTGGTATTTCTCTTAGCACACAGTGATAGGGAATGGTATGCACACTACACTGGGACACCAGAACACCTTGCTAGTAGGACGCTAACATTTTGAAAAAGAATGATCTCTCGCCCCCTGATTGCCCTTTCAGGCATGTTGATAGGGTCTGTCCAAGAAAGAATCTCTAGACCATTGATTTTGCAACCCCTCTCTGCTACATGGTGGCATCTCCCATATGAGCTCCCCCCTCTGCCTCTGGGGGAACTGCTTCCACGTGGATCTTGGAAAGGACCATGGGATTTTTTAAACCACATTTTTCATCCTCCTTGTTGGTTCCTACAGAAAGTCCTTTGGGAGGTCAAAAAATGAATTCCTATAGCAGAGAGGGTCTTTCCATCTTTCTCGCACACAGAGTGTGTCCTTCACCTTGGGGCTGAATAAGGAAGTTCTGTCAAAGGGGTCATTCACAAAAGAAAACGTGAAGGGCTTTGCAAAGTCACACAAGTGCACCCAGGCATGTCTCCTAATGGAAATCTCTGAAACTGTGGCCTTTGATATACCCTCAGCTGCATGAGAGATAAGCCTCATAGACGAATATGAAATGGATTGTAGGGTAGTCAACTGTGAGACCACAGAAGCCTGAGTCTCAGCAGCACTGGTTCCCGAAACATATTTTGAGAGTTCTTTCATCAAATCTCTTTGCAGTCTTGTAATACGTGCTAGATAGTTCAGTGACCTGAGAGCGAAGGTCGCTGAAGCATACACAAACTTCCCAAACCTGTCCAAAGCCTTAGACTCTCTGTTAGGGGGATGGACAGTGGAACTCTGTTCCACAAGTTCCTTCTTGGTGGCCGCAGTTACAACCATTGTATCCACAGATACTTTATTCCAAAACTCTCTATGGTCAGGTGGTGCCAGAATCCTATCTGGTCTCTTAGGGATGGGTTCAACCATGTCAGACTCTTTCCATGCCTGCTTAAAGATCAGGTTAATGAGCTTATCAGTGGGCAGCGTTTCTCAGAAGGCAGACAGGCCAGATGCAAACGCCTCCAGGAATACAGATTCTTCCAGAGAGGATTGTGGAAGGACCATCTATCTCTTTGTTTAAGGATCTGTAGGATGTCTCCAAAGGAAACATCTTTGGGTGGTGATCTTGGGGATCCTTCCCCTTCATCGAAACTGGTATCCTTAGTGACAGATTCCTGTGGGGAATCCAAGTGCCTCCTTTTACACTTCCTCTTCTGGGATACTTCTTCAGTGGGATGCTTTGGAGAAGTATCAGAAGAAATGATGATACCCTGCTGCGTAGTCTGGAAGGTTTGGGTTGGCTGTTCCTGCAAATCGAACTTTGAGGTTCAAGGAGCAAAGACAAATGAGATCCTGAGGGTCAATCTAAGGGGTGAGAGATCATTTGTCCTGCTGAAGCAGAGAAAACTCTCTCCACCACTTCAAAGGCAGAACATCCTACGGAGAAGGAAGCCAACACAGCCATGAAGCCATGGTTCTGCCCCATCGGCTCCATCTGCCCTGAAGACATTCTACCCGAAGCAAAGGTTTGGGCCAAGCTGTCCAATGCTGATGCTCCAAGGGGCAAAGACAGCTCAGATAACTTTGGAGTCAACTCCAATGCTTCGGATCTGGTAGGGGGTCTACAGCTGAAAGAGTAATCTGGCTCCAAACTCAGAGCCAGAGCACTCACAGAAATCCTTATAGCTGAAGATAATATCCTTGGGTCCAATGTGGATGGTTTCAGCAAACTTGGATCCAAACGCTCCGAAACAGCTGGCTGGATTGCAGAAGGTAAACAAAAAAGGTCCAGCACAAAAGGGTGATAACTTAAAACTCCTTTATTGGGGTTGTTCTAAAAACAAACAGCATACTGGTTTTGGCAACAGCCTTCATCAGTGCTTAATAACAGCATAACATCACCAATCCCTTAAATAAAGAGCATCATTAACATACAAAAATACCATTGGTTGGTTAAACAATCTAGGACAACTCATTAAGGCCAGGTTTAAACAAACCCCCAAGCTGAATAATCCAAACTGATTCTTTATTATTTAATAATGCATGCCAACCAACTTTAGAAATACATTGGCCCTGGACCCTGTCAGTAACAGTAAATATAAACCTGGCTGTTTTGTGAATTAAAGTGTGCTTATATAAAGCAATTGTAGGTCTCCTATTCCTGATCTTACTGAGGTGTTTGGAAATTCGAAGCCTCAGTGATCTAGATGTCTGTCCTACATAGAACGCCGAACAGGTAGCCAAATACACAATCCACTCAGTACTGCAATTACCATAGCATAAAATGTCATAAACATTAGGGGTGTTGGAACTAGTAAAGGTCTTAGTTTTAAATACATGGGGGCATGAAGAACAATGTCCACAAGGTACAGAACCCCTAACCTTGTTACCATAGATTGTTGCAATGAGGGGAGCACCTTGCGTTTGTAATGACTGAAATGAAACTCAAAAGTGGGTCCCCTGTGAAAGGAAGAATTTCATTAAGCTTAGCATTGGCTTTTAAAATGTCCCAATGATGGTTAATGATGTGTTTAAACGTTTGAATATTCCGTCCAAAAGTCGTAACCAATCGAATAGGCTGCTGTAAGTCTTTGTCAGAACAAGACTGTTTATATTGCAACAGATCAGATCTGGATTGTTGCCTGGCAAAATCCCTGGCCTGACGGATATTATCACCGTATCCCCTCTGGATAAATCTGGTATGTAGATCCAGTTCACAATGGGCATAGGAATCATGTGAGGAACAAATGTGACGCATTCTAAGAAATTGTGACTTGGGTATATTGCGGACGATGTGTCGGGGTGATGACTATGGGCATGAAGAAGAATGTTATACTGAGGATATTTACGGAAAACCTCAGTTTTGAATGTGTGGTCTGTATCCCTAGTGATGGTAACATCTAGGAACGTAATAGAATGCTTGTGAGCACTCAAAGTGAACTGAATGCTCCATTTGTTCTGATTCAAATATTTCACAAATTCCTGCAAAAAAACTGTATCCCCCTCCACACCATCCAGCATCGTCCAAGTAGCGTCGCCAAATGTCAATTTCCCCAAGATGTAAACTATGTAGATCATCATAGATTAACTGTTGTTCAATATATAGCCCATGAAAAGATATGCATAAATGGGGGCAAAAGATACCCCCATAGTCGTGCCCTTCACTTGCCAAAAGCATTTACCAAAAAAATAAAAAACATTCTTGGTCAGCACATGTTCGGTTAAACAGACCAAAAAAGTTTTGAATCCAGGGGGATAAATATTGGCTTTGTCCAGACAGAACTGTAAAGCCTCAAGGCCAGCCCAGTGTGGAATATTAGTATAGAGTGAGGACACATCCAGGGTACACATAAGCCAGTCTGGCTCTAATTGCATGTTTTCAATAAGTTTTAAAAAATTAGAAGTATCCTGAATCCTGGCCCAAACCAAAGGCAACAAAGGCTGTAGATATTTGGTCAAAAAGGCCGACAATGGTTCAGTTAATGACCCACGACCCAAAACAATTGGTCTCCCTGGGTGATTTAACAAATCCTTATAAATCTTGGGTAGAAGGTACAGATATTGGGATTGAGGGTCAGAAACAGTCAAATGATAGATAGTTTTCTTGTTGATAATACCCTCTTCGATAGCTAGATTAAGGAAGTTATCAGTCTCCTTTTTAAACTGTAGCGTTGGATCTACTGGCATACATATACAGAATTGTGCATCCCCCGGTTGTCTCTCAGCCTCAGCTAAATATTTGGACCAGTCCATAATCACAATAGCCCCACCCTTGTCCGCAGGTAAAATCACCAAATCTTGTTGTGCTGTCAAATTATTCAAAGCCTGTTGTTCCAGATTGGTTAAATTATGATTGGTATTTGGAAATAAGGATTTATTAAAGTGAAGATCTTTCAATACACAATCCTTAAAAATACCCACATGCTTGTCAGCTGGAGGAATAAAATTAGACTTATGAAACTGGAAATCAGTAGATCTTTGGGTGTTATCATTTCCCCAAAAGAACAATTTCAAATTCAATAGTCGACAAAAATTCAATACATCATTAACCAATGAATTCTCATATAGAAAAACAAAACAGGGACAAAATTCAAGCCTCTGTTAAGTAACTTTATGGATGGTCTCAGCAAACCTGGATCCAAAAGCTCCGAAACAGTTGGCCGGATTGGAAAAGGAGCCAGTAGTGGCTGGGTAGAATGGATCAAAGCTTCCTGACCCAAATGGGTAGGAGCCAAAGAACCCCCATCTGAAGTTGCCCTCAGAAAAATTTCCTCATCATCCGATCCACTTCTGCTTTGGTAAGACTTCTGGAAGACTAGAGGAGGCTAACAATAGGAGTGTTTTTTTCCATAAATGGAGATGGAACCCTGGACAGCACCAGGGCAATAGTAGGAGAATGGCAATTGGAAGTGCCCTCAGATCCAAGGTACTTGGATCTGAAGAAGTCTTTGGTGATTCCAACACCAGCTTCAAAACATTAGCCTTCGGGTCTGACTTAAATTTCTTCTTTGGAGGTTCAGTTGAAAACAGTGTAGAGGATCCAGATGGTCTAGGGGACTTCTTAAAAGTCTCCTTATGCTTGGATTTGGGGGATTGAGCCCCATACTTCAAAAAATGCAGATGGTAATAATCCTTTTAAAATCAACTTGTTTTTTCAATCTACTACTGCTCATGGATTAAACTTTCTCCATATCAAACAATCTATATTTATGTGATCAGGGCCTAGACAACAAACATATAAACTATGTGTGTCAGACACAGGGAGCTTATGACTACAGAATATTTCTTAATCCCCGAAGGGCTTTTCTATGACATTTTGAGAAGAGAAATACTACTAAAGGATACTGAAAGATACAAAAAGATTTTTTTTTTTTTTGGGTAAAGAGAAGTAAAGAAAGAAGTACCAACAATGGTGCAAGAGATTACACAAAGTAGTGTAAAAAGTTTTATAAGAAATAAAAGGGTTTAAAAGTAACAAATACCAACAATGGTAATAAAAACAGACTACACTAGGTTTAAGAAAAGGAAAATTAGTAAATGTCTGGATAAATAAAGGACACTTATTTGAGTTTTATTTGAGAGCTTTGATAACCACGTCTGTTTCACAAAGGTGGCAAACAAGATTGGAGGTATGTTAAGGGTTGGTGCATTACAGGTAGGGAGGAGCTCGACAGCTTTTAGGTTACCACAACTTACAGTAATGGTCAAGTCGGATCCAATGATCAAATCCAAGCCCAATAGTTGAGGAATGAATGAATGAAAATTGACATCAGATCTATGGTTCTGGAAATCCCAAGGGTTCTCTCCTTTCACTCCTGGAGAGAGACCCTGCCGAGGCAGAGGGAGAAGTTTTAATAAAGCACCTAATAATGCACGTTGCCCATAAGCCAGAAGTGGACTGCAAAACCACAGCCTAACCAAGAGGCCTTATTAGTGCTCTTGAAGAAGTATCCAGCCACCATTCTCTGGAGGCAACTGGGGAGTGCTTATCCCTGCACCCCAAAGCCTGAATTTCCATCACAAATGACAAATGGGTGCAAAGAATAATAACCAGAGGCTATTACATTCCCCCTTTTGTGTCACTCCCCCAAACTCAAAAAAGTTACCAAATGTCCCACCCTCTTAAAGACCAGCAGCATTCAAAAGAAATGTATTTATTTTTTTTATTTTATTTAACATTTGTTTACCAGGAAAGTCCGACTGGGTCAGGAACCTATTACCAGCAGAGGCCCGGGGAGAAAAGCTCCAAATGATACATGAAAGTTAAGACATTGTACATGAACAAGATAACAAGTATTAAAGTATACATTAAATAAGCAATGACTACTAAATAAGTACAGAGAGGTAGCTACAATAATAAAACGTACTAGATAGGCAATACTAAATAAAAGTAATGTGGTGGACTACAACTTTTTTTTTTAATCAGGTAGGATTAAGGTAACGAGTGAGAGTCAGGCAGATACAAAAGTTGCTAAAGAATCAAGTCTTCAGATGAGCTAGATCTGGAACTCAAGATTCTTTTTAATTCCAAAAAGACCAGGAATATCAGACCAATTTTTGGACATCAGTCATTTCAATCAATATGTCAAAAAATAAAAGTTCCAGATAGTCATTGTTCAGTACATTCTCCCAGTACTGAGAGAGTGAACGATTGGACGTGCTCCACAGACCTACAAGACTGCATACTACCACATGAAGACTGACAGGCAATCCAGAAGGTTTCTCCACTTCCAGCTAGGAGCCAATCACCTCCAAGTCACAGCCCTGCCCTTTTAGCTCACAACAGCCAACTAGGTGTTCACCAAATGCATGGTAGTGGTTGAAGTGTACTTCAGGCTGCAAGAAACCTGGGTGTTCCCATATCTGGACAACTGCCTCACTTCTGCCTCTACCATGCCTGTACTCATCCAAGCAAGACTCATTTCTCCAACTTTGCTCAATGTTGAGCATCACAATAAATCTAGATAAGTCCAAATTCCATCCTGTGCAAGTGACAGAATTCCTAGAAACACACCTGGATGCAATTTATCAGATAATAAAACTTCCACTGAGCAGGTCATCCACTCTTCACAATCATGCTCAAGTCATTCTCTCATCCCACAAATCAATGGCAAGAATGATTCTTCTTTTGCTGGGTTCAATGACTACAATACACCACTTTGGCCACTCTTGCCACATAGCACATGAGAGTACTTCAGTGGACCCTAGCAGTGCAATGGTGTATCAGGCATCGACCAATTTCTTTCCAAGTATGTCTGACAAACATCTGCAGGACTCGCATTCTCTGATGGCTTGAGTCTCCTACGGTAATGCAAGGTAGCCAGTTTGTCAATCCTCATTCCAAAAACACTGTGACCACAGACTCTAACAAGATGGTGTGGGAGGAGCACCACAGAGTAAAGATAGTCCAAGGTACGTGGTCCCCCTCCAAGGTCAATTTCCATATCAACATTCTAAAGATTAGGGCAGTTCTCCTAGTGTTGCAGGCCTTCAAGGACTGATATCTATCTAAACAGACAACATGTTGTTAGCTTGGTACACAGACAAAAAAGGGGGAACCCATTCTTATCCAGTATGCCGAGAAGCCATGAGGGTTTTTCAGTGGGTGATATTTTCCAAACTCTTTCTTTTAGCCATGCACATTCCAGGGAATGCAATGTTTTATCAGACAGTTTGAGTAGATCTATCCTCTTGCCTCACAAGTGGTCCTTCATTCAAAAGGTGGCAGAACTGATCTGCTGCTGCTGGGCCCAACCTTGTTGCATTCTGTTTCCTTCTTCCCACAACAACAAATGCAGCAGGTTCTTTGTCTTGATCCCCACTGAGGTTAAGTCACCGAGGGTTGCCCTGATCTACATTTGATCCCCCTCCCCCCAGATTCCTTTATGCCTTGCCCCAGACTCCTGTCATTCCAAACTTTCTTCAAAAAGCATTAGAAAGGAAGGTCATGCTGATCCTCATTGCCTCCTTTGGCCTTGACAAGAATGGTTTCCCTACCTCTGATCTCATCTGAAACACCCTCTATGGGTGCAGGATTCCAGGTTAAATCTCATTTCTCTCCCATCTGGCTTGCCTCTCCCACACATTTGAGCCCTCAAATTAACCACTTAGTTTCTCTACTTCCAATGACTGCGAATCAGCCCAGGCTCGTCTTCCAAGTAATCCACATTCTTACTTCATCTCAAAGACCTTCTACTAGGAAGATTTACAAAAATAAATGGAAACGGTTCTCTATTGGACTACTCAATGAAATTTAGACCCTTTTTCGCTGCCTTTTCCAGCAGTCCTAGGTTTTTTTTAATCTTTCTTTTTTCAAAATGGTGCCAGCTACTAAACTAAAAAAAAAACATCTGGCAGCTATTTCAACCTTTCATATGGCAAAGGAATCAGTCTCCAAATGTCTCTCTCAGGTTATCTAATACTTTTTAGAGAGGTAGCTTTTCAGAGGGGTACTCTTCTTCTCAGACCTCCTCTTAGATATCATAATGTTCCTTGGGACATTACTGTTTTACTTCAAGCACTGATCAGACTATTGTTCAAACCTGCCGCTAAGGTGGATCTCTAAGTGTTAACGTGGAAAACGTTATTCTTGTTGGCATTTACTTCTGCTAGGAGGGTATCAGAACTCCAAGCTCTTTCTTGTAAATCTCTATACATAATTTTTCATACGGACAGAGTTTCCTTACAAACCAATCCTTTCTTTATACAAAGGTAGCTACCAGGACCTCTTTAAATCAGAAAATCAATCTTCCATACAAAAGCATTCAGAAATTTGATCAACTTTCGTGTCTTTCTCAGCAAATAAGTTGGGTCATGAAATCTCTAAAGTCACTTTGTCAAGATGGTTGTCTGCTTGCATTACAAATGTATACAAGGGAAAAGGTTTAGCCTTACCTAAACACATCAAAACTCACTCTACCAGATCTGTGACAACCTGAACTGCTTTGTTTTCCAGAGTATCTATCGATGACATTTGTGCAGCTGCCACTAGGTCTAATATTCATATGTTCATGTCCCATTATAAACTGTATTTACTCTCAGAGGCAGGACAGTGTTTGTTTCAGCTGTCCTCCAGAATATTCTTCCAAGAATCCTCCCAAGCATTATATTAGCTTGGGACTCTATTTCACCCACTGAGGAATGGACTGAGGAGACAACATCAGATGTGAAAGCTATGTACTTACCAGAATGATAGATCTGCTATGCATGCTTCCATCCTTCCTCAACTCTCCTCCCACCTATTCCCCTGCCTGATTATGGAATTTGTTATTCCTTTATCCTGATTTGACCAAATTAACCTATTCTGAAGGCCCTTCAAGTGTACCTTTTAGCTCCAGATCAGATTATGAGTGTTCATATTACCTTTGCATGATATTTTGTTATTATTACTATGGAGTTGTCTGCAGTCTTGAGCAAACTCTATCTGAAATAATGTTGAGCTCTGCAGGGAGTTATGGGTAAGGGGGGAGGCTGAGCTTGGGATCCAAATTCTTGAGTGGCCAAAGGCAGATGTGAGGTCGCATCTGAAGACCCATCAATTGAGGAAGAAAGGAAGCACACAAAACAGATCTATCATTACAGTAATTACATATATTTCATTTATATTCCTCCTAATGGAGGGTTTCACTGTAAATAAGAATATATTACATATGACGAAGCATGTGACCAGTAGTGCATGTACTCATGCACCCTCAACTGATTAATGGTTTGAGACTCAGGGATCAAAACACACCACTGACCTTCAGAACAACCAATCACCTTCTGGGTCTCATGCTCACTGTCATGGTGTAATTAGGATGGGGGTGATTGATGCTAGGGATTACTGACTACTGCAGAAAACTAATAAATGATGAGCAGGTGCAAGAAAAATATTAAATAAAAAGAACCAGATAAATGTCTTTAAACATGGCAGCTTAGCTCATACATTCCCTAAAGCACCAATCCCACTGCACTCTGCTTCATACCTGAAGGACAAGTTGTGTAGACTGTCTTACCTCATTCAAACCTACAGCAACACTGTTAGAATACAGCTTAGCCATTGTACTGAGTTAGCAGCATTCAGTGTGATAACTGAAGAGCTTAAATGTGAGACGGAGATTTAAATTAAACAAATAAGGCAAAAGGATGCTTTAGCTATTTAATATAAAAGATTTTTTTCCACACTTAAATGTATAAATATATGATCCAGGAAACTGCTATCTAGCCAAGTAGACCTCAGGAATCTGACATCTCAAACTCAAAGGTTGCAAGAAGAGTCATTTTTTTTCTTTATGCTTTTTGCCCCCATGCCTGTCAACCATCAGCCTCCCCAGTCAGACTCTAGTCCATTTTTCAGAGTTGTTGGGGGGGCATCATTTAGGCAGCTATGATGATTGCTTATGTCCTCGCTGGCATCTCAGCAATAAGGACATTTATTATTTTGGTCTAATCCCACTCCTAGGCAGGGAAGGGCATGTGTCCTGCATCACCACAGCAGCCACAATACCTTTTCCTATACAAACACATACTCCTGTGCACCTTCAATGAAAGCAACTGCCAATTGCTGGTTTACTGTGCCACATGCAGGTCCCCAAGTCGGGTCCTGCATCCTTCTTTTGAAGGACTACTAAAATCTGCAACTAGCTCCACCTCCTATGTTGAATACACCCATCCTCCCTGTCAGCTCTAACTAGCACCCAAGATGCAAACCAAACTCAGGTCGCCTGAGCCTTAGTCGGTGCTTTACCTCTTTAAACCACCAGAGCTTGTGAATGAGCTAATTTTATAAACACCTTTACTGCATTATCACTTAAGAAATAAAATTATATAAAACAAAATAAATCATATTGACATTTTTCATAGTTACAAAAATTATATGTCACATATCTTTGTATAACTATCATCAATCCAACATTGCATAAATTGCTCATTTCCTGCATTTCCTTAAATCTCACCCCTCCTCCAAAATATTATTCTGCATGTACTATTCCCATAATTTCCATTTCTCTCTGTAAATTGCTCCTACCTTTTTCTAAAGATCCCACTTCCAGTTCTTTTATCTCTTTTAAAATATTCAACACTTAAAATGCAGTTGTTTTAGACTTCAATTTCCATTTTCCAGTAAGTGCTTTTTTTGACAGCCACCAGAATTACACTTAGCAAGGCCTTACTATGTCTAGGCAATTCAGATCCTGTATCCTATCTCAGAAAATCATTTCCTTAGTTTCACCCATTTGTTTACTCAGTATTTCCAACTGAGTACTCTGTGGGGAATTTCTGAAGTCTGCCAACTCATTACACTCATAAAACATATGTTCCCAGTTACCTCTTTCTTTCCCATCCCCCCTCCAACATCTGACATCTACTTGAGGAAAACATTCTTTGGAGTCTTTTTATGGTATGAAAATTCCTATCTAAACACTTCCAAGTAAAAATCCTAAATCTAGACTTTGTTGCACACTTGGGAACCATACATATGTCTCAATCTTTTCTTGCCTCCTCTGATTGATCCCTATAGTTATTGTACAATATTTTATAAGCCCTACTAATTATCCCTTTTTAACAATAGCTTCTGTTCTAGATTCAACTAAAAACTCTACCAGTGCAGGCCTTTCATTAGGATTCCCCTATTCCTTTTCTCTTTGCCTATACTCTGATATCAAAGGCAGTCTCTAACCTACAATCCAAATGTCTTCTCTGTCTCTTCCCATTCTATTACCTTTCACTTTCTAGTCATTTGTTCCTAAAACATTGGTTCGTTTGCCAGTATTCTCCAGTAAATTCCAGCCCCTTCTTCCCTATTCTCTGTACCTCTAATTGTAGTCATCCCTAACAGCACAATACCCTTTCTCCATTTTCACTTTGGCTTACTTCTTAGAATACTTTCTGCTACTTTGTGAATATAATATGCTGCATGGCTGTTGTTATTCTCATTAAGGATCTGCATCCAAAATCCCACTCACTCCTTATTTCCTACATTTCCCCCATGTTTTATCATTATTCCTTTCTGCTTTGAATTTTAGCTTTATGCTTATGTTATGTATATGAGCCTTAACTGTGTATCTCTAAAATATCACTTCAAATCAGGTAATCTTAAACCGCATTGTTTTGTTGGGAGTATCAACATATCCCACTTACCCCTTGCCCTCTCCCCCTCCACGACAAATTCCTTCAAATCTTTATTAATTACTGTCCACCACTTCTCCTCTAGTTAATAAAAAATGGGCCTTACCTGTATACAAAACTAAAGGGACTAAAAATATTTATTCACTGCTTGTATCTTGAAATCCATATCCATAAACAAGAGCATCCAGATTATCAGCTTTTGTGTTATCCTGTCTCATTTTTTGATTGTAACCTCAGTATTTTTTGTTCTGTCTTATAACCAGAAATTGTTAAAATGTAAATCACTGTAATCTTTGTATAATCTGTGTTTGGAGCTTTTCTCCCCAGGACTCCACTGAAAACGGGTTCTTTTGGCCCAATGGACTATCCTGGTTAAACAACTGCAAATAAATAAATAAAAAAATAAATCTTTTCTTTAGTCTTTTCCCACATATCCTTAGCTGCCATAACAGAAACCTTTTTTTAATCCATACTCCTAAATACTTCATTTTACCATGTCTCCATAAATATGGGTATTGCTGGACCAATTCAAGCATGGGTACATAGTTTACAGCTACAGTCTTCATTTTTATCTTCATTAATTTTACATCCTGAAAATACTCAAAACTGTTTGAAGATGTTCCATGACACTGAGATGTCTTTTTCTGGTTTCATAGGGTACAAAACAGTATTGTCTGCAAATAAAGCCAAATTTTCTTGATTACCATAGTAAATATATCCTTGAATATCTGAGTCCCTTATTTTCTATAGCAATGGCTCTAAATATAAAGCAAATAACAAAGGGGAAATAGGACACCCCTGACTGGTTTCTCTGTTCAGACAAAACCCGTCAGAGAGGAACCCTCCCACTTTAATTTTTGACTCTGAACTCTCATATATCCTCCTAATTAATCATATATCCTCCTAATTAACTATTATTCTATCAGGGAATGCAAATGTTTCCACTGCCATACTCATAAAATTCCGGCATTTTCTGTGTCAAGTCTCTTGAACAACAGCAGTATTTTCTTATAGTTTGCTTCTCTTTGGATCAGCATTTTTCTATTAATGTTGTCAAATGTTTGCCTCCCCGTCACAAAACCACACTGATCCATATCTTGCAAATTTGGCAATACCTTTGCCATTCTTTTAGCTGTTATAGACAAACATTGTATAATCATGGTTAAAAACTGAAATGAGCCTATATGAAGCTCAGTCTGAAGTTTTTTTTACCATCTAAGTATTACAGATACCACAGCTTTCTTCTAGGATGCTGGCGCTTCCCCTCCTTTTAAAATACAGTCAAACAAAACCTTCCAAGATCTTTATCACTTTCATCCCTCCTAGTTTCCAAACTTCCTCAGAAAATACCATCTATTCTTGAAGACTTTCTTGCAGATTGACTGTATGTCACCATTTTATCTCATCTCTTCCTACCATAGATGTTAATTGCTGAGCCTCATTTGCCTCTAACCTTGGTATGCTGAAGTCTTCCATAAATATTTCCGTTTGTGCTCTTTCTTGATGTTTTTATATTTCTCTGCTTTATACAAATTTTCATAAAATTTCCGAAATATCTCTTTGGTTATGATTCTTGATAAAGGCTCCCTAAGTTTGGCAACAACCCCTTTCTACTTTCTGCTGCCTAAGTCATTGTGCTAAAATTTTTGTGCAATGGTGTTGTAATTAAAAACAGTCACTTAACAGCAATCTTTCTAAACTCATGTATATTATCCAGATATTTTCTAATATTCTCTTTGACACTCTGCAGTGACATCTCTTCTTGTTCTGCAAGATTCCCCTTATTCTTCAATACTTTAACCTTTGCCAGCCCCTGTAAATAATTCCTGTTAACCATATCTTTTTTCTTTTATATCTACCCTATTTTTGAACTCCACATTCATTTCATCCCACTCACTAGCTTCTACCTTCCCTAACAACTCTCAAATAATTTCCAATACCCATTACTTAAATTCCTCTCATTTTAACAGGTAGATGGGGAAGCACCAGTGTCTCCTTTTTACTTCATTACCCTGCATTTTTATTTTAGTTGTTACTGGTACATAATTTGAAATAGTTTTTGTATGGGTGTTGAAACTTTCAACTAAATGCTTATGTTGGTGTGAAATATAATTTCTGTCTAGTCTAGCCAAGTTTTTATACCTTAGAGAATAATATGCCACTTCTCTTTTCAGTTCCTACTCCTGCACTCACATCATCTATACAAATATTTTCATAAAGTTCTTCAGAAGACTACCCTCTTTTGTTCTATTTTCCCTGCTAGGTCCTCCAGATACATCCTCACTGTTGCAAATCAAGTTCTAGTCCTCACCTATAAGTAATATTTCCTGCTGAAAACAGAATATTTCTCCCAAATTTTTCTTAAGCTCCATAACAGCAATTTTAGGTGGGATAAAAATACATGCCAGCTTAATTCTCCTCCCTTGCAAGTAGCCTTTATTACCACAAATCTACCATTATTATCTGGTTTTCTACTTCTATCACTATTAGAGCTCCTCTAGCAAGTAGTACAAGTACTCCCCTTTTCCTTTGTTCCTGATACTCTGCCAGATATCCATCCTGATATCCTTTTTTTATCAAGTTCACATGCTCACTTAATTCCAAATGTCTCCTGTAGCACTATTTGCACTCTGCATTTCTTGGTAAAATTCACTGCTCTCACCTGTTGGTCTATCCTGTGAGGCCATTTACTTTCCAAAATAATATGGCTACTGTATCAATTATAAGAAGGTTTTATTCCCAGCCATTACATATAACAGTTTTTTAAATGTCAATTTCCAGCTTTTGCTACATGCACTCAACACAATTTAGCAGTCATCTCCATTTGAATCCTCATCACATTTACAAAACATTTTATTTTAACAAAACCCATCAAGCAAAATAAAAAAACACACACTCAAAACACTGCCATAACCTATTAATTTAAATACACAAAACTGTGTACATCTTCACATAATAAAGTTTAATCCTCCTGACAGGGACAACTGACAGATGCACCCACAAGCATGTCCTATACTAAAATTAAGGTTATCCATGCTAAAGCGTATGTTACACCGTGCTCCTATTTAAACAAATTGCTGTCTGTTCTTGTGTTATCTTTATTGCCATTCCCAGATGTGAAAAACAGCTTGTATGCTTTCAGAAAATGTACTTTCAGCCTTAAGGAAGTGCTCTGGCTTTTACTGCCTGCCCCTGTAGTCAGCTTGTATCCATGGAGACACAAGAACAAAATGTAAAGCTGCAGACTTCTCAACTCACACTGAACATTTATTTGCTAAATGAAAATGTTCCATTACATTCAGTATTGTGTTATTTATTTGCTTACACACAAAAAAATGATCAGATTAAGCCAAGGTACTTAATGCAGATATTCATATGCAAAGGTAAGAGAAAACATATCAACTCTACATATATTATAGTCTGTGTACATTTACACCCCACCTCCTACCTCAACAACCCAAGATTGCAATATATTAACTTAATCATGCATTTGTCCAGCCTTTCTCCTCTTTTTACACTGTAATGCCTACATTCTTTAAAACTAAAAAAGAAGGGAAAAGATACTTGTTAACTTTAGTATCTTTATCACATATGACAACAACTGAAAATGCTTTACTATACAACATGCACTTTACATCATGAAATGTTTTATACAAATACTGTTAACAAAAATTGTTCTACTAACAGTTACTTTTTTCTACCTTTCTCATTAGTGTCCTTACAAACATTAATGGCATGAAGTGAGGTACGTGCTTTTCAGTCCACCACTAGTTTAAGAAAGTCAACAAATGCCCAGTCTTTCCACTTTTTCTTGTAAAGTCATACTTCACAAATGTGATTGATGCTTTACAATCTTACATTTATTCACTAATTTCAGTGTTACTGGTCTTCTTTCTGTTCATCTCTATCTCCCAACCCTAGGGCCTGGTTCAAATTAAAGGTGCTCCCAATTCTTCTAGTCGATTCTTGTGCTTTTTGCTATTACTCAAGCATTTTCCTTTGGAACAATGGAAAGGGTTTCACTGGCAGAGTTCCTCCATGAGCTTTATTATCAGAAGAATGAGAAGCAGTGCTCCCTTCTGTTTGATGGCTCACTTTTTTGTTGAGCAAGTTACTGTAGTTCCTTCTTAGCCTGGTCCATGCCAAAAAATTACTTTAAAGGAGAAATCTGCACAAAAGTCAAGTTTTTCTTTCCAAAAAAAAATTTCCATCCCTGTAATCCAAGACTAAATACTTCACATACAGAACAAACATAATTTAATAATTATGTTTGCCTTTCTTTCCTGCATCTGTCTCATCTGTTACATCACAACAGCTACTAAGTGTGGCACAGTAATTAAGTTAGGTCACTTACCCCAACAACAAAGCTTTTAATAAAATAACAACATTTAAATGTTCCTTATCAGTTACAGACTTCCCAGCATCACACCTCAGATAAATAGTGTAGCCTGGAGTCTAAACAAAGTCAGAGCTTTCAAGCTTAGTTTTCAGATGAAAATGTCTTTCCCTGTAATAAAACTCAGTGCCACAAAGAAAGAAAGCAAATATGTTAATCTAACTTATTACTTTCTGTCAGTATATGATTTTGCATTTTTTTCTACACTGTAATTTCTGCAAAAGTGCACATTTCTTCTGAAGTTGGGGAAAGAAAATGAACATCAAAGGTTTTAATTCTAGCTAAAACATTTAAAACTGTGAATGCAACACAAAGCATCTCAGCCCAAGTAATACCTATTAATCACAGGGTTCAGATTTCTCACACTTGAACAATGAACTGCAGTTGTTACTTTGAAAAGAATAATTAACTCTGCTACATGTTCAAGCCTGTCATTCAAACATTCCTTAAAATGCTGCAACAGAGATGGCCACTAATGAAAATCAAAGGAGCAAAATAATTAAAAATGCTGACTGATGCTGACAGTGAAAAGTAAGCAGTCACAGCAAACGTTGTCAACTGATGAGAGAGAAAACTACAGTAAATGATCCCTTCATCTTAAGGATTCTTTTCTGTCCCTCTAATATAACATGAGGAAGGCAAAGCCATTGACTGTAAAACAAAATAATGCTAGCCATGGAAGCCTCCTTCAGATCATTTTTGGGGTATAACAGATTAGAAAAAAAAACAGTAACCATTTACTTTGACACAGAGGCATTAGCAATGCAGAAAAGTTCAAGATTTGCTGAAAAATATATATTTTTTTCAGTTTTTGGGTTCAGTTCTCCTTTAATCTTCCAGGAAAAAAATATTATGAAGATGGCTGAAAACAGCAGCTTGATTCTCACACCTGCCTCCTGACATTTCTGTATCACTGCCATAAATTTTTCTTTTGCCTCATACACAGTGAATAATCATTTCCCACAAACATCTTACTGTCTCTAAATTATAATACTTTGCCCTTCTGCCACAGTTTTGTCAGGATCAACTTTTTCTGCTGGTATGATTGCATCTTTACTAATACAGGTCTTGACTGCTTTCTCAATGTGAGGTTTGAGCATACACAAAATGTACTTTTTAATTAACAAATCCTGATGTGCAGTACCAGTCCAGTTACTTATTGGTGCATTCATAAAATTAGTACAGTATGTTCCTTCCAGATTCTCTGGTACAGCAGAAAATCCCAGGTTTTTCCTGCTTGCTTTGTCCAATAACTCTACCACTTTTTTGAAACAACTCTTCTTGAGTATTCTCATACTCAGCCAGCTGCTTCTTCATTTTGACCTCTGACTTTTTGCAGTTTTATCAGTTCATCGTAATAGCTGTTTAAAACTTCTTCCATTTTTTCTAGCCTTTTGTTATTTGAGTTGATATACTCCTTCAGTGTCTTGTTTATTTTAATCAGTTCTGAGTACATTTGATTTATTTTTTCCTCTACATTACTGGAAGTCATGCCTTACACCAAAGCTGGAGCTTGAACTGCTTTTTTGCTGAACAACTGCATAATTCTTCCTAGTCAATGTTCTCTCTTTACCTTTTCTAGCCGTTTTTCTTTCAGGCTCCCTAAGTTTCTTCTTTGCTGCCATTCAGGCAGTGTAGTTACTCTTGGAAGGCTGTGTAAGCCGAGGTGCTAAGTGTTTCATTAAAATTCCTTACTTCTTGGATCAGTGGTCTTGGTGGTATTTTAAAATTTTATCTTTTGTTTTTTAAGTTGTATTTGTAGTTACTAGCCAATAACTGAATTTACTAAAACTAGCAGAGTTACTGGCCCTTATCTCTCAGTTTCTTTTTTCAAACTGGAAGAGCTGAAATTAAGCTGTATATTAGTGTGCAGCCATACTAGAAGTCAAATGAGTTAATTTTTAATCTTGTTCTTTGAGCCCCACTGACATTATGATCATCAGCCACTCTTAGCAACCTCTGACTCCATCTGATCTGCACTGCCAGCTTGCAAATGGAATTGGGGGGGGGGGGGTCCCATCACATTCCATGGGCCAGGCAATACAGCTGGTGTAGTGTCAGATTAGCATCGTTCTTGGTGGCCACGGGGATTTTTGGTATGCTAGATCTACAATGTGGATACAACTTTATGTGAATGCTTAAGATGAAAGTACCATTTACTCAAAACTGTTTACTTACATATATCACAAACGTAAAAAGATGGAAGAGTTGCAGGACGTTACACATGATGGGAGAGTGGACACTGCTAGTATCCCAGAAACATGGGCCAGTGGCAAAAGGAGGTGGGATAGGGAGGTGCCCAGATACAGTTTGTTCAGGAATAAAACAGAAGGGAAGGGGAAGTGAAGGGAAGGAAAAGGAAGGATGATGAAACTACAGCAGTGATTGACTTGGAGAGTGTAAAAAAAATGAGGTCAGAAACACCAGCCCACGAAGAAAGCAAGAAAGGAGGCAGTGTCAGAACCTAAGATAAGTGATGTGGAAGTTAAAGTAGACGAATAAGGAAATGCTTGGGGAATGGCACAGTGCATCACTAAACACATCAAGGGAAGGAAATGAGAGACTGGAAGAGAAATAAAAGAATAGGACGAAAAGGGCTAACAATCATCAGACTTGAATCTTTCAGGAGCAGTGTAGAAGATTTTAAGCTCCAGGGCATTGAGGATTTGAGAGACGAGTGAAGTTTTGGACTATGAGGGATAAAGCCAGCTGGTACAGGACCATACCAGAAAAATTTTGAATGTGGTCTTAGCCGAGGTGTAAGGGGGTTAGGGAAGTCCAGATGAAGAGATCAAACTATATGGCTAGCTTAAAAGCAAGGACAGGGAAAGTCATAAAAAGAATACTGAAAAGAAGGTTGGTAGCTTTCCTAGAGAACAGAAATCCATTTTCATCTGTCTTTTGATTTTTGCAATAAACCTGTCTTCCATTCAAGTCTCTCTGCTTATCTCAGCTTGCATAGCTCCAGTATATTTCTACCTGAAGATTACTACGGGGCATCTTCTAGAGAGTCAAAAATTTTGTTTTGTCTGGTAAAAGATTTTTAATCATGCTGGAAATAAAATGTGAGGTTTAATACCATATTTAAGGACTTGATCTGTGTTAAGCAAGCCTTCATTTTCTTACTACTTTCTTTAAACGTCATTACCAAATATGTTGATAGAACTATGGAATTCATGAATATTAAGTTCTTTGTTCAAATGGGAAATTAATTGAGAAGCTTTCCTTAAACCGATGTTTTGTGTGAGTCTGTGGGCGGTCTGAGCAACAACTCAAGCCCTCTTGAAGGTTTAACATTTCTGAAAGCCATCTGGTGAGGAAGTTAACCATATTTTCCCCCATCATTTTGACAGATAGACCATAGGTCCTTAAATTGTTCTCCTCTCCAAATTTCTAGATCACCTATTTCATCCAGTAACCAATCATTTTGTTTTAGCTAAAATTCAGTGCCATCTTCATGCTCACTCCTTCTTCCCACAAAGCCATTCAGCTTTGTTTCCATATTATCTATGCAAGCAAACTATTGTCGAATCATAATTTTTAGAAGTTAAAATTTGTTTACTGCCATTCTCTTGTACATAGATTACCATTTACTCCATGTTTAAGAGCAATTTTTGTATGGATGACATTGTCTGCTGGAATTCCTTCTGTGCAGCAGAGTTCCCTTGCCCAGTTGTTTTGGAAACTGACATCTTGAAGCAGTCGGTTCAGATATCCTCCAAAAGGATTTTTTAATTATTAATTTTTAACAACTACAATTTGATTGAAAGAGAAAATTAACACTCTTCCTTCACTTAACACTTAAGGGATCAAATTCAATAGTAAATTCATGTCAAAATCTTTCTAATGGTATAGTGCAACTAAAATGTGTTGCATTCAAGCCACAATCTTGGTCAGACCCTCAATACAACAATTTCCTGGCTTATGACTAGAAAAAGCTGTCAAACAAATCATATCCAGCTCCACTTTTATGAATGGATTACAGGAGAAATTGATGAGGCATATCACTGGAGATAGTCTACCTAAACTTCAGTAAGGTGTCTTACCATACAGAAGGATGCAAGGAAAACTGGAAAGGTTTGGGGAATGGATCAAGACTGCAGAACTGGACTATTTTACAGTTAAAGACTAAAAGACAGAGGGTCCAGTTATCTTCACTGCATTTACTTTGGACATACCTGAGGGGAAAAAGAACAATGTCAACTTTATTTATTTTACATTTGTTTACCAGGAAAGTCTGACTGGACACAGGTTCTTTTTCAGCCGAGGCCCAGGGAGAAAAGCTCCAGCAAAAATTTACAAAATTATAAAAGTGAAAGTAATTACTTACAATATTATAAAAATAAAATAAAATGCAAAACACAGAATTAAAAAAAAATACTACAAGAAGTATATAAAGGTAAGGCAGAAACAGAAATGATAAAAGTTGACAAGTGTATAACAAGACATTGAAGTTTGTGATTGTTGAATGACTGACATGAATTACTACAGTTAGTACATTACTACAGCAGAAAAGTACAGTTTTGTACCTACCATAAATGTAGATGTTCGAAGATCCACATTGCTGCAGTCATAACTTATGGGTAGTCCGCTGTCCTCGGTCGGCCCGAATACCAAAGTATTAGGCTGACATCAGTCATGGGCGCTCAGATCTGACGTCAGAGCGTCAAGGTATTAAAGCGCATGACCGACGTCATATCCTCAGTCTTTTCTTGCCCCAGATGTCAGAAGGCCCTAAAAAGAAAAGGCCACAGCCAAAAATAGAATAACTCCCAAAAACCATGTACAAACAACAGCTACAACCCAAACCATACAACCATTCCAAACTACAGAGGGGAAGGAGGGAGGGTAAATTGGACTGCAGCAATGTGGATCTTCGAACATCTACATTTATGATAGGTACAAAACTGTACTATGTTCTTCATCTCACATTGCTGCAGTCATAACTTATGGGTAGAATCCCAAAGCAGAGGTAAAGGGAGGCTGGCAAAATCATAAAGCATTGGGAGCTGCCAAAATGCCCTGTAAGACTGCAGTGGCAAATCCAGCCCTAGATTTGGAATAAAGAGGAAGATGGTAATGTTTTGAAAAAGTGTGCACTGAACTCCAAGTAGCTGCTTCCAAAATATCTTTAGTAGCTACCCCCTTAAAAAAGCAGTAGAAGTGGCAGTAGCCCTAGTGGAGTGAGGCCTGATTCCAGCCGGAATCTCCTTACCATGATGAGAATAACAAAAAGCACTACAAAGGCCAATCCACTTAGAAATAGTTTGTTTTGTAACAGGTTTCCCCTGAGAACCCAAAGCAAAAGAAACAAACAACTGCTGAGACTGTCTGAACCCTGTAGTCTTGCTCAAATAATAACGCAACTGCCTGTGAATATCCAAAGTGTGCAAAATTGTCTCCCCTTTATTTTGGGGATCTGCATAAAAAGTAGGCAAATGAATAGATTGGTTCAAGGCCAGATTTGAAACCACTTTAGGCATAAAAGTAGGGTTAGTACGCAGAGATACCCTATCCTTATGAAAAATTAGGAAGGGTTCAACTGCCATTAGAGCCTGTAATTCAGAAACCCTTCTAGCAGACGTAATGGCCAACAAAAAAGCAGTCTTCCAAGACAAAAACTTTAACTCAGCCGTAGCTGCAGGTTCAAAAGGAGGTAAAGTAAGTTTTTCCAACACAAAATTGAGATCCCAGGCAGGAGTAGGAGCTCTACGTGGGGGTCTTATGTTCTTTGCCCCTCTAAGGAATTGCTTAAACAAAGGATGAGAGAATAAAGGTGGGTCACAGTCATAGTGAGCAGAAATGGCTGCAGCATGAACTTTTATAGAGGAGAAAGACAAACCCTTTTCTAATAATTCTGTAAGATATTGAAGAGAAACACTCAAATCAGGCCTGGAAACATCAAAGCACTTTGCTTTGCTCCAAATAAAAAATCTCCTCCATTTATCAGCATAAACTTTCCTTGTACTAGGCCTTCTGGCCTCCAAAATAACATTCAAAACTTGTTGAGGAAGCTGCGACCCTCCAGGTTCTAGAACAGAATATGCCAGGCTGTTAGATGTAGGGACTGAATCCTGACATTGAGGAAATGATTGCCCTCCTGAGACAAAAGGTGTGGAATCGAAGGCAAAGGCCATGGAGGATCCCGTACTAAACTCCTCAGCAGAGGGTACCAGTGCTGTCGAGGCCAATCTGGAGCTATTAGAATCATGGAGGGCTGTCTTGTCTGACCTTCAAGAGTACCTTGGGGAGGAGAGGCAGAGGCGGAAAGGCATAGATGTAAAGATTGCTCCAACTGAATGATAGAGCATCCACTTTCCAAGCTGTGGGATGAAACATTTTTGTGCAAAACTTTGGCAACTGGAAATTTAGTGGAGAAGCGAACAGATCTATGTCTGGAGTTCCCCATATCACTGTCAATTTTCGAAATACATGAGGATCCAACTTCCACTCGTGGGGATCCACTATCCGTCTGCTCAAAACATCTGCTAAGGAGTTCTGTGCTCCTGGTAAAAACCTTGCCTGAAGAGTGAGGTGCAAACTGAGAGCAGTCTCCCACAAAATCATAGCTTGCCTGCAAAGAGGGTACGAATGGGTTCCCCCTTGCTTGTTGATGTACCACATGACAGTTGTGTTGTCTGTTTGAATCAACACTTGCCCTGGGCGAAGTAAATCCTTGAAAGCCATCAATGCAAATTGGACTGCTAACATCTCCTTCAAGTTGATATGTAAATGTTGAAGTCTGGCAGGCCACGTGTCTTGAACCCATTTTCCATTGAGGTGTGCTCCCCAAGCCTTGTCCGAGGCATCTGTCGTTAAGATCTGACTCGCCTCTGGTCGGGTCACAGAGAGTCCCTTGTTTAGGTGACATTCCTGAGCCCACCACAAAAATTCCTTTTGAATGCAAGGTATTATTTGAATGACAGTGTCCAGATCTTGGCAGTGTTGTGTCCATACATTTTGAGATACCATTGTAGCTTCCTCATATGCAGTTTGGCATTGGGAAGCACCAGAATACAAGATGCCATGAACCCCAAGGCTTGAAGGACTGTCCTTGCAGTCAGCCTGGACCGTAGAGACAATTGATGGAAGTAAAGTGTAAGGTTCTTTTGCTTGTCTGGGGTCAAAAAGGCCATCTGGGAAGCTGTATTCAGTCTCACACCCAGAAAGCACATTTCCTGAGAGGGTACTAGACTGGACTTTGTTTCGTTCACAGAATACCCTAGGCACCTTAACACTGCCATCACATACCGTAGATGATGAAGACGTTCGTACTTGTCTTGAGCAAGAATCAGGCAATCGTCCAAATAAGGATAAATTTGTATTCCTCTTAACCTTAAGAAGGCTATCACCGGAGCCAGAACTTTTGTAAACACCCTGGGCGCAGTAGATAAGCCAAAGGGCAATGCAGAGAACTGATAATGTAAAGTCCCAGCCCGAAAATGCAGGTATCTCCTGCAACTGGGCCTGATAGGAACATGAAGATAAGCCTCTTTGAGATCCAGAGTTACCATCCAGTGATCTTTGCCCAACAGAGGCAGAAGTTGTTGCAACGTCAACATTTTGAATTTTGGAATGTCCAGGTATGTGTTGAGGATAGATAAATCCAAAATCGGCCTCCAAGTGTTTCCTTTCTTTGGTACTAGAAACAGGCGAGAATAAAATCCTAGGCCCACTTCTGACAGAGGGACCTGCTGTATAGCCCCCATTTGAAGAAGTAAAGAAATCTGTTTGTGAGCCTCTACCCTTTGCTGAGGAGGAACGTCTGGCATGCCTTTGAAAGGAGGCAATGTGTGGAAATAAAACTTGTAGCCTCGGTCTATAATGTCCAACACCCATTTGTCCTGGGTGACTAGTAGCCAGTTTTGCTTGAAGAGTGCCAACTTTCCTCCCAAAGGAGCTGCCAGACAGGAAGGATCTGGCAGCTGAAGATGCAGGTCATTGGGCCTGTTTACGAAAGGACTGGCCCCTGCCCTCACCTGTAGATTGTGCAGGTGAACTCCATGTTCTAGGCCTGAAAGAACCCTGAGCTCTGCCCCTACCACGTCTAGATCTACCCCTAGACTGTAAATCAGAAGAAGGATAAGCCCATCCCTTAGTAGGCCAATTCCTGCTAAACTTAGGGGGCTGCACCTGCAAAAATCTTTAACAGTCTGCATAGACTTAGCCTTGTCTTCCATTTTCTTCAAGACAGACTCCACAGGAGGACCAAACAAAACTTCAGACTGCAAAGGAGCATCCAAAATTCTAGTTTTAACATGCTCTGACAAATTCTGATCCTTAAGCCAGGCGTGCCTGCGAATAACTGAACCAGTGGCAGCCACCCTGGAAGAAGCCTGTAAAGCATCGAAACCACACTGCAAAGAATGCTTACCCACCTGTTCAGAGGCATGTACCAAATCCTGTAATTCCTTACACTCTATGCCCTCTGCCAAAGCATCCACTTTAGATTTTAGCTGAGTAAGGAGAAAATTCTGGTACTTCAACATATGAAACTGGCAATTCAAAGCCCTCATTGCTAAAGTGGAAGAGGTATACACTTTCTTACCCCACCTATCCAAAGCTCTAGCATCTTTATCCATAGGAACTGGATTCTTTACAACAGACGCCCTGACACCCTTAGGTCCCTGGCTAATAGTTTCTGGGTCAGCCCTTGGACTCTTATACAGATATTTATGAGCCTCAGGCACTCTGTAATACCTATCTGGCTTAACTGGCGCAGGAGGCAAAGAGTCTGGATTAAGGGAAGCCTCAGAGAAAACGTCTTGAACAACATCCAAAACAGGAGGTATAGCCAAGGACCTATGCTGTGGTAAAAACAAAAATTCCCTAAGCCTCTTTCGGGAATCTGAGAAATCCTGACCTTCCCATTTAAAATGCTCCCTCATAGAATGCAGGGTTTCTGAAAAAGAAAAATCCTCTGGAGGAGAAGCAGAAGGAGTGGAATCCTCTGCGTCTGAATCAGAATAAGGAGGAAAATCCTGAATGTCTTCAGCCGAAGACTCTGAGTAATCTGAAGCCTGCTCCAAACTTTCCACCTCTGGCTCCACCCTACGCCTCTTATCAGGAGGGGGCATAGAACCTCTGATTAAAGAAATCAAATCTTCTGCCATTTTAAGCATGTGTTTTTTAGGCACAGAACCTGCAGAACTAGGACTGACACCTGTGGAAGGCAAACTAGGTCTGCCTTTGGAAGGAACCTTAGAGAGAGAAGGAGAAGGCCTAACCACCTTAGGCAAAGAAGGGAGAACAGCAACCTGAGAGGCCCCCTCAGCCTGACCTGACTCCTGAGAGGCCACATCTTGCAAAATTAATGTCTCCCCCTGAGACTCAACTGAAACCTCGGCTGGATCTACAGATTCCACCGTAGCTTCTAAAGACCCGGCGTCCGGAACGGACGACTCATCCTGCTTGGACTTTAAAGATTTTTCTTTGCGCTTCTTCGCGGTAGCGGGCGTCGGAGGATCCGACGGCATATTATAATTACACAGCTTACCGAAGACAAGCCTAGCGCAATCTAACCTACGTTTAATGGTGCGCTTATTAAACCTAGCACAAAAGCGACACCCGACTACGTCGTGCTCAGGCCCCAAACAAGGAATACAAAGAAAGTGGTAATCCCTATGCGGTATCTGTTTCCCACAAGAAATACAATTATTCACTTTTTCTGACATCCGGAATTAACTGAGGCAAGAAAAAACAAAAATATTCCCCAACGGGGTACTTAGCCCAACTTGGTTTCGGTCTGAAACTCAGAATACGAAAATTTCAGAACGCCGAACGGCACTTGCAAACGCTGCTTCTGCATCGGACCATGCGGCAAAAAAGACTGAGGATATGACGTCGGTCATGCGCTTTAATACCTTGACGCTCTGACGTCAGATCTGAGCGCCCATGACCGACGTCAGCCTAATACTTTGGTATTCGGGCCGACCGAGGACAGCGGACTACCCATAAGTTATGACTGCAGCAATGTGAGATGAAGAACATCTTCATTTCTGATAACATAAAAGGGCAGCAGTGAAGGATAAAATGAATAATTTAATGTATGGTATGGAAAGGTAGCATAAGTGGACTGAAATGTGTCATCTGAATTTCAGTGCTAATAAGTACTAAGTACTGCACCGGGCCACAACAAACATGATGTGGGGTATCAGCTCTGGGGAGTTGAAGTGACAGCACCAGAGTGAGAAAAGGATGTGGAGTTCTGATCACACCTAAACTGCACCATCAGAAGGAGAATGAGGATGTGATGGCAACAGCAAACAAGATACTGGCATTTATCCTCAGTGGGGGAGACTTCAGAAGTAATGTGTTAATGCCAAAAATGAAGCAAGGCAGTTAGACACCTGAGCAACACATTTATTTGGTACCTTTGGCCATACATCCATAAAATATCACTTAATGACAGCTTGTAAATTTTCAAACTTTTATTTTTTTAAGGTAGCCATGACGGATTAGGTTGCTACATTAATAAACATGCTTTTTAAAAATAGCTGTCTGTGCTGTTAACAGCACCAGAAGTTTATTAAAAGTATTTTTTTAAGATCGCAACTTATTAACTCATTGTTATCTTTTGAAAAAGAGTATAGTTTTACAGTTTAGAATTAGTTTGCAAACTGTTCATTTAAAACAAAAAAAAGAACTGACTGATAGTTCACATGCTATTTCGAAGTGATCACTTAATGAGAGCTTTAAACTGCATTTTTTAATGTGGCAAATACCAACTGGTAAAGGAAAAGAGATATTAGGCTGCTGGAATGAGTCCAAAAGAAAGCCAGCAGAAAATGCATGGGATGGAGGGGAAACAATAAAACCAGATACTACAAACTCTTCTCAAATGAAACCAGAAGAGAAGAGGGTGAGTGGCATGTCAGGATCATGTAAAGGAAATGTAAGATCATCATTTGCATTAAGTGCTGTATTTCTACTCTGAACAGTGTCTGGACTTTAGCACTTTGAAACTGACAGGAAGGTGTTTTCCTGAACAGGAAGGAGTTGGCAAGAGGGGGTGGAGCTGAGGTAAAAGACTGTAAGGACCAGCTATTATTCTGATCTGTGAAAGCACTTCTTCATTCCATGAGTCCGCAGTCCTCTCCATGAACTACCAGAATAAATGACAGAAAACCAACAATAGCATTTAAGAGGACAAAGGACAGATGAAGAAGCGGTGTGACAAAAGACAAAGGCTGAGAATCAGAATGAAGACTACAATTAAAAGGCTTTTTTTAGCTGTTAAGCAGTTGTAATGCAAACACAGCAGTGTCTCTGTAGTAACTGCAAGGCAAAGAAAGAAAGAGAATGTATCATTTAAAATACATTTTTGTAACTAGCTATGCTCACCACTGTACCCTCATATTCTACATATACCTACTCCAGGTAGCACAGCAGTTACTCAGAATATTACAACCTTTTAAAGAGCATATGTAACCTAAAGATAAATTTGTGGGGGAGGGTCCCACTACAAGGGATATGGAGGGGTAGATCTCCCTTTACAAGAATGTTGATTTCAAACCTGATCTAATAAAATCAATTGTCCAACCTGAGCCTAGGATTGTTATAGTAAAAACTAAACATACATGCAAAACATTAAAAATCAAACATAAATAAAAAGAAGTCTCATATTGACCTGCAATGTCAGCAGATTAAATGCAGTACCAAATAAAGCCAAAAGATAAAACCAAAAGTTATATACGTTCATAATAATTCAGACTTATGACTAGGTCCATCTTCTACCCGTAGGACACACAGCCAGCAGGACTTGTGCAGCTCATCACTTAAAATATCCCAGGCTTCTTAATTCATCCTCTTGTCTCACAGTTCTGTGCAAAAACAACTCCCTCTCCCTAGATCTCTGCAAAGGTGAAACACAAGGAAGAGGAAACCATGGAAGGAGACAAAAGCTCCCTGGTGCAACATCCATACTCCTACTAAAAGGTAGAGGGAAGGAGGACAGGGTCACACAGGAAGATGAACCTAGTCCTACACATCTATCATTATGTTAAGTACACAGTTTTCATAAGTGTTCGGAAGTGCTAGGACTAGCCAATCTTCCTCTATCAATATAACAGAGTCCCAAGTATAATTTGGTAAGTGGACAGCTGCAAATGTGTCAGATAGACAGTACTCCAAATGAATATGGACTGGACATAACTGACCTAAAATATTTCCAAATTCAGGATCATCAGAAGGGTTTGAACTGGAAATATCTAGCCCATAAAAGTCTCACAAAGAAAATTGAGCTAATACTAAATCTGTGAATGACAGAAGAGTGATACTAGACAATAAATCATATGACTGTTGACATGGATCTTAACTACCAGGGTAAGAGTAATGTGGTATCAGTGGAATAAATAGTATCTGTGGATGTAGAGGGAGAACTATCAAGGCCAACTCTTACATTCTAGGAACTGATATAACAGTTGCAGCCTAAAAACAGTATACTGTTGAGCTTCTGTGCATCTAAACCGAAACAAAGACAAGGTAAAATGCCAGCAACAAAGGATGTCAAGAAAGGAAGAGGCATCTAGTAAATCAGCAAAAAACAATAGGCATCATCAAAAGCCCTCCAACAGCCTGACAGAGATGAAATTAGTATGGGGCCTAATGTAAGGAAAAGTAATAGGCACAAGACAAGAGTCACCAACAACAGAGAGGAATCTGGAAATTTGGCAGACTATCACTAAGAACTAGACTGAAAGCAATCCATTAGAGTGACAGCAACAGAAACAGTCTGGATCTGAATGCCATCAAGGTACAAGACCAGTGACAGAAAACTTCTTCAGAATAGAGGAATCTGGTAAAACAGCAGCAAGATCACCAGCAGACATTGGTTCATATTCCATCCAACAGTCTGACAGGTCAGTCTGGGGATGGTTGTCTTAATCGCAGAAGAAGGAGAAAAATAAAAAAGGAGTGAAAAGAGAAGGGTGGATGAGTGAAGAGTACCTATGAAGTCTTGATCTTAGTGAAATAACTGCAGAAGCTAAGGTCTGAAGGTACAACTGTCCTGAAAGAAGGAAAGGGAATGTGAATGACAAAAACTGCAATTCAAATTGTAGCTTGCTACAGATCACCCACCATGTCCCAGGACCCCCATTCCGCAATTCTGGAAACACTGGGAAACATAAAGGTCCTACCAAACACCCTAATATTGGGTGATTTCAATTACCCAAACATTAACTGGGAGAACTACTCAAGTAGTAACTCCCTTGCCCAACATTTCCTAGAATTTATAAACTCAAACGCCCTGGTTCAACTGGTCAACAATCCCACCAGACGTGACAACATATTGGACCTGGTCATCACCAACATGGGCGACCAGTGTTCCAAACTGGAGGTCAACCCCTCGCTGGTTAGATCTGACCATAAACAAATCCCTCTGGATATCCACATTCCGCCTCCACCCCCGGACAAGGAAACCACAGTGAAAAATTTTTCAAATGCAAACTTCACGTTACTTAAGACCAAGGTGGAAAGTTTCAAATCCCCCATTCTACAGGATAACGCTGTCCAAGCTGCAAAATCCTTTACTAATGCATTCTACGGGCACCTACAAGAATGCATGGATCGTGCTATCCCAAGCAAAACCAAGACTCACTCCTCCAAGAAAAGGAAACCAGTCTGGTGGACTCCTACCATAAACAAACTACACAACAGAAGGAGGAAATAAGTACAGAAAAGAGTAAAACCCCAAGAAGGGAAGACATCCCTGATCAGTATCAGCAAGAAACTACGATCCCTCACAAAATCATCCAAGGCAAGCTTCAAAAGAAAAATTGCCAAGAACTCCAAAGATAACCACAAGGCATTCTTTAGCTATGTCAAGAATCTAAGTGGCAATGCTCAGATCTGCTCGGAGTTAGTGCAGAATGGCACAAAATACACTGAACTGATCGATATCACCAACATTCTGGCAGACAGGTTCAACGCAAACTTCACCCCCCTCTCACCCCCAAAAGGGCCCATAACCATACCAGAAGAATGTAGAGTCCCTGAAATCACAGACACTCAGGTTAAAATAGCCCTCTCCAAAGCCAAAAAACACAGCATCAATAGGACCGGAAGGTGTCCCAGGCTGCATCCTACACAAGCTCAAAGACAAACTAACCCCTCACCTAAACACACTGTTCAAACTCAGGCTCTCCACAGGCTATGTATCCATAGAGTGGCACACAGCAACGGTTATTCTGCTCCACAAAGGTGGAGCCACAACAAACCCCAGGAACTATTGCGCTATAAGCCTGACTAGCTTGGTCTGCAAGGCTATAGAGCGCATCATCATGGAACTCATTAACAGAGACACTGGGAACCTCCAAACACTGGACCCTACCCAGTTCGGCTTTGTTAAGGGCAGATCATGCCTCCTAAACCTGGTGGATTTCTTTGAGACAGTTACCAAGGGTATAGACAAGGGAAAGTTGGTACACACAACCTACCTAGACCTTGCAAAGGCCTTCGACACCATTCCCCATTCTGGTATTATAGACAAGCTCACCAGCCTGAACATAAACCCCTATGTCACAAGATGGGTTGCCAACTGGCTCACGGACAGAACCCACATGGTGAGAGTTGCAGGAGCTAGGTCTGACTCTAAACTGGTTACAAGTGGCGTTCCCCAGGGCTCAGTCCTAGGACCCCTCCTGTTCAGCATATACTTCTCAGAGGTACAGGCAATCACAGGAGGACTATGGCTGACCAAGTTCACAGACAACTGCAAACTAGGCGCTATAATTGATTCTCCGGCTGACACAGACATCCTCCAAAAGGGTCTCACTGAGACGGATACCTGGTGTCAAAATCATGGCCTCAAGCTAAATGCCAAAAAGTGTATAGTCATCCCCTTTGGAAAAAACAAAGTACCCACAAACTACCACATAGGTGGTAGTCCCCTAAATACGGAAGACGTAATAAGGAATCTGGGGACCCAAGTAGATAGTAATCTCACCTTTGATAATCACATTGCCAAAGTGTTTAGAAAATCCTTCTACATGGCCCACTTAATCACAAAAGGGTTTCCATCCAGATCAAAAGAGGTCATTGTGCCCCTCTACTCATCAGACCCATCATAGAGTACAACGCCCCATTTGGGATGTACCTTACAAGACACCTGCAACAGCTGGAAAGATCACAGAAGTACCTCACCAAGAGGATCACTGGCCTCAAACAGATGCCCTATGCAGCTCGACTGAAGAAACTCCAGCTGTACTCGGTTGCATACAGCCTACTTAGAGGTGATCTCTGCCTGACATAAAAGGCCATCTCCAACCCAGAATTGATGGACATGCTCCACCTAAAGAAAACCTTATCCCCCTCGAGCCACACGCTCCAGGGATCTAAACCTCACCACAACAATAAATAGGATGTGCTGGAGGGATAGATTCCTCTCCCAGAGACTTCCCATGCTTTGGAACAAGATTCCAATCTACATTAGGCAGAGCTCCTCGCCAACAATCTTCAAAAGAAACCTTGACGAGTGGATGGGAAACAAAGTTTATCCCAGGGATCACTTCAGTGGCTCTGCTGGACAGAGGCACAGGGAACTAATCTAAGGGGGCGGCGAAAGCCAATACATTCTGGCTAGGCTTATAAATGCCTTTGGGCAGATAGCCTAGTACCTATCTATGAACCTATGAACCTATAAAGGCAGAAAACTAAAGAAAAACTCAAATGGAAGCCTGTGCAGCAAGGCAGCAAACAGCTGTTCATCTCAAACCTCTGATACCCGAATCACAGTTCCCCTCAAAACTATTAGTCAACAAAGATTCAAAGTAACATTAGCAGCACAAAAGATGTGCAACACACTGAAAAGGGTAAAGGCAACCATATAATGCAAGAGAAATTATATGATTAAAGGTATTTCCTTCCTCTAAATATATCTGACAGACCACAGGGTATGGAAACCATTAGAAAATTAAATGGTTATATGTATGCTCTGACACTGAATTTATCAAACAAACCACAAGCATGTAAACTCAACAATAAAAAAAAGCCTAGATAAGAAGAAAATATTCCAGTGCTGGCAATAATCTTTATATGAAAGTCAAGATAAACATTTTGGAAGAAGGCAGCTTTGCTAAATAGTGATAACCAAGGGAGGAATCTTTCACTGAATCCTAATAACCAATGATGAGACTGCTGGCAGCTAAAGTTGGGAAGGGAAAGGAAAAAAACAGGCGCAACCTAAATTACTTTGCTAAAAGCAAACAGTACAAAATGATGGAATCCAAGGATCAGAAACTATAACCACTGAAAAGGGTTATGCTGCAGAAGGAGAACAGACCGCAAACTATCTCAAACAGAAATATAAGAAACAGCAAGACAAGGTAGAAGAGGAACTCTACACTCATACCTTCAGGAACCAAGGGTGACTTCAGAGTATGCTGCAGAGCATTCACATGAATGTATCAGCCTGCTCCTATTAAAATACGTAATGCAGTATTCTGTACAAACTTCAGGCAGCTCATGCCCCCATGCAAGAATCAACTAGGAAAGAATGTAAGGGGATGGAAGGAGAACCCCACAGTTAAGCACCTCCAAGTCTGCATTGCCTGGTGTAACTCCCAAAGAAAGGCCTAAGCATGGATACTTGTAATTTTCCAATCAAGAACCTCAGATCAAAAGATAGATGCTACAGAGGAGCTAAAATTTAAATTTCTGAGGAAAAAGAACTATGAAGAGTACTGTGCATGAGTGATACCAGACTTTAAGAAATTAATTTCCTTTCTCCCATCCAATCGTATAGGTTCATAGATTGGTTCTAGGCTATAGGCCCTAGGGCCTATACAAGCCTAGCCATAAATTCCCTGGCTATTTCTTATCACACTATTTACTTCCTGGACCCCTGTCTAGCAGGGCGACTGACGTGATCCCGGGGATGAATTTCCTTTCTCCCATCCAATCGTATAGGTTCATAGGTTGGTACTAGGCTATCGGCCCTAGGGCCTATACAAGCCTAGCCATAACATAACGAAAACATGACATCATGCTGAGGCAGGAAGGAAGACAGGCCATGTGCGACATCTTATAAAAGAAACAGAACCACACTCCTTGAGATTGAAAGGAATTGGATTACAAGGATAACAACAAATGCTGTAGGCACTGAATTAGACTGGAGTTAGTGAGGATGGGATGGCTAACTTAACATCTAGACAACAGCAACTAAATCTGTAACTATCAAGGTGAAAAAACAGGATGAGTAAGTAGTCCTGGACCATCCAGGCACAAGGCTCCTGGCAGCTGAATTTGCAGTTGTTTGAAAGGTTGAAGTAATAACAGAATAGCCAAAAAAAAAGCATAAAACACCTGAAGTAAGCAGTAGTCTGGTGGAGGTGGTAGCGACTGCACTTGCATATGGTGTAAGAAATATGAGGAGAGATGGTTATTCATACAGAACTGTAATAAAAAGGGGAAGAGTTAGGTGAAAGGAAAAGTTTTAGCTGCTGAGTTGTCTGAGTCTTGGTGGCTTTACATCTTACAGGCAGAGGAAGATGGACCTGTATCATCATATTAAATGGTTTTGCAACACAGCACACTGGTAAAATAAGCATTTAAAATGTGTCAGATGAAAAGTGGGCTTTCTGAAATAAGCATGCCTTAAGGACTTCTTAAACTGTTGTTTGACAGCTCAGCTGATGAGGTAGTGAAGTCCAAAGATAATATATATATATATATATATATATATATATATATATATATATATATATATATAAGAAAAGGAAATTCACCCAGATTTTCCCCAGGGAAACTCTCAAATCACTAGCAATTCCATGCCTACTAAGTGAATGGCTCCAGAGAGCTGGTAAAATACTGGCATCTCTTTAAAAAGGAGAGCCCCAAGTCATACAGGACAAAACATGATAGGGCAGGCACATTACAAATACATCTTTTGGCAAGTAGCAGCTACTGTAGAGTATATGCTGCAGAGCACTTACATGGACGTATTAGCCTGCTCCTATTAAAAGTAATGCTGAAGCATTCTGCACATGCGTCAGGCAGCTCACACAGTCCAGCCCAAGGTACAGAACACTGCAGTGGCCTGTCCAAAAGGAAACCACAGCATGTATAACTACAGAAAAATCAGTCTAAATGCAAGGTAATTCTTTATGTAGAACCATATACAATTCTCTATAGATATCAAAGGAATAATACAGATGATATTTCTACTATGACAAAAGAAAGATTTAACAATAGCTAACACATGCTCCCTTGCTGTAAGCCCATCATGCAGCATGATGCCCATGCTCTGAATGTGAAACTTAAAAGTCCAGTTTTTGCCCAGCACTGATAATACCTGGGGAAGACTTGAAGAAGTGGATAGCTTTGTAAACTGCATGAATGGTCAAAAATCATTATTGCGCAAGCTGAGTCTCAAACAACTACTCATTGTCTAGTTAAGAATGGCATCTAGACCACCGTGTAATAAAGCTGGGGCATGTGCATTCCTGTGGAATAGAGAAGTGTAATCAGGCATCATCTGCCTAATTGTTTTCCTGTACTCACTCAAAATGCTGTCTGCTGCACATCTTTTCTTACATTTTTTCTTTTTTGTTGCACTACTTTTACTGACGTATCTTCATTTTTAAGTTAAGGTTGTATTTTCCATGTTTTGTACAAGAATTTATGGACTGCAGTTTTGATTTTTTCAGTGTGTGTTGGGGTCTATATCACAATGAACTTACTACTTATCGAATACCTCTTCATCGAACTCACTTTGTCAAAACCCCTTTTTGTCAAACAATCATTTTAGCGAATATTTTCCTAGGGAAAAGAAAGCAGTGGGCCATGATTGGAAACTTGCCCTTTTCCCCACTGAAGTGCAATCTCGGAGTTGGTATATTTATTTACGGGGTGGGGTGGGGGGGTGGGAGGCGAAGCCCCCCCCCCCCACCTGAGTCGGTTTTAAATTTTGTCATGATCGGTATTTTGACTACCAGTTGTTTTCCCTTGGAAAATATTCGCTAAAGTAATTATTCGACAAAAAAGGGGTTTCAACAAAGTGAGCTTGATGAAGAGGTATTTGATAAATTGTAAGTTCAACAATGTGTCTATCAGTTAGACATTCCTTGTTGTACACTAACTCAGTTAAAGAAGAAGCTCTACATTACCTCACACTTAACCTCAGAGTAAAATTACATATTTAACCAAGTAGATTATGAAAAATACTGGAGCAAGGATGAAGTCCTGAGGTATCCCACAACTTAGGAGATAGAGGAAGAACACAACTTTGAGTGTGTATAGTGTGCCCGAAGGTAAGAAATAGGCAAACTAACTGGGAACTATAGAAAACCATATTAGGTCTCCAGCTGTTCAAGTAGAATGGCATGGTTCACAGAGTCAGACGCAGCTAACAGATAAAAAAGGATCAGTAATGAATAACAGTGTTGATCCCTCTCCAACAAGTGGTCATTAACGATTCTTATGGGATCACTGTCAGTACTATGTCTTTTCCTGAAAATAGACTGAAATAGATCAAGGAAGTCATGACAATTTAGAAAGAATTCATGCTGAACTATAGCCATCTTGTCAACAACCTTTGTCATAAAAAGCAGATTTGAGATGCACTGGTAATTTGCCATAATGTCCATAACTAAAGATGTTTTTAAGGATGGTTATAACTAAAGCTTCTTTTTAAGTTTGTTGAAACAAAAAAGTACAGTTTTGTACCTACCATAAATGTAGATGTTCGAAGATCCACATTGCTGCAGTCCTTACATATGGGTAGTCCGCTGTCCTCGGTCGGCCCGAATACCAAAGTATTAGGCTGACGTCGGTCAAGGCGCTTAAAACTGACATCAGGACGGCAGGGTACAAAAGCGCATGACCGACGTCATTTCCTCAGTCTTTTCTTGCCCCAGATGTCAGAAGGCCCTAACAAGAAAGGCCACAGCCAAAAAAACAGCAAAAACTAACCAACCACCCGTGCACTAACCATATTTACAATATGCACAACACAAACCACACCACCACCTTCAACAACAGAGGGGAAGGAGGGAGGGTAAATTGGACTGCAGCAATGTGGATCTTCGAACATCTACATTTATGGTAGGTACAAAACTGTACTATGTTCTTCATCTCACATTGCTGCAGTCCTTACATATGGGTAGAATCCCAAAGCAGAGGTAAGGGAGGATGGCAAAACTATAAAGCATTAGGAGCTGCCAAAATGCCCTGTAAAATTGCAGTGGCAAATCCAGCCCTAGATTTAGAGTAAAGTGGAAGGTGGTAATGCTTAGAGAAAGTATGCACTGAACTCCAAGTAGCTGCTTCCAAAATATCTTTAGTAGCCACCCCTTAAAAGGCTGTAGAAGTGGCAGTAGCCCTAGTGGAATGAGGCCTAATCCCAGCTGGAATCTCCTTACCATGATGGGAATAACAGAAAGCAATACAAAAACCAATCCACTTAGAAATAGTTTGTTTTGAAACAGGTTTGCCCCGAGAACTCAAAGCAAAAGAAACAAACAACTGCTGAGACTGCCTGAACCCTTTAGTTCTGCTCAAATAATATCGCAACTGCCTGTGTATATCCAAAGTGTGAAAAATCCTTTCCCCTTTATTTTGGGGGTTTGCATAAAAAGTAGGCAAGTGAATAGTTTGGTTTAAAGCCACACTAGAAACCACTTTAGGCATAAAAGAAGGGTTAGTACGCAAAGCCACCCTATCCTTGTGGAAAATTAAGAAAGGCTCAACTGCCATAAGGGCCTGTAATTCAGAAACCCTTCTCGCAGAGGTAATGGCCAACAAAAAAGCAGTCTTCCATGATAAATATTTCAACTCTGCCGATGCTGCAGGCTCAAAAGGTTGTAGAGTGAGTTTCTCCAACACAAAATTGAGATCCCAAGCAGGAGTAGGAGCTCTACGTGGGGGTCTTATATTCTTTGCCCCTCTAAGGAATTGCTTAAACAAAGGCTGAGAAAATAATGGTGGGTCACAGTCATAGTGAGCAGAAATTGCTGCAGCATGAACCTTTATAGAGGAGAAGGACAAACCTTTGTCCAATAACTCAGTAAGGTATTGAAGCAACACTTAAATTAGGTTTAGAAACATCAAAGTCCTTTGCTGTACTCCAAAATAAAAATCTCCTCCATTTATCTCGTAAACTTTCCTTGTACTAGGCCTTCTGGCCTCCAAAATAACATTCAAAACTTGTTGTGGAAGCTGAGACCCTCCAGGGTTTAAAACAGAATATGCCAGGCTGTCAGATGTAGAGAATGAAGTTTGACATTGAGTAAATGACTGTTCTCCTGAGACAGCAGGTGAGGAATCGAAGGCAAAGGCCATGGAGGCTCCTGTACCAGACTTCTCAGTAATGGGTACCAGTGCTGTCGAGGCCAATCTGGAGCTATTAAAATCATGTTTGGCTTGTCCTGTCTGACCTTCAGCAGTACCTTTGGGAGGAGAGGCAGAGGTGGAAAGGCATACACGTGAAGATTGTTCCAATTGAATGAGAGAGCATCCACTTTCCAAGCTGTGGGATGAAACCTTTTTGTGCAAAACTTTGGCAGCTGGTAATTTAGTGGAGAAGCGAACAGATCTATGTCTGGAGTTCCCCATAACACTGTCAATCTCTGAAATACATGAGGATCCAATTTCCACTCGTGGGGATCCATAATTTGTCTGCTCAACACATCTGCTAAGGAGTTCTGTGCTCCTGGCAGAAACCTTGCCTGAAGATTTAGCTGTAAACTGAGAGCAGTCTCCCACAAAATCATTGCTTGTCTGCATAGAGGATAAGAATCGTTCCCCTTGCTTGTTGATGTACCACATGACAGTTGTGTTGTCTGTTTGAATCAACACCTGCCCTGGAAGAAGTAAATCCTTGAAAGCTATCAATGCAAATTGGACTGCTAACATCTCCTTCAAGTTGATATGTAGATGTTGAAGTCTGGCAGGCCACGTGTCTTGTACCCATTTTCCATTTAGATGAGCTCCCCAAGCTTTGTCTGAGGCATCTGTCGTTAAAATCTGACTCGCCTCTGGCCGGTTCACAGAGAGTCCCTTGTTTAGGTGACATTCCTGAGCCCACCACAAAAATTCCTTTTGAATGCAAGGTATTATCTGAATGACAGTGTCCAAATCTTGGCAGTGCTGTGTCCATACATTCTTGAGATACCACTGTAGCTTCCTCATATGCAGTTTGGCATTGGGAAGTACCAGAATACAAGATGCCATGAACCCCAAGGCTTGAAGGACTGTCCTTGCAGTCAGCCTGGACTGACGAGACAATTGGTGGAAGTAAAGAGAAAGATTCTTTTGTTTGTCCGGGGTCAAAAGGCCATCTGGGATGCTGTATTCAGTCTCACACCCAGAAAGCACATGTCCTGAGAGGGTACTAGACTGGACTTTATTTCGTTCACAGAATACCCCAGGCATCTTAACACTGCCATCACATACTGTAAATGATGAAGAAGTTTGTCCTTTTCTTGGGCCAGAATCAGGCAATCGTCCAAATAAGGATAGATTTGTATTCCTCTTAGCCTGAAGAAAGCTACCACTGGAGCCAGAACCTTCGTGAACACTCTGGGCGCAGTAGATAAGCCAAAGGGCAATGCAGAGAACTGATAATGTGAAGTCCCAGCCCGAAAACGCAGATACTTCCTGCAACTGGGCCTGATAGGAACATGAAGGTAAGCTTCCTTGAGATCCAGAGTCACCATCCAGTGATCTTTGCCCAGCAGAGGTAAAAGCTGTTGTAACGTCAACATTTTGAACTTGGGAATGTCCAGATATGTGTTGAGGATAGATAAATCCAAAATTGGTCTCCACGTGTTTCCTTTCTTTGGTACTAGAAACAGGCGAGAATAAAATCCTAGGCCCACTTCTGGCAGAGGGACCGGTTGTATGGCCCCTATTTGAAGTAGTAGAAATTTGTTTGTGAGCCTCTAGTCTTTGCTGAGGAGGAACGTCCGGCATGCCTTTGAAAGGAGGCAAGGTATGGAAATAAAACTTGTAACCCTGGTGTATGATATCCAATACCCATTTGTCTTGGGTAATCAACATCCAATTTTCCTTGAAGAGTGCTAACCTTCCTCCCAAAGGTGCTGCCAGGCAAGAAGGATCTGGCAGCTGAAAAGTAGGTCATTGGGCCTGTTTACGAAAGGACTGGCCCCTGCCCTCACCGAAGATTGTGCAGGTGAACTCCTGTTCTAGGCCTGAAAGAACTCTGAGCTCTGCCCCTACCACGTCTAGATCTACCCCTAGACTGTGAATCATAAGAAGGATACGTCCACCCCTTAGCAGGCCAATTCCTACTAAACTTCGGAGGCTGAACTTGCAAAATGTCTTTAACAGCCTGCATAGACTTAGCCTTGTCTTCCATTTTCTTCAAGACTGACTCCACAGGTGAACCAAACAACACATCAGACTGCAAAGGAGCATCCAAAATCCTTGTCTTAACATGGTCAGATAAATTCTGATCCTTCAGCCAGGCGTGCCTGCGAAGAACTGAGCCAGTGGCAGCCACCCTAGACGAGGCCTGCACAGCATCAAAACCACACTGTAATGAATGCTTACCCACCTGTTCAGAGACATGCACCAAATCTTGTAATTCTTTACACTCAATGGCTTCCGCCAGAGCATCCACCTTAGACTTCAATTGAGAAAGAAGAAAGTTTTGATATTTCAACATATGAAACTGGCTATTCAAAGCCCTCATAGCTAAGGTAGAAGATGTATAGACCTTCTTTCCCCATCTATCCAAAGCTCTGGCTTCTTTATCTAGAGGAACCGGATTTTTTACAACAGAGGCCTTGACACCCTTAGGTCCCTGACTAATAGTTTCTGGGTCCGCCCTAGGACTCTTATAAAGATATTTATGAGCCTCAGGCACCCTGTAATACCTATCCGGTTTAACAGGAGCAGGAGGCAGAGAATCAGGATTAAGTGAAGCCTCTGCAAACACATCTTCCACAACATCCAGAACAGGGGGTATAGCCAAGGGCCTATGCTGGGGTAACAGCAGAAATTCCCTAAGCCTTTTCCGAGAATCAGAGAAGTCCTGACCTTCCCACTTAAAATGTTCCCTCATAGAATGAAGTGTCTCTGAAAAAGAAAAATCCTCTGGAGGAGAAGCAGAAGGAGTGGAATCATCTGCATCAGAATCAGAATAAGGAGAGTACTCCTGCAAGTCCTCAGCTGAAGACTCTGAAACATCCGAAGCCTGCTCCAAACTTCCCAACTCTGGCTCCACCCTAGGCCTCTTATCAGGAGGGGGCAAAGAACCTCTAATCAGAGTAATCAAATCTTCTGCCATTTTAAGCATGTGCTTCTTAGGCACAGACCCTGCTGAACTAGGAGTGACACCAACAGAAGCTAAAACTGGCCTGCCTCTGGGAGAAGCCTTGGAAACAGAAGGAGAAGGCCTAACCACCCTAGGAAGGGAGGGGAGTACAGTAACTTGAGAAGCCCCTTCAGCCTGACCTGCCTCCTGAGAGACCACCTCCTGCAAAATCAAAGTCTCCCCCTGAGACTCCAGAGAAGTCTCCGTCGGAACCACCGGTTCCACTGAAGCCTCTAAAGAACTGGCGTCCGGAACGGATGACTCATCATGCCTGGGTTTAACTGCTTTGTCTTTGCGCTTCTTCCCCGTAGCGGGCGCCGGAGAATCCGCCGGCATATTATAATTGCACCGCTTCCCAAAGACCAGCCTAGCACAATCTAACCTTCGCTTAATAGTGCGTTTATTGAACCTAGCACAAAAGCGACACCCAACAACGTCGTGCTCAGGCCTCAAACAAGGAATACACAAAGAATGATAATCCCTATGCGGTATCTGTTTCCCACAAGAAATACAGTTATTCACTTTTTCTGACATCCGGTAAAACACTGAGGCAAGAAAAAAACAAAATATTCCCCAACGGGGTACTTAGCCAACTTGGATTCGGTCTGAAACTCCAAATTCGAAAAATTTCAGAACGCCGAACGGCACTTGCAACGCTGCTTCTGCATCGGACCATGCGGCAAAAAAGACTGAGGAAATGACGTCGGTCATGCGCTTTTGTACCCTGACGTCCTGATGTCAGTTTTAAGCGCCTTGACCGACGTCAGCCTAATACTTTGGTATTCGGGCCGACCGAGGACAGCGGACTACCCATATGTAAGGACTGCAGCAATGTGAGATGAAGAACATCAATCATTCTGACAGAAGATCTCACAGTATAAAGAATAACTGGGCCTAACACATCCAAACAGACTTTAATCAACCTGGATAAAGATGGGTCAAGCCTGCAGGTCATCGTGTACATACTCATCAAAACTCCATGACCACCGAATAGAATAACATAACCAAACTTGCACCAAGCAAAAATCAGTGGAATACTTCTAACATCACCAAATCATACTATACAACTACCATACAGTGGCTTCTTTGTATTAATATCATTTTTAGACAAAGAAAAAATGAGTGGCTACCTCATAGTCACAGGACAAAAATACATTTCCACTGATAAGACTGGCTGGACTGCATATTTTGCCCACAACTCAGAAAAGACTGACTGGCTGAATGAAAGTGGCAGAAATCTCACTGGATGAGAACAATGTATTTTTAAAAGGCAGTCCTGCTTGAAAGACTGCATACTGCTCATCAAGTCTAGGTTTCCTCAAAAAAAGATAGCTCACTTTCCAAAGGCAGTCAAGTCTTCACCCGGCCTACCTAACAAAATGGAGGTCATGTTGATACTGTCACCTTCTCAAAAACAATAATACTGGGAATAAAAACATCTAGGCTGAAATATCCAGGACCTCCACAATGCCCTTATTATAAGCCACATCCGAAACAGACACCAACCTGGTTAACAAAAGGTAAAACTATTTTCCTCCTGAAAAAAGAACATGCAGCCATCCTAACAACTACAGACCAATAACTTGCCTCCCAGCAACATACAAATTATGTAGTAAAATTGATGCACACTTTACAGTCATGTAAAAAATAATTCAACCATAGCAATAGAGCATTCAGGTAATGAAAGAAAAGTGCATGGAAAAATATAATCTAGTACAAAACAAAAAAATTAGAGGAAATGCTACAGACGGGGCAGAACTCAAGTATGATATGTATTGATTACAAAAAAGCATTTAATAGTACTCCACATTCATGAATTACAGAATGCTTAAAGATGTAGAAAATATACTGCACATTGATAAACTACATAGCAGTCACTATGAAACGGTGGTAAATTGCATTACAACTTGATAAAAAGGCAAATTACTATTCCAGGGATAAACAGTCAAAAAGACGATATTCCAGAGTGATTCTTTGTAATAGCTGCTATTCAGTCTGGTCCTTAATCCATTAAGCTGCTTACTTAACAGACTATGGTATGGTTGCAGCCTGAATTTGGAAACCAACCTTTCCCAATAATATCTCACCTACTTTTTGTGGATGACTTAAAACTGTATACTTCATCAGACAAGAACTGAAAAATACAGTTTTGTACCTACCATAAATGTAGATGTCCGAGTGTATATACTGCTGCAGTCATCACACTTGGGTTATCCTGTCGTCAGGCCGTCCCGCAGTCGGCCGAATTCCAAAGCCTTGGTCTGGCATCGGTTGTCGTCACTTCTCCCCTGACGTCAGTGCGACAGGGGTATAAAAGAGGCAGCCAACGCCATTTTCTTCAGTTTTTCTTGCTCCAGATGTCAGGTGCCCCCAACTAGGAAGGCAATACAATAGCTATGCAAAAATACCTTAGTAGATAAACAATAGTACTAGCTGTTATCAAATACACCATATAGACATGTATCCAATGGATTGATATATATGGAGCTATAACTAACACCCTGGTATGTAGAGGGGATGGTGGGAGGGTAACCTGGACTGCAGCAGTATATACACTCAAACATCTACATTTATGGTAGGTACAAAACTGTACTATGTTCATCGTGTTATACTGCTGCAGTCATCACACTTGGGTTGAACCCCAAAGCTATGGATGGGTGGCTGGTACTAAATTGGGTTAGGCGAAGCTAGGATGCCCTGCAGTACTGCAGTGGCAAAACCAGCTCTGGTTTTTGAGTATAAAGGAAGGTGGTAGTGCTTGGTAAAGGTGTGCACTGAACTCCAAGTAGCTGCCTCCAAAATGTCCTTGGTTGGAACCCCCCTGAGGAAGGCTGCTGAGGTTGCTGTAGCCCTGGTAGAATGGGACCTAATATTAACAGGCACTGCTTTCCCATGGTGCGAGTAGCAAAAGCGGATACAATGTGCTATCCATTTGGAGATGGTCTGTTTTGAAATAGCCTTTCCTTGTGAACCTGCAGCATAGGATACAAAGAGTTGGTCAGTTTTTCTGAAGGTCTTTGTCTTATCTAAATAGTAACGTAGCTGTCTATGAATGTCCAAAGAGTGAAGGAGTCTTTCTCCTTTATTCTGGGGGTTTGAATAAAAGGTGGGTAAATGAATGGTCTGATTCAAAGCCACACTGGATACTACTTTTGGCATAAAGGTAGGGTTAGTTCGTAAAGAGACCCTGTCCTGATGGAAAATGATGAAAGGTTTCACTGCTATAAGTGCCTGTAGTTCTGAGACCCTGCGTGCTGAGGTAATAGCCAGCAACAAAGCTGTTTTCCAAGACAAGTATTGTAGTTCTGCTGAGAATGCTGGTTCGAAAGGAGGCAGTGTTAATTTTTCTAAAACGAAGTTCAGGTCCCAAGCTGGCGTTGGAGGTTTTCTGGGGGGGTCTTATATTCTTAGCCCCTCTGAGAAAATGCCGTAGTAAAGGGTGTGAGAAAATTGGAGGATCCGTATTATATTGAGCTGAAATGGCTGAAGCATGGATCTTAATGGATGAGAATGAAAGGCCTTGGTGTAGCATCTCAGTTAAGTATTGCAGTATTTGACGAATGTTAGGTATCCAAGGATTTTGGCCTTTAGCCTGGTTCCATGCACAAAATCTTTTCCATTTGAGTAAGTTTTTCTGGTGCTGGGCCTTCTGGCCTCCAAAATGACATTCTGGACGTCCTTTGAGAGAAGTGTTGATTGATAATTCAAGGTATTCTCCATGCAGCTAAATTTAAAGTTCTGAGCTGGCTGTGAAGTATCAGAGAGTTTTTCTGAGTCAGCAGTAGTGGGAATTGAGGCAAGATCCATGGAGGGCTGTGAGTCAAGTTCCTTAGTAGTGGGTACCAGTGCTGGCGTGGCCAGTCCGGAGCAATGAGGATCATTTGTGGTCTCTCTGATCTGACTTTCAGTAATACCTTAGTCAATAGAGGTCGTGGTGGGAAGGCATAGACTGTCAATGCTGTCCAACTGAATGATAGGGCGTCCACTTTCCAGGCTAGGAAGTGATAAGTCCTTGTGAAAAATTTCTCTAGTTAGCAATTGTTGGGGGAGGCAAATAGATCTATGTCTGGACATCCCCACCTTTGAGTTATCATTGAAAATACTTGTGGGTGTAGTCTCCACTCGTGAGGATCTGCCATATTTCTGCTTAATTTGTCTGCCAATATGTTTTCCTTTCCTGGCAGGAATTGCGCTTGCAGTTGTACTTGGTAAGTCAATGCTGTGTTCCACAAGGTCATTGCCTGTCTGCATAAAGGGTAGGAGTGTATTCCTCCCTGTTTGTTTATGTACCACATCACTGTGGTGTTGTCTGTCCTTATTAGTAGTTGTCCTGGATGCAAGAGGTCCTTGAAGGCTGTCAGTGCATTTTGCACAGCTAGCATCTCCTTTTGGTTGATGTGAAGATGCATTTGTTTTGCAGACCATTTGCCCTGTATGCACTGTCCTGCCATGTGTGCTCCCCAGGCGTAGTCTGAAGAATCTGTTGTCATAGTTTGGTTTGCTGGAGGTAAGACGAAAGGAAGACCCTTGTTTATTTGACATGCTTGAGCCCACCATAGGAACTCTTTTTGAAGGCATGGAATGAGAGGTATACTTGATTTGAGGTTGTGCCTGTGTTGAGACCATACACTTTTCAGGTACCATTGTAATTTCCTCATATGCAGCTTTGCATATGGGAGTAGTTGAATGCAGGATGCCATGAACCCCAGTGCCTGCAGGATTTTCCTTGCAGTGAGCTGGATAAAAGTTGCCATCTTTTTGAAGTATTGAGTCAATTGTTGTTGTTTGTCTGGCGTGAGATAAGCCATCTGGGCCGTTGTATTTAAGCTGGCACCCAGGAATATTATTTGTTGCAAGGGTATTAGCTTTGACTTCTTTTTGTTTACTGTGTAACCTAGGCAACTGAGCGGCTTTATTACAAATGCCAGATGCTGTAATAGAATGTCCTTGCTGTCCACTTGGATCAGGCAGTCGTCCAGATATGGGTAAATTTGTATTCCTTGTTGTCTGCAATATGCAATTACTGATGCCAGGCATTTCGTAAATACTCTGGGCGCAGTAGATAAGCCAAAGGGCAATGCAGAGAATTGATAATGCGTTGTACCTGCCAAAAATCTGAGGTATCTTCTGCAATCTTGTCTGATAGGGACATGCAGGTATGCCTCTTTGAGGTCCAACATTACCAGCTAAGACTCCTTGCCCAGCATGGGAAGAAGCTGCTAAAGTGTGAGCATTTTGAATTTGGGTACATCCAGGCATTGTCCTTTCTTGGGACTAGAAATAGTCTTGAGTAAAAACCTTGACCTTGCTCCTTTGTAGGTACCTTTTGAATTGCTTTCATATCCATGAGAGCGGAAATTTGCGTTTGTGCCTCTGCCCATTGGTTTGGAGGCAGATTTGGCATGCCACTCATCCGTGGTAAAGTGTGGAAATGAAATCTGTAGCCTCGGGTAATAATATCCAGAACCCATTTTTCCTTTGTTATGATGCGCCAATTTTGTGAAAATAAAGCTAGTTTTCCTCCCAAAGGTGCTGCCAGGGCAATTTTGCTTGGCAGGCGAAGAGGGAAGTCATTGTGTTTGTTTCCTGAAGGGTTGAGATCTTTCGTCTCCCCCCCCTTGAGATGTTGTTTGCCATTGTCCAGGCCTGAAAGAACCTTGTGGCTGGCCTCTGCCCCTTGGGCATCTGTACCTACCTCTTTGGGGTCTGTATGATGCAGGAAAGGACCAGTTTTTTGATGGCCAGTTTCTGCTGAAACGAGGAGGTTGTACCTGTAAGAAATCTTTAACTGTTTGCATAGATTTTGCCTTTTCTTCCATTTTCTTTAAAACTTCCTCTGCTTTGACACCAAATAACACATCTTTCTGCAATGGAGCATCCAATAACTTTGCTTTGACATGTTCTGGTAAGGCCTGTTCTTTAAGCCAAGCATGCCTACATATTACAGACCCTGTGACAGCTGCTCTACATGAGGCTTCCAATGAATCAAAACCACACTGTAAGGTATGCTTTCCCACCTGTTCTGCTGCATGCAGCAAATCCTGCATCTCTTTGAAATCAGGTTGATCTGTCTGAGGAATCATTTTCTGTTTTAACTGTGTAATCATCTACAGCCTTCCTCAGGGGGGTGCCAACCAAGGATATATAGACTTCTAGCTGAAGTGATTGCTAGCAGCACAGCAATCTTCCATGATATAAACTTTAAATCAGCTGAGAAAGCTGGCTCAAAAGGAGGTAGCATGAGTTTTTCCAGAACAAAGTTGAGGTCCCAAGTAGGCGTTGGCGCTCTCCTGGGAGGCCTAATGTTTTTGGCCCCTCTGAGAAACTGCCTCAGGAGTGGATGTGAAAATAAGGGAGGATCCTTGTTAGGGGGAAAGGAGTAATCCTGTTCCTCAGAGGAGACTGAGGAAACAGACACTTGATCAGAGGAGGCATAATCCTCCTCTTGTCTAGACCTTTTGTCGGGGGGGGGGGGGGATTGGGGGTTGGGAAACCCTGATCAAAGAAATTAAATCTTCAGCCATTTTAAGCATCTGTTTTTTAGGCATAGGGCCTTGACCTGGAGACTGAAGTGTAGGCTTTTTTGGCTTTAGAGGAGTCTTAAGCTTAGCATAAGATTTTATGGTGAGGGTAGTCGGTCTGAAGACACCTTCAGAAAGTGTTTCTACAGCACCGGCTTCCCCTACTGCAATGTCGTCGGTAGGGCCTAAGGAAAAAGGCTGCATCGGCCTAGGACTCACTGCTGGGGGATCCGAAGCGGCCTGAGGATCCAATTCAGCGGCAGCCAGGGGCTGTGTAGGCACCTCACTGAAAACTGGAGAACCCTGGTATTTACTACAAAACCGGAGAACCGGCGACCAGCCCAGCCGAGGCCTCGGAGTCTGGCTTGCATCTAGGCTGCCTGTCTTTATCCTTGCATTTTTTATGCACGCCGGTAGTCGGTTGCTTTGACAGCATAGTGTAATTAAATTTTCTACCAAAGTAGTGTCGTGCAAAATCAAAGCGTCGCTTAATAGTTCGCTTATTGAACCTAGCACAAAACCGACAACCAGTGACGTCATGGTCTGGGCCTAGGCAAGGTATACAAAAAGAATGAAAGTCCTTATGAGGTATTTGCTTCCCACAAGAAATGCAATTGTTAACTTTTTCTGACATCGGGCTGAGGCAAGAAAAGGTTCCCCAATGGGGTTCTTAGCTTTGAAGACTTCGGACTGAAACTCGATTCGAAATTCTCAGGTGTCAGCCGACCGGCACTTGCGAACTGCTTCTGCTTCGGGCACCGCGCGGCAAGAAAGACTGAAGAAAATGGCGTTGGATGCCTCTGATATACCCCTGGCGCTCTGACATCAGACAGGAAGCGACAGCAACCGACGCCGGACCAAAACTTTGGAATTCGGGCCGACTGCGGGACCATCTGACGGCAGGATAACCCAAGTGTGATGACTGCAGCAGGGTACCACGATGAACATCTGCTGGTTTGAAAGGTGGGAGTTAGTTTCTCTAGCACAAAGTTGAGGTCCCTAGCAGAAGGGATACCTTGGAGGTTTCAGGTGAAGTATCCCTTTAAAAACTGTTTTACCTCTAGTCTGGTCAGAAGTGGTGGGTCCAGAGGTAGGCACACTGATATGATTGAAAGGTAAGCTCTAATAGAGAAGTATGCAAGTCCCGACTGTAGCAGCTTACACAAATAAGAGAGGACCATTGGGGTAGTAGTCTGATGTGAGTCCTGATATTTAGGCCAACACCATATAGTAAATATTTTCCATTTTACTATGCATGATTTTCTTCTTGCAGGTTTTCTTGCCTCCTGGAGAATCTTAAGAATGTCCTCAGAAAAGTGGTGCCAAAAAGGGTTCAAAATCCTATCATCAACATTGTTAGGCTAAGGGATGACAGGTTGGAATGATGTAGTGAGCCCTTCTGCTGTGAGAGGAAGTCCAGTGTGGAGGGAAGCTTCTGGTGATGGTCCTTGGCCAAGTGGAAGAGAAAGGGAAGCCAATGCTGCACTGGCCAATAGGCAGTCACCAGCAAAACCTTTGAGCATTCCTTCTGGATGTTTGGTAAGACCTTGGGAAGAAGAAGAAGTGGATGGAAGGTATACAGGATCCAACCTCTCCAACGGAAGGCCATTGCATCCATTTCCTAAGCTCGAGCATAGTAGGTCTTAGTGCAAAAGTGTGGACTTTGTTGTGGATGAAGGAAAAACATCTATTTGTAACACACACACAAATACACACACACACACACACACACACACACACACACACACACACACACACACACACTCCTCCATTTACAGACTATGTCTGGAAGATTGGCCTGTTCAGCATCCATTTGTGGGGATCATCTCTTGATCTGCTTAGAAAGTCTGCCAGGACATTGTCCTGTGAAGGAATGTAAACCACTTGGAGAGGTTTGGTTTAGTCGCCTGCTCCAATGCCAGAACAGCCAGTTTGCACAGTTGGTAAGATCTGTTTCCCCACTTCTTTATGTTCCACATGAGGGCTGGGTCGTCTCTAAATACTCTTAATGGAGATAGTTTCCAAGAATAACAGAAAATCTGCAAGGCCAGTATAAGTGCCCTCATCTTCTTCAAACTGAAGTATTGTGATATTTGCAGGCTATTACCTTTAAGCTTCCAGATGGCCCTTTCATGCTCCCCATGCATCATCTGATATATCTGTCTGCATCTCCTATAAAGGTGCCAGTGATGTGAAGGGAAGACCAAGATTTAGTTTCATCTGTGATATCCTCCACGGTATTTCTTTGTTCAGGCAAGGTAGAAGAGGAACCTGCATGCACATAGGGTGGGAATGTTGATAACAAGTGGATTTCAAGTACCAATGGATAGTCCTCATATAGAGTCTGGCAAAAGGGACTATGGGGATGGTTGCTACTACGAGTCCTAATGCTCATAGGATCTCCCTTGTGGTACAGGACTGAAGAGGGAGGAAAGAAAAGAAGTAAGTGGTTAGGCTCTGCATTTGTCTGGACGCAGGAATGTCTGCAAGAGCTTGATGTCTAGTCTGCATCCCAAGAAAACTAGATCTTGGGTTGGCTTCATTGATAACTTTTTCAGGCTGATCGTGAAACCAAGAGTCTGAGGTAAGACCATGGTGAATTTGAGGTGACTCAAGAGTACTTGCTGAAAAAGGAGCCTGTATTAACAGGTTGTCCAAACAGGGAAACGTCCCGAGTCCTACACTAAGCTATCACTAGGCATTTTTTGAAGACTCCTGGAGCTGTATGTGACTAGCTACTGGCCTCTAAATTGCCCTCTGCCACATAAGCATAACTGATGTCCACCACCTTCTAGATGTGTACATTCAGAAAACCCAGGTGACACGTATCAAGGCTAGCAGACCTTTTCACAAAGTATGAATGCATGATTACTCTGACTGCCCCATTGTCCCTGATACACTGTTATACACATATGCACATAGGAAGCCATGCACGTATACTGCCTTATCCTGTTGACATCATGTGTCTGCTGTGCTACCATGCCATCCTGTGCCACTGTACTGCCACCATGTGTCCACTGTTTAACCCCTCAGACACCTGGAAAGAACACATACATAGGTCCGTGACACACCTGTAATTCTGTAACTCTACCGCCAGTCTAACATCATGCAACAAAAATACACAAAGTTTGATGTGTAGTCATGACACATGCCAGCATACAATACTTGTAGTGGCCCACAACAAGTGCAATGGCAAAACAATATTGCAATACACAAGTACATGTAAAGTGATATAGTCACCCTGGGCATCAGACACATATTTGCATTTCCCTGCATCAATGTCACGGATGGCAGAGATGTGGCACAGGTATCAACAAATGCACAGGTTGTGGTGGTGGGTGCAGAAAGCCTAGGCTGTGCCAAATAGGTGACAGCATGTGTGTGAGTTAGGAAGGAGTGTGAGTTAGATGGGCCATGGGAAAGTGCCATGTGTGTCTGTTGGTGACCTGCATGCAACAGTGGTGTTTGACTGTGTGCATGCACACAGTCAAGCCCAGTGCTAGCCCTACATGTGTGTATATGCTGGACAGCTGTGGACCATACATGGTACAGTGGACAGCTCACCATCTCCAGCCACAAACACATGAACTGGCTCTGCCAAGAGTAGCACTGGCACCATCATGCCCAAGGTCAGATGCAGTGCCAGTACCTGATGGTGATTGCAAAATGTTGGGGCTGTGTCCCACATGGGATCTCACAGGACCATGTGCCCATGGCCTTCTACACCATGGTGTGGACAGCACACTTCCCTCTGTAGCGCTATAGGTACTGCCAGCATGGAAGCGTGACTGTGCATGGCTACGTGGACTCCCAGCAAATGGTGTTGCTGACCTTCGTCCATGTGTCTGACACCCAACTCCAACCATATGTTCCATCACACACATCTTGCGGTCAAAGACTGACATAGTCTCAGCCCACCGTCTATCCACAACAACAAGGAACCAATCCAGGTTGACCCCAATGAGGATGAGGCAGTCACGGATGTCAGACTGTGCTGCATCCATAACCCTAAGCTTCTATCTGGTGTTGAGTTCAGAACATGCCTGTCCCTCCATGACAGACCAAAACATGCAACAAGTGACCTGTGATGTAACACCTGCAACAGGTGATGGATGGACAGCAGTCCCCCTATGAGAACCCCTGTCGACCTGGCTGTTTGGGACCTCGCCAGATCTTTGGCTATGGCCAGGGTCTACTCTCACTGAAGCCATAATTGTCACACTGTCCTGTTCAATATTGCCACCCTCTGACTGTCCACTATCTTTGGCCTCTGGGGACTGGGTATGTGTGGGCATACTGACTGTGTGTGGTGACAATGGGGGCTGAAGAGTGATGTCAACCTCTGGGAAAGATTCAGCCACCTATAAACCCTGCCTGTGCCTCACTATGGCCACCATCACCATCAGCATTCAATGAGACATTGACATTACGTTGTGAGGGGAACACACTCCAACCCCCAAGTCACCTGTGAGAAGCAAAACAACAACAGTACATTACTACCTGCACTATTATGTTTGGTAATCCACACAGACTTGTACAGCTGAGGATCTACAACTGCATTACAAGTCCCACATCTTCACATCTCTGCTCCCATGCACAACAGACAAACACAAAATACACAGTCAAGTCAGGCCTGTTATAACATGTACATCAGCTACATCTAGTTAACATTGCCAGTACAATACACCTGTAAGGTATGCAATATAACAGTGTATGAAATAACATACCTAACACACTAGTAATAGGCGACTCTATAGTCAGGCACACTGACGTCCCACTCACTAGGCTGGACAAGGAGAAGGTTACTGTTAGCTGCCCTGTCGGGAGCCAGAATCCACCACATAACACAAGCACTCAGGTCACTCCAGAACAAGTACAAATATGACTCTGTCATTGTTCATGTTGGTGTAAATGACCTGAGACGTACCTCCCTGGACTACATGAAAAGAAACAAGGAAGAGCTCTCTGATCATGTAGCCTAGGCGGGTATGACCCTGACCCTGAGTAGCATCTTGCCCTCACCAAGAATTATACCGCAGTATAAAGAAAAAATGATCACTTTCAACAATTAGCTAAGCTTCTGGTGTCATTCAAAGGGGATCCAGTGTCTGTCAGCCTGGGACGACATGCTCGATAGGCCTCGTTGCTTCGCAAGAGACGGCTTGCACCTGTCACCCCTAGGCTTTCAAATACTGGCCAAGGCTCTTGCTGCCCCCATAGTGCCTTTTTTGGGCAAGGCTCAAAAGTCAAACCCACTTGCGTAAACAGCACAAATAAAAAAATGAGGGTTATGCTACTCAACGCCAGGAGTTTAAATCTCAAAATGCATGCACTCAAAGCACTCCCCAGTATGGAGAACGTCGACATCTGTGCAGTAACTGCAACCTGGTTCAAGGCTCCACAGAGCACCCCAGTACTACCGGGCTACAACTCATACCACACATTTCGGTCACAGAATATGAACCGAAACACAAAAGGAGGTGGTGTATCCATATTCATCAAGGATACCTACACCTCCAGGTTAGTGGCGCAGCATGATACCTCCAAGATCATCCATGTGCAACTAACATCAGGCAAGTCTGCAATGCAAATTGTGGCCTGCTACAGATCACCCTCCATGACCCAGGACCACCACTCCGCCTTTCTGGAAACACTGGAAAACATGAAGGTCCTACCAAACACCCTGCTATTGGGCGATTTCAATTACCCTACCATTAACTGGGAAAACTACTCAAGTACAAACTCCCAGGCTCAGCGCTTCCTGGAATTTATCAACTCAAATGCCCTGGATCAGCTGGTAAACTCCCCTACCAGAGATGAAAACATATTGGACCTGATCATCACCAACATGGGCGACAGGTGTTCCACATCAGAGGTCAACTCGTCACTGGTTAGATCAGACCATAAACTAATCACTCTGGATGTCCACACCACACCACCACCTCCAACCAAGAAAACAACAGTGAAAAAGCTTTTCTATAGCAAACTTCACCTTACTTAAGACAGAGGTGGTAAGTTTCACAGCCCCCACGCTAAAGGATAACAGTGTCCAAGATGCAGGAACCTTTACAAATGCACTCTATGAGCACCTACAGGGATGCATGGATCGTGCCATCCCTAGCAAAATGAAGACTCACTCCCTAAGAGAAGGAAACCAGTCTGGTGGACTCTCGCCATAAACAGGCTATACAATAGAAGGAGGAAACTAGTTCAGAAAAAAAGCAAATCCCAAGAAGGAAAGAAATCTCTGATCAGTATCAGTAAGAAACTAAGGTCCCTCATAAAATCCTCCAAGGCTAACTTCGAAAGAAAAATAGCCAAGGATTCGAAAGATAACAACAAAGCCTTCTTTAGCTATGTCAAGAATCTAAGTGGCAACTCGCTCATATGCTCTGAGCTAGTGCAAAATAGCACAAAATATACTAAACCCACTGATATTGCCAACATCCTGGCAGATAGATTCAGTGCAAATTTCACCCCCCTCTCACCCACAAAAGGGCCCACAATACTGGAAAAGTGTCGTGTCCTGGAAATGACAGACGCACAGGTGAAAACAGCCCTTTCAAAAGCCAAAAGCACAGCATCAATGGGGCCAGATGGTGTCCCAGGCTGCGTCTTGCACGAACTACAGAACGAACTAACCCCCTATCTAAACACACTGTTCAACCTCTGCCTCTCCACAGGCTACGTTGCCCATAGAATGGCGCACAGCAATGGTTATTCCTCTCCCCAAAGGAGGGGCCACAACTGACCCTGGTAACTATCGCCCCATAAGCCTGACTTGCTTGGCCCGCAAGGCTATGGAGCACATCATCATGGAATTCATTAACAAAGACATTGGGAACCTCCAAACACTTGACCCGACCCAGTTCGGCTTTGTTAAGGGCAGATCATGCCTACTAAACCTGGTTGACATCTTCGAGACAGTCACCAAGGCCATAGATGAGGGGAAGGTAGTTCACACAGCCTACCTTGACCTCGCCAAGGCTTTTGACACCATTCCCCACTCAGGAATTATAGAAAAACTCACTAGCCTGAACATAAACCCCTACGTCACAAGATGGGTTGCCAACTGGCTTACAGACAGAACTCACACAGTAAGAATAGCGGGTTCCAGGTCCGACTCTAAACCAGACACAAGTGGTGTCCCACAAGGCTCGGTCCTGGGACCCCTACTGTTCGGCATATACTTCTCAGAAGTACAGGCAAACACAGGAGGACTATGGCTAACCAAGTTCGGCGATGACTGCAAACTGGGAGCCATAATTGACTCTCCAGCTGACGCAGACATTCTCCAAAACGGCCTTACTGAGATGGACATCTGGTGTCAAAGTCATGGTCTCAATCTAAATGCCAAAAAATTCATAGTCATCCCGTTTGGGAAAAACAAAACACCCATGAATTACCACATAGGTGGCAGCTCCCTTAATATAGGAGAGATAATAAGAGATCTGGGAACCCAGGTAGACAGTAAACTCTCCTTTGACAATCATACTGCCAAAGTAGTTAGGAAATCCTTCTATGTAGCCCATCTAATTACTAAAGGGTTCGCATCTAGAAATAAAAAGGTTATAGTGCCCCTCTACTCGTCACTCATCAGACCCATCATAGAGTACAATGCCCCGTTTGGGATGTACCTCACAAGACACTTCCAACAGCTGGAAAGACCACAAAAATACCTCACCAAGAGGATTACTGGTTTCAAACATATGTCCTATACAGCCTGACTGGAAAAACTCCAGCTGTACTCAGTGGCATATCGCTTTCTCAGAGGTGATCTCTGCCTGACTTACAAAGCCATGTCCAACTCAGAATTGATGGACATGCTCCACCTAAAGAAATCCAAGTCACTGCGAGCCACTCGCTCTAGTGAGCTAAATCTCGCAACAACAATAAAATAGAACATGCTGGAGGGATATAGTCCTGTCACAGAGACTCCCCATGCTTTGGAACAAAATTCCTAACTACATTAGGCAGAGCCCCTCACTAACACTCTTCAAGAGAAACCCTGACGAGTGAATGAGTAACAGAAAATACACCCATGGGGTCACTTCACTGGCTCTTCTTGACAGAGGCTCAGTTAATTAATCAATGGGGTGGCAAAAGCTGACACACTCTGGCTAGGCTTATAAATGCCCTTGGGCAGATAGCCTAGTATCTACCTATGAACCTATGAACTAAACATAACACCCAGTACACCTATACTGAAAATGCTATGCCAGTAGTAGTATATCACTGCTCAGGCATGTACCATGAGTTTGGGCCTTTGCCCGCCCCCCCATTAATTATGGCTTTGTCCTGAGTTCTTGCTGTAGGAGGTTGACAGTTATGTTAGGCATAGCTCTCAACCAAACAGGGAAAAATGCCAACAGACACAGGAACTTAGCCAGAGTACATCAGGGACATTCAGGGTCAGTTTTACAATATTAGAACTAATTATGTGAGACATGGACAGAATGAGAGGAGGTGAATTACAGTACATTGTTTGATATTACAGGGGTGTACACCCCCTCCCTTATTGTCACTATGTAGTATGTGTAATCCACTAGCTTTCCTACAACAGCCGACCACTGTAGATGGGATTGACAGGGACAGAGCTGAGATGTGACTGAAATCAGGGACAAAAGAGAGGCATGCCTGTAGGTGTAGGACAGCAAAGTATCAATGACATGTTATCACCATAGATTTAAGACAGGCTATTCCCCATACCTCCATCCTCCCATCTGCATCATGTTATATGTAGAAATCTATTACATACCTGCTAGAGTGCAGTACTCCTTTGTTGAATTTTGCTTCAAGTAATCTTTTGATAATACACTCTCTGTGTGTATTAAGTCTCACACAGGCATGTTCCCCACAACCAGCTGCTTGCCCTTGTAATGTTGCTCATTAGCAGGTAATTGCCCCTGCACTGGTCTGTGGCTTAGAATGGCTAACTGCAGCCAGAACAGATGTATTGCACTCATTAGCCAATGACATGCCACCACAGTGCAATATATAAGGCCTTCATGTAGGCCTTGGCCCCTGTCTTAGTTTTTGAGATGGACATTACTGAGGTGTGGAGACTACAGCATCGCAGAGGGTAGGTACAAACACCGTCCACTGTACAGATAAACGACTTATGTCCACAGTTTTGCCTCATATGTGTGGTCAGTGTCCCATACCACTGTGGTCATCTGGCAGTGCACTGGCAATCACTGTGGGCAAAGGTCAGTAGGGGATGACACGTGTATGTCACATTGCATACCTGTCAAACTATGCATGCTACTGCAATAGCTGTTATTCTATCAACTTGCTATCTTTGTAGGGGAAAATCGTTACACATGTCCCTATCTGTGGGCCTTTGCCCCATACCCCATTAAGTATGGCTGTGTCCAGATCCCTTGTTCTAGGGACTTGGAAGGTATGGTAGGTCTGTAGCAGCTACCTTTACATACAGCTGTGTATGCTACAGGCTGCAGCTGAGCTGCTGCTGCAACCTACAACACATATGGGGGAGTGTGAACATTTTTGCGGACAACAAGCTGTACGTGTAACTGTGTCGTCTGTGTCGGGCCTGTCACTACGGCAGAGCCAGGGCAAGGGTATTCTATACAGTGCAATTGAGGTCTGTGCTTAAGGTATGTCTGTTATGCAACAGTGCGACTAACAGAGTAGTAAGGCTATATGGATATGTGCATTGCGTCTCTGCCTGCATGCCTTTGTCTTGCAAAACTGGGTAGCAGTTAATTAAGTTGCAGTAACCTGTGGGGAGTAAGACTGCACAACTCAATCATTACTTGCTGTCTTCACAATAATGTCACTGAAGTCCAACATAACACTGGATTCGAACCCAGGACTGTACGTGGCAAAATGTACTCCATGCAAGGCATTTAACAGACTGAGCTACGGAGACACTACAAAACCATGTACACTTGCAGGAGATATGTGCACATATACAGGTTGTGAGAAACATTTCCACATCCATGAGTATGTGCATGGCTTTATATGGTTGTATTTCTGCACCAGGGTCCCAGCTGTACATGTACCTTGCCATTGCTGCCTCAGCATGTGTCTTTCCACAAGTTGCTGATAAAAGGGTATATATACCTGCTATCAAAGACCATTAGTATGCCTTCATTATTACTTATTACTGCACCAGAGTCCAGGGTACACTCCCACTTTTCACATTAGTTTTTTTATTTCTGTAACATGCGTAATGTCTGTAAGTAGTATATTTTGCTGGAAACACCTGTTTAACCTAAAGCCTATGTAACGTGGTGGGTTAATGCAATGTGCTATAGCTGAGAGAAGCCCAGGTTCGACACTTGGCAGAAGTGTTTATTGTCTATATGTGAGTAACACTGTAATAGACACATATAGACATTAAAGCACTTTAAAGCTCATTCAAGCTGAGTTAAACTAAGCGAAGCAGAGGACCGCTCCATGCAAATCTGCACAAACCCACACTAAAAAAAATAAAGAAAAGAAAAAGTGGGTGATAGGAAAGTGGTGAAATGGGGGCAAGCAGAGGGAAAACAATATGAAATGCAGGTAGGGATGTGCTGGACGGGTGTAGGAAAGAACCATAGCTATCCATTTCTTGTACAGCAACAGCTGTGCACTTTGACAGGTTTTGTAGATGAATCTGGACTCTCATACTCCAGAGAGAGGGGTGAGGACAACACAAATGTGTTTTCAAGCCAATTGGACCAAATAAGCTGTGTCCAGTGGACAAGTGCGTGAAATAGAGAGCTATGCACGGGGAAGATTTTTTTTTTTTTTTTATGGGACAACTACCCATTTTTAAAATTTTTTTTTTTTAAGGAAAGAGTGGAATGTTGGGGAAAGGATGTAGGTATGTGTGGGAAGGTAAATTGGGTAGGAGAGGATGCAATAACAGACAGACAAGACAGCAGACTGGGGTGGTGTGTGACACATGTGGACTGTAAACACCTTGGACAGGGAGTGTGTTGTGGAATCAGAGTCACATGTGCCCCCAGACAGCAGTAGCATGACTGACATCCTTACCCATGGGTAGTCGACATTGCTACTTCACTGCCCGGAAGGTGGCTGTGCTGCAGGCTAGATGCCAGGGCCAGCCTGCCTCACCAGGTTAGCCAGTGTGCCCTCAATCTGGCACAGGCAATGTTCATAGGTCCGATGAATGATCCTACTCACCATGACCAGCAGTTCCTGTTGGGTGACTGCAGCCCCTCTGCCACTGCTTCCAGGGTGAGGCAAGTCCTCATCCCCTGAGGCAATTCCACCCAATGCCACAGGTGGTGCAGGGGAAGTGGAGAAGGCACCATCGGCCTGCTTCCCAGATGTGCGAGGACTCAGTGCCATGGCCAGTTGAGGCAAGGTAGGTGGATCACTGGGAACTGGCCTATCCTGACGTGCTGTGGTGGTGGAGGTATAGCAGTAAGTATAGGTTAGTTATGAGCAAAACATAGTAAGTAATAACAGCATGCCAGAATAGTGGAAATAACCCAATTATATGTCAATGCATATTATGTGAAACACAACAATACATAACAGAACAGTGAGTATGTTAACAGCATGCCAGTAACAGTTACAGCATAAGGCCAACAAAATAGGTAACTTAACAAGATATGTTAATATGCAACCATTATAATACATAACAATAACAATACACATGCCCAAAATACAGGTAATTTAACAACATATGTGAATAGTAAACCATAACCAATGGATAACAATAACAAATAAATGAAGATAAGGGGTGGGGAGAGAGAGACAGAAACAGTCCATTAGTACCATCACAGGCTATTTACTTGACAACAGTACTACTATCTACTCTATGGGTCTGTCCTTTCTGTATGTGTACCAATCCCCTATAGCTGCTGTAGTACATACATACATACCTTTCAAGCTATTCACATGGCACAGTATGGGACAGGCAGAAACAACTGCGGGTACACAACTACACAGAACACTTGCACATCAGGGGGACCTATATAACTACTAAGGTGTACTGTGTGCTGATGTAGTGATACTTTACAATTTAGGTAATCATTTCAATGGTAATCCTGTGACAGATGGATTGCACACTACTAATTACATTACGTGACATTGTGACACTTGAGAGACATGTATGTGTACAGTACAGAAACTAAACAACTATCATGCCTTGTTTGGCAAGCAATGGGGATATAACCCAATAGCAGTGACTGCAGAGGACATCTGCATGGAATGTGTGAATTGGCTGCAGCAACTTTTAACAGACACTCCATGCATACAGCCATACCAAGACTGCACGTTATTTAGTTCATTTTATTTTATTATTATTATATTTATTTCCTTAATATTATGCTGTACTTTCACATTCTTGCTAATGATTTTAACGGTCTGTGATATCTAAACACACAATTATTTACTCATAATATGGGCTACCTCACCCATTTACCTGTAGCTCCTGTGGAGAGAGAATCTGTAAACATTACGTAACTGATGCTGTAATATTTAGTGCTACATACCACTGGATTCGTACCCTGGTCTGTGTGTGGCAAGATGTACCACAGACAGAGCATTTCCCAAACTGAGCTACTGAGCCACTGCTGACTATTGACTGACTGATATTTGCCTAGAGCTCACATGGAATGGTATGGAATGACCTGGTAGTACTACTACAGTGTATACTAGACTGCAGTGACAGTAGAACACGCATACATGAAATACAAGCATGACAGAGATAGCAGGTAATCTATATATTAGTATATAGCATGCAGATTAACACAATATATTGTTAGTAGTTTGAAATATCTGTAAAATCAACAAACAATATCAGATCATGGAATGGGCTACCTCACCCATATACCTTGCTTACCTGCTGTTTGTGGATGACAGAGCGTTATGTGGACAATACTGGCCGAGAAACAACAGTACTGTATTAAAATTTGGCTGCCATTATATTTGCATGCTATAGTTATTACAGTGTTATACTTGCCTACAGCACCTTCCCTTACAGTCTGAATGCATGCAGTTGTACTGCAATGGGTAAATCAAGACAAACCTTATGTACACAATTTACCTTGGTGTTAATGGTAGTGGTTCACGTGTTATTGCAGAACAGTTGTCATTATTCATTTCTTGACAAACAGCTCTAATTCCGCACTTATTGCACTACAGACTTTATTGTATATACTTTCATGGAGTTTCAAAGCATTACTGTGTTTATGTGGTGCTTAGCAGGTCTTACCAGAGATTAGAGGAGTGCAGTGGGCCAGAATTTAAATATAATTGGTATAATTTGTATTTCAAAAATAAATGCTTATTTTCCCTTCCATGTATTCAAACCCTGCACCTACTGCTCATGAGGCCATAGCTCTATCCATTTAGCTACGAGGATATGTAAAATTCAGCTACGCCTTTACATATACCTCTCAGCTGCCTATAAGCACTGTTTAGCACTGCGCTGCACAAACCCACACAGCTATGCTAACACATGACCTTTAAATAAATAATTAATTGCATCCAGTTTCTATTTTTAAATATCTGGCGGTAATGCTTAGCATTGCTGTACTCCATGCTGTGCTGCACAAACATCCTTTTTAAAATAAATAAATAAATAAAAATACTTACAACAATAAAATAAACAATTGACATTATACAATTGGACAGTGCAGAGAGTGTCTTACTCATCTGCGGACCGAGTTGGCAGTACACTCCCTACACTGATTCAATAGCCATGTTCCATGGCTCTCCTTCAGCAATGCGCCTTGATTAATATGCATGGTGTGCTGCCGAAGGGGAACCATGTACACAGACATGGTAACATTCTGTGTAGGCTCTACACTGTGCCTGCACGGAGTTTATTAAATCCTGGGGTATGAGTTTCACCTTAAAATCTACTGGAAGGGCTTGAGAATGTAGCCATGCATACCTCCTGATCACAGAACCTGTAAGCAGCTGCCCTAAAAGAGGCTTCCACTGCATTATAACTGCATTTACTGCTGTGGCTTGCTATCTGGGAAGTCTGGTCACCAATGATATGGCCTGCTGTTAGTGATAAGATTCCTCAGGGGACGCCAATCCTTTATTCAAGTTGCTGAGGATAGACAGCAAGTATTTGGTCATTTGAGTCTAGTAATTCAGAGCTCTAAAGGCCATAATGGAGAACATATAAACATTTCTCCCCAGCCTGTCCATGGCAGCAGGTAGTATTGTAGAGGGTTTATCAGTAGACATGGAAAACATAGAGGGGTCTGCCACAGGGTTTTTGTACAAGGTATCTTGTAAAACCTCAGGAGTTTTAGGAGTAAGGGGCTTGGAGTCTGGAATAGTGGAATTGGATACAGGGATATTTCAAAGAGGATACCGCTGCTATGGAACAGACTTACCATCCAGATAAAACAAAGTTCATCCCAGTCCATTATCAAGTGTAACTTAGACCTATGGATGGGAAACAGAAAATCTACCCCAGGACTGACCCCTGAAGTACTAATGGGCAAAGGCAGCTCCAAAATGATTTATCCCATCCATGGGTGCACTCAAATTATTTATGGTATGATCCCAGTTAGGGGGTAATATATAATTAATTGATCATAGGACGTGTAAGGCCAGTCTATAACCAAATGGGATAGGTTATTCTGAGCACAAAAATAGAAACTGGATAGGCTTAAAATGGCCTGCAAGGGCAGCTAGACTAGTACTTACCTGTAAATCTATGAACCTATGCAAAAGCATCCAGAAAAACCTCTAGAATAGGGGGTACAGCAGCAAGGGTGCCTACTTCCAATAGTTTATAGTATCTCCCTTGAACTTCAGAAATATGTTTAGAGTCCCATTCAAAATGCTTCATAATACTCATAATAGTTTCCCCAAATTAAGCTTCTTCAACAGGGGTATCAGCAGAAAGTGAATTCTTATCATCAGATGCTACTTGACCTGGTAAATCGGTTTGGGATGAATAGGCTAATGAATTCTCATCAGAGTCTGATTCATCCTCCTCATCTTCAGAAGAAGCGTCTAATTTTCTCTTTAGTGGCGTGCAGGGAGAAACTATAGTGGTAACATGCCCGGAAAAGGATGTGGTCGAAGTGCCACAATTGCCCTAAATAGGACCTCGGAGAAATCTATCCACTCCTTTTCTTTGGATATCTTGAGGGAGATGGTTTTAGTTTTTTTGTTTCTTTTTCCTTGCTGCAATGTCAACTTTGACTAAATGCAGAGGCTCCAACCCCTGACAACTTCTACAAGAGCTCAAGATAGTTCCTCTCTGACAAGGGCTTGTGGTATGCCTTTGGTTCCTTCAGAAATTATTAAGTGTGGTTCTCCCTTTTCCCTATTACTGGTAGGTTCAGTCATTTCAGAAGTGTGAACCTCAGTCGCCATACCGGCCTCCATTGAAGCGCTGTAGTGGGAGTCTGTGCAAGTGTCAGGTGTACTCTTGGTTCCAAGATTTCTTCTGGTACATCAGAGTCCAACTGGACAATCGTGATATCAGGCCTAGGTCTCTCATGTGTTTCTTCAGAAACGGCAGGACTTCAGGGGTGGAAGGGTCCTACATCTTTGCTTGGGTGAGACGCTTAAGCTGCTGAGATTCCAAGTAGGAATTAAGAGATGAATGTCTAGTTTGAAAAATCTTTGAAACAAGGACTGACAGATTGTACAATTTTTTTAACTGTGCTCTGCACCTAAACAGAAAAGGCCCTGGGAGTGGAGATCTTTACAGGAAATCTGCCTACCACAATAATACCTTCCCCTCCTAACTGACATTTAATAGAGCAACCAACAGCAATACAACTTAGAAAAATAAAGGAAGGTTCCCCAACATGGCACTTATCTGAACCAGTAAAGACCAACGTTACCAAAGACCATGTGTACAACAGACCAAATGGTGCGAGTCTTGTGTTTAGACTGGCAGCGAGATAGTCTTAAGGATTTATGTTCATACATCCACTTACGTACCCTTACAACAGTGGGCTTAGGTCATACACTGGATGCATGACTTTGGTACCCCTGACACACATCCAGGTTATTTATTGAGATAACCTATTTGGAATACTGCAACAGTGATCTAAGGAAGGACATCTAATACTGAAAACTGCAGTGACATCAAGAGATGAAGTTCAAGCTACAAATCATCTTTTTCTTTATGTTCTATTTTGCAGCTTTGGTGCGACTGCCTGGCCCCCAAAAAGCACTGAATCACCTGGACAAGAACAAAAGAAAACTTCCTTGAAATTGACTATACTTACAAGTCTGCAATCAAGGGACTGCATACATATTTGTTGATATCACTAGATCCAAACACAGTGAAAGATTTAAAATATGAAGAAAACACAAAGTACACAAAAACAAAACAAAATATACAGACAGCAAGACGAGAAAAAAGAAAACTGGAATGCCCACATTTATACTAGCATGTATAGAGAACAGCTGAAACAACATGTTGATCAAGATTTGACACATGAATGGCTTAGGAGAGGTGAAATTAAACCAAAAGATGAAAAGTTAATAATGGAAGATTAAGCTAGCAGACTTCTTGTACACTGGTTCACAAAGACTATAGACAATGTGGAAAACATAGACAAATGCAGGTTCTGCAGTACAGGTCACAAACGGTCGCACACTTTGTTGCTAGTTACCATGTATTTATGGCTAAGGGTCTGTGCAATGAAAAGCATAATAATGTAGCAATATTGTTACTCTGGGGACCATACATGAAGTTGAGAAGCACTGGAAGCATGAAACATAAATAATTAACTAAAAATTAAGAAGTACTGATCACACAGGGCCATTCAGTACCACCAGTCATGAAGGTAAAGGCAAGAAAACCAGCAACTGCAGCCAAAGAAAAAAGGACAAAAAGTAGCATTAGTTACTGAAATAACTACACTTAGCAACTTTAGTCCTTTGTCTACTGAAATAAAGTCATTAAATATGCAAGCTGAAACTAAAGCAATGTAGAATAAGGACACTCAGATAGTTCCAATAGTAGTACGAGCAACAGAGCTAATAAAAAACATTTCCAGGCATATTACCAACACACACCGCTCCACCTGAATCGCAGAAGGAGGCAATCTAGTTACTAAAAAACAAAAAGCCTGAATCAATATTAATTTCATGATTTTAAATCTTATCCTGACTCAGCAATGGGGTCCATTCTATCACTGTTATTAGGAAATCTAACTTTTTGTAGAAATTAAAACAGAAACTATCACAATGGGTGGGGTTCTTTATATTGAAAGGCACAATAATATGGCAGAATTGTTCAAACACCACAATATAAAAGTAAATGAGAAGCACTGGGACACCACCACAAAGAATTACTAAAAACAAAGTACTGATCAGTTGAAATCATCTAATACTTACAACTCAAAGTACAAGCAAGAAAATCAGATGTAAAAATAGCATGAATTGCTTAAATAGCTACAGCTAAGTAGTTCTATAGTAGTAAGAGCAACAGGGCAAGTAAAAAATAGAACTTCTGAGCATACTTAAATATATTAACAATACAGGCATTTCCATAAAACTGAAGGAGACAGTTCTGGGTAAACTGCAAGTGCTGAGAAGATCACTCCTAGCAAAGATCAAAGACTGAAGCAATACACTTTCATGAATTTTATTGTACTCTGACTTAGGAATGGGATAAACATGGCCCTAAACATTTGGGAAATTAAAATTAAATGAAGAAGGAGATGCAAATAGTTTGAAGTTGAAAATGACTAATTACCTTATCTCTTCCTCAGACTCTTCTAGTCTTAGAACATATGTCTGTACAGCACTGGCCACACCATCCTCATTTTTTCATCCACATATTTAATAACACCTCAGACTAGGCAAACCTGTCCCCCTCTTCTCTCACGCTTTCCAAAAAGACAACATTCAGCACAACCAAACTCTAATTCCTATCTTTATCAGTCTATATTTTAGTAATCACGCCAGTGTCAATCACATCAAGAGGACATAGGTTCATAGGTTCATACTAGGCTATCTGCCCAAGGGCATTTATAAGCCTAGCCCATAGTTATTTGGCTTTCGCCACCCCTTTAGTTTGAATAAAACTATGCCTATTATTTTGCTGTGCCTCTGTCAAGCAGTGACACTGAAGTAATCCCTGGGGTATATCTGCGATCCCCCATCCATTGGTCAAGATTCCTCTTGAACAAGGCCAGCGAGGTGCTCTGCCTCACATGTACCGGGATTTTGTTCCACAGCATAGGGAGTCTCTGGGTGATGAATCTGTCCCTCCAGCATGTTCTATTAATAACCGTGTCAAGGTTTAAGTCTCCCGCCCTTGTGGTTCTGAGGGATCTAGATTTTTGAGGTGAAGCATATTCATCAAATCAGGGTTTGACATGGCCTTATATGTCAGGCACAGGTCACCTCTGAGCAAGCGGTATGAGACTGAATAGAGCTGGAGTTCTTTCAGTCGGGCAGCATAAGACATATTTTTGAGACCCTTTATCCTTTTGGTGAGGAACTTTTGGGGCCTTTCCAGCTGCTGCAGGTGTCTGGTCAGATACATTCCGAATGGGGCATTGTACTCAAGCATAGGTCTAATGAGTGATGAGTACAGGGGGGCGATGACCTCCCTTGATCTAGATGTGAATCCCTTCATGATCAGGTGGGCAATGTAGAAGGTTTTCCTAACTACTTTAGCAACATGAGTGTCAAGCGAAGGCTACTGTCAACCTGGGTCCCCAGATCCCTGATGACTTCTTCTGTGCTCAGTGGATTGCCACCTATATGGTAGCTAGGGGTAACTTTGTTTTTCCCGAAGGGTATAACTATGCATTTCTTGGCATTTAACTTTAGGCCATGGCTCTGGCACCAGTTATCCGTTTCTGTGAGGCCCTTCTGAAGGATATCTGTGTCAGATGTGTTTTCGACTATGGCCCAGTTTGCAGTCATCTGCAAACTTTGTCAGCCATAACCCTCCTGTGTTTGCTTGTACTTCAGAAAGTAGATGCCGAACAAGAGTGGACCCAGGACTGAGCCCTGTGGGACACCACTTGTGACAGGCTTTGAGTCTGACATGGCTCCAGCAGCTCTGACCCTGTGGGTTCTGTCCCTTAGCCAGTTTGCAACCCATCTTGTGATGTATGGGTTTACATTCAAGCTGATGAGTTTTTTGATGATACCTGAGTGGGGTATTATGTCGAAGGCCTTTGCCAGGTCAAGGTAGGCTGTATGGACTGCCTTTCCCTCATCAATGGCCTTGGTGACTGTCTCGAAAAAGTCAACCAAGTTTAAAAGGCATGATCTGCCTTTGACAAAGCCAAACTGGGTTGGATCCAAAGTCTGCAAGTTCCCTATGTCTTTATTTATGAGTTCCATTATGATCCTCTCCATGGCTTTGCAGATAAGGCTTGTCAAGCTAATGGGACGGTAATTTCCAGGGTCGGTGGAGGCACCGCCCTTGTGAAGTGGGACCACAGTCGCCGGCGCCACTCCTTGGGTGCGTATCCTGAGGTGAGGCTAAGATTAAACAGCTGTCCTAACTGCGGGTTTAATTCCTCATTGAGTTCATGGAGCACACAGCCGGGGACACCATCCGGTCCCATGGATGCTGTGTTTTTTGCTTTGAAGAGAGCAGTTCTCACCTGGGCGTTGGAGATGTTTGGGGGCTACAATCCTCTGGTATAGATATCTCTCCTTTTGGGGGGGGGGAGAAGTTTGCACTGAACCTGTCAGCCAGTATGTTGGCAATGTGTGTAGGTTCAGTAATCTTCACATCATTTTGAACTAATTCTGAGCATATCTGGGAGTTTCCTCCTAGGTTTCTAACATAGCTAAAGAAGGCCTTATGATTGTCTTTTGAATCCTTGGCGATTTTTCTCTCAAAATTTGCCTTGGATGATTTTATGAGAGCTCTTAGTTTTTTACTTATAATGATCAAAGGTGTCTTACCTTTCAAGGATTTTGCTCTAGCTTGTAGTAGCTTCCTCCTTTTGTTGTAGAGCTTGTTTATGGCTGGGGTCCACCAGACTGGACGCTTGCCTTTGGTACAAAGAGTCTTAGTTTTGTTTGGGATTGCCTGATCCATGCAGTCCTGTAGGTGCTGGTAGAAGGCATTTGTAAGTGATTCAGCGGTTTGAGTAATGTTTACCACTGGCTCAGGGGCCTTAAAGGAGACCACACTAGTTTTTAGAAGTGTGAAGTCGGCTTTTGAGAAGTTTTCACTGTGGTCTTTTTGTTTCAGGTGGGGCGGGATGAGGACCTCCAGCGAGATTAGTTTATGATCTGATCTCACCAGTGAGGGGTATACTTCCGGTGTTGAACATTGTGATCCCATGTTCGTGATGATGAGATCAAGTATGTTTTCTCCTCTTGTGGGGATGGTGACTAGTTGTTCCATGGCATTTGAGTTTATGAACTCCAGGAACCTTTGGGCTAGAGTGTTTGGGCTTGAGTAGTGTTCCCAGTCTATATTAGGGTAGTTGAAGTCACCTAGTATGATGGTGTTTGGAGATACATTTATCCCTCCATTGTTTTCAGGAAGGCCATGTGAGGTTCCTGAGTTTGAGAGGGTGGCCTGTAACATGCTACAAATTGCAGAGCAGTCTTGCCTATGGTTAATTGCACCTGGATGGTCTCCGATGCATCGTGCATTGCCACCAACCTTGAGGTGTGGGTGTCCTTTATGAATATGGACACCCCCCTCCTTTCTTGGTGTTGTCCGGATTTTGGGGCCGGAACGCATGATATGAGGTGAAACCTGCTAGTGCTGGGGTGCTCTCAGGAGCCTTGAACCAGGTTTCTGTCACAGCACAGACATCGATGTTCTCCATACTGAGAAGGGCCTCGAGTCGTGCATCTTGAGATTGAGACTTCTGGCATTGAGCAGCATTACCCTTAGTTTTTACTTTTTGTGTTCTAGGGTGGTAGGTTTAGAATTTGAGCCTTGCCTAAAAAAGGCACTATGGGGGTGGCAAGAGCCTTTGCCAATATCCGGAAGCCTAGGGGTGACAGGTGCAAGCCGTCCCTTGCGGCAGCGTGGCTTGTCCAGCATGTCATCCCAGGCAGACAGACATTGGATCCCCTTTGAATGACACCAGAATTTAAGCCAATTATTAAAGCTGATCATCTTATCACTGTATTGTGGCATCATTCTAGGTGAAGGTAGGATACTGCTCAAGGTCAGGGTCATACCTGCCTGGGCTACATAATCAGAGAGCTCCTCAATGTCTCTTTTCATGTAGTCCAAGGAGGTGCGTCTCAGGTCGTTGACACCAGCGTGGACAATGACTGAGTCGTACTTGTACCTGCTGTTGAGAGACCTGAGTGCTTGTGTTATGTGGCGGATTCTAGCGCCCGACAGGCAGCTTACTGTGACCTTCTCCTTACTCAGTCTGGTGAGCGGGCGTCAGTGTGTCTGACTATGGAGTCACCTATGACAAGTATGTTTGGTGTTGTATTTGGCCTTAAGGGCAGTGACTGCTTTGTACACTGATTTTGTTGTTTATGTGTTGTTTGTGTGGTGTATTGAGTTTGCAGTTGCTTGGGTGTCTGCTTTGGAGGCCTCTGCTGTTTAGGTAAATTTTACTCAGAGCCTCGAGTATGTCTTAGTGTGTTTATGTGTTTGATTCAGTGGTGTGGTTGAGTTATGTGAGACTGGTATTGTGGTGTGTGTAGTTGCCTTCTCCTCCTGCCTGGTCTTGCCAGTCCTGAGTTGAGAGAGCTCAGCCTCCAGTCTGGCTAAATAGCTGCATCTCTCACAAGTGTTAGTGTTACATGGGAGGAGGAGATGGTTGTCCGTGTACATGAGGCAATTGTAACATTGTCTCAGAATTCCCAGATTCACCAAATGGGCAGGAGAGGACGCCAGCATCTGACCCTTCGACATGCTAGAAAGAATTATGAGTTGGTATGAGACAGAAAAGTAGTGGGCTTAGCAGGGAAGTGGGCACTCCTGGGGGGTTTTGCTAGTGAGAGATTTGTATAATATAGGAGTGCTTGACCTGCAAAGAGAATGCTTATAAGACAAGGGATATGCTTATAAGACAAGTGCTGAGCTTTTTGAGAAGAAAAAGCTATTTGGAACAAGTGCTGCACTTTTTAGTGTAGGTGTAAACTGTTTAGGTTCCTAACAGAGCAGTTCTAAGGGAAAAATTGAAGAACAGCTTAACAGGGAATTATTAGCAACAGTTCTTTTTTTAAGCATACCCTCTCAGCTGCCTCCAATTACTATGTTTTTCTATTTATTTGTTTTTATTTACCAGGAAAGTCCAACTGGGTAATACTCATTTCCAGCGGAGGACAAGGGAGAAAAGCTACATTTGTTTACACTGCATAATACTTAGCTTCAGTTAAACACAGAGTAGTTACATTTCTGTTTAAATTTATACACATTCAGTAGCTACATTTACACATTCTAAGATTTTACAGAGGTAGAAGTTACTAAAGAGAAAGCCCACGTGCAACTTAGTGGATTGTACAGGCAGCAATTATGTATAAAAATTGTTTTGTCATTTCAGTGACAGGATGAGTGCATTCTGTTTAAGGAGAGTATCTGGAGAGTACTGTATGGTGAGCACAAAGTCTTAACCAGGTGATGAGCATGTGCACTACCAGGACTGGTTAAGATGCTGGTTAAGCAGCGGTTTAAAACTATGGAGTTTGTTGGAGAGTTTTAATTGCGTGAAGATACTATTCCAGAGTTTAGCAATGTAGTGGGAGTAGAGCAAGTCTCTTGCAAAATTATTTGACTTATCTGTGAAGAGAAAGAATTTTACTAGATCAGAGGTCCCTTGCTGGACAGTAGGGCAGTAATAAATGTTGTAGTGCAGGGCATTTTTCTGGATGATGAATGAGTTTGTATGCTGTAGTCAGTTCTGAATATGTTAGAAACTTGTGCAGTTCAAGCCCGTTTAACTTCTTTAAGCTATGACAATGGTAAGTCCTATGAGGGAGACTGGTAGCAAATTTTGGTGTTTTATTGTAGCAGGAGGCAGGTTTCTTTCTTTGAGTATTGTTTAAGTTTGTTATGATAGTAGCAGCATATAAGAGAGTTGTCAGTAAGAAGGTGGTGTCTATAATTTTTCTTGCAGTATCTGTAAGGAATCCACTAATTCTACAAAGGGAGACTAGTTTCTGGTATGTAGATTTAATGGCGTGCAGTATATGCTGGTCATATGTGACTGTCATCTGTTACAGTGTCTAGAAGTTTACTATGAACTACAGTTTCAATGACAGTATTATTTACTAACTTTATGGTAAAAGCCCGCTTCTGATTTTTGGCAATTTTTTCAAGTAAAAAGCATTAACTTAGTTTTCTTGGGGTTGAGTAGGAGGTTTACTTCTTTGAGCCAGGTTTCTAGAGAGGAGAAAATGTTTGGGTAATGTCTTGGAGGTTATTTATTGTTGAGGCCACTCATATTAATGCTGAGTCATCTGCATACTGAACTAAACTAGCATGGTGAGTGAAGGTGTGGAGGTTACTAAAAAATATATTAAATAGGACAGGACCCAGGATAGAGCCCCGAGGGACACATGTAGTAAATGGTTGAACGAATGAGTAGGTTTGTTACTATTTAACAGTTTGCTGCCTTCCAGACAGGTAACTAAGAAACCATGACAAGGAGTATTGTGAAAGTCCTTTTGAGGACAGTGGAATGAGCAGTTGCTGGTGTGAGACAGTATCAAATGCCTTTGATAAGTCTAAGAACATGGTGGGCCCAAACAGACCATTGTTTCTATGTTGGTTTATTATACTGGTAAAATGTAGTAGAGCAGTAGTGATGCTCTGTTGGGGCTTAAAGCCATGTTGTATTTCTGAGAGCAGGTTATCTAAGGTTAGGTAATGCATCACTTGCATATGGATGCACTTCTCTAATATTTTGGAGGAGGAGGAGTACAGAATTGTTATTGATCTGCAGTTATTAAAATCTGTAGATGTGCTGCCTCTATGCAGTGGTATGATGTAGGATTTTTCCACAGTGATGGAATGCATCTTTTTGCTGTGGACCTATTAATTAGTATGGATGCAGGAAAGGCTATGACTTCTGTGGCCATTTTTAGGTAGTCTGATGGCAGTTGGTCTACATAAAAAGTAGTAGTTTCTACTTTAAGAAGCCACTTCATTATGAGTGAGGTAGATACTAGACTACAACTGAAGAGCTACTGGTGGTTTTGGTTGGGCAGGGATAGACAGAGTGGGTCAGATGTATTACTGTCTAAGAGAGATAATACTGATTGTATAAAATAGGAATTAAACTGTGTGGAAAATGAAAAAATGTATAATAATAAAAATAAAAATAATAATAAAAATAAAAATAGAAAATAAAATAAGGAACGGTCTAACCTGTACTTTATCATTCAGGCCTGGGTAATGCTCTGCCCTCAGCCTTATGATCCATTTCATCTCATTCTCAAGGGTAAAATTGACAATGTCCCCACCCCTCTTATTCGGTTCGGGTGAGATGAAAAGGAAATTGTATGTACCAAAGCAGTAGAGCCCATATGTTAGCTCTTCTCATAAGGATCTATTAGATGGCATTGGTCTATATGTATTATTATATGTGGAAGAAAATATTTATTTATTATTCCCATATAGACTTTTTGTCTTAATTTATGTTATCATCTGGGTACTGGTCACATGCTTCTCTCTCTTTTTTCATTGGATAACATGTATACTTTGTTTGTTGTTGTTACTTTTTATTTTCACGTTGTTTTAATAAGGTTCATATATATATTTATATATATTTTTCTACCTTATTTATTGTTTAGTAGTGTGTTGTTATTTTCCAGTGATATTACTATCATGTTTATTTTATTTTCTATTTTTATTTTTATTATTATTTTTATTTTTATTATTATACATTTTTTCATTTTCCATATTAGATCTTTTATTTTTGTTTTTTTTGGTTTATTTGAGGTCAATCTTTGTTTTCGCTTGGTGTGTAGTTTTAGTATGTAATCCGTAATTTGACCCTAGGCTATGTTCAGATTTATGATCGCTTGAACGTGTAGCCTCCATGATTACAGTGCTTCCACGAACTGATCGCCTTGATAGTTCAGGTTATTGTATGGTCTAAAGGCGATCGATTTTATTTATTTTTATTTTGAAATGCCAGTTTGGTTTAGGACATGCCTAGGATATATGTACGAGGTTGTAGTAGTGGCAGGCGTTGTCTATGCATGCAATGTCTAAGTTACATGTGTACCTTGAGTATGTGAAGTTTGATTATCATTTTATTTTATTCTCATTCCCGATCCTTTATGTTCTGTTATGATGTGCCTCATTTGGTGTCTTTTAGTAGAGGAAGTACATTTTGAATACATGCATGTATTCTGTGTAAGCTGTGGAACCATCCACTATATTTTGAGAATCAATCAAGTGCCATTTGACTGTCGTCCCCTTTAAGTAAATGATGACGACACATTTATGAGCACTGTAGTGTTGTCCATGGAGGGTGTAGCACGCTGGAAATGTAGAGTAAGAAGGAGCGTTGTTTGATTCTTTATGAAAGGACGCTGATCGCTATTTTTATAGTGGTAAGTGTAGGCTCAATGTTTGTCTCACACTTGCATAGCGTTTTAGCTCAGCATAGTGAAATGTATATATGCCTTTTATACGAGTTGTTTTATGTCAACGTGCGTTTGAGGTTCTATTTTGCTTTTTACAAGGATCATTTTAAAGAAATGCTTTTATGAAAATTCTACTTTTGTATTTGTATTTCTATTATGTTCACTATAGCATATGAAGCGAAGTGCATTTTGTTTTTTAGTTAATATTTCCTTGCGTGCAATGAAGTAGCTCGCATTGTTTTGAATGCGTTTTGCACGTGAATGTTTTTACTTGTGTTTCATTGCCTCTGTGTTGTGTTTTTTCAACCAATGGGAGGGTGGGTAATGTTTTAAAGGTAGCTGTTTGAATTTTACTATTGTTGTACAGTCTGAAGAAGCCACATGGCGAAAGCGCTCACTGTTATTAAAAGGATTAATGCTCCACATTGCTACTATTAGCGTGGTGATTTTCTTGTCTGAAAGTTTTGGTTCTCGAAGAGTGGATTTAGTGAAAGGCTCTCCTTTCACAACATTTTTTAGCCTGTGAATAACTCGTTGGTGTATACCGTTTTCAGAGTCGGAACTGGGCCGCTTGACACCAGCATCCGCTGCTGTTTGGATTATAGGCAGGTATGTTTGCTTGTCCTTTTTGATGTGGAGTTTTACAAAGTTTCTAAGATGTATAAATTGCTGAAAGGCATTTTGAGTTCTATTTTTATACATTTTTTCCAGGCTTTATCCCTTTTTATAATGAGTTTTATTTTTTTTTTGTTTCTTTTGTTCGCCATGGTGCGGGGATGAATTTTGCTCTTTTATTACGTACTACTGCTACACTATTTAAGGTCTCAAAAATATATGTTATTAAAGTGTTCTACAACAGTATCTAGTGGCATTGTTCTACGTACATTCCAGTTATATTGTTTTAGTGTTTCATTGAAAATATCTTTGCTGAAATTGGTTGTATTTTATAACTGATTATAGATATGTTTATCTAGGTTATGGTGAGTTCTAATGGCATATGTTGGTATGTGGTCACATATGCTATCTGACAGGCAGCCTACTTTTGTCAGTTTTTCTGGTTTGTTTGCAAGGATCCAGTCTAATGTTAAGTGTCTCCCTAAAGTTTTATTAATTCTAGTGGGTGGGGTTATTAATTGTTTGAAGTTGTATATGTTTATGGATTCAGTGGGTGAAATGGATATTTATGAGTTGCCAGTCTATATATAAGTCTCCAAGTGTTTTAGTTTCATGGCTAATTCATTGGGATATCCAACACTGGACGTTTTCAGCAGTATTATTGCTATTCCCTGGTGGCATATAAATTGTTGTTAAACATATAGTTTTCTTATTGTTGATTTTTAGGAGTGTTATTAAAGTTCCGCATTGTTAAATTTGGGTATTTCTCCATTTTTAATTTCTCCAAGTCTTTTGGGTTTCTAATACGAAGATGGGAGTGGACCCCATTCCTAAGTCAAAGTATGATTAAGGTTCATGAAATTAGTATAGTTTCAATCTTTAATGTTTGCTAAAAGTAAGAAGTACTTTTCGCAGCACCTGCAATGTGCCGAGTAATGACTCCTGCAATTCATATGGAGTTACATGTATCAGCAACATATCTAAGTACAATTGTAAATTATTTTTCATAAAACCTGTTGCTCTTTACTACTGGAACTGTCTGGGTATCCTTCTTCCACACTGTCTTCTTTTCTGCCTGCAAATCCTGGTATTTTATGACTTTGTGTCTCTTTGTACGTAACACAATGTAGTCACTATGTGTAGCAATTTCAATGATCAATGCAATGCTACTTCTGTATTCTTTTGATGGACTACTATATCTAGTTTTCTTGCATCTATTTTTTGACCTGTTGGTAATGGGTGAGCCCATGTGATATAAACTGCATAATTTTCTATAATGCTTTGCGGCTTATGTTTCCAGTGCTTTTCCATTACTTCAATATTATAATGTTTGCAGAATCCCCAATGCAACAGTCTTGCCACATTGTTATGTTTGTCAGTATACAGTACTTCTGCCATTAGTATATCACAACCAGCAACAAGATGTGCAACTGTTTACATTTGTCTGTTTCTCCCACAATGAACTTTGTAAAACCAACATGCAAGCAGTCCACTATCTTGGGCCGCCAATATCAACTTTTTGTCTTTTGGTTTAAATTCACCTCTCCTATACTATTCCTCTGCTCAATCCTGATCAACATGAGATTGTTCCAATAGCTTTCTATACTTAATATATTTATGCATTTTCCACATTTCTTGCCTTCTCATCTAATCGTTCACCTTATATTCTTTCTTTTGTTTTTTGGCACATTCAGTTGCTGCCTGATTTTTTTTTTTATCTACTTCTGGTTTGATTTCCATTCTTGATTGACACTGATATGCTTCTGCTAGGAAGTCATCTTAGACGTATTCTCCTCATATTTTAAAACTTTAACTATATTTGGGTCTTGTGAGGTCAGCAGATATGTATGCAGTCCTAAGACTGCAGATCTATACATGTAATCAATTTCGAGGAGGCCCATTCCTCCTTCAGAACAAGGAATATACAGCCTTAGTATGCAGTGATTTTTATACATCACTTAATGAGCATGAAGCATCCTTCTTGTTTTCCTGTCCAACTGATCAAACACCTTTTAGGGCCAGTCAAGTCACTCCAAAACCAAGTTAGGACAGGATCATCAAACTGGTTTATAGCTTGGACTTTGTTCCTAGATGTCAATACTGTTTTCAGTATTAATTTTAATCTTCTATAAATGTTCTTTACTAAGTTTTATTCACATTTGTTCATGTTTTATTGTTGAGCCTTCATAAATTCCAAATATTTCTACACTCCCTTTTGCTCAAGTTCTTTTACATTACATTCCAGTCACAGAATGATGTTTTCTTTGTGCTGCAGCTGTCCTGCTTTAAAGGTTGCTTTTGCACACATTTATCAAGACCAAAATCCATCCATCCTTAACTCCTTTTCCCATTTTGCGCATGGAGTCAGGGTGTCACTTCAGCAATGACTATCATCTCAAGCCCAGGTTTACACCACCAGGTGGCTAGCCCTGACGCGGTAGTTCATTTGTACCACTCACTCGCACACATACTCTTACCTAGGTCCAATTTAGAGTGTCCAATCCACATACTGCATGTCTTTGGAATGTGGGAGGAAACCTACGTGATCGCAGGGAGGACATGCAGACTCTCCACAGAAGGCACCCCAACTGAGACCAAATGACATTCTTATATCATCTGAAAAAGTTTTGACCACTTGCACTTGTGCTTTCAGTTCCTCATATGATGAACTATACAGTTTTAAATCATCCACAAAAGAAGATGAGAAGTATTTTCACTTTGTTGATTTCTGGGAGCCAAACTGTAGCCATGATCTAGTCTGTTATTAATGGATTAAGGGAAAGAATGGCCGTGATGGTGCAGCGGTTAGTACTGTTGCCTCACAGCAAGAGGTTCTCCGGTTCGATTCTCGGCTGGAGTGCCTTCTGTGTGGAGTATGCATGTCCTCCCCGAGGTCGAGTGACATTTAAAGACATGCACGTAGGTGCGTGCGTGAATGGGTGTGCCTTCTTTGAAGGTTGGGCATCGGGCTGGCACCTCGGCACCATAAAAATCCACTGCCAATCATTAGCAGACTGGAGTTCTGCTGTGGCGACCCCTAACCTGGAAAAGCCGAAAGAGTTCATCAATGGATTAAGGGAAAGACAAAACAGCAGTGGTGACCAAGAGTCACCCTGGAATATCACCCTTTGAATTTTTATCCCTGGAATAATAATTTGTCCTTTATCATGGCTAAACTGCAAAGTGGTTTGTCACTGTTTCATATTCGTTGTAATGTAATATGATCAGTATAGGATGTGTCTTATACATTTTACATACCCTTTTATCCATGAATGTGGGATACTATCAAATGATTTTCTTTAGTCTAGTCATGACATACTTAGATTCTTTCCCTTTTTACAGTTCGCCATTATGACTTTAACAACAAATGAGTCTTTTTCCATATGACTTTCTTTTGTTACCCTGTTGTTCTATTGCCATGACTGTTTTTTCTTATAGATGACTATAAACTCTGTTGGCATCAATTCCAGTGTACATTTTATATGTCATCGGAAGGCTAGTTATTGGTCTATATTTTTTAAGATAGCTTGCAGGTTCACTCTTAAGTAGGAGTGTTGTTTTTCCTGTTGTTAACCAAGATGGTGTCTGTTTGGGGTAAATCTTCATACTGGGGTGAATATCTCTGCTACTTTTTTAAACTGATATTTTACAAAGGGATGTTTGTGGCCAGTTGTATTTTAGTCTTGTTTGGTATTTGATCAAAAATTGGAATATTTAGTTTTGAGATATTTACAGATACTGTGGTGGTGGTGCTGCGGTAGCACTGTCGCCTCACAGTTAGACGTTGCCTGTTCGATTCTCAGTTAGAGCGTCTTCTGTGTGGCAACATGCATGAATGGGTGTTTCTTCACTGAAGGTTGTGCGTTAGGCCCGGCAAGCCAGCACATAAAAATCTACTGCCAATCATTAGCGGACCGGAGTTCTGCTGTGGCGACCCCTAACCGGGAAAAAGCTGAAAGACACAGATAAATAAATCAGATGTGGTTTGCTTGTAGCGATAGAGTGCTATAGAGACAACAGGTTGGGTAGATGCTGATATTCTTTGTGAGGAATGGTTGAAGTTCTAAGTGTTTGAAGGAGGTGGATTTGATAATTGGTGATGAAGGCTAGTAGAGTGAGGAGGAATAGTAAAGTAATCTGAGTAATGGAAATCTTATTTAACTTGAGTTTTATCTTTGCTGTAAATAAATATTAGAAAATGTTAGGAGGGTACTGGGTTGGTTGCAGACATAACGTGACACTTACAGTGGTCAAGGAGGAGGACAGTTTGAGAGAGAGTCTTGGGTGGTAAACTAGAGTGGGTGCTACTATTGGAAGTAATTTTACTGATTGTTTTCCTTCTGAAGGAAACTGATGGCATTGGTTTGAGGAATATGAGGGTGGTGCTATGGAAGTATACATGCAGAGTAACAGAGAGTGGGGAGAAACTGGGGGTAGGATAGGAGAGTGGAGTGAGCCCAGGCTTTAGCAAAGGTGAACAAAGTGCATTGGAAACCTGGGAAAGAGAGAGAAAAAAAAACAAACAGTGACTGAACATAAACAGCCACAAGTCTGCTTAGAAAGATAAATAAAAAGAACAATGCAGTTTAAAATTCCTTGTTACTCTAGGACCCAGTTTTAGTAGGAGAGTTAGTCCAATATCACTTTGACCTGACTAATGGTGATATATAACAAAACATTTCACTCAATTGTTTGAACAACTGTGTAATGGTAAGGTTTTTATGGACTTTGAAATGCAAAGTCTAAAGGCTATCCCCTACCCCCAAAGATCAAAACAATGAGAAAAAAGTAAGCCAGGCTGCAGGACTGCAGCTCTGGAAAAATACTGGTTTAGAAAAATACTGGTTGCGCATGCATCTGAGGCAAAGCAGAAATAAACTTAAGGAAGGAAGACAGTGGACTGCGAAAAACAATCAGTAGAGCACAGCTGAAGGAGAAAGTACCAATGGGACTGCTGTGGTCTAAGAAAATGGAACTATTACAGACTGGTGTTCAACCCGCAGACTTCACTGTTACATACATATCTATTTGCTTGCAGGGACACATCTACAGGAAAACAAAAAACACACTAAAGAAACAGGTGAGTGTACATAGTCAATAGTGACTGTGCACAAATACTGACTCAAAGGTGAAAGTGGTTTAAGAATGGTCTCAGACAAGGATAAATAAGAAATGAAGTGAGACCAAGGGTAATGTCCTTGAAGGCATGCAGTTCCACTGAAGAAAAACAGGAAGATGTGAATAATGGGAGTAACAAGTCTAGAAGAAGTAAAGAAAATATAAGAGAAAAAAAACTGAGTAAGAGCAGTAAAAGTAAATGTCAGTGTCTGTTAGGAAGTAGACAGTAAAAGCTGACCAGCAGGATGTCTGTAGAAGGTGGTTTACAGACTATAAGGCTATTGCTTACAAACTCAGACAATGAAGCACTTGTCATCAGACTAGCCATTGTGCAGGCTAAAATACACACAGAAAAGAATGGATGCCCCTTACACTTAAAGCACAAGGGCAGAGCTGGTACAAAGTTTGTCGAAAATAAATGGTGGGTAGATTGAGTGGACTCAGACTGCCTTTTGGATGAGCCTGCTGTGTTTATAGCTTCAAGGATGTTTCCACTGAACCCTCTAACTCTCTCGAACCCTGTTAGAGAGAGAAAGAGAGAGGGAAAGAAGGTATCATTATACTTTGCCAGTCTTTACCTTTCTCATCTCATTTTTATAAATCTCTACATTACCTTCTCATATCCTACTTCTGTGCTACCTTCACCACTTTCACTCATTCTCCTTGTTATTTACCTCACTGTCATTACAACTTCTAGCACTGGATATCACCTTTATCACTTACTCTCACTTTTCTACCACTCCACTTTTTGTTACTGTCAACGTTTTCATTCTTTCATAATCTTCATTATTTTGTTATCCATTTAATCTGTACATACTTAGTTTCATTTTCCACCTTATTTTCCCACATCAAACCATTAAACATCTGGTATGAAGCACTCCAATGCAAAGTACTACTGTAGTTCTGTTTAACACAGACTTCACTGTTTAACAAAGATGCAAACAGACCTCAACAAACATTTTATCATCTCAAAAACACTCCCATTCCACAAGGGAAAGTCTTTTTCCTGCACCACTACATCAGCCAGCCATCATATCTTAATTATTTTCCCATTCCTTCTTGGCAGTTAATGGCAACACTGCAAAAATAAAAGCAGCAAACCTCCAAGTATTTCATCAGTCTCATCAGTTTCCACAGTTTCTAGGTGTGCAAAGCCTAATGCCACTTATTAAGACTGTTAAGCAATGGGGTAGAGACTTATCCCATTGTGCAACAATCTTAGGAATCCCTGCACATTGGGTTTCCTTGCTTTGTAGACAAAATTCTCCATGCATGAAGCACAGGTGAAAATGACCACCTCCAAGGATCATATGTTTCAGAAATAATGCACCAACTGCAGATAGGCTAATCTTTCCTACATAACTTACATGACCAGAAGCATGTACTGACAGCTGTAGACAGTCGGACACTAACTGATGCCTTTCTTTGCTGAAATGATAAGTGCAAATATATAAAAAAAAAATAATAATAAAATAAAAAAATAATACAAAATACATACAACAGGGAAAATTGTGAGTTATATAGCCCTTTGTTTTACACATAGATTATCTACAAGAACAAAACTTGCTCCTATCCCCAAAAGTGACACTGCTGAGTTTGACTAACTGTAAGTCCTACAGCACTAGATTCCCCTCATTATTCCAACACAGTACCTGTTCTTGCTTTACCATCATACCTAATGAGTCAATAGATTTTTACAAATTGCTGTGTGGCGTGACAGTGGAGCACAGCAAGGACCAGTTACAGCTGCGTTGTTTTTTACAAACATTGCTTATATAGCAGCTGTACCCTGTCATGTTGTACTTCACTGTCATGCTGCACAGCCATCCATAACAGTTTTACATTTAACTGGAATGACAGTGGAGCTATGCGGTATGCAAAAGTCAACCATTGTGGCCTTGTACTGCTGAGTTTGTAACACTGGTGCAGACTGCAGAAGCCTGTGTACACCACACTATACACAACAATACACAATTCACGTACCCTATAAATCTTCTCTATACTGTTTGCTATTCATGTGATCCATGTTTAAGAATTGTGGTAATGACAAGACGTCACACTAAAACTGCTCATAAAGCATTTATGCAAATGTTTATGAACCTAGGGGATTTCCTTTATCCCCCTTACAGGGTCAGTAAATAATGCATCTTAACATAAATGACCACAAGCAATTACATGTTTCCTATTCTAGTAGCCTTCAAAATCTGCAGTATCCTGGCCAATGTGGGATCTAGAACAGATTCTATTCAAAAGCTGTGATTCACCCCCTAAACTTTTTCCCATCATACCATGAGCTTCAAATAACCAATATATTTTTCCATTTATCTTTTCTCTTCTTAGTCAGCATTATTCAACAATTCTCTCCATGCCTGCTTTATTCTTCTTCTCTAGTCCTTATTTTACCTCCTGCAGTAGCGTTGTCGCCTCACAGTTAGACGTTGCCCGTTCGATTCTCAGTTAGAGCATCTTCTGTGTGTCGACATGCGTGAATGGGCGTTCGTTGAAGGTTGTGCATTAGGCCGGGCAAGCCATCACGTAAAAATCTACTGCCAATCATTAGTGGACCGGAGATCCGCTGTGGCGACCCCTAACCGGGAAAAGCCGAAAGACACAAACAAACAAAACAGTTTTGGCAGTTGTTCTCATCCACTCATATGAAAAATTTGGAATGTGCTCCTTCTCCCATCATCGTTCTCCTCACTTTTACCACACCAAAATATAAAATGACAACTCTTTACAAAAAGTATTACATACTCCAAAAAAACAAATACTACAAATAAAAATGTTTGTTAAATAATGTTATGTAATAGCCACCCTCTTAGGAGTAGCATTAAATAAAATTATTTTATTTATTCTATACTATATATTTTCCCTTAAATGTAAAGTGGCAATATCATAATAAATTAAGTTGCCTTTCAACATCCCAAGCCTTTAAGACTTTACAATGAGTTCAGTCATGAAAATAAAGTTTGCCTCGAATCCTTTCCTAAACAGCAACCAATTATAATTTTATCCACATACAGCATTTTAATGAATCTGCTGTGTTGCATTTAAACTTTGTAATGGCTTTATTTTTGCTTCCACAGAAACATCTGGCCAGTAATTTTTAGGTCAGAACCTTTGTCTTGTGTTGCAGTTATTTTGAGAGATACGCCTTTTTTCACTACAAGGATACATAAATCTATTCTGAATCCTGATAAGTAAACATTTTACAAATTCCACATTTAAAAATACCTAGAGGCAAAGCAGAAGTGGAATATGCTTCAAGATAAATTTTTTCATGGGGTCACTCAGGTGCATAATTCTTAAAAAAAAAAAAAAAAAAAAAAAAACACTTAAAGGACTACTACAAGCAAATGATGAAGAAACATATTTTTTATCTGGTCATGATTTTCTGCACCTCTCAAAGCTGTTTGCCACAAAATAAGTATTCATTCTTAATTTTATTTTTTTTTGTATCCCTGTTTGCCCTCATGGGGACAATTGGAGTCTTAAATAGTATCAGTAATTCAAATATGCTATGCTACATCTATCCAACCACAATGCTTGAGTAAAATTATTAATTTATTTCCTGGAGGGAGATACTATCTTAGATTTGTGTACCATATATGTATCCAGTCAGCTTCTATATCATCACATCTACAACGTTTACTTATATTTTGTACATTAATGTTATTTTATGTGGGGTGACACAGGCCCCAAATAAAAATTTTCATGTGAAAATTTTCCAGCATAAAGAAGTAGTAGCTTTTTTCTGCAGATTTTAATACTATTTTTTATTTTAATCTGAGAAAATTTCATTATTTTTTGTTGAATGATTCCAAAATGTGCTATCAGAGAAAGTGGAGTATGTTCTAAGAATTCTGTGTGTCTAAGATAAATTACTAACTACATCATTGTTAACATTAATTGAAAATCCTAACATTTAGGGGGAAATTTCGATCCTACATCATACGTCATGTTAATTTTTGTACTAGGATGTTCCTTACACATCTGTATAGTTAAGCCAGTTGTTTAATTCTAAACTATATCGGGTGAGGAGATTTTCTGCAGAAAGAAGTTTATTTCCTTTTAGGAATTGATGCCAATATTTTTTTTCTTAAATGTCTAAAAACTTATTGGTATATTCAATAGGAAATGATGAAAAAAAAATTAGTATAGTAATTAAAATAGATGAACTTTTTGAAAGAAGAGAATATATGACTAATGTATATAATAGAATATGATATATTACTATTTATACAGTTTTTACTTTATAAACAAGAAGAAATTATTCGGTACAGTTTGTGTATGCCTAATATTGATACATTTGTTGTTAAATTTTTTCATGAATCGATTTTCATTTAGATTCATATGAAGCATTAAGTCACAGTGCCATTATTTTAATAATGACTGACGTGGCGTATAATTCAATATCGGGAAAACCTATGCCACCATCCTCACAGCTATTACTATGCCAATTAAAGGAGCTCCTTTGTTTATTTGCATACCACAGAAATTGAGAGAGGTACTGTTTATCTTTAAAATTATTTTGGGTAGAGTCAAAAATAACAATTGAGTAAACATTTTTGGAAGAATTACCATCTTAATCTCAGACTGTCTTCCACAATAAAGAAAAAGATATTCCATATAGTAAATGAGTGATTTTTATCTATTAGATACTTAAAATTAACTGACACTAAGTCTCTGGAGTTTGATACCAAGATGTTTAATTTGTTTATAGGTTCATAGGTAGGTACTAGGCTATCTGCCCGAAGGCATTTATAAGCCTAGCCAGAAATGTGTTGGCTTTCGCCGCCCCCTTAGATTAGTTCCCTGTGCCTCTGTCCAGCAGAGCCACTGAAGTGATCCCCGGGGTAAACTTTCTGTTTCCCATCCACTCGTCAAGGTTTCTCTTGAAGAGTGTTAGTGAGGAGCTCTGCCTAATGCAGATTGGAATCTTGTTACAAAGCATGGGGAGTCCCTGGGACAGGAATCTATCCATCCAGCACAATTTATTGTTGTGGTGAGGTTTGGATCCCTAGAGCGTGTGGTTCAAGAGGATAAGGTTTTCTTTAGGTGGAGCATGTCCATCAGTTCTGGGTTGGACATGGCCTCGTATGTCAGGCAGAGATCACCTCTGAGTAGGCGGTATGTAACAGAGTACAGTTGCAGTTTCTTCAGTCGAGCTGCATAGGGCATCTATTTGAGGCCAGTAATCCCAGTTTAAGTTACTATGTTTTTAAATTATTCAAATTTTTATTGATTAGTAAAGTATTCATTTTATTGTGATTAAATGTTAGACTTGAAATTATCCCATAATGTTTCACTGTACTCATGTATTCCAATGAAACCTCAATATTGCCTGTTGTGAGAAGGGTGTCATCTGCAAAAAGTTGACATTTTTAAATCTAGATCTTCCGCTAATGATATACCTGCAATTATTTAATTTAATCTAACAGAGTTGGCAAAAGGTTCTGTAGCTAAAGCAAATAACAATGGTGATGGTCGGCGACCATGTTTTGTACCTTTCTGTATTCTGAACAAGTTGAGTTCTCATGAGTAAGATTATCATAGAAATTTTTAATCAAATATAAACTTCAATAAGAAATTATATTCCTGAAGTACTTATGACCAATTAACTGAGTCAAAGGTTTTATTAATATCTAAAGTAATGATTGATTTTTTTGCTTTTTTATTTATTATATAATGTATTATGGTAACTATTCTGGGCAGCCACGGTGGTGCAGCGGTTAGCACTGCCACCTCACAGCAAGAGGTTCTCCGGTTCGATTCTCGGCTGGGGTGCCTTATGTGCGGAGTCTGCATGTCCTCCCTGTGGTCGTGTGGGTTTCCTCCTGGTGCTCCGGTTTCCTCCCACATCCCGAAGATATGCTGTAGGTGAACTGGACACTTCAAATTGGCCCTAGGTGTGCATATGTGTGCATTCTGTGGAAGGTTGGACGCCGGGCTGGCACCTCAGCACTGTAAAACTCCAATGCCAATCGTGAGCGGACAGGTGATCCGCTGTGGTGACCCCTAACTGGGAAAAAGCCGAAAGAAGAAGAAGTCTGCCCTCATAGGGACAGACATCCTGACGAGAATTTTTTAAACTTGATTTACTAAATCTGTACCAAAATGCAATATAACAGCAGTGAATGTGAGGAAAAGTAGCCCTACCCTTTTGGAAACCTTAAAAAAACTGCCAAGTTTAAGAGTTGCAGATCAAGTGTCATTGACTGGTCTGCACTGATTTTTACAAATGTTGTTCCTACTGATGTTACTACACATTCTCTGAAAAAAGCTTGCAAAAGTGCCAACAAATTACTGAGATAAAAAAGACTTTTTACAAAGAGCACTTTTCTTAGTTGCAGTTCCTGACCAAGTTACTCCTCCTTCAAGGAGTCAGGATCTCACATTTCCAGCTTGATTAGGTGCAGCTGCTTAGTCAACTTTGCATAACAAAAGACATCAAAGAAATCACAGCCTGGTGTGTCAATAAAACTCTTCATTTGGTTCCTTAACTCCTGACTTTTGACTAGCACTTTCTCATGAATTAGGAGATAAAAAAATATAAAAATAGTACTCCACAGTTTAGGCCAATATAGCAATTTCTTTAAATTTGTTCAGTTATATACTTAATTGTATAGTTTGTTGAAATACATACACCAGGTTCTTAGTCTTGTACTCACTCAGAGAACCTTGGCTAGCACTGACAGACATGTGCTGATCTATATTTGTAATGTTTCTCTATATGGTGTAATCTGAATACTGTGTCCTGATGAATGCAAAAAAACACAAAGTAAATAATAAAGAATTACACTAATGATTTTGGTGGGTGAATGACATATGACTGAGACAGACAATGGACGAATAGGTTTGACAAGAAAGTAATGGGTTTGCAGTTATGACACAGGCAGCCTTGACCCCCCCCCCCCCATGGGTGTCATATTAGTGCTACCTGATGACTTGTCATGCATCTTACTTCAATGGAAATAAAGTGCATTATCACAGTGGGTCATGTGGAAGAGAATAACTGCATTTAGCTCAGATTCCAATATGGCTGTGGTGGTGCAGCGGTTAACATTGTCGCCTCACAGCAAGAGGTTCTCCAGTTCGATTCTTGGCTGGAACGCCTTCTATGTGGAGTCTGCATGTCCTCTCTGCGGTCGAGTGACGTTTAAAGACATGCAGGTATGTGCGTGCGTGAATGGGTGTGCCTTCTTTGAAGGTTGGGCGTCGGGCTGGCACCTCGGCACCATAAAAATCCACTGCCAATCATTAGCAGACAGGAGTTCCGCTGTGGCGACCCCTAACCGGGAAAAGCCGAAAGAGCTCAGCACAGCTCAGATTCCGATCTGAAAAACAAATGCTTCAGGTTTCCTCCTGGGACATGTGTGGATATGTACTTAGACATGGAAATACCCTATCCAGCATCAACAAATATATTAGACTAGGAATTAAATGACAGATGTCACAAGCTCTCGTTAGCTCTCGGATCTGTCTGGTAAAAATCCTTGAGGTTTATATGATATGTTTAGTGTGAATACATCCCAAATGTGGATAATGTTCACAATATCTTGTGTGATCAGTTCTGCCAATAAGGGAATGATTATTCTCTACACCTGGATGATTTCCCGTGGATAATTACTGTTGCTAAAGGAAATGGGTCTGTTTCCAACTGCTGTCACATAACAGTATAAATACAGGGACAAGACTGTTTGCTCGTGTGGTGTCCATACAGTGTGATGAGGGGAGACAGTTGTCCAGTTTTAGTACACCAACAGTGTATTACCGGCAGCTCATTCTAGAGTGCTTGGGTTTTGTAAGGTGAACACAGTTTAGAGTCATCTGTTGTCTGCACTGAGATCTGTGCATTAAGTACCAGGGAGCTCCTAACAACAATCTCTGAAAGACTTCATTGCATACTTAGTGATGAGGCACCAGCTAACTGCACTGTGTAGTTTCTGTCTTTCAGCAAGTTTGCTATCACTTCTTAACACAAGATGGTCAAGGCAGTTAGATTTTCCATGATGTCTGCATGGGTCATACTGTATACAAGTCCTATGCCACCTCTAAATTTGCATGTGGCAAGCCTCAAATTCATCAGGATCAAACAAGCTTGATGCAAGATTGTTTATGTTACATAAACTGAGTCACCGACACCCCAGGAAACTGCATGTGCTAATGCTTGTTTAATTATATGACAAATTTGGTAGTTAGTGATGCTGACTGAAGAAGCAGACATTATGTCAGATCACTTATTGTGACACTATACAGTAATAGATGCTGGAAAGAGAAAAAGCGTAAAAGAAGAGCATAATGCAGTTCAGTAGTAGTTGTTAGTTCAGAGGGTTACTCAGTGTAAAAGAGGGTTCTGGTTACTTTTTTTAGTGAATGTATATGTGGTGATGTACTTTAGGTAGGAAGCAGCAGATGAGGTTACAGGTTCATAGGTAGGTACTAGGCTATCGGCCCTAGGGCCTATACAAGCCCAACCCAAAAGGTACCCTGACTTTTGCCACCCAAGAAAATTATTTTCCTGTGCCACTGTCGAGCAGAGCCACAGAAGTGATCCCCGGGGTGAATTTCTTATTTCCCATCCAGTCATCAAGATGTTTCTTGAAGAGTACTAATGAGGAGCTTTGTTTGATATAGATAGATAGTTTATTCCAGAGTATGGGAAGCCTCTGGGACATGAATCTATCCCTCCGGCATGTTCTGTTTATTGTGGTGACAAGGTTTAGGTCCCTAGTGTTTGTGGCTTGAAGGGATTGGGACTTATTTAAGTAGAGCATGTCCAACAACTCTATTTTGACATAGCTTTGTATGTTAGGCAGAGATCACCTCTGAGTAGGCGATATGCGACGGAGTAAAGCAGGAGTTTTTTGAGACTGTCTGCATAGGGCATCTGTTTGAGGTCAGTAATTCTCTTTGTGAGGTATTTCTGCGGCCTTTCCAGTTTTTGTAGATGTCTTGTGAGGTACATAGCAAAAGGGGTGTTGTACTCTATAATGGGTCTAATGAGTGATGAGTAGAGGGGAACAATGACCTCTTTTCTGGATGAGAAACCTTTTGTGATGAGGTGTGCCACGTAGAAGGATTTCCTGACTAATGTGGCGATGTGATTATCAAAGGAGAGACTACTGTCTACCTGTGTCCCAAGGTCTCTTATCACACTTTTGGTGTAAAGTATACTACCGCCTATGTTGTAGTTCATGGGACAGAGTTTTTGCCAAAGGGGATGACAATGCACTTTTTGGCATTGAGCTTGAGGCCATGGCTTTGACACTAGGCATCTGTCTCAGTGAGGCCCTTTTGTAGGATGTCTACATCGTTAGGAATTTCAATTATGGCTCCTAGTTTGCAGTCATCTGCAAACTTCATTAGCCAAAGACCTTCTGTGTTAGCCTGTACTTCAGAGAAGTAGACACCAAACAGGAGAGGACCCAGGGCTGAACCCTGTGGTACTCCCACTTGTCACTGGTCTGAAGTCGGATTTGGAGTCTGCTACTTTCACAGTGTGGGTTCTGTCAGTGAGCCGGTTGGCAACCCATCTTGTGACATAGGGATTTATACCTAGTTTAGTGAGTTTATCTATAATTCCAGAGTGAGGGATGGTGTCGAAAGCCTTGGCAAGATCTAGATAGGCTGTGTGAACCACCTTACCCTCGTCTATGGCTTTGGTGACTGTTTCAAAGAAGTCTATCAGGTTTAGGAGACAAGATCTGCCTTTTACAAACTCGAACTGGGTGGGGTCCAGAGTTTGGAGATTACCAATGTCTTTGTTTATAAGTTCCATGATGATATGGTCCATGGCCTTGCAGACCAGGCTTGTCACGCTAATGGGGGGGTAGTTCCCGGGGTCCGTGGTGGCTCCCCCCTTGTGGAGTGGGATAACCGTCACTGCGCCATTCAGCGAGCACAAAGCCTGAGGTGAGGCTAATTTATATAAAAGTAAGATTGTCTTTGTCATATTTGGAAATTTAATAAAGATGTTTGGAAAGAAAAAAGGACTTTCATGGTGTTCCATAACAATCCTAGTAGTAAATAGCAGCCTAAAAGGAGTAAAAGCCTCCTGAACAGTAATGTACCACAAGTATGTGGGAAATTAGAAGGAATGCTATACTGCAACCAGTTTACATTCTGAAGGCTTGAAATTATGGAAAGTATTTCTCAACTTTAACATGGAATGTTAATGACCTTACAACTACAGATGAAAGGCAAAGAACACTGAATTATATTTAAAAACACATGCATTGATGTTACAGAAGATGCATTTGGCCAGAATTCAACTGAACTCGATGAAAAAAGGGTCCAGAGAAGATAGTCGGTAGAATATCAGAAATCAAGGGAAAGAGTGGTTATAACACTGACATGGAAAGGGCCTCCAATAATGGTAGAAGAAGAAAAAAGGCATTACTGTCAGATTTGTGGCAGTAAGAGGTTACTGGCGAGCAGAGAGGATTACTTTTTGCATGTCTATATTCCAATGTATATATTCTTGCAAATCGACTGGGCTGGAGCTTAGCTGCTCATCTGCCTAGAGTAAGTAGTCACCCAGGTCATTTTTCACTACATTTATTCATTTGTAGACCTGTACTACATTAATTTCTAAACTATAAATATTTTGCTGCATGTCCAAAAGATGTTTTTTCTTTTAGTTAACTGTCTGAATTTATTTTTTTGATTCTGGTGGCTGAGATAGTTTTAACTGTAACTAAACGTGGGTAACCTACAGGATAGTTTTACTCTGTGTTTTTGAATGTGTTTATTGCACATGTATAAATTTACAAGTTCTGTTTGAAATATTACAAAATTTTGTTATTCTTGTCTATATGTCAGCACCTGCATCTTAACACTGCCCTCATCTGCCTCTCCCACCTTTTGTTTAATTGTTCTTTACATTGATGGGTGAACTACAGGTGTGCAACTGTCTGAAATATGTCTGGAATTTTTATGACATCTTGCTAGATTTCTGTAACTGCAGGATAATACTGCTATGCCTGGTCTATGTTTATTGTTTAATTGTTCAGTGTCAGAGCACAGTGATATGTCTCTGTTGTGTACTTCTCAGAAAAAAATAGTTTATGGTTACTCTCTTTCTGCTTTCCTCGCAGTCTCCCAAAACATTTTTAAAGTCACATGGCTTTTACCTTTCTTGTCTCCGGCCTTTTCAGTCCTAGTACTGATTTCTGTCTTCATCATTCTTTGCCTCATACTAGGTTGTTGTGTATTTTGTCATGCAAATTCCCACCTTTATATACTGTTCTAAAAATGTATACCTGAATAGATCATTTTGGTGTTTCAATAATTATTCATCTAATGCCCATCTCACTTTCACTTCAGCAGGCCATAGCCTCCCTACCCCAAACAATCACCACTCAAAGAATGAATACCAGATTTTTCAAACTGTGAAGTGCATTTGCATTCCAAGTTCTCTGTTAAGACATAACCAAGCTTTGAATCTTTGTTTAAAGTAAGCAAAGCCCCTCATTTTTTACCTTATGCTGTGAGTTATCTGTGAGGGTTGCTAGTTATTGCATAAGGAGATTTTTGGATAGTGCTGCCTCTATATTTCCTTAAACTAGACTGTAGTCAGCTCCCTCCCTTCCCCTCTTTGGTGCATCAACTCGGTGAGCTGCAGACCAAGGTCAACTACTGCTGCACACTTGAGAAAGGGCAAAAAGGTTACAAGGACCTTCTCCCATATGAGTAAGAGCTAGGGAATCAAACTCCACTGTGAAGCACAGATGGTCTATCGTGTTACTGCATTGTCTGGACTGTGCTGTGCTTTTCATATTTATCCCCCAGTGAGCTCATAATAATTCTGAATTGTCCCTAGCAGTACTGTAATAAAGCACCTCTCAATTCTTCTCTTACACTAGCCAAAACATAAGCTAACCTTCAGTGCCACAAAGTGTTTGTTTTTTTTGGAGCAAGGTTACATGCTATGCTTGGACTCACTTCTATCCCCTACCCTGCCCCAATCCCTCCCACCCCCCTCTTTACAATTTACATCCTGCCACATCCTTCTACTTCTGATGCATTTCATTTAATCTTTTATTTCTTCCAGTGTATACTCACTCTATTATCTGCATTCATAACTCTGTGAAATTCTTATTAGCTTCATTACCCAAGTAATTTTTAACCGCCCCTGTTTTTTTTTTACAGCCGCCAAAGAAATGTTAAAAAATTTAAATTTGTAGAGCCTCCAACAGCCTAATTTTGGACACACGTGTTCATACAAGATGGCATGCATTTGTCAAAATCAGGGAAGAGAATTTTTGCAGCAGACATTTTACAATATTTAACAAACACAAGACAGGATTTTTGCCTGCTCGAAAATTTAACAGTTCACAGATAGCAACATCTAATGCATCTCTGGTGGTGGTTAATGCTAGGAGCATTACTAATAAAGTTTTTTTTTATGGAAAATTTGCTACCTTCCCACAAGACTGATGTTGTTATTGCTTGTGAAACATGGTTAAAGAACAATGACTAGAAACCAGTTCTATAAGGGTATAAATGTTTTTATTGTATCAGACATTCTAACAAAAATATCAGGTGGAGGTGTTATAATAGGAATTAAAGATAGTTAAGAGACATGTGATTATTACATGTTCAATGATAACACTAATACTAGAGATTGTCTAACTGTGACAATGAAAAAAACCTGAAACATATACACAAACTGTTGGAGTGTATACAGCACTAAAGTCAAGTGCTGATAACCTACAGGAATTCATACATCTCTTGAGTGAAACACAGGAGGGAAGAACAATGGCTGGGGACATAAGCTTACCAGAGACAGACTGGAATAATACTGATTAAACAACATTAGTACGGAAATTATTCCCAACATATGTTCAAGAACAACAATTGCTTTAAACTGCAAAAAAAAATATATATCAACAAAAGACATGACTGACACTGAAAAACAACAAATAACCAAACCACTAATGCCAAACAGAGAGTGCAGGAACAGTTAACGAGTTTCACATTCATGTACTAGTTTCCAGACACAAATGAACATCTCCAAAACTTTTAAATTTGTTTACTACAAGAGTCCCATTATATCAAAGTGCATTAAATGTTCAGTACAACAATTGGACTAAAAAAAAATGAAAGATGGATGGGACAGATTCAATAACACCTAAAATAAGCGTATACGATCTGTATTCAAGAACATCCCTACCACATTTTTTGTGCTTCATAGTCACTAAAAGATTGTAGTCTATACTTTGTGGTAAAATTTATGAATCCCCCTCAGTATTTAAAGCTGCAAGAAAGTCAGTAGGAAAACTAAAATTAGAATGAAGAAGGTGCGAGTTACATACGCTTGTGTTATCTGTTCACTCAGAATGGTGTACACTTAGTGTAGGCATTAATGAATCCTAGGGTATATGAAAGCAAAACAGTCATGACGTAAAACTAATTGGCATGATACATTCAGTGGAAAAACTGCAGAAGTAATGTGGAAAATTTTGAAAGAGAAATTGTTTCAGTGCAAAAAATGTTTTTTTTTACATCAGGACCTAAGCATATAACATCAGGGGGATACATTTCCATAAGATTTAGGAGACAGACAAAAATATAAGCAATGGAAAAGAGGACTAACTACAGCTTTAAAAAACTGAAATAAACAAGCTAGATAAACAAATGAAGCATAGCAGAAGACAAGAAAAAGAAAAAAATTTAAGAAAATTTGTATAAAGATATTGAGCATAACAAGAATCCATTTTCTTGACACACAAAATGTGGAACGCATAAAAGACATACAAACTGAAACTACATGTAGATTCATAACAGATTATAGATACATTTACAAAATCTTATGCAAAACAGTTTGGCTCCACAAAAGGGAGTGATACGTTGCCCTACTGACATCCAGGTAACCTCAGATACAGAGATTAGATTACATTGAAAAGGAACTATATAAACTGGATCCACACCAAGCAGAGGGAGTAAATGGAATTAGTAATGACGACTTGAGAACGCTTCTGCAAGCACTTATAGTACCATTATATCCATTATTTACTAGGTCATACAAATATGGAAAGATTCCCCAAGACTGGACACATGCACTTATTAAGCCTGTCTTAAGTGAAAGGGGAGTATTACAAACATTGAGTCATACAGACCCTTAAGTGTGCCTTCATGTTGTAAAGAGTAATGGAGAAGGCAATACTGGATAAGATATTGTCAGAATTGGAAAGGTTGGGACTTGAAACCATACATCAACATGTATACACTGAACATAGATCACGTTCTGCCTGTAACATGATGGGTTATGTCTCTCTCTCTCTCTCTCTCTCTCTAAATATTTAAAAAATGTCCTTCTTTTTGTGAATTTATCCCAGTTATATGTTTTTTGTCCACATTTCTTGCTCTGACAGGTATGATTCTCTTCAGCCTTTCACCCAACTTAAAATACAGCACTAAACTATGAAGTTAACCAAGCATGCAGACATCCTTACAACTGCATTATTTTGGTTGGCGGCTTCTGCTGGGGTAGAGTGACATCAGGAACTATTTCTGGAACTACCAAGGCTGAGAGGGAGAGAAGCAGAGGGCCGGGGCCTGTAAAACAATAAAGGACAACCAGGACAGAAATTAATTTCTTGGACTTTCTCCCCACTTCATAGAGACCTAGACTCCTACAGTAAGGTAAGGCTTCCGATTAAAGGTGCAGTATGGATGGTGCCCGTCTCAGCAAGGCCCTTTTGGAGGATGTCCGTGTCAACCGGAGAGTCACTTATGGCTTCCAGTTTGCAGTCATCGGCGAACTTGGTTAGCCACAGTCCTCTTGTGTTTGCCTGTACTTCTGAGAAGTATATGCTGAACAGTAGGGGTCCCAGGACAGACTTGCGGGACACCACTTGTGACTGGTTTAGAGTCGGACCTGGAGCTCACTATTCTTACCGTGTGAGTTCTGTCTGTATGCCAGCTGGCAACCCATCTCATGACGTAGGGGTTTATGTTCAGGCTGGTGAGTTTTTCTGTAAGACCCGAGTGGGGAATGGTGTCGAAAGCCTTGGCGAGGTCAAGGTAGGCTGTGTGAACCACCTTTCCCTTGTCTATGGCCTTGGTGACTGTCTTGAAGAAGTCAACCAGGTTTAGTAGGCATGATCTACTCTTAACAAAGCCGAACTGGGTTGGGTCAAGTGTTTGGAAGTTCTCAATGTCTTTGTTAATGAGTTCCATGATAATGCGCTCCATAGCCTTGCAGACCAGGCTAGTCAGGCTTATTGGCGATAGTTACCAGGGTCAGTTGTGGCCCCTCCTTTGTGGAGAGGAATAACCATTGCTGTGCGCCATTCTATGGGCACATAGCCTGTGGAGAGGCTGAGGGTGAACAGCATGTTTAGGTGGGGGGTTAGTTCGTTCTGTAGTTCGTGCAAGATGCAGCCTGGGGCACCATCTGGTCCCATTGACGCTGTGTTTTTGGCTTTTGAAAGTGCTGTTTTCACCTGTGCATCTGTGATTTTTGGGACACTACACTTTTCTGGTATTGTGGGCCCTTTAAGAGGTGAGAGGGGGGCGAAGTTTGCACTGAATCTATCTGCCAGGATGTTGGCAATATCAGTAGGTTCAGTATATTTTGTGTTATTTTGCACTGGTTCAGTGCATATCCGTGAGTTGCCACTTAGATTCTTAGCATAGCTAAAGAAGGCTTTGTGGTTATCTTTTGAATCCTTGGCTATTTTTCTTTCAAAGTTAGCCTTGGATGATTTCATGAGGGACCTCAGTTTCTTACTGATACTGATCAGGGATGTCTTTCCTTCTTGGGATTTGCTTTTTTTCTGAACTAGTCTCCTCCTTCTATTGTATAGCCTGTTTATTGCAGGGGTCCACCAAACTGGTTTCCTTCTCTTAGAGGAGTGAGTCTTGGTTTTGCTAGGGATGGCATGATCTATGTATCCTTGTAGGTGCTCATAGAGTGCATTTGTAAAGGTTTCTGCATCTTGGGCAGCATTATCCTTTAGCATGGGGGCTGTGAAACTTACCACCTCTGTCTTAAGTAAGGTGAAGTTTGCTTTAGAAAAGTTTTTTACTGTGGTTTCCTTAGTTGGGGGTGGTGGTGGGGTGTGGACATCCAGAGTGATTAGTTTATGGTCTGATCTAATCAGTGATGGGTTGACCTCCGGTGTGGTTCACCTGTCACCCATGTTGATGATGACTAGTTCCAATATGTTTTCACCTCAGTTAGGGGAGTTTACCAGCTGATCCAGGGCGTTGGAGTTGATGACTTCCAGGGAGCGCTGGGCCTGGGAATTTGTACTCTAGTAGTTTTCCCAGTGAATGGTAGGGTAATTGAAATCGCCCAATATCAGGGTGTTTGGTAGGACCTTCATGTTTTCCTGTGTCTCCAGAAAGGTGGAGTGGTGGTCCTGGGTCATGGAGGGTGATCTGTAGCAGGCCACAATTTGCATTGCAGATTTGCCCGATGTTAGTTGCACATGGATGATCTCAGAGGTATCATGCTGCGCCACTAACCTGGAGGTGTAGGTATCCTTGATGAATATGGATACACCCCCTCCTTTTGTGTTTCGGTCCGTGTTCTGTGGCCGAAACGTGTGGTTTGAGTTGTAGCCCGGTAGTGCTGGGGTGCTCTCTGGAGCCATGAACCAGGTTTCAGTTACTGCACAGATGTTGACATTCTCCATACTGAGGAGTGCTTCGAGCGCGTGCATTTTGAGATTTAAACTCCTGGCGTTGAGTAGCATAACCCTCAGTTTTTTGTTAATTGTGCTGTTTACGGAGGTGGGTTTGACTATTGAGCCTTGCCTAAAAAAGGCACTATGGGGGAAGCAAGAGCGTTGGCCAGTATTCGAAAGCCTAGGGGTGATGGGTGCAAGTCGTCTCTTGCGAAGCAACGCGGCTGGTCGAGCATGTCGTCCCAGGCTGACAGACGCTGGATCCCCTTTGAATGACACCAGAAGCTTAGCCAATTGTTGACATTGATCATTTTTTCTTTATACTGAGGTATCATTCTTGGTGAGGGCAGGATGCTACTCAGGGTCAGGGTCATACCAGCCTGGGCTACATGATCAGAGTGCTCTTCCATGTCTCTTTTCATGTAGTCCAGGGAGGTACGTCTCAGGTCATTCACATCAACATGAACAATGAAAGAGCCATATTTGTACTTGTTCTGGAGTGACCTGAGAACAACTTATTGAGATTGTTTTGGGTTTGGAGGGGGGCTTAAGTATATATAGATAAAAACAAATGAATACATGTTTATAAATATATAATAACATATAATTTACGTGTGTGTGTATATGTATATATATATATACACACATAATAGATGTATATGTACTCCTCCCCACTACCATATCTTCTTCCTTATCTATCCTACATTTATTAACCCCCCCCCCCACCCAGCCTTTATTTTATTTTTATGTATTTTATTTATTTATTTTACATTTGTTGACAGGGATAGTCCGACTGGATTCATGTCCATTTTCAGCGGAGGCCCGGGAAGAAAGTAAGTTTAAGTTTACACATACAACATATACAGTGGCTGCATACTTAACAAGTTATACAAATTCCAAGGTTAGAGACACTCCCAGGTGTAATTCTGGATTAAGTAACACAACTAAGCTAAATTACAATTTTTAACACCATTCTAGAGGAGAGTTAGTCAGGTTTCATACATTGACATTGCCAGTTTAGTTTCAAATTTTGTTTGAGTCTTTTCTTAAATTGACTCAGGGTGGTAAGTAAAGTAATATCAGCTGGGAGTGGGTTCCAGGATTTGCCTACAGAGTTGGCAAAGACAGAGTCACCAGCTGAGTTATTAGTTTTGATAGTCTGAACTAGCAGTCTATTAGAAGATCGAAGAGCTCTGGGATTATTATGGGGGTGATAAGTGCAGGAGTATTGTCTGGACTGTAAAGGATTTTATATGCCATAATCAGTTGGTTTATACTGGATCAAGCTGGGCAGTTCTAGCCACCCAAGCTGGTTTAGAATGATACACTGGTGTGTCCTAGAAGGCAGACCAGTGGCAAATCTGGCAATCTGGTTGTAGCTTATAAAGAGTTTGTTAAGGACAGATTTGTTTAAGTTCATAAATTCATAGGTTGGTACTAGGCTATCGGCCCTAGGGCCTATACAAGCCTAGCCATAACAATTCCCCGACTATTTCTTCCCACAGTATTTACTTCCCTGGACCCCTAACAGGGTGACTGATGTGATCCCTGGTGTGAATTTCCTATCTCTCATCCAGTCATCTAGGTTCCTTTTGAAGAAGGCCAAAGAGGCACTCTTGCTTGACATGTATGGGCAGTCTATTCCACAGTCTGGGGAGTCTCTGGGTCAGGAACCTGTCCCTCCAGCATGTTTTGTTCATTGTGATAACAAGATTTAGATTCCTGGAGCGTGTGTTTCTAAGGGATTGGGATTTTTTTTAAGTGTAGCATGTCCAATAGCTCTGGGTTTGATATGGCCTTGTATGTTAAAGCAGACATCGCCTCTGAGTAGACGATATGTGACAGAGTATAGGTGGAGTTTTTTTAGATGGTCAGCACAGGGCATCTGCTTTAGGCCTGTGATTCTTTTAGTGAGGTATTTCTGCTGCCTTTCCAGTTGTTGCAGATGTCTTGAAAGGTACATACCAAACGGGGCGTTGTATTCTATAATGGGTCAAATGAGGGATGAGTACAATAGGATTTCCTGACTGCTGTGGCGATGTGGTTATCGAAAGTGAGACCACTGTCCACCTGTGTCCCTAAGTCTCTTATCACACTTTCTGTGTTTAGTGTACTGCCACCTATGTGGTAATTCACAAGTACATGTTTTTTCCCAAAGGGGATAACTATACATTTCTTGGCACTGAGCTTGAGCCCATGGCTCTGGCACCAAGCATCTGTTTCTGTAAGGCCCTTTTATAGAATATCCGCATCATTTGGGGATTCAATAATGGCTCCCAGTTTGCAGTCATCTACGAACTATGTTAGCCAGAGTCCCTTAGTGTTGGTCTGTACTTCAGAGAAGTAGATGCCAAACAAGAGCGGTCCCAGGACTGAACCCTGGGGTACTCCACTTGTCACTTGTATAGAGCTGGATTTGGAGTTGGCTACTTTTACATTGTGGGTTCTCTCAGTAAGCCAGTTGGCAACCCATCGAGTGACGTAGGGATTAATGCCCAGCTTAATAAGTTTATCTATGATTCCAGAGTGGGGGATGGTGTTGAAGGCCTTGGCGAGGTCCAGATAGGCTGTGTGGACCACCTTACCCTTGTCCACGGCTCTGGAAACTGATTCAAAGAAGTAAATCAGGTTCAGGAGACAAGATCGGCCCTTCACGAACCCAAACTGCGTGGGCTCCAGTGTGTGTGAAGGTTGCCGATGTCTTTGTTTATAAGTTCCATGATAATACGTTCCATGGACTTGCAGATCAGGCTCGTCATACTGATGGGGCAGTAGTTCTCGGGATCCAAGGTGGATTCCCCCCTTGCCCCCTTGTGGAGTGAGATAACTGTAGCTTTGCGCCACTCAGTGGGCATGAAGCTTGAGGTGAGGCTATGATTAAACATGACACTTAGGTGAGGTGCCAGTTCATTTTGTAGTTCAAGTAGTACACAGCCTGGGATGTCGTCTGGTCCCATGGATGCTGTATTCTTAGCTTTGGAGAGTGCGTTTTTTTACCTGTGTGGCTGTTATTACCAGAATCTGGCAATCTTTCGGTATTGAGATGGGCCCTTTAGGGGGTGAGAGGGGGTGAAGTTTGCACTGAATCGATCTGCCAGGATATTGACAATATCCTTGGGATCAGAATATTTAATGCCATTCTTTTGTAGCTCAGAGGAGATCTGAGCATTGCCATTTAGATTCTTGACATAGCTATAGAATGCCTTGTGGTTGTCTTTGGAATCTTTGGCAATTTTATTTTCGTAACTAGCTTTGGAGGATTTTATGAGGGATCTCAGCTTCTTACTGAGGCTGGTAAGGGAGTGTTTTGCATCCTGGGATTTTCCTCTTTTCTGCAACAGTTTCTTCCTTTTGTTGAAAAGTGTGTTTATGGCAGGGGACCACCAGGATGGCTTCCTTTTTTTGGAGGAGAGCGTCTTGGTTGTATTGGGGATGGCACGATTCATGCACGAATGGATGTGCTTGTACAGTGCCTTAGTGTAGGATTCAGCAGTCAAACTTTCAGTTCCCGTCTGCATGGGTGTCATGAAGTTTGTCACTTCTGACTTCAGTAGCATGAAGTTGGCTTTGGAGAAGTTTTTTACGGAGGTTTCCTTACTAGGATGTGGAGAGTAAAGGGGATGCGTAGGGAAGAGCTGAAAGTAGGTGAGAGTGAACTATGGCAATTCTAGCAGGTGGGGTTAAGAAGGCTTTTATCCTGTAAAGTGACCCTACTTTTTTATTGATGGTTTTGATGGTCTGATTAACATGCAGGTCGAATTTAAGATTGTTACCTATGATAACACCTAGTAGATTTGTAGAGGTGCCTGGGGAAATTATAGTGCCATTACTGGATTTTATGATAAAGGTAAATGCAGTAGACCTATGAGTTGGTGAGAAAAGTAACATTTTTGTTTTTTTGTGATTTAAGATCAGACGACGACCAGAAAGCCA